>NC_081841.1:24165389-24858389 GCF_963259705.1 Myotis daubentonii
GATCAATGCTTCTTTGTCTCTGGATCTGTTTTTGTTGATCATTTTACGCTGTTCATTATATTTCAAACATGAGTGAGATTATGTACTGGTATGTGCCCTGACCAGGGATCAACCAGTAACCTTGGTGTATGGGTACGATGCTCTAACCAACTAAGATATCCAGTCAGGGTAACACAATTATTTGCAAAGAGATATCTGTACTCCCATGTTCATTGAAGCATTATTCACCATAATTAATGTTTGAAAGCAACCTAGGTGTCTTCAGTGGACGAATGGATAAAGAAAATGTTACACACCCAAAGGATTATGGTTCACCCATGAGAACAAGAAATTTCTGTGATTTGTCATAAGGATGAACCTGAAGGTATTCTGCTAAGTGAAATAAGCTAAACAGAGGAAGTAAAATACTGTATGGTATCATTTATATGTAGAATTAAAAAATATGAAATTCATTAAAAAGTGTTCCCAGAAGTTGGGGGAGGGTGGGGAAAATGAGTGAGGTTGGGAAAAAGGTACACGCTTTCAGTGACAGATGAATACGGCCTAAGGATCTAAGCTATGACAGGGGACTATAGTCAGTAACAGCGTATTGGATAGTTGAAATTTACTAAGAGATAGAACTTAAATATTCGCACCAAAGGGTAAAAAAGGTAACAAAATAAACCACAGATTATAAAATTTTCCATTGAGAAACACCCTTCCTGAATTTTAAAAATTCTAAAAGAAAATTGTATAAATTGGTAGTTACAACATTGTCATGGGGATGTAAAGCCCATTGTCAAGGGAATATAGATGCCAGATGGGTAATAGACTTTTTTGGGGATTACTTCATAAATTACATAACTGTATAACCACGATGCTCAATATCTTAAAATAATATGAAATAATATTGAATGTCAACTGTAATAAAAAATAAAAAATTAAATAAAATTGCACTTGTAAAAGATAAAAAATAAATTCTATAGTATGGTTTTATCCCATCCTCTAAATAAATCATTTGAAAACCCTGTGAACAATGTCATTATTTATTACCTGATATATTCTGAGAAGTTAATTGAGGTCAGAAAATTTTTGGATGAAAATAATTTTTAAAACATGCACTTCATTCACAGAAAAGAACAGAAAAGCCAACACAACAACCTTCTCTAAAGAATATGGTATGCTTTCTAATTTGTGGGGGGTTGGGGAGGTGGTTAGCAGCAGTTACCCTATTTTGAGAGAAAATGGCTAAATTATTTAAGGTTGTAAGCTTAATTTTTATCTCACCCATTTTTAATTTTTTTTTTAAGAATAGAGTGGAGAGCCGAAACCGGTTTGGCACAGTGGATAGAGTATTGGCCTGCGGACTGGAGGGTCCCGGGTTCGATTCCGGTCAAGGGCATGTACCTGGGTTGCGGGCACATCCCCAGTGGGAGATGTGCAGGAGGCAGCTGATCGATGTTTCTCTCTCATCGATGTTTCTAGCTTTCTATCTCTCTCCCTTCCTCTCTCTGTAAAAAATCAATAAAATATATTTTTTAAAAAAAAGAATAGAGTGGAGAAATGTGTTTATGGCATCAAGATTATTTGCAATACGTCATTGGAGAGAGGAAATATAATCCTTTTGCTTTGTAACCAACTGGCCTAGTTTTGCAGATTAGTCTAAAATGAGTTATCTGGGAAATGTTCACTCAAAAGAAAATTATCTGGTCTCAGGTAAAATTTATATTGCCATTCTTTTTTGTAGTTAGTTTTTCTCTCTGCCTTTTCACTCTATCCCCAAACTGTTAGAATCAGTAAATGTTATAGGATAACATGTACATATGATCTTTTGAACTCTGAAGCATGAATAGGCAAAGGATCACCACTCAGTCTGGACTCTCCACTTTTCATAGGGTTAGTACAAAAGTATCTTTTAAGCAAATCTTATCATTAATAAGTGACGTGTGGCCCGGTGCACGAAATTCATGCATGGGGGGGTTGTCCCTCAGCCCAGCCTGCACCCTCTCCAATCTGGGACCCCTCAAAGGATGTCCTACTGCTGGTTTACAGGGATTGGGCCAAAACTGGCAGTCAGACATCCCTCACACAATCTGGGTCTGCTGACTCCTAACCACTCACCTGCCTGGTTCCCTGCCTGATTGCCCCTAACCACTTTGCCTGCCGGCCTGCTTGCCCCCAACTGTCCCCCGCCACCAGCCTGATCACCCACAACTACCCCCTATGCCAGTGTGCTCACCCGCAACGGCCGCCCCTGCCGACCTGCTCTCTCCCAGCTGCCCAGCCCTGCTGGCCTGCTCGCCCCCACCTCCCCTCCCCAGTGAACTGCTCTCCCCCAACTGCTGCCCTGCTGGCCTGCTCACTCCAAATTTCCCCCAGCCACCAATGTCAACTACAACTAACACCCACTGATAGCCTGCTTGCCCCCAACTAGTCCCCCTGCTGGTCTACTTACCACCAACAGCCCCGCCCCCCATTAGCCTGATCACCCACAACTGCCCTCCCCTCTTCACCTCTAACTTGCCTCTACCTTTCCCTGCCACCATGGCTTTGTACAGAAGAACGTCTGGAAGGTCTCCCAGTCTAATTAGCATATTACCCTTTTATTAATATAGATAGAGGCCTGATGCATGGGTGGGGACCAGCTGGTTTTCCCTGAAGGGTGTCCCAGATCAGGGTGGGGGGTCCTGCTGGATGCCTGGCCAGCCTGGATGAGAAACTGAGGGCCGTTTTCAGGTTGGCCACACCCCTTCAGGGTGGGGGAACCCACTGGGGTGCCTGACCAGCCTGGGTGAGGGGCTAATGGCTGTTTTCAGGCTAGCCAAGCCCCCCGCAGGTACCCTCACCCCATGAGGGTTTGGCCAGCCTGGTGAAGGGCTGAGGGCCATTTTCAAGCTGCCCACAGCCCCTGCAGGGTGGGGGGTTCCTGCTGGGGTGACTGTCCAGCCTGGGTGAGGGGCTGATTGCCGTTTTCAGGCTGTCCATGCCCCCTGGCAACCCAAGCTCCCAGCCTCTCCTTTTTTTTCTTTTTTTCTGTTTTTTCAGTGCTTCCTTGAGCAGAGTCGAGGGCAGGCAGGAAGCAGGAATCTGGGATTTACCTATCTTCTATAATTGAAACTTTGTAGCCTTGAGTGGAGCCCAGGGACATCCAGCACAGGCGGGAAGCGTGGCTTTCTCCATTGCCGAGGGCAACCCAAGCTTCCTGTTGCCTCCAGCTCCATGGCTGCTGGCATCTTAGTTGGGTTAATTTGCATACTCATTCCTGATTGGCTGTTGAGCATGGTTTGTGGGTGTAACGGAGTGTCTGTGTGATGGTTAATTTGCATGTTTCTCTTTTATTAGTGTAGATGAGTGTTTTGGAGACTATGAAAGAGTAGTTGGTCATGCTAAACCAGTAATAAAAAAACGCATTGTAAACTCTATAAATTGTTAATCTATGTCTTTGAAAAAATAGGTACAATAAAGATGAGATTTGTGTATAAATCGAATTAAAATATTGACAATTTCTAACCTGTGATTGACTCAGGTTAAGGAAATCACAATCTGCTTAAGCAAATGTATACTATAGCCATTGCATTAACTATAAACTAGTTCAATAATCTGCATGCAGATGAGAGGCTGTAATTTTACATCAACAGATATCTTGTGGATTTTTACACATCTTATAGATTTTTCCACCCCTCTATGGTAAAACTGTTAGTTAACTGACTTCTAACACCATTTATCTTTTTGTAATAGAGGCCAATTTTATACTCTGTCTTATTTACTCCTAAAAGAATGGAAGTGTTTTTAATTTGTAGAAAGAATAAAATAATAAAATATACAATGTTGGTAAAATTAAGCAATTTAAGTGTCAGGCAAATGTGATATATGCATACCTGTGTAGGAGATAATTATTTCAAAATAATTGTCATTAGTCTCTATAAAATCAGTTTACTTTGGGTTTAGGTTGTTATATTTTAGAGTGTTAAAATAAACGATTTGAAATGTCCAAGAGAGATGAATTCTAAATGAACTGTTTCTTCTGATTTTATGCTAGGACATTTCTCCCCTTCTCTTCTACCAAACTTTCATATACACTGAGTGGCTAGATTATTATGACTGGCCAGATTATTATGACCACCCCATCAGTACAATGAAGTGAATTAGTTATGCAAATAATAATAATAATCTAATCTAATAATAGACAAGCATGGTAATTGACCATACCTCCACTATACTTCCCATTGGCTAATCACCAGGATATGCAAATTAACTCAACAAAGATGGCGGCCGGCAGCCACACAGCTGAAGCGAGCAGGAGGCTTTCTTGCTCCAGTGATGGAGGAAGCCAAGGTTCCCTGCCTGCCACACCCGGCTCTGACCTCCACTCTAAGCAACAAAGTTGCAATTACAGAAGCTAAACAAACCCCAGATACCTGCTTTCAGCAGGCCATGGCCTCGGAGCTGTAGCAGCAACAAAGTTTCAATTATAGAAGATCAATAAATCCCAGAAAAAAAGAAAAAAAGGAGAGGCTGGGAGCTTCAGTCGCCGACTTGGCCAACCTGAAAACAGCCCTCAGCCCCTAATCCAGACTGGCCAGGCACCTGAGTGGGGATCCCCACCCTAAAGGGGATGCGGGGAGCCTGAAAATAGCCCTCAGCCCCTCATTCAGGCTGGCCAGGCACCCCAGTGGGGACTTTCACCCTGAAGGGGGTGTGACCATCTGCAAACAGCCATGAGCCACTCACCCAGGCTGGCCAGGCACCCAAGCAGGACCCCCACCCTGATCCGGGACACCCTTCAGGGCAATCCAGCTGGCCCCCACCTGTGCACCAGGCCTCTATCCTATATAGTAAAAGGGTAATATGCAAACTGACCCTAACAGCAGAACAACTTGGAATGACTGGTCACTATGACACACACTGACCACCAGGGGGCAGACGTTCAATGCAGGAGCTGACCTCTGGTGGTCAGTGAGCTCCAACATGGATGAGCTCTGCTCTGCCACAAGCCAGGCTAATGGCTGCCAGTACAGCGGTGCTGGTGGGAACCTCTCCTGCCTCCTCAACAGCGCTAAGGATGTCCAACTGCAGCTTAGGCCTGCTCCCTGCTGGCAAGTGGACATCCCCAAAGGGCTGCTGGGCTGCCAGAGAGATTTCTGATTGCCAGCTTAGGCCCAATCCCCCATGGAGCAAGCCTAAGCCAGCAGGTGGTCATCCCCCAAGGGGTCCCAGACTGCGAGAGAGCACAGGTTTGGCTGAGGGATCACCCCCCACTGAGTGCACAAATTTTTGTGCACTGGGCCTCTAGTAATAATAATAAAACATTGAGAGTATTTGCTTATGAAGTTTTCAATATTCAGTATTTTTGGAAGTGTCAATGAAGTACTGATGGGTGGTTATAATAATCTGGCCGGTCTTAATAATCTGGCAACTCAGTGTATATGGTTGAAATTGAGTTTTCACAAACACCAAACCAAATTCTGTTTCTAATTTCAATGATACCCAAACAAAAGATTTGGACATTACTTGCTATTTTCAGTCATTTTCTAGTATCACATGCCCGCACCCCTTCAAACCCAAAATAATTGTCTACTAGAGTCGATGAATGTGACCTTACTTGGGAATAGGGCCTTTGCAAATGTAACCAAGTTAAGATGAGGTCATACTGGTGTAGGATGGGCCTTAAGTAATAGATATGAAATGTATAAGAAGAGGGACATTGGACACCGAACATGGACACACAGGGAGAACGGTGAGATGAACGAGGCCAGGATTGGAATAATAACCCCTTAGGCCAGGGAATGCCTAGGACTCAGGGCTACACCCAAAATGAAGAGAAATGCAGGGCACAGAGTCTCCCCTAGAGTCTTCAAAGTGAACATAGCCTTGATAACACCTTGATTTCAGACTTCAAGCTTCCAGAACTGTGAGAGAATAAATATTTGTGGTGTAAGTCAGAAGAAATTAAAATATACAATGTGAGATGTTAATAAATGTTGTATGAAAACATTTTGAACAAAGTAAGAGGAATTGAACGTCATCTGTGAGAGGGAACTGAAATTCCATCTGTGTCTATTGGGAATGTAATATTTGGACAAAGATAAGAAGTTGGTGTGAAAACCAGCAGTGTTGATAAATTTGCCCCTGTTCATCAAAAAATATCAGTTTTCCTATGGTCTCAAGGAGATTCTCCATCTCCAATACCTTGTTTCTTATTTATCATTTTGTTATTTATGCTGAATATCTGTGACGGGTAGAGAAGTTTACACAAACTCTTCAATCACTATGATGCTGCATGTTGTAGTCATTTTATATCAGAGAAATAGCAATTGATATGAATGAGACTTAACTACATACACAAAAGTCACCATTTCCCAAGACTATCCCCTGGAAGCCTGATTACTTTTATTTGGAAACTAGAGGCCCAGTGCACAAAAATTTGTGCACTCGGGGTTGGGAGAGGAGGTCCCTCAGCCTGGCCTGTGCCCTCTCACAGTCTGGGACCCATCAGGAGATAATGACCTGCTGGCTTAGGCCTGCTCCCGGGTGGCAGGGGGCAGGCCCAATCCCTAGGTGCAGCCCCTGGTCGGGCTCAGAGCAGGGCCAATTGGGGAGTTGGGGCACCGCTCCCTGTCATGCACAGAGCAGGGCGGATTGGGAGGTTGCGATGCCACCCTCAGTCACGCTCAGGGTAGGGCCGATTGGGGGGTTGGGGCACCGCCCCCTGTCACACTCAAGGCAGGGTCCATAGGGAGGTTGCAGTGCCACTCCTGTCATGCACAGAGCAGGGCCCATCAGGGGGGTTGGGGCTCTGTACCCTGTCACACACAGAGCAGGGCCGATCAGAGGGTTGGGGCTCCGCACCCTGTCACACTGATCCCGGTGCTGGGAGGCCTCGCTGCTCTGCTGATCCCAGGGCCAGGATGCCTCTCGGCTCCCCTGATCCCTGGCCTGGAGGCCTCTCGGCTGCTGATAACCATGGCCTGTAGGCCTCTGGGCTCCGCTGATAACTGGGGCCTGGAGGTCTCTCGGCTCCGCTGATCTCTAGCCAGGAGGACTCTCGGCTGCTGATAACCTGGCTGGGAGGCCTCTCGACTCTGCTGATCACCTGGGCTGGGAGGCCTCTCAGCTCTGCTGATCACTGGGGCCGGGAGGCCTCTCGGCTCCCCTGATCGCGGGGCCTCCGACTCCGCTGATCACGGGCCTGGAGCGGGCCGGGGGGCCTCTTGGCTGATCACCGGGGCCGGGAGGCCTCTGGACTCCACTGATCACCGGGGCTGGGAGGCCTCTCGACTCTGCTGATCACCTGGGCTGGGAGGCCTCTTGGCTCCGCTGATCGCGGGGCCTCCGACTCCGCTGATCGCGGGGCCTCTGACTCCGCTGATCACCGGGGCTGGGAGGCCTCTTGGCTCCGCTGATCGCGGGGCCAGGAGCGGGCCGGGAGGCCTCTGGACTCCGCTGATCACCGGGGCTGGGAGGCCTCTCGGATCCGCTGATCACCGGGGCTGGGAGGCCTCTCGGCTCTGCTGATCACCTGGGCTGGGAGGCCTCTCGGATCCACTGATCAAGGGGCCGGGAGGCCTCTCGGCTCGGATGATAACCGGGGCTGGGGGGCCTCTAGGCTCTGCTGATCGCGGGGCTGGGCCGACTCTCGCCTCCCTGATTGCGGGGCTGTGCCGACGCTGGCCTCCACTGATCGTGGGGCCGGGAGGCCTCTCGACTCTGCTGATCCCAGGCCCTGAGGCCTCTCTGCCCTGCTGCTTCAGGGCTGTTTGGCTTCGCTCTGCTTGGAGCCTGAGTATGCAAATTAACCGCCATCGTTTAGCTTCTATAATTGAAACATTGTATCTTTTGGAGTTGTTGCTTCAGGAGCTCAGAGCCCCGCAGCTGCGGGGATCCTTGACTTTCTCCATCGCTGGGGCAACCAAGCCTCCTATTCTCAGCTGCCTGGCTGCCAGCCGCCATCTTGGCTGACAGTTAATTTGCATATCTCACTGATTAGCCAATGAAAAAGGTATCGGTCGTACGCCAATTACCATTTTTCTCTTTTATTAGTATAGGATATTGGCTTTGATCAACTAATCTCTTATTCAGACTTAACCTACAGATCATTTAATTTTGTGACTTGTCCTCAAAATCTTATAATTTATATTGGTAATTTGTACTTTAAATTTGAGAAAAAACTTTACATCAAGAAATAATATTAATTTGTTAATCAATTTAGTTCAAATACTAAGAAACTTATATCTGGCAATATTGAGATCATGTGAGGAACTATGTTTATGATTACAAATTATGTGGGTATTTTATATTCTTGCTTCTGGGATTTCCATAACTCCTACGGATGGTTCTAACTACTGGTGCACTACTCTTTTCTCCCAGTCTTCCTATGGCTATTATTGTAGATTAGATTAGTTTTGGGGGAATCTACATTTTTTTCCCTCTGACCACTATGAGAAGAGTATACTTTGTAGACAATTAAAAAGGTTGGCCATGTGACTTGTTTTGGTAATATTATGTGATCTGGAAAGTAACAGTTTATAAATTCTGAGTTCAAGCATCAAGAAGCACATTTCTGCTAACAACACTGAGAGTTGCTAATCACTTTTATGAGGTTATGTACCAGGCAGGCGACTGTTCAGAGAATAAAATATAAAAACAAGATATGAACTTTATCTATAGTCTTGAGCTGAGCCCTTACATAACCAGTCTACATCAACTTAAAGCCTACCAAACCACAAATGGGGAAATGATAAATAAATGAATAAAATAAATGCCAGTTTTTAAATGTCAATGAAACCAGATTGTTGGCAATGCAACTTCAGCAATTAGATACAAACTAATTTTGAATATTGACATATTTTCTCCATGTGAATCTAAGGAAAAAATGAACAGAATATAAAGACAACATCTATATCCAAAGAGATAAATGCATATAAACTATTAATTTATTTTGCAACTCATAAGCGAGTGCAGTATCTCTCCCACTTGTAATTGTATTATAGTAAAAATATCTCCAAATGATTTTTGTCAAATTACTAATGTCATCCCACATTCTGTCAATAATTAACACTGACTCACACAGATATTGAATCCTTTTAATTTTTATTTTCTTCATAACTTTACACTCTATTGCATCCATCAAACATGTGTCTAAAGCATAGTAACTATGAGTGTCAGAAGGGGGGGAGACAAAGAATTTAATAAAACAAGGTACCTTCCAAAATATCTAAAATCCAATAGGAAAAAAAACACAGACATGTAAAATATACCAAAGGACAATGATTATTACCCAGTGAAACCACCAGTCTGCACCAAAAAATGAATCTAATGATTGATAATGCTGCACCAAAATATATTTAGGAAATATAAGGGTTGGTTCCATATTCTGAGTAAGTGGGGCATATTTAAACAGCTGTAATATAGAAATCTAGGGGTTGTTGCATAATAACCTTGAGTGTCAATTAAGAATTTTTTACTCTGAGCTCAAAATCTATCTTCACTGCCCTTTGTGAGTTAATGGTGCTAGGTCTTATAAACCTTTTGCTCCATGTCAGCTCACCTGATGTTTTGCTAGTAAAAGGCACCAGAGGGACATGCCAGAAAAAGGGCTCTTCTTCCTGGTTTCATGGTGAGTTCTCTTTCATGGCTACAGAGATGGGGTTACCAGCTGCACGCATGCAGGAGGTTCCTGTGGCGTTCCCCCTCCAGCAGGTGTTTGAGGCTGGTCCCAGTTCCCTCCCCTCCAGCCTCTGCCTGCTGACACTGTGGCAGGGAGGCCTTCCTGCTTGTTAGTCACATTTGAGATCCACGCTCACCAGTGTGGGCCAGCGGACTTGGAACTGCTCTGTCCCACCTCCGTCCAGTGAGCGTACCTGCCATAAAGCTTTCTGTAGTGACACTGTCTTCAATGGAGTCTAAAACCTGGTACCCATGTGGTTCTCATTTTGGTAATCTCCCTTAAGCCTAGCGTACATTCTGTAATTTTCTTTTATTCTCCTCTCTCACCAAAAAGTAGTTAATAATTCCTTGAATCAAACTTCCCCTGTTTTTTCGCTTCTGATTCAACACACTTATACACCTTGTGACCCTGGGATGTTCAGCCCCCATTTTGAAATTTAAAGGCTAGGTCAAGCAAATTAATATGGAAATATTTGCCCAATTATTCCTGTTATTGCAGCCTTAAAAATAACAGTTCTTTTTTTTATTGATTTCAGAGAGGAAGGGAGAGGGAGAGAGAGTTAGAAACATCAATGATGAGATAGAATCATTGATCGACTGCCTCATGCACCCTCCCCCCTTCTGGGGATCAAGCCTTCAACCTAGGCATGTGCCCTTGACTGGAATCAAACCCATGACACTTCAGTCTGCAGGCTGATGCTCTATCCACAGAGCCAAACAAGCAAGGAAAGATACTACACTTCTTTAAATTATAATTCATAATATGTAGATGATTTATTTTAGTGAATATTAGAAATCTTAAAAGTGTACAATATGTAATTGGATTTATATTTTTTAAATTAACAGAAGTATAGATTTAAAAATAAATCTGTAATACCAAGGGTGAAGTGTCAGATAAACTATAGACTTTGAAATAAAAGTTTATAATGATTTTAGAGAGAGAGGAATACAGAGATAGAAACATCGATGAGAGAGGACCATTGATGGGCTGCCTCCTGCAAACCTCCTATTAGGGATTAAGCCCATAACTCAGACATGTACCCTGATCAGGAATTGAACTATTGACTTCTTGGGGCATGGGACAATGCTCAAGTACTGAGCCACAGCAGCCAGGCCAAACTATGGACTTTCAGTTCTATGAAGAGTCAAAGTAGAATCATTCTCAGTAACAAATGTACCACGATGGTGAGTGATGTTGATAAAAGGGAGGTTCTGCATGGTGGGGACAGAGGAATAAGGGGAATCTCAATACCTTCCTCTTAATTTTGTTGTGAACCTAAAGCTGGTCTCAAAATAATATCTTAAAAAGAGTTCTACAAAAATAATTGCAGTGCATTTAAAGAAAGTAGAAATGTGTAATTTTAGATGTTGGGAGTACCATTATACTAGATTTAGGTAAGGTAACATGGCTGGTGCTTACAAACATAGCTTTTATTTTCGAAACAGGATTCAGAAAGGAGCTTGTGGTACTGAAGCCAAGCATATGTACAATTCCTCTGAAATCCTGGAGTTATTGCAGATCTGAAACACAGAAATAATATATCATTAATCTGATCACATATAACTTCATATTTTAATAAATAAACTCTTTATAGTAATATTTACATATCGAAATCTGAACAATTCTTATAATATGTCAACAGAAAAATTTAGTTTACAGTAAACACATGATTTATATACTCTGGATTTAATGGACAAAATTTCAGGTTTGTATATCATATGTGAAATTAACACCTTGCCAATTTTAAAATGTTTGAAAAATAGGTTTACTTACAATTAAATTAACAGGTTATTTTTTGTTCTTGATTCACCATTATTTTTTTTAAATTTTTAGCAACTAGGCCATATGTTGGGAAAAGCAATGTAGTAATTTCTCTGACATAAATAAATATTACATATCTACTACTAGAGTCACATATTGAAATCCAAGAGTCAAAGCTCATAAACCAGGTACTGCTAATGGTTAGCACATGATCACACCACATCGCCTGTGGTACCTGATGCTGTTGGCCTAAAGCCTGAGGGCTGAAGCCACACACCAGCCAAGTACATCTGTTTACCTGTCAGGACTGGGGCAGGCAATTACTAGACCTTTTCAGTATAAATTTTAAATTATAGAAATGCATACAGAAAACTTTTCTGTGAAATGAAACTTTTCATATGTACTTCATTTTAATTACACAAATGTGTCATCATAAATACAAACAGGTAAAATAACTAATTTGTCAATTTTTGAAAATATATATTCATAAAACCTACTTTCTAATATAATGGCTTTTGGCTCTAGTGGCACGGTCGGCAAACTGCAGCTTGGGAGCTACATGCGGCTCTTTGGCCCCTTGAGTGTGGCTCTTCCTAAGCCTTAGGAGTACTCTAATTAAGTTAATAACAATGTACCTACCTATATACTTTAAGTTTAAAAAAACTTGGCTCTCAAAAGAAATTTCAATCATTGTACTGTTGATATTTGGCTCTGTTGACTAATGATTTTGCCGACTACTGCTCTAGTGGATATCTCCTTACCTGAATTAATAGATTATAGCAAAGTTGTACCATATTTATGTAATTGTTCACACATTGATTTTCATTTCTAAGATTAATTTCTGACTTTAAGCATGAAGACATAAAATATATAAGTTCTCAAGAAACTTACGGTTTGGAAGAGAAATCGAAGCCATTTTTCCACACTGACAAATTACTATTGTTTCTGTGGTAGAGTTGAATGCATGGAAATCGAATGAAAATGTTCAAAAAATCCTATGAGACAAAAATTTTTTTTGAAAAATTAGGTAATTGAATTCATACAAACAGCTAAGTTGGTCCACTGCTAGAGTAGAAGGAAATGAGGAGCTTGGATGAGAGCTTAAATGCACAGCCCACCAACATCTGATGCAATTAGTGACTAAGCAAACCAGCCATGTCTCACATGCAGAAAATGCTGTGACCCACCCAGCTGGCCCAGCAAATCCAACATTCAGAAGATCCCACCATGTTCTGTGGAAATACAGGGGTCTCTGAATCAACTGAAACACCTCAAGATGCACAGGAATTTAGGCTCCAGCTGCAACAGAAGCGGCAGCAGCCTAACAAACTTGCCAAAGGAACAGAAAAGTTTTTAAACAAATTGAGAGACAAAAAACCTATATTGATTGATGCAGAAAAAGCATCTGATAAAATCCAACACCCTACTTTGATGAAAACTCTTTTAAGGCCATAGATGACAAACGTACAGCCAACATCATACTAAATCTGCATAAACTAAAACCATTTTCCCTAAGAACAAGACAAGGATATTGATTTCACCACTCTTATTCAGCATCGTACTGGAAATCCTCGCTGTAGTGATCAGACAGGAAGGAATAAAAGGCATCCAAATTGGAAAAGAAGAAGTAAAACTGTCATACAGATGATATGATACCGTACATAGAAACCCTGAAGACTCCACTTAGAGCCTACTAGATTTAATGAATGAATACTGACAACATAGCAGGATACAAAACTAATACCTGGAAATCTATGTCAATTTTATACACCAAAATGAACTCAGAGAAAGAGAAACTAAAAAATCCCATTTACCATTGCAACAAAAAAAATTAGGATATCTTGGAATAAAATTAACTAAGGAGGTAAAAGGCTTATACTAAGAAAATTACAGTACATTAATAAAAGAGATAAAGGAAGATATAAAAAAGTGGAAGAATATACCATGTGCATGGATTAGTAGAATCAACATCATTAAAATGTCCATACTACACAAAGCAGTCTCATAGATTCAATGCAATCCCTATTAAAATGGTATATTTCACAGATTTAGAACAAACACTCCAAAAATTTATGTGGAAACAAAAAAGATCACAGAGCCACAGCAATCTTGAGAGAGAAGAATAAAGTGGTAGGGATTACAATATTAGATATTAAATTATTCTACAAGCCACTGTAATCAAAACAGCCTGGTTCTGGCACAATAATAGGAATATATATCAATGGAACATAAAGGAGAACCCAGAAATTGACCCAACTACTATTCTCAATAATATTTGACAAAGGAGGCAAGAGCATACAATGGAGTAAAGAGCATATAATTGAGTAAAGACAGCCTCTTCAATAAATGATGTGGAGAAAATTGGACAGGTCATGCAAAAACAAAATGAAACTAGATCATCAGCTTACACCATACACAAGAATAAACTCAAAATAGATAGAAGACTTAAGTGTAGGTTGTTATACCATAAAAAACATAGAAGAATCCATAGGCAACAAAATCTTGAACATCTCTCATTGCAATATGTTTGTGGATACATCTCCAGGGCAAGACAAACTAATGATAAAATAAAAAAATAGGACTACATCAAAATAAAAAGCTTCTGCACAGCAAAAGAAACCATCAACAAAATAAAAAGGGAGCCCCCTGCATGGCTGAACATATTTTCCAATGATACATCTTATAAAAGGTTAATATACAAATTAGATAAGGAGCTCATACAACTTAACAAAAGGTAGACAAACAAACCAATTTAAAGATGGACAAAGAACCTAAAAAGACACTTCTCCAAAGTTGACATACAGAAGGCTAAGAGACAAATAAAAAACTGTTCAAAGTTACTAATCATCAGAGAGATGCCAATGTAAATGACAATGAGGTATCACCTCACACCAATCAGAATGACTACCATCAACAAACCAACAAATGACAAGTGCTGGCAAACCTGTAGAGAAAAGGGAACCCTAGTACACTGCTGGTGGCAATGCAGATTGGTGCAGCCACTATGGAAAATAGTATGGTGTTTCCTCAAAAAGTTAAAAATTGCACTGCTATTTGACCCAGTGATCCCACTTCTAGGAATATTTCTTGGAATATATCCTAAGAAACCCAAAACACGCATCAGAAGGAATGTATGCACACCCTATGTTCATAGCTATGCAATTTACAATAGCTAAGATGTGGAAACCGCTCAAGTGCCCATCATTAGATGAGTGGATTTAAAAGGCACCATATATTCACACCATTTAATGCTACCCAGCAGTATAAAAGAAGGATTTCTTACTCTTTGAGACAGCATGGAAGACCTGGAGAGTATTGTGTTAAGCAAAATAAGCCAGTGAGAAAGGTAAATATCATATGACCTCACTCATATATGGAATGAAATGAACAAAATTAAATGATGGAACAAAACAGACCCAAAATATAGAAGCATAGAATAGACTGATGAATCTCAGAGGGAAGGCTGGGGTAGGTGGATGGGGAGGGAGAGATTAACTGAGAAACTTATGTGCATATATGCATAGCCCACGGGTACAGACAATAGGCTGGTGAAGGCTAGGAAGTGGGGGTAGGGTGGTGGGAGTCAAAGGGGGAGAAGACAAGGGGGACTTCTGTAATACTTTAACCAATGAAGATATATTAAATAATAAAGAGTTTGGATCTCTGCCCACCACTCCCACTGGACAGTGTCAAAGGAAAATGCAGAAGGATCACTTAGTTAACGCTGAGTTCACATCACTGACAAACTTTCCGAAGGTCAAGGCAAGTTGATGAGAAATAGAGTTTGTTGCTCCAGTGGGAGCCAGTTCCGGAGAATCTGGTAGTTTCCCTGAGGAAGGCTCAGAAGAAAGGAATCTTATATCCTGGGAAAGCCAAATCCAACCTCAGGAGCAGGTGCAGGATGAGGAAATTAGGGAGGATGACCTTTGCCTTACTCAGGAGAGTCTTCTGTTAGGCCATATGAAGCTGATGGTGTGGATATAAATGAGCTATTTAAAGATTTGTGAATGATAATTCATGAGCAAGGACATGTGATAGATAGCATAGAAGGCAAAGTTGAAAGTGCAAGAGAGCGTGTCCAACAAGCCAAACAGCAGCTGTCATGTCAGCAGAATATCAGAAAAGGATTCCTGCATGTTGCTGTGTGATGCACACACCATTAAACAATTGTAGAAATCTACAACTGGCTAGCGATGAAGAATGGAACAAAACTCTTAACCGTAGTATTTTATGTGACTATATTTAATATTATAATTATTTTGCTTTCAGTTGTAATTTGTATGTTTAAATTTTGGATGCAGTTCCTGTTAGTATTAAACATTGAGATTAATTTTTGAGCAACTTTAAAAAAGATTTGTCAGTTACAATTGATATCCAATATTGTTTTGGTTTCAGGTGTACCGCATGTTGATTGAGCACATGTATACCTTTTGAGGTGAACACCCCAATGGGTCTGGTACCCACCTGACACCATGCATGATTATTAGAATACTAGGGGCCCGGTGCATGAAATTCGTGCACTGGGTGTGGGGGGAGGGGGGGGGGGAATGTCCCTCAGCCCAGCCTGCCCCCTCTCACATACTGGGAGCCCTCAGGCGTTGACCCCCAGACCCCTCCGATTGCTGGCTCTGCCCCTTGCCCAGGCCTGACGCCTCGGCCAGAGGCGTCGACCCACATCACACTCCGATCGCCTGATCGGCCCCTTGCCCAGGCCTGACGCCTCCGCCAGAGGTGTCAGGCTTGGACAGGGGACCCCCATCTCCCCCCGATCACTGGCTCTGGCCCCCGCCCAGGCCTGAGGCCTCTGGCCCAGGAATCATGCCTGGGCAGGGGACTCCCATCTCCCTCTGATCGCTTGCTCCACCCCCCGCCCAAGCCTGACGCCTCTGACCCAGGCTTCAGGCCTGGGCAAGGGGACCATCATAATCCCCCAATCCCCGGCTGAGCCCCCCACCCAGGCCTGATGCCTCGGCCAGAGGAGTTGACCCTCATCACCCTCCGATCACCAATCACCGGATCGGCCCCTTGACCAGGCCTGAGTCCTCCGGCAGAGGTGTCAGGCCTGGGCAGGGGACCCCCAGCTCCCCGCGGTTGCAGGCTCCGCCCCTGCCCACGCCTAATGCCTCTGGCTGAGGCTTCCGGCTCGGGCAGCGGGGACCTGCAGCGGCAGCGGCCCCGTGATCGTGGGCTTCGCTTTAGGCCCAGGCAAGGGACCCCTAGCTCCCGGGACTGCCAGCTTCGACCGTGCCCAGCTCCCATCGCTGGCTCCACCCCTACTTCCTGCTATCACTGGCCAGGGCGGCAAAGGTGCCTGATTCTCCGATCATGGCTGGGGGGCAGGGCAAAGGCGGCCTCAGGGCCGCCTTTGCCCTGCCCCCCAGCTCTTAGCTCCCCCCTGGGTTTCCAATCACTGTCAGTGGCAGGGGGCTTCTTCCTGCTTTCCCTTTCGCCTCCCTGCATTGTGCCTACATATGCAAATTAGCCGCCATCTTGTTGGCAGTTAACTGCTAATCTTAGTTGGCAGTTAACTGCCAATCATAGTTGGCAGTTAACTGTCAATCATAGTTGGCAGTTAACTGCCAATCATAGTTGGCAGTTAACTGCCAATCATAGTTGGCAGTTAATTTGCATATAGCCCTGATTAGCCAATGAAAAGGGTATCGTCGTACGCCAATTACCATTTTTCTCTTTTATTAGTGTAGATTGTTGACTATATTCTCTATCAATGCTGTACTTTGCATCACCATGATTTTATTTACAACTGAATTTAAAGAACACCTTTTGGATAAAAGTTTCAAAATGTATAAGCTTATTTTTGTCACATGAAACAATTTTTAATTTGTTCCCAATCCCACACCATATATAAAATTCAATTGCAGATGGATTTAAAAATTAAAATACAAGAAACATAATTTTGAAAGGTTTACAAAAAATACAAATATATTTAGTAAAGTATTTTTAATATAAAATCACGAGTCATAAAGAAACAGTAATAAATTTTACTGTGTTAAAATTTTAAATATCTATTCTTGAAAGTATCAGGAAGTAAAAAGTAAATATCACAAACTTGAAAAAGATATTAACAATAAACAGAATCAATAAAAGAACAGAATACAGAATGTGTTTTAAAAACATGGACAGTCATAAGGAAAAGACAAATAACAAAAAATAATAAAATGTCATGAACAGGTATTTCATGGATGGGAATTACAAATCCTAATAAGGTGGAAATATGCTAATTGACCATCACACCCTCACAAGATGGCGGCACTCACAGTCAATATAGGGAATAGGCTAATTGAATGCCATGCCCTCACAAGATGGCAGCGCCCACAGCCACATGATAGTGGCGCCCAGTGCCTTCAGCCCCACCTAATCCAGCCAGAGTCCCCCAGTCCCCTCAGCCCACCTCATCCAGATTCAGTCCCCCTGTCCCCTCAGCCCACCAGGGGACTATATTATAGTTGTGAGAGGGATGTGAGAGGGATGTCAGAGGAATTGGGCCTAAACCGGCAGTCAGACATCCCCCAAGGGGTCCCAGATTGGAGAGGGTGCAGGCTGGTCTGAGGGACACCTGAATTTCATGCATCGGGCCTCAAGTGCTTAATATAAAAATGTATATTTAAGCTGTTCTTCATTTCAATACAGAGGTAACCATTTTGTACGATTAAAAAAGGAATTACATTTTCCAATTAACTCACCTGCCTTTTTAATCAATGTTGATTTAATGCATTAATCTGAATACTCTGAAGATAGTTATCTTAATTTATAATTTGTATTTTATCAGTTCTTACATAGCAGTTTGAAACTGAAGGCAATGTTTTATATGGCAAGCTATGAGACTTCAAATGGGAACAAATATAATATTGAGTGACTAAATAAATTGTAATTTGCAACCAAAATAATGATGATTTTTAAAATCGAAAACAAAAACAAATAAATTTAATTCTAATTTATAGTATTTCAATTTGCAATATATTGTTACACAATGGACACATTAGGAAAATGTATTAGTACCATTAAGGGAAGAGGACAAATGGAGAAAAATACCAATTTCACAGCTCTGAAAGTTGATTGAAAACTAATAAAAATTTATAATTATTAATTATTCGGAAAGCTGCTAGAGATTTAGTTTAAAATAGAGCAAATTTGTGGTCTTCTTATCTAAGGCTGCTCCCATGTCTCCCCTAACCCCCAACTCAGCTCAGTGAGTAATAATTGTAATTTTTATAATTTGGGGAAGGCTGCAAATATCAATGGTATTATTGGTATCAAGGGGAAGACTTGATAAGCAGTGGAAAGGGTTGTTAAGCTGCCCACTACTAGTATTTATCAGCTCGAAGTGCTGAATTTACTGGGTAATAAATGAAGGAAATTATCCTTTTCCTAGACTGAGGCTGTATTCTCCATTATGTCAGGCACAGTGCCAGCCATAAACATAACAGGAAGGTACTACTAGTAAAAGTAAGAGTGCAATAGAAGAGATCACATTAGCTTTCTGCATGTGCTTGACTGATGGGTGGAAAATTTGCACATGTATAGAAGAAACAGAGATGATACAGTAAAAAATAAAAGCCAAAGTGGACTTGAGAATTGATTCAAAATCATGAGCACTTCCCTACACACACACACACATACACACACACACACACACACACACACGAGTGCATCAAATAGCAGAGGGTGAAAGCCATATTGATTTGACGTATTTGAATACATTTTTAAAAACCATTGTTTGTCTGCTAAGCTATGCAAACACAAGGCTAATCTCTGGTAAGTAAATTATAAATCTACTAAATATAAAAACAAATAATGAGAATTTAAAAAATTAAGCACACTTTAAAAGAGAAGATTCTATACTAAAAGTTTATTAAAGTTAAAAAAGTCTAAGAAAGATGCAGAATACATATTTACTATATTATATTATCAAAAATATGTACTTACCAAAAATTAGAAAACATGCAAAGAAACTAAAAAATGTCTTTTAAACTTGATGGGGGAATCAGTCAATAGAATCTAATTTTCACTAGGATAAGATGTCAGATTTATTAGAAAATATTTTAAAGTAGTTATTATAAATATATATTAGAAAAATACTATGTTTAAATAACTATATGAAAATATGATGGCAGCCCTGGCCAGTGTGGCTCAGTTGGTTGTAGCATCATCCCATGGGCCAGAAGGTTGTGGGTTCAATTCCCAGTCAGGGCACATACCTCAATTGTGGGTTTGAACCCCAGTTGGGGCACATAGAGGAGGCAACTATTGGATGTATCTCATATAATAAAGGAGATTGTCTTCACAAACTTTCACTAACTTCTAAAATAATCACTAACACCCAAAATGAGATATTGGACTAGGTTAACATTAATAAAATCAGGTCATTTAAAGACACCAATATGAGACTGAAAATGTAAGTAACAGTCAAAAAATCTATTTGCACTTGTAAATTTAAGAAATAGCTCATATAGGAAATATAACGATTCTAGGAAGGAAAATAACAGGCAGCACACAGGAGAAGTGGTAGAGAGACATGAACAGGCACCTCTCATTCTCTCGATACATAATTCCATAAGAACTAGTGCCCAGAAAGAGGTGTTCTATCCATTAGTAATAAAAAAATGCCGATTTATGTCAAAATGATACTTTTATATAATGATCATAATGTATAGCATTGAACATTCTGGCAGTACTCAATCTTGGATCATGGAATTTTTGGATAAAATGTGTATTTACATAATAAACTAAAAAATGTTGGGATAATCTAATAAATTTGGCATATACATATATTTATGACTCTGGAATTTTGTTCTGATTCGTAGAGGACAATAAATTTTAACTATCTACATATGCAATTATAATAATATAATTGTACTAGAGACCCCATGCATGAAATTTGTCCAAGGGTCTCGGCCCTCACAGCCACAGCAGCTGCCTCGGCCCTCGCAGCCCCAGCTTCATCTGGATGGTTGTCCGGAAGGTCATTTGGCTATCTGGTCTAATTAGCATATTATGCTTTTATTATTATAGATTTATACAGCATTATTATATAATTATAAATATAACATTTATAGTATATGAATACAATTTATTATATTTAATATTTACATATAATATAAATTGTTTTAAATACAATATAATATTGAAAAAAACAGGCACAAGGATTTTCATAAAATTATTATTCATAATACTTACATATTAAAAAACAACTATATTCTAGGTAAAACAGATTAAAAATGTCATGTCCCTATAATACAGCAGTGAAAATTAACAAATTACAGATAAATGCAATAATATGGAGAGATTGCAAAAATATCATTTGAGTGTTAAGGGAGACACATGTGAGTGTTAGAGGAGACACACAGGAGAGGGGCTACTGCGTACTGGCAACTTCTATTTCATGATTTGTAATTATATGGGTCATTTAAGTTTGTAATTAATCTGCAAAATCATGATACCTTCAGTTTCCTTGATGGATAGTAAAATTAAGTAGCAAGGTTTACTTTAGAAAAAAAGCATTTACAGAAGCATGGTTGTCTATAAAAAAACAAGAACTGGAAATTATCAAATGTGCACGAATGGCATAAAATATAAACAAAATATTAGAGAGTCAATCAATGCATATTAATAGTCTTTAAAATAAGTAAACTATGAATATATACAAAATATGAATCAATTCTATAAATATAGACTAAAATAGACTTTTAAATAAAATGGAAACAATTAAATCTTACCATTTCTTCTTCATTATCTATGTAAAGTAGGTTAGAGTTCTTAGAAGCACAGGCCAGCAAACTCTCATTCCATGCTTTTTTTTTCAGTGCTAATGTAATAGCAATTCTTGGAATATGTAAACCACTCCTTTGGACAATGTCCACAATGATCTGCTGAGGAAAGATTATAAAATTTTATGAAAAACAATTTAAATTTTTTAAAATGAAAATTAATTGACATATTTGCATAGGTATAGACACATTTGTGCAATATATAAAAAGAAAACACACTCACAGAGAAGGGTTAGTCTCTGGTTTCCTGGTTTACGTTCCATATTAAGCAAAGAAACCCCAAAAATATCCACTCTCTACATGTCCTGAATGTCAATGAAGAAAACCACTTTTTTAGAATCCTTAAATTATCTTTGAGCCCATCTGCAACCATGGGTATTATGATTTTAAATGAATATTTCTTCATATTGTTACATAAGAAAACACTCTTCTATAATCATTATGAACATTTATTGGTGGTATTATAATTTCTGTCCCCATTCCCAAAAAGCTATTATTTTTGACTACCCTATGTTAGAGATAAAGTATGAACTATACTAATATCAGAACTGAGAAAATAAGTATGTACCTTCCTGGAACCCGGTTTTCAATGAAGAATTATTCTGCTCCCGTATTACTTTAGCTTAAAAAAAAAGTAATTCTTAAATTAATCTTGATCTAACTACACCATAATACTTTTGTTTCTTATGTTTAATTGTGTTGTATTGTCTAGGACTAGAATTATCTGGAATAAAATTTAATTACCAATGAAAATTAATGTAGTAATGATAATTATGAGGAAAAGTGTTTTTAAAGTCTAGAGAACTACATCTCACAGTATTCGGATTAAACAATCTCAAAAATTAATTCATATTTCTCAATAAAGTGTCCTAAAGCATGCTTTGAGAATATAAAATATATATTTATATTCTGATTGTATATATGGATATATATGGATATATTAATATATATATGTGGATATATTTGGTCATACATGTGTACATATATTTATAACCTACTCCCTAAAATCATCCTGATATTTATACCTTGGACAAATTCAGAATTACCATTTTGCACTTAGTCTAAATGCATACTTTAGGATCAGAGTTCTATTTCATAACATTATGAAGTGTTCAGAGGCACTGATGGACATAAAAGTGAAAAGTTCTGTATAACCTTGCAAAAATGTATTTACAGAGAATAATAGGTATTGTCACCACAGCGGACATCAGGACAAGGCAGATGACACCTAGGGTCCCACCAATGCGCTTCTCTGGAGATGATGGTGAAACTGCAGGAAGAGAAAGGAAACACTGAGAAAGGAGGAAGAAAGAGAGAATTGTTTAGACAGTTTACATGCAGAGAATCCAATACATAAACTTGAACACCAAGCCCATACCTACCACTGTAATCTTCCTCCCAGAATATACCATTGCACGTTTAGGAAATATAATGCTCCATGCGTTACTGGTCAAAGACTACCCCTTACAACAATACCTGAAGAGAATTAGCCCTCAGCTTTCATCTTAGAAAACTGTGTCCCAACTTTAAGTGCTGATTCTCACAAATGAAAAACATCTGAGCTAACGTCCATATCTTTTCCCCATTTCTCTGCACCCCAGCTTCACATACTAGAACAGTTATACTGTGTGTCTATTGAATGCGTTACCTTTGGAGTGGCCCTTCCTGTCCCTCTCTTGAGGATCCCAGGAAGCATTTTGAAGAGTTAATTCTGCATAGGTTATTATTTCCTGCTCCGTTACTGGAATGGAACTTTGAGTGCCTTTAGGCTTTCTTTGCTGTCTCTTGGCGGACTTGGCCAAATTCAGTTCTGCATAGGTTACACGTTGGTTATTCATCTCTGCAGCTGGGTGGTGTTTGAGATTGTGCTCTAAGTCAAGTGTACTTACGAAAAAATGACCTATGCAATAATGCAATCTCTAGGACAGGAAAACTGGGCGGGGTAAAGGGTAGTAGGGCTCATTTCCAAGTTGAAAAATCTAAAGTTCTGGTTTTAAATTTGTTAGATCTTTAAATAAGTGCTTCATAGTAGATGTAGTTTTTGTGATATTCTACAATTGACAATATATTATTTCTTTGAGCCATAGAAAACAATAAATCAGTGAGGAATAAAGAATAGCATAAAGAATGACATTGCCATTCATTTAAAGTCAGATTCCATGAAAATATTTAACATTATCAGAATGCTTGTATTAAAGTTAAAATGTTGTATTAGAAAAAAGAGTCTCCAATATTTATGATAAATTTGAAATTGAATAATTATGGAAGACTGAGTGCGCCAAAGATTGGGCATCAGTTGTGTTGGCATATATGGTAACGTTCTGAAGTAAATTAATTTTATTAAGTAGCATATATTTATTTATTATGCTGTAACATAATTCATTAAACAAGGGTCTCTTTGTCAGTGTGGTGCTGCTTCTCACAATGTTTGTTCAATTTTTTAAAATATCTTTTGATTGTTTATAATTAAGCTTAAATTTGCATTTTATGGGAGCTACTTCATCCCGATTTTTATTAAAAGCCAACTGCTTTCATTTAATCTAAATAAGTGTATATTTAGATTACCGCTGTAATTCAGAGAATTCATTTTAACAATCTCTTTTTAAAGGCTGGGCTAAATATAAATTATATGTATATTGATTATAAAATAAAATAAACATAACTTTTCATTGTGGTCATTCTTGCTGGATTCTACTTTAAATTGTTTTTGCTTAACACATCCATTATGCATGTGTGCCTGCACTTGAGTCATTCTCTACAGGCAAGAATTTGAATAGTTTGATACCCTCCAACATCGTTCATAGTTTATTCTTCTCATTTTTTGCCCCAAAATATTTACATAAAGATACCAATGTTCTCTTTTATTTGATTGTATCTTACTTGTACCTCCCTGGCATCACATCTAGCATTTGTAATCTCCCACTCTCTGAGACGGACTAATAGAGAGACAGGAGAATAGAAGCACATACCTTCTGTATCCTTCACTGGGAGACCAGGTTTTCTAGTAAGCAAAGAATGTCTGTGGTCTTCACAGACTGCCCCGCGAATGTTCACAGTGAATCATGAGTGGAAAAAGTAGATTTCTCATAAATATGTCACTGAAAGTTTGAACAGGAAATTCTTACACTTGGGCTATTTTGAAGATGGTTTACCTCATCAAACACCTCCAGAATGTAGGATACTTGGGGCCGGTAAGTGCCTGCCTTAGTTCATCCACATTGGCAATGCCTCTGAGAAGGTGTTTTCTTATTCGAAAAAATATCAGAGGACAAAAGACTTCACCGCCCATGCTGTTAACTTACATCTTAATCATAAACGCTGAACACTTAGGCCTTGTTAGGTGTACCCCAGATGTTTAAATTCTACTCTTAATCAGGTTACTGAATCCTGGCATTACATTCTTCTTTTCCTTATACTCTCATTATGGAATTTCTATTATAATGGGAAAATTTCTAAAATCATAATCCCATTAACTATAGTTATTTAATGACATTTGTCTCCAATGGTCTGGAATTACTATGTTTTCACCTTTATGATAACTGTCACAACAATCATTAATTCTCACACTTACCTTCTCAATTTCTCTGCCCTAGTTCCTAAAAAATTGTTTCATTCATTTTATTATTCTTAAATGTTAGTTAGACTTCCCTTGGCAAAAATAATATCTCTGTGAAGGATAGAACATTAGCTAATGTTGAACTATAGCACCATGACAGAGATTAAATTATTATGTAGCTATTTATGGTATTTTTGTTGGTTCATTTTCTATTCAAAACCATCCCTATTTTAATTAGGATTAGTTGTTGTAAATGACAAAACCCAAGTCTAACTGTATAGGGGAAAAACAAAGGTAATTTTTTTAAAAGTCCCTTATTTTTTAAAAAATGGGAAGGGCAGAAAAAGAAGATTTTAAAAAACAAGTTAAATGACACATAAACATCAAAAGAAACAAAACTTTACAGCACAATGGTTTGATATACATGTATTGCAAAATGATTGCCACAATAGGTTCAACTAACATCCATCTTCTCATACAGGAGAAATAAGGAAATAAAGAGGATATAGTGTAGTCACACTGTATATGCTACCCACCTACTAATCACATAAGAGCAGTCTAGCTCTTGTCTTTCTCTAACTAGCTTATTTCGTTTACATAATAATCCACAGGTCCTTCTATGCTGTTGCAAAGGGTGAGCACTCCTTATTTACAGCCACATAGTATTTCATTGTGTAAAAGTTCCACTGCTTTTTTATCCATTCATCTATTCTATTGTTCTTGATGGTATCATAAATGGAATGAATTTTTTTATTTCTTTGTTGTTACTATGTAGAGATGCTACTGATTTTGTTGACATATATTTCTTCTATCATTTTTTGAATTTTAGTATGCTAAATATTGCATTTTGTCAAATGCTTTTTCTGCATTTATTGTAATAATCATATAATTTTTCTCTCATTTTATGAATGTCATGTGTCACATTAATTGATTTAGATGTGTTAAACATCCTTGCATACCAGATATAAATCCCATTTGATCACAGTGAATAATTCTTTTAATAAACTGGTAAATTGGGATTGTTAGTATTTTATTGAGAATTTTTGCTTCTATATTTTTCAGGAATATTGGCCTATACTTTTCTTTTCTAGTAATGGCTTTTTATGGGTTTGTTTTCAGGATAATGCTGGCATCATAAAATGAGTTTGGGAGTGTTCACTCCTCTTTCATTTTTTAAAAAAGTTTAAAAGGAATCGTTAATTATTTTAAAATATATTTTTAATGGTTTCAGAGAGGAAGGGAGAGGGAGAGAGAGAGAGAGATAGAAACATCAATGATGAGAGAGAATCATTGATCAGATGCCTCCTGACTGGGAATTGAACTGTGACCTCCTGGTTCATGGGTCGACTCTCAACTACTGAGCCACACTGGCTGAGCTATTATAGAAATTTTAAACAAACAATTTACGACACACACGGACACATAACCACACACACAAAATATAGTCTTATAGAATACTCATATATTTAAGTTTACATGAAAATATTTAAAAATGTATACTTACATTTCCAAGAACATTAGTGTAAAAAATATATATAGAACTGTGATTTAACTGCAGTAGCCACTTATCAAGTTTGGCAAGTGGGCCATAAAAGTGGTTATTCAAATTTAAATCTTCATTGAAAATAAATAAAATTTTAATGTAGGTATCTCTGTCACACTAGGCACACTTCAATAGAGATGAGGGACATTTACAGCTTTGCAGAAAATTTTCTAACAACAGGTTACCAAAAGTAAAAGTCAATAACCCCAAACTTAAAAATTATTATGTTGTTTTAAATTCAGTAATAACATTCTAAATAACATAATGGCCAAAGAAGTGACCACAAGGAACAATCAGAATTTTTAAATGAATTATAAGAAAATATAACAAATAGTTTGTCTTGTGAAATATTGATTGCTTTAAAAATATATCTTACCAAAGAGAAGAAAAAGAGGCACATTTACACAATGGAACACTACGTGGCCATAAATAAGAAGTAACTCTTACCTTTTACTACAGCTTGATTGATCTGGAGAGTATTATGCTAGTTGAAATAAGCCAGTGAGTGAAAGACAAATGCCATATAATCCCAGTTATATGTGAAATCTAATGAACAAAATAAACTGACAAACAAAATAGAAGCCAGGAGGCATGAATACATGGAACAGATTGACAGCTGTCAGAAGAAAGGGCGCGTGGAGGGGCTCGATGAAAGGCTTAGCCAAAGAACATATAGACATAACTCACTGACACAGGCAGCAGTATTGTGATAGCTAGAGGGAAGGGGAGGGAGAGTGAGGGCTAGGTGGAGGTGGGCAAAGGTGGGGAAAACGGGACATCTGTACTAGTGTCAACAATAAAAAATAAAAGTTTTTTTAAAAAAAGAAATCCAAGCATTCATCTCAAGAAACTAAAAATGGAAAAGCTATAAGTATGTGAAATTAAATCCAAATAAAGATAACAAAACACAAAAAGAAATCAAAGTCAAGAAAAAGAAGAAACAGAGTAGAGAGAATCAACAAAGTCAAAGTTACTCTCATTGAAAATTATAAAATCAATTTGAAAAAAACTAACAAAACCCAAATCTTGCGTATCTAGAGTAAACAGGGGAACAGCCTATCCTATTTAAAGATACTAAGTAGAAAATAAAGCCACATTACAAGTACAATTTTAATATCTACATTACATTTTAAAAGTATGAAAATGCAGTGCAACAAATGGAAACTTCCGTATATCCAGTATGTAGTATAAGGATTGAGTTCATTTTATGAACTTTCCTACAAAAGCATTCTTCAAGCTCCACTGGCATTGAGACAGAAAAAGTTAGGTAGATAGGGGCAGGACCATGGGAGGAGGAAGTGAAACCAGAAACACAGCTCGGCGGAGTTACTAAGACACCCCAACTGGAGTGGGAAGGAAGGGTGTGAGCCAGCGGCATGAACTTTAAAATGGATGGATATTGCTAAGACAGACAGCGTGCAGATACCCAATCACAAGGCAGTGAGGCAAACATATATACAAAAAAAAAGAGAAAAAGTGCAGACTCCCTTCCCTTCGCCCCCAGCTTAGGGCACAATGGATACCTGACACTCCTGTTGCTGGGGAGCACATCCCCTATGACCACAAGGCTTTTGGCTATATTAGTGGCCCAGTGCATGGAATTCATGCATATTAAAAGGGAATTAATTAGAGGAAATATTTTAATATTGCTATTTATCCTTTCTCTATAATAGAAGTGTCAGATATAAAAGAAATTTAGTAAAACTTATATGAAAATAGTATATAAGTTTATTAATAAACAATCAAACATGCAATAACAACAAAGACATGACATGAAAACAGCAAAACATGATGTAAAAACAACACAGATACAATGACTGATAAATTGATTAAACTTATTCTAATATCTCCCAGTATACCACATTAAGAGTGAAAACACTTTTAGAGTGCTTAACTAATTTCCCTTGTGATGAAGTATTTACAACTTTAACATCACACACTCTTTGAACTCAAGAGAAAGCAACATATAACTGACCATGTGTGAAAACGGGTTCAGGTAGGAATATTACTACCCTTTTAGAGTTTGTCCTTGTGATTTATTAATAGCCATTGCAAATGCTGGAATCATGCGAAACTGTCTTTGAATTAATTTAAATGGGAGGCCAGTGTCAGATCAGGGTCTGGGGTGCAGGGGGATGGGATTCCTGGCTGGCAGGCCAATACAGCAAACTGTCCAATGGCTGATTCTGTGAGAAATGGGGCTCCCTCCCCGCTCCTGTCAGGGTCTGGTTTGAAGGCCAGCAATGCCCCTGATCATGCGAGACTGAGAGTTCTGCCAAGCCCCCGCTGGGGCCCATGCTGACTCCCACCACACCCAGGCCATGGCCAGGAGGGAGCTCCCTCCTGCCAGGAGCCTGTTGTCCGGTTGTCCATCTGGTCATTTAGGTCATGACAGCCCCTGGCTTTTTATATATCAGAACTTGAGGCCCAGTGCACAAAAATTTGTGAACTCAGGGGGGCGGTCCTCAGCCTGGCCTGTGCCCTCTTGCAGTCTGGGACCCCTTGGGGGATGACCACCTGCTGGCTTAGGCCCGCTTCCCAGGGGATTGGGCCTAAGCTGGCAATCAGACATCCCTTTGGCAGCCCGGCAGCCCTCAGCAATATCCACTTGCCAGCTGGGAGCAGGCCTAAGCTGCAGTAGGACATCCTTAGTGCTGCTGAGGAGGCAGGAGAGGCTCCCACCATCACTGCTGTACTGGCAGCCATCAGCCTGGCTTATGGGTGAGCAGAGCTCCCCGTGTGGGAGCACACTGAGCACCAGGGGGCAACTCCTGCATTGAGCATCTGCCCGCTGATGGTCAGTGTGTGTCATAGTGACCAGTCATTCTCAGTCGCTCTGCTATTAGGGTCAGTTTACATATTACCCTTTTATTATATAGGATAGTGGCCTGGTGCACAGGTGGGGGCCAGCTGGTTTGCCTTGAAGGGTGTCCCGGATCAGGGTGGGGGTCCCTCTGGGGTGCCTGGCCAGCCTGGATGAGGGGATGATGGGTGTTTGCAGTCTGGTCACACCCCCTTCAGGGTGGGGGTCCCCACTGGGGTGCCTGGCCAGCCTGGATGAGGGGCTGGTGGCTGTTTACAAGCTGGTCATGTCCCCCCAGTGGGGAACCTCACCCCATGGAGGTTTGGCCAGCCTGTGAGGGGCTGATGGTTGTTTTGAGGCTGGTAACACCGCCTTTATGGTGGGGGGGTCCCCACTGGGGTGCCTGGCCAGTCTGGGTGAGGGGCTGAGGGCAGTTTTCAGACTGGCCAAGCCCCCCCATTGACGGAAGCTCCCAACCTCTTCTTTTTTTCTTTTCTTTTTATTCTGGTATTTATTTACTTTCTATAATTGAAACTTTGTAGCCTTGAGAGGAGCTAAGAGCCAGCCAGGGAGGGCCGGAGGGAAAGCCTCCTGCTGGCCCTGGGGTGGGCAAACTTTTTGACTCGAGGGCCACAATGGGTTCATAAACTGGACCTGAGGGCCGGAACAAAAGTGTGAACTAATATAAATTCAAAGTAAACATCATTACATAAAAGGGTACGGTCTTTTTTTTATTAGTTTTATTCATTTCAAACGGGCCGGATCCGGCCTGCGGGCCGTAGTTTGCCCACGGCTGTGCTAGCCTCTGTTCCGTGGCCCGCCGGCTGAAAGCAGGTATCTGGGGTTTATTTACCTTCTATAATTGAAACTTTGTTGCTGTGAGTGGAGCTCAGAACCAGCCATGGCAGGCGGGAAGTTGACTTCCTCCATCATATGGGCAACCAAGCCTAATGCTTGCTCCAGCTCCGTGGCTGATGGCCGCCATCTTGATTGGGTTATTTGCATAAAGTAACTCTGATTGGCTGGTGGGCATGGCTTAAGGTGTAGTGAAGGTATGGTCAATCTGCATGTTTGTCTTTTATTAGTGTAGATGGGCCTCCACACATGGACTAATAGAGTTTCATTAGCTTGGATACTAAACTACTCCCAACGATAACATGGAGAGGAAGCTCCGGACACTGGCCTACTCCTGGAACCCTGGCTGCTCCTTTTCCAGGACTGGCTTCTCTCAATACACTTTGGTTCCATTAATCCCTTTTGTCTGCAATTTCATTCTTCGATTTCGTGAGACAAGAAATGGGACTCAAAACACCCACATTTTTGGTTTCAGCATCAGTAATGAAAAATGACATTAAAAATATAACAGAACTCTTATACAGAGGCTTCCAGGAAATAGAGAAAGGAATGCTTTTCATATAGCCTTGGCATAAAAACCTGTCAAGTACATAACAAATAAAAACTCATTCTAAACTCTTTGTGAACCTGGATGTAAGAAAAACAACTTACTCTAAGTGTAATATATACACTGAAGTTTGAAGAAGGACAGTACAAACTAGCCATTGTGGTTTTATTTCAGAAATGCAAGATTGGTTTAACATTTAAAAGAAATAAAGGTAGTTTACTTCATAAGCATTATACAGAGAAAACATTTATCACTTCAACTGACACAAAAATAATAAAAATGTAACATCATTATAAAGATATCCTATCTAATAAAAGAGAAAAATGGTAATTGGCGTACGACGATACCCTTTTCATTGGCTAATCAGGGCTATATGCAAATTAACTGTCAGCCAAGATGGCGGTTAACTGCCAACATAGGCGCAATGCTGGGAGGCGAAAGGGGAAGGAGGGAAGAAGCTGCCTGCCGCTGACTGCAATCGGAAACCCAGGCGGCAGCCAAGAGCCAGAGAACCGAGCTGCCTTTGCTCGGAGAAGCCAGGCCTCCTTTGCTGGCTTCTGTGATAAGAGAACCTGGCCGCCGTTGCCGGCCCTGGGCCAGTAATGGGAGAAGCTGGGTGGGGCAGGGAAGATGCGGATGTCTGCCTGGCTTCTCAGATCACTGATCACCAGTGATGGGAGAACACCCAGAGGCGGGGCCAGAGGCCAGGCTGCATAGCTGCCTGGGGACACCATCTGGATTCCAGGGGCGATGCAGCCAGGCCCCAGAAGGAGACCCAGAAGGTGACCCAGGCGCTGGGGCTGCGTTGCCGCTGGGGCATGCGATCCAGTCCCCCGGGGGCAACGCAGCCAGGCCCCAGAAGGAGACCCAGGGCCGGGGCTGAGTTGCAGCTGTGGTACGCAATCCAGTGCCTGGGCTGAGGAGACCCAGAAGGAGACCCAGGCGCTGGGGCTGTTTTTGCCGCTGGGGCACGCAATCCGGTGCCCAGGCTGAGGAGACCCAGGGCCCGGGGCTGCGTCGCAGCTGGGGCACGCCATCCGGTCCGGGGGCAATACAGCCAGGCCCCAGAAGGAGACCCAGGCACCAGGGCTGTATCGCTGCTGGGGCACGCGATCCAGTACCTGGCTGAGGAGACCCAGAAGGAGACCCAGGGGCCTCGCAAGAGGAGTGTCTCCATGGTCAGATGGCGTGGTGTCGGGACAGGAATGAAGACCCGAGGTGACTCAGATGCCTGGCCACAGGGTTAGACCAGCCAGCAGGGCCTTTCAGTTGGAACTGGGGTGGGGGTGGGGCGAGGGAGGCAAGCCGGAAATAGAGAACTACAACTCCCAGGAGGCTTAGCGGCCAGGGCCTGGGTGCCTGGCTGTGAAATCCGATGGGCTGTAGTTTCGCAAGCCACTTTAAACTAGAGGCTTGCAAGGTTGGAAGTTCTGCGCCTGGAGCCAGGGAGAAACGGAGCTGGAGCAGAGAGAGGGGGCCATGGCAGCTGTGGGCTTTGAGGAGTTCTCAGCACCTCCCGGCTGGGAGCTGGCGCTGCCTCCGCTGAAGGTGGTCACATCCTGGAGAGCGAGCTTGAGACCGAAGTGTAGTTCGTGTCTGGGGGTCTGGGCAGCTCCAGCCTCCAGGAGCGAGACGAAGAGGAGGAGGCAGCCTGAGGCCAGCAAGGGCGGCGCCAACATGAACTCAATCCAATCGCAGGAAGTACCAGGCGCTGGATCTGCGCTGCAGGGAGATTGAGCAGGTGAAGGAGCGGGTCCTGAACAGGCTCCATCAGATATAGAGGATAACATGGAGACTCCAGCAGGAGCGGAGGTTCCTCATGAAGGTGCTGGACTCCTACGGTGACAACTACCGGGCCAGCCAGTTCACCATCTTACTGGAGGACGAGGGCAGCCAGGGCAGAGACGCCCCCAACCCAGGCAACGCTGAGAACGAGCCTCCAGAGAAAGAAGGGCTGTCCCCACCCAGGAGGACGCCAGCGCCCACAGAAGCCAGCAGCCCGGCCCCTGGCGAGGGGCCCAGCAGTTGGAAGAGGCGGCGAGTGCCATAGGAAGGGCACTGGGCAGGAGTCCCGCTGACTCCAGAGCTGGGCCCCGTGCAGATAAAGGTGGAGGAAGACTTTGGCTTCTAAGCCCTCGAGGCTCTGGACTTAAGTTGGGTTTCTCGGGGGCCAGACAAGTAGCTGCCCTACCCCACCCTAGCCAGCTCCCCCTTTGACTGACCCCCCAATAAATGTACCCGATGCAAAAAAAAAAAAAAAGCTTATAGAGGCATGTTTATAGGATCAAATAGTATAAATATAGATGTAACAGGACAATAAAAAGAGAACCTGGCTATGATGATAACCTGAATGCTGCCTCTGTGTCATTCCTTCTTTGGGAACCCCTGGACCTGCTGGGGCTGGACCCCAACATTCCTCTTCTTATAAGGACTTCAGTGAGATGGGCTAAGGGTCCCACTGGAACTGCCACAATTTAATGTAATCCCCTCTTTAAAGATCTTATCTCCATAGACAGGTACATTCTGAGGTTCTGGGGATTAGGATTTTAACATACATTTTGTTGATTACCCAAATCAGCCCTTAACAACCAGCATGTTTCAGAAAGTAGATTCCTACAGGGTTATTTACCAAACATTCAGAAGTATTTTTAAAAGAGCTAAGCCCCTCGCCCACCGTGTGGGCCCCTCCCAGCGAAGAGCGAAGGCCTGGGTTCCGGGCACCGGAGGAAAACTGGTGCCAGCAGCCAGGGGAAGGGGCCCCCAAGGGGCTCCAGATTGCGAGAGGGCACAGGGTGGGCTGAGGGACCCACCCGAGTGCACAAATTTTTGTGCACCGGGCCTCTAGTATTAGAATAATAGCAATATTATGGAATTGCTTTTATATGAGAAAGGTCTCATGAAAAAACTTTAAAACAAATCTCATACTTAAGGATGAAGTATTTAAATGTGTTCCCCAAAAATAGAGGACACATACACTTTTACTGTCTTTACTATTTAACATTAGAAATAAAACTTCAGCCTATGAAAATAAGTCAAGAAAAGAAAATAATTGCACCAGGGAAAAAGAAATAAAGTAACTGTCTATATATACTATGCAGAAGAACTTATATTTGAAATGATAGGATTAATACAAAAATCAATAGCAAAGCTCAACTACATTTATGTTTAAATCAGCAAAATTACTAAAGAAATTTTAAAATAAGTATACCATTTACAAAATCACAATTATAGAAGAATCATATTTCTTTGACTTCAATATAGAAAAAATTTAAACATAGAGAAATTAAAGAAAGCCTAATACATGGAGGGATAAAGCATGATATTGATTGAAAGAATCAATATTGTAAAATTACACCTTTATAAATTATTTAAAGTTTAAATGCAGCCCCTAACATAACCTCATGTGTTTTTTAACAGCTGTATTGAGGTTTAATTTACAAAGCAAAAAAAATCATCCATGTAGAGTATATATGTCAGCGATTTTTAGTATATTCAACAGAGTTTGCAACCATCACTACCAACAAAATTTGGAAAGTATCCAGCCCCCAAAAGCGACAGTGCACCAATTAGCATTCGTTTGTTACCTACCTCCCTTCAACCTTTGGCAACCACTAACCTACTTTCTGCTTCTGTGGGTTGGCCTATTCTTGATAACACATATAAAGTGACTCACACAACATAAGATCATTTAGAAATGTTGAATGCCACAAATATAACATTGAGGGAAACACGTCAGACACTAAAAGCAATGAATATCTAAACTTTTGGATGTGTATGTTATTTTCCAATAATTGTTATAGAAAATTACTTCACTATTAGAACAAGTAATATAATTCATTTGAAGACATATGCAATCACAATATTATTTCCATTTCATGAAAATAAAGTTATCCAACAGAATCCAAACTCAGATGTTTTAACTCTAAAGCTTATGCTTACAGCTATATATTTTTGAAGCTTCGCAACTCCATGATGTGAGGCCATATAGGTGTAGCAGAGCACAGTCCCCTTTACCAGATAGTAAGTCTGCTATTCTGTGATGGAGAAAAACGCATTATTTTGTTGTTATTGTGTGGGGCCAATCCATGAAACAATAAATAGCATTTTCCACATAACTGCAATCAGAGAACATTTTGAAAATGGGTAATGATATTTTTTATGGAATGTTTGTAAGAGTTGATTATTAGGAAAATTAGATAGTCATTCTTTACTATTTATATCAACCTTTCATCAATTTTGACTATCATTCTTCATGTTTATAATTCAACTTAAACAAAAACATCAACAATACACTTCAGAATTTTTATTTTTTTAATTTTCCTTTATTTATAGCATTCTTTTAAAAAACTTACTTTAGTTTGAAAAATGAACCATTTATCAACATCCAAGGATGATCACTGCTGCTACGAAAAACTCCAATCCATGATGGAGGTAATATGGAACTCAGAAATTCCTACCCCAAAATAAAGAATTTTTATTTAAAAAATCATCATGAAAGATTATTTTTGTAAAGCAAGTAGTGTACTCTTTCAAAAAATCCTTCATTTTGTGAACAAAATAAGATTGTTGGATTCTAATCTAACAATAAACATAGATTAAAACTCTTAATTAAAGATATATTAAAGTTACATTTCATATTTTCAAAAACTTTTAGCAATGTTTGTACATTTGATTTAAAATTACCCCAAATATTTATGTTTAAAGGTCTCATTCTTCTTAATTTAATAAGGAAAATTCTGATTCATGTAATTTAATATTTACCCACATTGACAAAACTAAAATGACAAAGTTTTAAATAAGTTTCCAAATACTTAAAGGATTTGTTACCATGATCAATGTCATTTTCTACTATTTCAGCAGGTTTTTTAAAAAAAGGGATCATAATTAAATAAATAAATGACATGAAACAAACAAACAAACAAAAAAGATTCTGTGTTTCACAACATTATTAAACCAGATAAAGCCCAAATTGACCTGTTTCTATGTTTGGTGGAATCCAGTTGCCCAGGTGTCAGAGACTCATTTCCCAGCTAATTAGAATTATAATTTTGGAACTAATTAATGAAAGACATGAGTAAAGAAGAGCTCTGAAAGGTGGAATGAGAAAAAGTAAAAGGTTTGGTATTCCAGGATTAGCAAATACAGAGTGACAGGGTATCTTATATCCCACCCAACAGAAGAAAGTGACTTAGGCCAGATTGTTTCCAATGCCCAACCTAGAAATAGGATGTGGCTCAAGGAAGCTATTCCTCCTCTGTGTTAAAAGGGGAATGTTGCCCAGCAACAGCAGGCAAGCCTAGGAGAGTGATCCATTAGGACACCTGCTGACAAAAGCAATCAGAGAAACCAGGGTAGGTGAGTCAGAGGTGGGACCAGCAAAAAGGAGTCAATGACTAAAAGTAACGGACCCAGCAAGGCTCTTTATTCTGGAGGCCATGAGACTCAGATCCCCAGTGAATGACAACAGAGAGAATGGATTTTAAAATGTCACATTCACATAACTCAGCAGTGAAAGTTAACAAACTTCAGATAAATGCAATATAGATGAAGTGCAGCAATATCATATGGGAGTCCAAAGAAAGAGGAATAAAATGTGTTTTACTGTATGATTTTTTATATAAGTTTCAAAAACAAGCAAAGAGACTCTATATAGTAAAAGTCAGCACAGTGGGTAAGTGATGCGGGAGGAGAAATGATGAGAGAATACACAGGAGCAGAGATGCTAAGGACCGCAAACTCCATTTTGTGATCTGATTTGCAATTATATGGTTCCATTGCTCTTGTAATCCATCCGCTCAATTATATGTTTAATAGTCTTGATATAAGGTAAAATTAAATGGCAAAGTTTCTTTTAGAAACCAAGCATTTATAGAAGCACAGTTGTCTATCAAAAGGAAGACTGGAGATTAGTAGATGTGCATTAGTAGTATAAAAATATAACATATTAGAGGCACAGTGCATGAAATTCATGCACGGTGGGTGTGGGGGAGGTCCCTCAGGTCAGCCTGCACCCTCTCACAATCTGGGACCCCTCGGGGGATGTCCGACTGCCGGTTTATGCCCATCCCCTGCAGGATTGAGCCTAAACCGGCAGTTGGACATCCCTCTCAAAATCTGGGACCACAGGCTCTGAACTGCTCATCTGCCTGTCTGCCTGATCTCCCCTAACCACTCTGCCTGCCTGCCTGATCTCCCTTAACCACTCGCCTGCCTGGCTGATCGCCCCTAACCACCTCTGCCTTCGGCCCCCACACCTGGGACCCGGACTTCCCCCTCTGGCCAGCCACAGTCACCCGGGACCCTGGGCAGCTTCGCCGGGGTCCGGGCTTTGTCTGGAATGACGTCTGGAAGGTGTCTAGTCTATCCAGTCTAATTAGCATATTACCCTCTTATTAGTATAGACTAGAGGCCTGGTGCACAAAAATTTGTGCACTCGGGGGAAAGGTGGGGAGGGTCCCTCAGCCCAGCCTGTGCCCTCTCGCAGTCGGGGACCCCTTGGGAGATAACGACCTGCTGGCTTAGGCCTGCTCCCAGGTGGCAGAGGGCAGGCCCAATCCCTAGGTGCAGCCCCTGGTTGGGCTCAGAGCAGGGCCGATTGGGGAGTTGGGGCGCTGCCCCCTGTCATGCACAGAGCAGGGCAGATTGGGAGGTTGCGATGCCACCCTCAGTCATGCTCAGGGTAGGGCCGATTGGGGGGTTGGGGCACCGCCCCCTGTCACACTCAAGGCAGGGTTGATGGGATGGGGAGGTCGTGGCACCATCACCTGTCAGGCACAGAGCAGGGCCCATCAGGGGGTTGGGGAGCTCCCCACTGTCAAGCACAGAGCAGGGCCCATCAGGGGGTTGGGGAGCTACCCCCTGTCACGCACAGAGCAGGGCCCATCAGGGGGTTGGGGCGCCACCCTCTATCACCCACAGGGCAGGGCCGATCAGGGGGTTGAGGCACCATCACTATCACACTCAGGGCAGGACTGATGGGGAGGTTATTGCTCTACCCCGTCACACACAGAGCAGGGCCTGTGTGGTGGGGGTGTAGGGGCGCCACACCCTGTCACACACAGATCCGCAGGGCGATCAGGGGGTTGGGGAGCTCCCCCCTGTCAGGCACAGAGCAGGGCCGATCAGGGGGTAGGGGCACCTTATCCTGTCAGGAAAAGAGCAGGGCGGATAGGGAGTTTGTGGCCCCACCCCCTGTCACACACAGAGACACAGGGAGATCAGGGGGTTTGGACGCTGACCCTGTCACGCTGATCCCGGTGCTGGGAGGCATATTACCTTTTTACTATATAGAATAGAGGCCTGGTTCATGGGTGGGGGCTGGCTGGTTTGCCCTGAAGGGTGTCCTGGATCAGGGTGGGGGTCCCCACTGGGGTGCCTGGCCAGCCTGGATGAGGGGATGATGGCTGTTTGCAGCTGGTCACACACCCTTCAGGGTGGGGGTCCCCACTGGGGTGCCTGGCCAGTCTGGGTGAGGGGCTGAGGGCTGTTTTCATGCTGGGACTGAAGCTCCCAACTGCTCCTTTTTTTCTTTTTCTTTTTTTTTTATTCTGGGCCAGCTTTAGTCTGAGGCTCCAGCTCTGAGGCCTCAGCTGCTGAAAGTAGGTATCTGGTTTGTTTCGGTTCTATAATGGAAACTTTGTATCAACTCCAGCTCTGAGATCCCGGCTTGCTGAAAGCTGGTTTCTGGGGTTTTGTTTAGCTTCTATATGTTACAATGTTTCTTAAACTGCAAGCTCAGAGGCCGGCAAAGCAGGCGGGGAACGTTGCAGTCCTCCGTCACTGAAGCAAGCAAGCCTCATGTTCAGTTTAAGCTGCCTGGCTGCCGGCTGCCATCTTTGCTGGCAGTTAATTTGCATATCGCCCTGATTAGACAATGGGAAGGGTAGCGGTCGTATGCCAATTACCATGTTTCTCTTTTGGAAGGCAGCTATGCTCACCACTATACAACCAATGCCCTCAATGTTTCTCTTTTATTAGATAGGATTATAAAGTCAAACTGTGGAATTTTATACAAACTTTAAATATTTATAACTATGTATAAAAAAGTGAATTCTACAAATATACTATTGGCTGAAATAAGCCTTTAATAAAGTATATGAAATGTTTAATATCTTACCATTTCTTCTTCATTATCTATGTAAAGCAGATTAGAGTTCTTAGTAGCACAGGCCAGCAAACTCTGATTCCATGATTTTTCTTCAGTGCTAATGTAATAGCAATTGTTGGAAAATGTAAACCATCCCAGTGGACAAAGTTCACAATGATATGCTAAAGGAAGATTACAAATCTTAATCTTATAGCAATTTGAAGTTTTAGAAATTAACTTACACACTTACATAGGTATAAACAAATAGGTACATAATATACCTATACATCCTCCCTGGCTGGTACATATAAAACAAAACACACTCACAGGAAAGGGTCTGCCAGATATCCCCTAATTTCTGTGCCCACATAGAGCAAACACATAAACAAAAATATCTACTCTGTACATGTCCTAAAAGCCGATGACTGAAAATACATTTTAAGAATAGTAAAATCACTTGTCTCTTATATTATAGCAGTAGGAAATTAAAGCCAAACCGCAACAATGGATGTCGCAATTTAAAATTGATGTTTTTTCATAATGTTGCAGAAGAAGGAACACTCTCTTATAAAAATTATTTATGAACATTTATTGCTCATTTAATAATTTATGTTCTCCAAAAAGAGTCTATTATTATTATTGCCTAGCCTAAGATAAAGACAAAATATGAACTTTGGAAATATCAGAACTTTGAAAATTATTTTGTACCTTTCAGGATCTTTGTGCTGATGGATGAATTGTTCTTCTCCAGTTTACCAGTACCTTAAAAAATTAAGGTAATTGATTAAAAAGTAATTAATCTAAATAAATCATAATTTTTGTTTGTAGATTGAAGTTTTTTGTAAATATTGTTTATGATGAGAAAAAAATGAATAAAGTAACATATTTAAAGGAAAATATTTTAAAAGCCTATGGGAACCAACTTTACCATCTCTTACAGTATTGGCTTACCCATTACCAAGAATTAATTTGCATTTCTAAGTAAGGCCTTTTGGATTCCTATAAAATATGTATTTAAGTTATGAAATCAGAATATATAAATGTGTAAAATGTGTTCTACAAATCATTCTATTTCTTATGCATTTGACAAATTCAGCATAGCAGATTTATCTAAATGTACACATTAAAAAGAGAGTTCTATTCTGTAATACTGTATTATGAAATGCTTAGAGGCACTCAGAGTCTTTAAAATGATGTTTCCCTAAAATCTTCCAAAAACTTACAAGGCATGAAAAGTATCACTCTTACTACACTGTACATCAAGATAAGGGAGATAACTCCCAGGACCCCAGCAAAGAGCTTCTCTGGAGGTGATGGTGAATCTGCAGGAGGAGAAAGGAGAGATGGAGATATTATTTAGGCAGTTTACATATAAGAGAACCCACGTGCACAGCAAATCGTAAAGCTGAATCCTGAAACCATATCTAGCAGTGGAATCTTCCTCTCAGATGTACCATTTCATTTTCTGAAAACACGATTCTCCATGAGTTGTTGGTCAAAGGTGACACCTTACAACAGTGCCTCAATGAAACTAGCCCTCAGATTTCATATTAGAATTCTGTGTTCCAACTTTAAGCTCTGACCCTTACAAATGAAAACATATGTGAGCTAATTCCCTACTCTTTTGCACACCTCTATATGCCAGGTGCACATCCTAGAACAATTATACTGTGTGTATTAAATGAGCCACCTTTGCTTTAGTCATCCTTGTGATTCCATTGAAGGTCTTGAAAAGCACTTGAAAGTTTATTCCCACACAGAATATTTATTGTTCAGTTGGTACAATGGAGCTGTTCATGCCCTTACCTTTCACTTGCTGTCTTCTTAAGTCCTTAGCCAGACTCATGTCTGAGTCATTTTCTTGTTGGACATCCATCTCTGAGGCTGGGTAATGACAGGGGTGGTGCCTATGATAACAGCACTTAAGTAATTAGTAAATGCTGTGAGCAATGACAAGACGCCAAGGATAGTCTTTGTGGGTGGGGTGTGAGAAAGTAACAGTATTTACTTTGCATTTGACCAATGTGAAGTCTTGTTCTAATTTACGTAGAGATTTAAATGTGTTTCAGGATAGAATAATAGTTGTTAAAATGATATTCTATGTTTAACATAGTATTATTGGTTGAAGCATTGAAAAGTAAGAAGTTAACAAAGAATAAAGAAAATCAGAATAATAATATCATTATCAAAGTCAGAATCCACTAAATCATTTTAATACTATTAGAGTAACTATGAAAATTAAAATGCTGTATAGAAAGAAAGAGATGCACTCATTTTTATGACAACTTATGGTTACAGATTGAGTGTTTTAAGTTGGGGGAATAGTAGTATTAGAATATATAGTACTTTTCTTTAATACATTAATTTTATTTAGTCACTTATATTTATTTATTAAAAGGGCAGTGATATTTTAAAATATCATGTCATATTTTAAATAATGTGGAGTTCTGAGAAATCATTATAATTTAAGAAAATATTTTATATGCTAAAAATGCTACATGACACTCTAAAGTTATCCGAAACTTACAAATAATAAGAGCAATAGAAAGTTAAAGGATTCTTAAAAATATTAATTTTACACAAGTAACTTACATTTTTCAATGGTTAAGATATGAAATCATAAAATGACTAATAAATGTGTATATCATTTATGGAGGAACATTGTTGGTGCAAAATTCCTGAAAGATCCTAGGGCTATCAAAGTCAGTGAAGGTGACTTTAGTGTGTAGGCAAATTTAATAAATCTGATAATTTATTCAATAATTCAGTCAATGGGCTCTGCAGTCAGTGAGATCTAGAATAAATTCAGGCTTTGAAATTTATACTGTATTACCTTTAAAAGTTATTTGGTCAAGTGAAATTTGACCTAGCTTGCTAATCTGAGGTGGGAATAAAATATTTTGAGATACAATGCATGTGAAGATAACACTCAATCTGATATTTATAAACTCTCAGTATGTCACTTGTTTTAATTATTTTAACACAATTGCCTTGTTACTATTTCTGATTCATATCAGACAATGAAAATGTATTTCCCATTAAATGAATTGGGCCAGTAGAGAGACAGAAGAGTATACCACATACCTCTGGGAGCTGTAAGTTATGAATCCTTTAATGGGAGGCAAGGTCACTCCTGTAAACAATATCTGTGGTCTCCACAGACTGGCCTGTGAAGACTGAGAGTGAATCAAAAGTAGAAAATAGTAGATTTCTCATCACTGTGTCACTTAGAGTTTGAACAGGAAATTCTTACACGTGGGCATTTTTGAAGATGATTTATCTCATCACACATCTTCCAAATGTAAGAGGCTTTGAGCTTGTAGTGCATCATTTAGTTTGTCCATTGGTAAGTGCCTCTGAGAAATTATTTTCATATTCTAAAAGATTTCTGGAACAAAAGACGTGACTATTCATGCTATTAACTTATTTCATCTTAAAATCACATATCTTAGGCCTCGTGAAGAGTATCGCAGATGTTTAAGTTCTACTCTTAGACAAGGTTCCTAATTAATGGCATTACCTCATTTTACTTATACACTCATTATGTTATTTTAATTATAATAGAATAAATCTAAAACCATAATTTCATTTACAATAGCTTCTTAATCATGTTTGTCATTAATATTCTGAAGAATTACTACATTTTCAACATATAGTAACTGTCACAAATATTTAGTCTCAAATGTATCTTCTCACTCTCTCTTGTTTTTAAAATTGCTCTATTTAATTTTATTATTTGTATATAGAAATATAAATTTTCCTGATATTAATAAATGTCCGTGAAGTATAAGACATTAAGCAACACTGAACTATAGCATATGTATAAAATTGAAATATTAAATTAATACTCATATTATTTATTAATTCATATTTAAATTATAATTAGTAGTTTGGATTTTATTATAAATATTTGTTGTAAATAACAAAAACCCAAGTCTCACAATGTAGGAGAAAGACAAATATAATTTTTAAAAATTTCACTTGACCATAGCTGGGGAGACAGAAATAGTAGACTTTGAAAACACATGTTAAGTGACACATGACCATTAGAAGAAATAAAACATTGCATTTAAATTATCTAGTGTGAATCAGATAGAATTTTTCATCTTTCTCATATTACTTCCAGAATAGAGGAAATGTTTATCTTCATTAGTGAGTAAATTAAAATTGGGAGTACAATATGCTCCAAAAATCTCATTTCTGAATGTGTATCCAAAGAAACAACACAATTATATTACAATTTTAAATTTATTGATTGATTTTCAAAATAGAGAAGGCAAAGATATTAGAGATAGATAGATAGATAGATAGATAGATAGATAGATAGATAGATAGATAGATTGGTAGATAGATAATAGAAAGAAATCAACTTGTTTGATTTTTTAATGAGTTTTAATTAATTTATTTATTTAATTTTTTTAAAGTTTAAAATTTTTAAATAAATTGACAGAATTGTGTATCTATTAACAAAAAAAACCAACAACACCCAAAACACAAAAAACAGAAAAGCGTTTTTTGATTCTTTTTTTTCTTTATTGATTAAGGTATTACATATGTTCCCTATCCCCCCATTGCTCCCTCCCCACCACTCATGCCCTCACCGGCCTGGTGTCTGTGTCTATTGGTTAGGCTTATATGAATGCATACAAGTCCTTTGATGGAGCTCTCCTCCTTACCACCACCCTCCCCTACTTTCCTTCTGAGGTTTGACGGTCTGATCAATGCTTCTTTGTCTCTGGATCTGTTCTTGTTGATCAGTTTATGCTGTTCATTATATTTCAAACAGGAGTGATATTATGTACTAGTATGTGCCCTGACCAGGGATCAACCAGTGACCTTGGCGTAGGGGGACAATGCTCTAACCAACTGAGATATCCAGTCATGGTAACACATATTTGCAAAGAGCTATCTGTACTACCATGTTCATTAAAACATTATTCACCATAATTAATGTTTGAAAGCAACCTAGGTGTCTTCAGTGGATGAATGGATAAAGAAAATATTACACACACAAAGGATTATTATTCATCCATGAGAACAGGAACTTTTTGTGATTTGTCAGAAAATTATGGGATGGAAAGAGTCTTTAAAATATGCATTTCATTTTCACAAAAGAACAGAAAAGCCAACACAACAACCTTCTCTAAAAAATATGGTATGCTTTCTAATTTGGGGGACCTGGGGTTGGGGGGAGTTGGTTAGCAGTAGTTAATCCTGTTTTGAGAGAAAATAGCTAAATTATTTAAGGTTGTAAGCTTAATTTTTATCTCATCCCTTTTTAGTTTTCTTTATGAATAGAATGGAGAAATGTGTTTATGGCATCAAGGAGATTATTTGCAGTACATCATTGGAGTGAGGAACAATAATCCTTTTTGCTTTGTAACCAACTGGCATAGCTTTGCAGTTTAGTCTAAAATGAGTTATCTGGGAAATGTTCACTCAAAACAAAATTATCTGGTCTCAGGTAAAATTTATATTGCCATTCTTTTTTGTAGTTATTTTTTTTTCTCTGCCTTTTCAATCTATCCCGAACTGTTAGAATCAGTAAATGTTATAGGATAACATGAACATATGATCTTCTGTACTCTGAAGCATGAAGGGGCAAAGAATTACCACTCAGTCTCGTCTCTGCACGTTTCATGGGGTTAGTACAAAAGTATCTTTTAAGCAAATGTTATCATGTATAAGTGACTAGAGGCCTGTTGCATGAAAAGATTCGTGCAATAGGCTTTCCCTTCCCCTGGCTGCAGGCACCGGTTTTCCTCCAGCACCCGGGACACAGGCCTTCACTGCTCTGGCCAGAGCCTTCAGTCTTCACTCCACCATTTCGCGCCTACATATGCAAATTAACTGCCAGCTTTATTGGATTAATTTGCATACTCTCCTGATTGGCTGGTGAGCATAGTGGAGGGATGGTCAATTTACATGTTTGTCTAATATTAGGTAGGATGAATGTTTTGAAGACTATGAAAAAGTAGTTGGTCATGCTAAACCAGTAATAAAACAAACACATTGTAAACTCTATAAATTGTTAATCTATGTCTTTGAAAAAATAGGTATAGTGAAGATGAGATTTACCTAAAAATCAAATTATAATTTTGACAATATCTAACCTGTGATTGACTCGGGTTAAGGAAATTACGGTCTGCTTAAGGAAATGTATACTATAGCCATTGTATTAACTATAAACTAGCTCAATAATCTACATGCAGATGAGAGGCTGTAATTTTACATCATAGATATCTTATGAATTTTTACATATCTTATTGATTTTTCCACCCCTCTATGGTAAAAATTTCAGTTAACTGACGTCTAATACCATTTATCTTTTGGTAATAGAGGCGAGTTTTGTACTCTGTCTTATTGACTCCTAAAAGAATGGGAGAGTTTAATTTGTTGAAAGAATAAAATATACAAGCAATTTAAGTGTCATGCAAACATGATATATGTGTACCTGTGTAGGAGATAATAATTTCAAAATCATTGTCATTAGTCTCTATAAAACCAGTTTTCTTTGGGTTTGGGTTGTTATATTTTAAAGTGTTAAGAACGAACGATTTGAAATGTCAAAGACAGATGAATTCTAAGTAAACTGTTTCTTCTGATTTTATGCTAGGTCATTTCTCCCCCTCTCCTCAACCAAGCTTTCATACATATGGTTGAAACTGAGTTTTCACAAACACTAAAAAAATTCTGTTTCTAGTTACAATGATACCCAAACAAAAGATTTGGGCATTACCTGCTTTTTTTAGTCACTTTCTAGTATCACATGCCCACACCACTTCAACCCCCAAATTAGTGTCTACTAGAGTGGGTGAATGTGACCTCACGTGGGAATAGAGCCTTTGCAAATGTAACCAAGTTAAGATGAGGTCATACTGGTGTAGGATGGGCCTTAATTAATAGATATAAAATGTATAAGAAGAGGGATCATGGACACCGAGAGAGAGACACACAGGGAGAACAGTGAGGTGAATGAGGCCAGGATTGGAATAATATCCCCTAGGCCAATGAAATCCTAAGACTCAGGGCTATACCCAAAATGAAGAGAAATGCAGGGCACAGGGTCTCCCTTAGAGTCTTCAAAGTGAACATAGACCTTTAATACCTTGATTTCAGACTTCAAGCTGCCAGAACTGTGAGAGAATAAACATTTGTGTTGTATGTCAGAAGAAAAGTAAAATATATAATGTGAGATGATAATAAATGTTCTATGAAAACATTTTGAACACAGTAAGAGGAATTGAACATATCATCTGTGAGAAGGAATTGAAATTCCATCTGTGTCTATTGGGAATGTAATATTTGGATAAAGACATGAAGTTGTTGTGAAAACCAGCAATGTCGATAAATTTGCCCCTGTTCATCACATAATATCAGACTTCTTATGGTCTCAAGGAGATTCTCCATCTCTAATACCTTGTTTCTTATTTATCATTTTGTTATTTATGCTGAATATCTGTGACGGGTAGAGAAGTTTACACAAACTCTTCAATCACTATGATGCTGCTTGTTGTAGTCATTTTATATCAGAGAAATAGCAATTGATATGAATGAGATTTAACTACATACACAAAAGTCACCATTTCCCAAGACTATCCCAGGAAGTCTGATTACATTTATTTGGAAATATTGGCTTTCATCAACTAATTTCTTATTCAGACTTAATCTCCAGATCATTTAATTTGGTGACTTGTCCTCAAAATTTGATAAATTATATTGGTAATTTGTACTTTAAATTTAAGAAAAATTTATACATCAAGAAATAATATTAATTTGTTAATGTAGTTAAAATACTAAGAAACTTATATCTGGCAATAGTGAAATCATGTGAGGAACCATGTGACTACAAAGTATGTGGGTATTTTATATTCTGGCTTCTGGGATTTCCATAACTCCTACAGGTGGTCCTAACTGCTGGTGCACTACTCTTTTCTCCCTGTCTTCCAATGGCTATTATTGTAGATTAGATTAGTTTTGGGGGAATCTACATTTTTCCCCTCTGACCACTATGAGAAAAGTGTACTTTGTAGACAATTAAAAAGCTTGGCTATGTGACTTGTTTTGATAATATTATGTGATCTGGAAAGTAACATATTATGAATTCGGAGGTCAGGTATCAAGAAGCACATTTCTGCTAGCAATGCTGAGAGTTGCTAATCACTGCTATGAGGTTATGTACCAGGTAGCCCGCTGTTCAGAGAATAAAATATAAAAACAGGATATGAACTTTATCTATAGTTTTGAGCTGAGCCCATACATGCCCAGTCTACATCAACTAAAAGCCAACCAAACCACAAATGGGTAAATGAGAAATGAATTAATAAAATAAATGCTGATTTTTAAATATCAATGCAACTATGTTGTTGGTAACACAACTTCAGCAATTAAATGCAAATTAATTTTGAATATTGACACATTTTCTCTATGTGAATCTAAGGAATGAACATATAGAATATAAAGACAACATCCATATCCAAAGAGATAAATGCATATAAACTATTAATTCATTTTGCATTATTAAACGAGTGCAGGATCTCTCCCACTTGTAATTGAATTATAGTAAAAATATCCCCGAATGATTATGTCAAATTACTAAAGTTCATCCACATTCTGTCAATAATTAACTCGTTGACTCACACAGATATCGTGTCCTTTTTTGTTGTTTTCTTCATTACTTAACACTCTATTGTGTCCATCAAACATGCTTCTAAAGCATAGTAATAAAGAGTGTCAAAAGGGGGGAGACAAAGAATTTAATAAAAGAAGGTACCTTCCAAAATATCTAAAATCCAGTAGAGAAAAAAAAGACATGTATAATATACCAACGGACACTGATTATTACCCAGTGAATCCACCAGCCAGCACCAAAAAATGACTCTAAGTATTAATAATGCTGCACCAAAATAGATTTAGAAGATATATGTTTTGGTTGCATATTCTGAATAAGTGGCACATATTTAAGTGGCTTTTCTATAGAAATCTTGGGGTTGTTGTATAATAACCTTGAGTGTCAATTAAGAAGTTATTACCGTGGGCTCCAAATCTATCTTTACCGCCCTTTGTGAGTTAATGGTGCTAGGTCTTATAAACCTTTTCCTCCCTGCCAGCTCACCTGATGTTTTGCTAGTAAAAGGCACGGGAGGGGTATGACAGAGAAAGGGCTCTTCTTCCTGGTTTCACGGTGAGTTCTCTTTCTGGCTACAGAGATGTGGTTACCAGCTGCACGCATGCAGGAGGTTCCTGTGGCGTTCCCCCTCCAGCAGGTGTTTGAGGCTGGTCCCAGTTCCCTCTCCTCCAGCCTCTGCCTGCTGACACTGTGGCAGGGAGGCCTTCCCGCTTGTTAGTCACATTTGAGATCCACGCTCACCAGTGTGAGCCAGAGGACTTGGAACTGCTCTGTCCCACCTCCGTCCAGTGAGCTTACCTGCCATAAAGCTTTCTGTAGTGACACTGTCTTCAATGGAGTCTAAAACCTGGCACCCATGTGGTTTTCATTTTGGTAATCTCCCTTAAGCTTCAGGAACATTCTGTAATTTTCTTTTATTCCCCTCTCTCACCAAGTAGTTAATAATTCTTTGAATCAAACTTCCCCTGTTTTTTCGCTTCTGATTCAACACACTTACTCACCTTGTGACCCTGGGATGTTCAGCCCCCGTTTTGAAGATTTAAAGGCTAGGTCAAGTAAATTAATTTGAAAATATTTGCTCAATTATTCATGTTATTGCAGCCTTAGAAATAAGAGTTATTTTTATTTTATTGATTTCAGAGAGGAAGGGAGAGGGAGAGAGAGTTAGAAACATCAGTGATGACAGAGAATCATTCATCAGCTGCCTCCTGCACGGCCGCCCCTCTGGGGATTGAGCCTGCAACCTGGGCATGTGCCCTTGACCGGAATCAAACCCAGGACACTTCAGTCTGAAGGCTGACGCTCTATCCACTGTGACAAACCAGCAAGGGGAAAAATAAGAATTCTTGATATTATAATTCATAATATGTCCATGATTTATTTTAGTGAATATTAGAAGTTTTAAAAGTGTACAATATGTAACTGAATATATATTTTAAATGAACATAAATAAAGATTTAAAAATAAATCTGTAATACCAAGGGTGAAGTGTCAGATAAACTATAGACTTTAAAATAAAAGTTTATAATGACTTTAGAGAGAGAGGAATACAGAGATAGAAACATCAGTGAGAGAGGACCATTGATAGGCTACCTCCTGCACACCTCCTACTAGGGATTGAGCCCGCAACTCAGCCATGTACCCTGATCAGGAATTGAACTATTGACTTCTTGGGGCATGGGACAATGCTCAAGTACTGAGCCACAGCAGCCAGGCCAAACTATGGACTTTCAGTTCTATGAAGAGTCAAAGTAGAATCATTCTCAGTAACAAATGTACCACGATGGTGAGTGATGGTGATAAAAGGGAGGTTCTGCATGGGTGGGACAGAGGAATAAGGGAAATCTCAATACCTTCCTCTTAATTTTGTTGTGAACCTAAAGCTGGTCTCAAAATAATATCTTAAAAATAGTTCTACAGAAAATAATTGCAGTGCTTTTAAAGAAACTAGAAATGTATCATTTTTAGATGGTGGAAATACCATTATACTAGATTTAGGTAAGCTAACATGGCTGGTGCTTACAAACATAGCTTTTATTTTCTAAACAAGATTCAGAAAAGAGCTTGTGGCTGTAAAGTAGTGCAAGTGTACAGTTCTTATGAAATCCTGAAGTTATTCCAGATCTGAAATACAGAAACAATATATCATTAATCTGATCATATATAACTTCATATTTTAATGAATAAACTCTTTACGGTAATATTTACATACCTAAATTTGAACATCTTTTAAAACTTTTCAACAGAAACATTTAGTTGATGGTAAACACTTGATTTAATGGATCTGGATTTAATGGGAAAAATTTTAGGTTTGTATATCATATGTGAAATTAACATCTTGCTTATTTTAAAATGTTTTAATAAAAGTTAACTTATATTAATAGATTATTTTTTTTGTTCTTGATTCACCATTATTTCTTTAAATTTTTAGCAACTAGGCCATATGTTAGGAAAAACAATGTAGTAATTTCTCTGACATAAATAAATATTACATATCTACTACTAGAGTCACATATTTAAATCCAAGAGTGAAAGCTCATAAACAAGGTACTGCTAATGGTTAGCACATGATCACACCACACCGCCTATGGTAACAGGTGCTGTTGCCCTAAAGCCTGAGGCCTGAAGCCACACACCAGCCAAGTACATTTGTTTACCTGTCATGAAAAGTGCCTGCATGCATTTACTAGACTTTTTCAGTATAAATTTTAAATTATAGAAATACATACAGAAAAATTTTCTGTGAAATGAAACTTTTCATATGTACTTCATTTTAATTACACAGATGTGTCATCATAAGTACAAACTGGTAAACTAACTAATTTGTCAATTTTTGAACATATATATTCGTAAAACCTACTTTCTAATATAATGGCTTTTGGCTCTATTGCCGCAGTCGGCAAACTGCAGCTCGCAAGCTACATCCGGCTCTTTGGCCCCTTGAGTGTAGCTCTTCCTAAGCCTTAGGAGTACTCTAATTAAGTTAATAACAATGTACCTACCTATATACTTTAAGTTTAAAAAAAACTTGGCTCTCAAAAGAAATTTCAATCATTGTACTGTTGATATTTGGCTCTATTGACTAATGATTTTGCCGACTACTGCTCTAGTGGATATCTCCTTACCTGAATTAATATGTTATACCAAAGTTGTACCTTATTTATGTAATTGTTCACGCATTGATTTTCATTTCTAAGATTAATTTCTGACTTTAAGCATGAAGACCTAAAATATATAAGTTCTCAAGAAACTTACGGCTTGGAAGAGAAATCTAAGCCATTTTTCCACACTGACAAATTACTATTGTTTCTGTGGTAGAGTTGAATCCATAGAAATCGAATGAAAATGTTCAAAAAATCCTAGGAGACAACATTTTTTTGAGAAATTAGGTAATTGAATTCATACAAACAGCTAAGTTGTCCACTGCTGGAGGAGGAGGAGGAAATGAGGAGGTTGGATGACTGCTTAGTTAAATGCACAGCCCACCAACATTTGATGCAATTAGTGACTAAGCAAACCAACCATGTCTCACGGGCAGAAAATGTTTGACCCACCCAGCTGGCCCAGCATATCCAACATTCAGAAGATCCCACGATGCTCTGCGGAAATAGAAAGGTCTCTGAATCACTTGAAACACTCAAGATTCACATGAATTGAGGCAACAGCTGCAACAAAAGCAGCAGCATCCTAACAAACTTGCCAAAGGAACAGAAAAGTTTATACACAAATTGGAAAACAAAAAACCTATAATATTACGTGATGCAGAAAAAGCATCTGATAAAATCCAACACCCAAGTTTGATAAAAAACCTTTTAAGGCCACAGATGACAAACCTACAGCCAACATCATACAAAATGGGCAGAAACTAAAACCATTTCCCTTAGGAACAGGAACAAGACAAGGATAACCGATTTCACCCTCTGATTCAGCATCGTACTGGAAGTCCTCGCTGTAGTGATCAGACAGGAAGGAATAAAAGGTGTCCAAATTGAAAAGAAGTAAAGGTGTCATTATTTGCAGATGACATGATACCGTACATAGAAACCCTTAAGACTCCACTGAAAGACTACTAGGTTTAATAAATGAATTTGGCAACATAGCAGGATACAAAACTAACACCCAGAAAACTGTCATTTTTATACACCAAAATGATCTCACAGAAAGAGAAAGTTAAAAAAAATCCCATTTACCATTGCAACAAAAAAATTAAAATACATAGGAATAAACTTAACTAAGGAGGTAAAATGCCTGTATAAGAAAACTTCAAGACATTACAAAAAAAGAGCTAGAGAAAGATATAAAAAAGTGAAAGAATATACCGTGTTCAGTGATTGGTAGAATCAAAATCATTAAAACATATAGATTTTAAGCAATCTATAGATTTAATGCAATCCCCATTAAAACGATATATTTCACAGATCTAGAACAAACACTCTAACATTTATATGAAACAAAAAAAAGATCCCAAATAGCCACAGTGTCAGGGCCAGCCTGACAGGGTTGAGCCGGGCTGAGGCAGGGAGGTGGGAATTGAGAAAAGAAAGAAAAACAGGAAAGCAGGGTCGGGAGGACCCCAGTTCTCTCGATGAACTGAAGCAAGTTTATTAGCTATACAATCCTTTTATACACAACACACTGAATAGGAGGTCTGTCAAGAGAAATGTATTCTTTGTTCCTCTTAATCTCTAAGGGAGAGATACAGCAGAAGGACAAGTTCTCAGTACAGCATATCTCAGTAAATAGTTACAGACTTCTTGGTAAGCTATGAAAGGCTGTTTTCATTCTACAAATGTTACTCCCATTCTACTGATAATCGCCATCCAAACAAGTCTGGGAAAACTGTGTGGGTAAGGGTCCCAGCCTTGCTAGCCCCTTCAGGTGCAAGGACCTTGCCAGCTTACATCTGGCCTCAAACACCACAGCAATCTTGAGAGAGAAGAACAAAGTTGGAGAGATCACAATACTAGATATTAAATTATACTACAAAGCCACTGTAATCAAAACAGCCTGGTACTGGCACAAGAATAGGAATATAGATCAATGGAACAAAATGGAGAATCCAGAAATTGACCCAAACCATTATCCTCAATTAATATTTGACAAAGGAAGCAAGAGCATACAAAGGAGCAAAGAGCATACAATTGAGTAAAGACAGCCTCCTCAATAAATGATGGGGACAGGTACATGCAAAACAAAATGAAAGGAGACCACCAGCTTCCACCATACACAAGAATAAACTCAAATAGATAAAAGACTTAATTGTAAGTCGTTAAACCATAAAAATCTTAGAAGAATCCATAGGCAGCAAAATCTTGGACATCTCTCATAGCAATATGTTTGTGGATACATCTCCAGGACAAGACAAACTAATAATAAAATAAACAAATAGGACTACATCAAAATAAAAAGCTTCTGCACAGCAAAAGAAACCATCAACAAAATGAAAAGGGAGCCCCCTGCATGGCTGAACATATTTGCCAATGATACATCTGATAAAGGGTTAATATACAAATTATATAAGGAACTCATACAACTTAACAAAAGGAAGACAAACAAACCAATTTAAAAATGGACAAAGGACCTAAAAAGACACTTCTCCAAAGGTGACATACAGACGGCCAAGAGACAAATAAAAAACTGTTCAAAGTTATTAATCATCAGAGAGATGCAAATGTAAATGAAAATGAGGTATCACCTCACACCTGTCAGAATGACTACCATCAACCAACCAACAAATGACAAGTGCTGGCAAGGATGTGGAGAAAAGGGGACCCTAGTACACGGGTGGTGGGAATGCAGATTGGTGCAGCCACTATGGAAAATAGTATGGATTTTCTTCAAAAAGTTAAAAATTGCACTGCTATTTGACCCAGTAATACCCATTTCTAGGAATATTTCTAGGAATATATACTAAGAAACCTGAAACACTCATCAGAAAGAATGTATGCACCCCTATGTTCATAGCAGTGCAATTTACAACAGCTAAGATGTGGAAACAGCTCAAGTGCCCATCAGTAGATGAGTGGATTTAAAAGGCATGGTATATTCACACCATGGAATACTATGCAGCAGTGTAAAAGAAGGATTTCTTACTCTTTGAGACAGCATGAAAGAGCTGGAGAGTATTGTTTTAATCAAAATAAGCCAGTGAGAAAGATAACTATCATATGATCTCACTCATATTTGGAATCAAATGAACAAAATTAAATGATGAAGAAAACATACGCAAAAATAGAAGCATAGAATAGATTGATGAATCTCAGAGGGGTGGCTGGGGTAGGTGGGTGGGGAGGGAGAGGTTAACTGAGAAACATATATGCATAGCCCATGGACACAGACAATAGTCCGGTGAAGGCCTGGAAGTGGGTGTAGGGTGATGGGAGTCAATGGGGGAGAAGAAAAGGGGGACATCGTAATACTTTAAAATTACTTTTCATATTTTCAAAAACTTTCAGCAATGTTTGTACATTTGATTTAAAATTAACCCAAATATTTATGTTTAATAGTCTCATTCTTCTTCTTAATTTAATAAGGAAAATTCTGATTCATGTAATTCATTGACAAAACTAACATAACAAAGTTTTAAATAAGTTTCCAAATACTTAAAATATTTGAAACCATGACTAAATCAATGTCACGTTCTACTATTTCTCAGATAGCAGGTTTTTTAAAAAAGGAGTTATAATTAAAAAAATAAATGACATGAAAGCAAAAAAAAAAAGATTCTCTCTGTTTCACAACATTGTTTAACCAGATAAAGTCCAAATTGACCTGTTTCTGTATTGGTGGAATCCAGTGGTCCAGGTGTCAGAGACTCATTTCACTGCTAATTAGAACTATTAATTCTGGAACTAATTAATGAAAGACATGAGTTAAGAAGAGCTCTGAAAGGTGGAATGAGAAAGAGTAAAAGGTTTTGTACTCCAGGATTAGAGAACACAGGGTGGCAGGGTATCTTGCTGGGGTCCAACCCCAGCAGGTCCAGGGGTCCCCAAAGGTGTGGACGGAGTCAGCGAAGAAGGAATGACACGGAGACAGCGTTCAGTTGATCAGCAGCCTAGCCAGGATCTCTAGCCAGGATCTCCAGCCAAGTTCTGGTCTGGATCTCCAGCAAAGTTCTGGTTCGGATCTCCAGCCAGGTTCTGTGTCCATGTTCTCTTGCTAGGTTCTCCAGGTTCTCCAGCCAGGTTCTGTAGCCATGTTCTCTTGCTAGGTTCTCCAGGTTCTCCAGCCAGGTTCTGTAGCCATGTTCTCTTGCTAGGTTCTGCAGGTTCTCCAGCCAGGTTCTGTAGCCATGTTCCCTCGCTAGGTTCTCCAGCCAGGTTCTGTCCAGGTTCTCCAGCCAGGTTCAGTCACCAGGTTCTAGTCAGGTTCTCTTGCCAATTTCTGTAGTCAGGTTCAGTCCAGGATCTTTTGCCATGTTCTCTCCAGCGAAGTTCTTCTGTCTCTAGGTTCTGTGTAGGTTCTGTCTTCTAAGTTCTGTGTTGTTACATCTGTATTTATACCAGTTGATTCCAATCCTATCAATCGCTATTCCAAAGGTTAGGGCGTTTCTTATCTCCATTCCAGGGAGTAAAGATTATGTAGCTTAAGCATGATTGTTCGTAGTTAAAGTGATTAATTACCTGCCTGGCACTTAGTTAAGAGGTTTTATTCCCTCCCTAACTTCAGGGGAAAATCCCTACCTGGGGAAACAACCTTTCTCAGAGACCTTGGTTAAAACACATGGTGCCAAGAAGGTGAGCAAACATATTAAGAACAGTATGCCATATATGCCAGGTCCCTTGAAACAGCAAGCATGGACCGGCTCCCGGCAGTATCTTATATCCCAACCAACAGAAGAAAGCGACTTAGGCCTGATTGTTTCCAATACCCAACCGAGAAATAGGATGTGGCTCAAGGAAGCTATTCCTCCTCTGTGTAAAAAGGGGAATGTTGCCCAGCAACAGCAGGCAAGCCTAGGAGAGTGATCCATTAGGACACCTGCTGACAAAAGCAATCAGAGAAACCAGGGTAGGCCAGTCAGAGGTGAGACCAGCAAAATGAGCCTATTACTAAAAGTAAGGGACCCGGCAAGGCTCTTATTCTAGAGGCCATGAGACTCAGATCCCCAGTGAATGACAACAGAGAGAATGGATTTTAAAATGTCACATTCACATAACTCAGCAGTGAAAGTTAACAAAATGCAGATAAATGCAATATAGATGAAGTGCAGCAATATCATATGGGAGTTCAAAGAAACAGGAATAAATGTGTGTTACTGTATGATTTTTTATATGAGTTTCAAAAATAAGCAAAGAAACTCTATATATTAAAAGTCAGCACAGTTGGGTAAGTGATGCGGGAGGAGAAATGATGAGCGAATACACAGGAGCAGGGCTGGTAAGGACCGCAAACTCTATTTTGTCATCTGATTTGCAATTATATGGTTCCATTGCCCTTGTAATCCATCCGCTCAATTATATGTTTAACTAGAGGCCCAGTGCACAAAATTTGTGCACTGGCGGGGGGGGTGGTGGTGTCCCTCAGCCCCACTTGTGCCCTTTCGCAGTCTGGGACTTCTCGGGAGATAACGACCTGCTGGCTTAGGCCCACTCCCAGGTGGCAGAGAGCAAGCCCAATCCCTAGGTGCCTGCCCCGCAGTCCCTGGTCGGGCTCAGAGCAGGGCCGATTGGTGAGTTGGGGCGCCGCCCCCTGTCACTTGCAAGGCAGGGTAGACGGGGAGGTTGGGGCACCACACCCTGTCATGCACAGAGCAGGGTGGATCAGGGGGTTTGGTGCCACTCCTGTCACATACAGAGCCAGCCAATCAGTGGGTTGGGGCGCTGCCCCCTGTCACGCACAGAGCAGGGCCCATCAGGGGGGTTGGGGCTCCGTACCCTGTAACACACAGAAGAGGGCCGATCAGGGGTTTCGGGAGCTCCCCCAGTCACGTACAGAGCAGGGCCGATCAGGGATTTGGGGAGCTCTCCCCTGTCACCCACAGAGCAGGGCCGATCAGGGGTTTGGGGAGCTCTCCCCTGTTACGCACAGAGCAGGGCCGATCAGGGGGTTGGGGAGCTCTCCTCTGTCATCCACAGAGCAGGGCCGATCAGGAGGTTGTGATACCACCCTCAGTCACACTCATGGTAGGGCCCAATGGGGGGTTGGGGCACCGCCCCTTGTCACACTCAAGGCATGGTTAATGGGGAGGTTGGGGCGCTGCCCCGTCACCCACAGAGCAGGGCTGATCAGGGGGTTGGGGCACTACCCCCTGTCACACTCAGGGCTGGGCCGATGGGGAGGTTTTGGCTCCACCCTGTCACACACAGAGCAGGGCCCATAGGGGGTTGGGGGGCTGCACCCTGTCACACAGAGCAGGGCCGATCAGGGGGTTGGGGAGCTCCCCCCTATCAGGCACAGAGCAGGGCCAATCAGGTGGTTGGGGCACCTTCCCCTGTCACAAACAGAGCAGGGCGGATAGGGAGGTTGTGTCCCCACACCCCATCACATACAGAGCTGCAGGACGATCAGGGGGTTTGGGCGCTGCCCCCTGTCACGCTGCTCCAGGGGACTGGAGGCCTCACAGCTCTGCTGATCCTGGTGCTGGGAGGCATATTACCCTTTTACTATATAGGATAGAGGCCTGGTGCACGGGTGGGGGCCGGCTAGTTTGCCCTGAAGTGTGTCCTGGATCAGGGTGGGGGTCCCCTCTGGGGTGCCTGGCCAGCCTGCATGAGGCTATGATGGGTGTTTGCATCTGGTCACACCCGCTTCAGGATGGGGGTCCCCACTGGGGTGCCTGGCCAGTCTGGGTGAAAGGCTGAGGGCTGTTTTCAGGCTGGCAGGTGACTGAAGCTCCCAACTGCTCCTTTTTTCCTTTTTTTTTTTTTTCTTGGATTTATGGCTGTCTCTGGAGCTGAGAGCTGGCTTTAGCTGTGAGACCTCGCTGCTGAAAGCAGGTTTCTGGCTTTGTTTACTTTCTGTATTTGAAACTTTGTTGCGACTCCAGCTCTGAGATCCCAGCTGACTGAAAACAGGTTTCTGGGGTTTTGTTTAGCTTCTATGTTTGTAACAATGTTTCTTAGCAGCTCAGAGCCCAGAAGTGGCAGGCGGGGAATGTTGGTTTCCTCCGTCACTGAAGCAAGCAAGCCTCCTGTTCGTGTCAGTAGCCTGGCTGCTGGCCGCCATCTTTGCTGGCAGTTAATTTGCATATCGCCCTGATTAGCCAATGGGAAGGGTAGCGGATGTACGGCTAATTACCATGTTTCTTTTTTATTAGATAGGATAGCCTTGATATAAGGTAAAATTAAATGACAAAGTTTCTTTTAGAAACCAAGCACTTATAGAAGCACAGTTTTCTATCAAAAGCAACACTGGAGATTAGTAGATGTGCATTAGTAGTATAAAAATATAACATATTAGAGACCCAGTGCATTAAATCATGCACGGTGCAGTTCAGGGGCGGTCTCTCAGCTCAGCCTGCACCCTCTCACAATCTGAGACCCCTTGGGGGATATCCCTCTCACAATCCGGGACCGCTGGCTCCTAATCACTAACCTGCCTGCCTCCCTGATTTCCCCTGACCACTCTTCCTGACTGCCTGATCTCCCCTAACCAATCACCTGCCTGCCTGATCTCCCTTAACCACTCGCCTGCCTGCCTGATCTCCCTTAACCACTCGCTTGCCTGACTGATCCCCCTAACTACCTCTGCCATTGACCCCTGCACCTGGGACCCAGCCTTCCCTCCTCTGGATGGCCACAGTCACCTGGGACCCTAGGTGGCTTCCCCTGGGCGCAGGCATTGTCAGGAAAAACGTCTGGAATGACGTCTGGAAGATATACTGTCTATCCCGTCTAATTAGCATATTACCCTCTTATTAGTATAGATTATAAAATCAAACAGTGGAATTTTATACAAACTTTAAATATTTATAACTATGTATAAAAATGTGAATTCTACAAATATACTATTGGCTGAAATAAGCCTTTAATAAAGTGTATGAAATGTTTAACATCTTACCATTTCTTCTTCATTATCTATGTAAAGCAGATTAGAGTTCTTAGAAGCACAGGCCAGCACACTCTCATTCCATGTTTTATTTTCAGTGCTAATGTAATAGCAATTGTTGGAAAATGTAAACCATTCCAGTGGACAAATTCCACAATGATATGCTAAAGAAAGATTACAAATTATAATCCAATAGCAATTTGAAGTTTTAAAAATTAACTTACACACTTACATAGGTATAAACAAATTGGTACATAATATACCTATGCATCCTCACTGGCTGGTACATATGAAACAAAACACATTCACAGAAAAGGGTCTGCCAGGTATCCCCTAATTTCTGTGCCATAAAAAACAAACTCATAAACAAAAATATCCACTCTATACACGTCCTAAAAGCTGTTGACTGAAACTACTTTGTAAGAATAGTAAAATTACTTGTCTCTTCTTATATTATAGCACTAGAAAATTTAATCCAAACAGCAAAAATGGATGTGGCAATTTAAAATTGATTTTTTTTTCATAATATTGCAGGAGAAGGAACACTCTCTTATAATAATTATTATGAACATGTATTGCTCATTTTATAATTTATGTTCTCCTAAAAGAGTCTATTATTATTATTATTATTATTATTATTATTATTATTATTGCCTAGCCTAAGATAGAGACAAAATATAAACTTTGATAATATCAGAACTTTGAAAATTATTATGTACCTTTCAGGATCTTTGTTTTGACGGATGAATTGTTCTTCTCCAGTTTACCAGTACCTTAAAAAATCAAGGTAAATTTTTTAAAAATTAATTAACCTAAATAAATCAAAATAATTTTTGTTTGTATCTGAAATTTTTTTAAATATTCTCTATGATGAGACTTATCTGTAATAAAATTGATTTAATAAGAAAAATGAATAGAGTAACACAGATTTAAGGAAAATATTTTAAAAGCCTATGGGAACTTTACCATCAAGTATTGGCTTACCTAATATCAAGAATTAATTTGCATTTCTTAGTAAGGTCTTTTAGATTCTTATAAAATATGTACTTAAGTTATGAAATCAGAATACATAAATGAGTAAAATATGTTCCAGAAATCATCCTATTTTTATGCATTTGACAAATTCAGAATAGCACATTTATCTAAATGTATACATTAAAAAGAGAATTCTATTCTGTAATACTGTATTATGAAATGCTTAGAGGCACTCAGATTCTTTAAAATGATGTTTCCCTAAAATCTTCCAAAAACTTACCAGGCATGAAAAGTATCACTCTTACTACACTGTACATCAAGATGAGGCAGATAACTCCCAGGACCCCAGCAAAGAGCTTCTCTGGAGGTGATGGTGAATCTGCAGGAGGAGAAAGGAGAGATGGAGATATTATTTAGGCAGTTTACATATAAGAGAACCCACGTGCACAGTGAATCATAAAGTTGAATCCTGAAACCATATCTAGCAGTGGAATCTTCCTCTCAGATGTACCATTTCATTTTCTGAAAACACGATTCTCCATGAGGTGTTGGTCAAAGACGACACCTTACAACAGTGCCTCAATGAAATCAGCCCTCAGATTTCATATTAGAATTCTGTGTTCCAACTTTAAGCTCTGACCCTTACAAATGAAAACATATGTGAGCTAATTCCCTACTCTTTTGCATACCTCTATATGCAAGGTGCATATATAGAACAATTATACTGTGTGTCTATTAAATGTGCCACCTTTGCTTTAGTCATCCTTGTAATTCCATTGAAGGTCTTGAAAAGCACTTGAAAGTTTATTCCCACACAGAATATTTATTGTTCGGTTGGTACAATGGAGCTGTTCATGCCCTTACCTTTCACTTGCTGTCTCCTTAAGTCCTTAGCCAGATTCATGTCTGAGTCATTTTCTTGTTGGACATCCATCTCTGAGGCTGGGTAATGACATGGGTGGTGCCTATGATAACAGCACTTAAGTAATTAGTAAATGCTGTGAGCAATGACAAGACCCCAAGGATAGTCTTTGTGGGTGGAGTGTGAGATAGTAACAGTACTCACTTTGCATTTGACCAATGTGAAGTCCTGTTCTAATTTACGTAGAGATTTAAATGTGTTTCAGGATAGAATAATAGTTGTTAAAATGATATTCTATGTTTAACATAATATTACTGGTTGAAACAATGAAAAGTAAGAAGTTAACAAGGAATAATGAAAATCTGAATAATAATATCATTATTAAAGTCAGATTCCACAGAAACATTTTAATACATTTAAAATAACTGTGAAAATTAAAATGCTGTATAGAAAAAAAGTGATGCACTAATTTTTATGACAATTTGTAACTTCAGTAATGGTTACAGATTGAGTGTTTAATATTGGGGGAATAGTAGTATTACAATATATAGTACTTTTCTGTAAAAAATTAATTTTATTTAGTCATTTTATTTATTAAAGGACAGATGATATTTTAAAATATCACATGATATTTTAAAAAATTGTGGAGTTCTGAGAAATCAATATAATTTAAGAAAATATTTTATATGCTGAAAACTGCTACATGACACTCTAAAGGTATACAAACTTACAAATAATAAAAGCAATAGAAAGTTAAAGGATTCTTAAAAATACTAATTTTACACAAGTGACTTACAATTTATTTAATGGTTAAGATATGAAACCATAAAATGATTAATAAATGTGTATATCATTTATGGAGGAACATTGCTGTGCAAAATTCCTGAAAGATCCTAAGGCTATCGAAGTCAGTGATGGTGACTTTAGTGTGTAGGCAAATTTAATAAATCTGATAATTTATTAAATAATTCAGTCAATGGGCTCTGCAGTCAGCGAGATCTAGAAAAATTTCTGGCTTTGAAATTTATTATGTATTACCTTTAAAAGTTATTTAGTGTTTAACAGCCTAGCTTACTAATCTAAGGTGGGAATAAAATATTTTAAGACGCAACACATGTGGAGATAACACTCAATCTGATATTTATAAATTCTCAGTATGTCACTTGTTTTAATTATTTTTACACAATTGCCTTGTTACTATTTCTGATTCATATCAGACAATGAAAATGTAATTCATTAGACAGGAATCTCTCATCAGCGTGGCCCCTTTTTGCATGTGTTGTTCAATTTCTAAAAAGTATTTTGATTGTGTATAATTAAGTTTAAATATTCAACAACAATAGTTTTTAAAAGTTTAAGCATTTTACTGAGACTACTGAATCCTGATTTTTATTGCAAGTCACACTGATTTTATTTAATCAAAGTGTATGTATGAGAAATTATGTTTTACATTCATGACTTGATGAATTCTTGTTAAGCATTTATTTTTAAAATCTGGGATAAATATAAACAATATACATGGATAATTATATCTATTAATTACAAAATCCAAAATCCAATGGGATTTTATTTAAGTTATAGTGATTTTCAAGCCCAAATATACATGTATGTATGTATGTATGTATGCTCTTTAGTAATTTTGTACAGGCAAAAATTTGAATATATTAAGATATCTACCAAAATATTTTATATTTTACCCTTTTTACCCTAAATTGTACAATAAGGATAACAATATTTTCTATTTGATAGTATGTGAACTGTACTTCGGTAGTACCACATCTAGCATTTGTAATTTCCCATTAAACGAATTGGGCCAGTAGAGAGACAGAAGAGTAGACACACATACCTCTGGGAGCCTGTAAGTTATGAATCCTTTAGTTGGAGGCAAGGTCACTCCTGTAAACAATGTCTGTGGTCTCCACAGACTGTCCTGTGAAGACTGAGAGTGAATCAAAAGTAGAAAAAAGTTGATTTCTCATCACTGTGTCACTTAGAGTTTGAACAGGAAATTCTTACACTTGGGCAATTTTGAAGATGATTTATCTCATCACACATCTTCCAAATGTAGGAGACTTTAGCTTGTAGGGCGTCACTTAGTTTGTCCATTGGTAAGTGCCTCTGAGAAATTATTTTCATATTTTAAAAGATTTCTGGGACAAAAGATGTGAGCATTCATGCTGTTAACTTATTTCATCTTAAAATCACAAATCTTAGGCCTTGTGAAGAGTAGCTCAGATGTTTAAGTTCTACTCTTAGACAAGGTTGCTAAATAATGGCATTACCTCATTTTACTTATACACTCATTATGTTATCTTACCTAATAATACACAAACATGTAAATTGATGGTACTTTCGCTAAGCCTTAAGCCACGCCCACCCACCAATCAATAAACCCAGATACTTGCTTTCAGGAGGCTGTAGCCACGGAGCTGGAGAGAGCAGGAGGCTTGCTTGCTCCAGTGATGGAGGAAGCCAGCCTGCCGCAGGCTGTGAGCTCCACTCAAAAGCAACAAAGTTTCAATTATAGAAGGTAAATTAACCCCAGATACCTACTTCCAGTCGCATGGCCACGGAGCTGGAGGGAATAAAAAAAAAAAGAAAGAAAGAAAGGCTGGGAGCTTCAGTCACCAGGGGGCTTGGTCAGTCTGGAAACAGCCATCAGCCCCTCACACAAGCTGGCCAGGCACCCCAGTGGGGACCCCCACCCTGAAGGGGGTTTGGGCAGACTGAAAACAGCCATCAGCCCCTCACCCAAGCTGACCAGGCACCCCAGCAGGACACCCACTCTGATCCAGGACACCCTTCAGGGCAAACTAGTCGGCACACACCAGTGCACCAGGCCTCTACCCTATCTAATAATAGACAAACATGGTAATTAACCATACCTCCGCTATGCTTCCCATTGGCTAATCAGGGTGATATGCAAATTAACTGCCAACCAAGATGGCGTCCAGCAGACACACAGCTGAGGGGAACATGAGGCTTGGTTGCCCCCGTGATGGAGGAAGCCAAGGTTCCCCGCCTGCTGCGCCCGGCTCTGAGCCTGAAAGCAACAGCTCCGAAATGCAACTATAGTTCAATTAAAGAAGTGAAACAAACCCCAAATACCTGCTTTCAGACAGCCAGCATCTGAGCTGGAGCTGCAACAATGTTTCAATTACAGAAGGTAAATAAATCCCAGAATAAAAAAAAAAAAAGAAAAAAAGGAGAGACTGGGAGCTTCAGTTGCAGGCTTGACCCTCCTGAAAACAGCCCTCAGCCCCTCATCCAGGCTGGCCAGGCACCCCAGGGAGGACCAGCACCCTGAATGGGGTGCAGGCATCCTGAAAACAGCCCTCAGCCCCTCATCCAGGCTGGCCAGGCACCCCAGTGGGGACCAGCACCCTGAATGGGGTGCAGGCATCCTGAAAACAGCCCTCAGCCCCTCATCCAGGCTGGCCAGGCACCCCAGTGGGGACCCCCACCCTGAAGGGTGTGCGGGCAGCCTGAGAACAGCCATCAGTCCCTCACCCAGGCTGGCCAGGCACCCAAGCGGGACCCCCAATCTGATCTGGGACACCATTCAAGGCAAACCAGCTGGCCCCCACCCGTGCACCAGGCCTCTATCCTATATAGTAAAAGGGTAATATGCAAACTGACCCCAACAGCAGAAAGACTGGGGATGACTGGTCACTATGACAAACACTGACCACCAGGTGTCAGAAGCTCAATGCAGCAGCTGCCCCCTGGTGGTCAGTGCGCTCCCACAAGGAGGAGCTCTAAATAAATCATTTGAAAACCCTGTGAACAATGTCATTACTTATTACCTGATATATTCTGAGAAGTTAATTGAGGTCAGAAAATTAGGGGATGAAAATAGTCTTTAAAACATGCACTTCATTCTCACAAAAGAACAGAAAAGCCAACACAACAACCTTCTCTAAAAAATATGGTATGCTTTCTAACTTGGCGGGGGGGGGGGGGGGGGGCGCGGGTTGGGGGGGGGTTAGCAGCAGTTAATCCTGTTTTGAGAAAAAATGGCTAAATTATTTAAGGTTGTAAGCTTAATTTTTATCTCATCCATTTTTAGCTTTCTTTATGAGTAGAATGGAGAAATGTGTTTATGGCATCAAGGAGATTATTTGCAGTACGTCATTGGAGAGAGGAACAATAATCCTTTTTGCTTTGTAACCAACTGGCATAGCTTTGCAGATTAGTCTAAAATGAGTTAACTGGGAAATGTTCACTCAAAAGAAAATTATCTGGTCTCAGGTGCAATTTATATTGCCATTCTCTTTTTTTGTAGTTAGTTTTTCTCTCTACCTTTTCACTCTATCCCCAAACTGTTAGAACCAGTAAATGTTATAGGATAACATGAACATATGATCTTTTCAATTCTGAAGCATAAATAGGCAAAGGATCACCACTCATTATGGTCTCTCCACGTTTCATGGGATTAGTACAAAAGTATATTTTAAGCAAATCTTATCATTTATAAGTGACTAGTGACTCAGTGCATGAAATTCATGTATGGTGGGGGTGTCCCTCAGCACGGCCTGTACCTTCTTCAATCTGGGACCCCCTCGAAGGATGTCCTACTGCTGGTTTACAGGGATCGGGCCTAAACCGGCAGTCAGACATCCCTCTCACAATCCGGGACTGCTGGCTCCTAACCAATCACCTACCTGCCTGCCTGCCTGCCTGCCTGCCTGCCTACCTGATTGCTCCTAACCACTGTACCTGCTGGCCTGTTCTACCCCAAATACCCCCCTGCCAGCCTGATCAACCCCAACTGCCCCTTATGCCAGTGTGCTCATCCGCAACTGCGCCCCCCCCCCCCACTGGCCTGCTCGCTTCTAACTGCCCACCCCTGCTGGCCTGCTCGCCTCCAAATTTCCCCCACCCACCGCAGTCCTGATCACCTCCAACTAAACCTCACTGATAGCCTGCTGGCCCCCAACTGGACCTCTTACTGGTCTGCTTATCCCCAATGGCCTCACCCGCCATCAGCCTGATCATCCACAACTGCTGTCCCATCCTGGGGTGATCACCCAGAACTGCCCTCCCTGTTGGCCTCTAACCACCTCTAACTTGGCCCTGCCACCATGGCTTTGTCCAAATGAACATTAGGAAGGTCTCCTGGAAGGCCTCCCAGTCTAATTAGCATATTACCCTTTTATTAGTATAGATAAAGGCCTGGTACATGGGTGGGGCCTGGATGGTTTTCCCTGAAGGGTGTCCCAGATCAGGGTGGGGATCCCGCTGGGGTGCCTGGCCAGCCTGGGTGAGGGCTGATGGCTGTTTACAGGCTTTCCCAGACTCCCAGCAGAAACCCTCACCCCATGGGGGGGCGGCCAGCGTTGGTGAGGGGCAGAGGGCCATTTTTAGGCTGGCCACACCCCCTTCAGGATGGGGGTTCCCACTGGGGTGCCTAGCCAGCTTGGATGAGGGGCCAATGGCTGTTTGCAGTCCAGCCACCCCCCCACTGGGGACCATCACCCAAAATGGTGTGGCCAGCCTGGGTGAGGGGCTGAGGGCCGTTTTCAGGCTGTCCAAACCCCCTCGCGACCCAAGCTCCCAGCCTGCCCTTTTATTCTTTTTCTTTTTTTTCAGCACCTAGTGAGCAGAGTCCAGGGCTGGCTGGAAGCAGGTATCTGGGATTTATCTATCTCCTATAATTGAAACTTTGTAGCCTTGAGTGGAGCCCATGGCCATCCAGGGAAGGCGAGAAGCTTGGCTTCCTCCATCACCAGGAGCATCCCAAGCCTCCTGCTCGCTCCAGCTCCATGGCTGGTGCCATCTTAGTTCAGTTACTTTGCATACTCACTCCTGATTGGCTGTTTGGCATAGCTTGTTGGTGTAGTGGAGTCACAGAGTGATGGTGAATTTGCATGTTTCTCTTTTATTATTGTAGACTAGAGGCCCGGTGCACAAAAATTTGTGCACTCGGGGGGAAGAGGAGGTCCCTCAGCCCGGCCTGTGCCCTCTCGCAGTCTGGGACCCCTCGGGAGATAACGACCTGCTGGCTTAGGCCTACTCCCGGGTGGCAGAGGGCAGGCCCAATCCCTAGGTGCAGCCCCTGGTCGGGCTCAGAGCAGGGCCGATTGGGGGGTTGGGGCACCACCCCCTGTCACACTCAAGGCAGGGTCGATGGGGAGGTTGCGGTGCGACCCCCTGTCATGCACCGAGCAGGGCCCATCAGGGGGTTGGGGAGCTCCCTCCTGTCACACACAGAGCAGGGCCCATCAGGGGGTTGAGGAGCTCCCCCCGTCACTCACAGAGTAGGTCCAATAGGGGAGTTGGGGCACCGTCCCCTGTCACACACAGAGCAGGGCGGATCAGTGGGTTGGGGCGCCGCCACTCTCACACTCAGGGCAGGGCCGATGGGGAGGTTATGGCTCTACCCCGTCACACACACAGAGCAGGGCCCGGGGGGGGGAGGGTTGGGGTGCCACACCCTGTCACACACAGAGCAGGGCCCGGGGGGGGGGGAGGGTTGGGGTGCCACACCCTGTCACACACAGAGCCACAGGCCGATCAGGGTGTTTGGGTGCTGCCCCCTGTCACGCTGATCCCGGTGCTGGGAGGCATATTACCCTTTTACTATATAGGGTAGAGACCTGGTGCACGGGTGGGTGCCGGCTGGTTTGCCCTGAAGGGTGTCCCGGATCAGGGTGGGGGTCCCCACTGGGGTGCCTGGCCAGCCTGGGTGAGGGGATGATGGCTGTTTGCAGCTGGTCACACATCCTTCAGGGTGGGGGTCCCCACTGGGGTGCCTGGCCAGTCTGGGTGAGGGGCTGAGGGCTGTTTTCAGGCTGGGGGTGACTGAACTCCCAAACGCTCCTTTTTTCCTTTTTTTTTTTTTTTTTTTTTTTTTTTTTATTCTGGGCCAGCTTTAGCTTGAGGCTTGGCTCCAGCTCTTAGGCCTCCGCTCCTGAAAGTGGTTTCTGGCCTTTGCGTACAATGTTGCGAATCTGCTGGCTGAAGTCCGGCGGTATTTGTTACAATGTTTGAAACTGCAGGCTCAGAGGCCTGCAGCGGCCGGCAGGGAACGTTGGTTTCCTCCGTCACTGAGGCAAGCAAGCCTCATGTTAGTTTCAAGCTGCCTGGCTGCCGGCCACCATCTTGGCTGACAGTTAATTTGCATATCTCGCTGATTAGCCAATGAAAAGGGTAGCGGTTGTACCCCAATTACCATGTTTCTCTTTTATTAGTGTAGATGAATATTTTGAAGGTATGAAAGAATAGTTGGTCATGCTAAATCAGTAATAAAACAAACACATTGTAAACTCTACAAATTGTTAATCTATGTCTTTGAAAAAATAGGTATAATAAAGATGAGATTTGCCTATAAATCAAATTACAGTTTTGACAATTGTGATTGACTCAGGTTAGGAAATAATGGCCTGCTTAAGGAAATGTATACTATAGCCATTGCATTAATAATAAACTAGCTCAATAATCTACATGCAGATGAGAGGCTGTAATTTTACATCATCAGATATCTTGTGGATTTTTACATATCTTATAGGTTTTTTCACCACGCTATGGTAAAAATGTTAGTTAACTGACTTCTAATACCATTTATCTTTGGGTAATAGAGGCCAATTTTATACACTGTCTTATTGACTCCTAAAAGAATGGGAGAGTTTAATTTGTAGAAAGAATAAAATAATAAATTATACAATGTTGGTAAAATTAAGCAATTTAAGTGTCATTCAAATGTGATATATGCATACCTGTGTTGGCGATAATTAGATCAGAATAATTGTCATTAGTCTCTATAAAACCAATTTACTTTGGGTTTAGGTTGTTATATTTTAGAGTGTTAAGAATGAACGATTTGAAATGTCCAAGAGAGATGAATTCTAAGAGAACTGTTTCTTCTGATTTTATGCCAGGATATTTCTCCCCCTCTCTTCTACCAAGCTTTCATATACAGTGAGTGGACAGATTATTATGACCGTCCAGACCAGGGGTGGGCAAACTTTTTGACTCGAGGGCCACATGGGTTCTTAAACTGGACCGGAGGCCGGAACAAAAGCATGGATGGAGTGTTGGTGTGAACTAATATAAATTCAAAGTAAACATCCTATCTAATAAAAGAGAAACATGGTAATTGGCATACGACCGCTACCCTTTTCATTGGCTAATCAGTGAGATATGCAAATTAACTGCCAGCCAAGATGGCAGCCGGCAGCCAGGCAGCTTGAAACTAACATGAGGCTTGCGTGCTTCAGTGATGGAGGACTCCAATGTTCCCCGCCTGCCGCTGCAGGCCTCTGAGCTGCAAGCAACTATATAACAGACGTAGAAGCTAAACAAAACCCCAGAAACCTGCCGGGCTTCAGCCAGCAGGATCGCAACATTGTAAGCAAAGGCCAGAAACCTACTTTCAGCAGCGGAGGCCTAAGAGCTGGAGCCAAGCCTCAAAGCTAAAGCAGGCCCAGAATAAAAAAGAAAAAAAAAAGAAAAAAAGGAGCGGTTGGGAGCTTCAGTCACCCTCGGCCTGAAATCAGCCCTCAGCTCCTCACCTAGACTGGCCAGGCACCCCAGTGGGGACCCCCACCCTGATCCAGGACACCCTTCAGGGCAAACCAGCCAGCACCCACCCATGCACCAGGCCTCTACCCTATATAGAAAAAGGGTAATATGCCTCCCAGCACCGGGATCAGTGGAGCAGCGAGGCCTCCTGGCACCAGGATCAGCGTGACAGGGAGCAGCGCCCCAACCCCCTGATTGGCCCTGCTCTGTGCGTGACAGGGCATGGTGCCGCAACCTCCCCATCGACCCTACCTTGAGTGTGACAGGGGATGGTGCCCCAACCCCCCAATCGGCCCTACCCTGAGCGTGACTGAGGGTGGAATCACAACCTCCCGATCGCCCTGCTCTGTGTATGACAGGGGGTGGCGCCCCAACTCCCCAATCGGCCCTGCTCTGAGCCCGACCAGAGGCTGCACCTAGGGATTGGGCCTGCCCTCTGCCACCCGGGAGCAGGCCTAAGCCAGCAGGTCTTTATCTCCGGAGGGGTCCCAGACTGCAAGAGGGCACAGGCCAGGCTGAGGGACCTCCCAGCCCCGGAGTGCACAAATTTTTGTGCACCGGGCCTCTAGTCATTACATAAAAGGGTACGGTCGTTTTTTTTTTTTTTAGTTTTATTCATTTCAAATGGGCCGGATCTGGCCCGTGGGCCGTAGTTTGCCCACGTCTGGTCCAGACTATTATGACCACCCCATCAGTACAATGAAGTGAATTAGTTAGGCAAATAATCATCATCATCATCATCATCATAATAAAACCTTGAGAGTATCTGCTTATGACATTTTCAATATTCAGTATTTTTGGTAGTGTCAATGAAGTACTAATGGGGTGCTCATAATAATCTGGCTGGTTTTAATAATCAGGCCACTCAGTGTATATGGTTGAAATTGAGTTTTCACAAACACCAAACCAAATTCTGTTTGTACTTACAATGATTCCCAGACAAAAGATTTGGACATTACCTGCTATTTTTAGTCACTTTCTAGTATCACACCCCTTCAACCTCCAAATTAATGTCCACTAGAGTCGGTGAAAGTGACCTTACTTGGTAATAGGGCCTTTGAAAATGTAACCAAGTTAAGATGAGGTCATACTGGTGCAGGATGGGCCTTAATTAATACAGATGAAATGCATAAGAAGAGGGACATTGGACACCGAGACAGAGACACACAGGGAGAACGGTGAGATGAACGAGGCCAGGATTGGAGTAATAACCCCTTAGGCCAGGGAATGCCTAGGACTCAGGGCTACACCCAAAATGAAGAGAAATGCAGGGCACAGAGTCTCCCCTAGAGTCTTCAAAGTGAACATAACCTTGATGACACCTTATTTTCAGACTTCAAGCTTCCAGAACTGTGAGAGAATAAATATTTGTGGTGTAAGTCAGAAGGAAAGTAAAATATACAATGTGAGATGTTAATAAATGTTGTATGAAAACATTTTGAACAAAGTAAGAGGAATGTAACATACCATCTGTGAGAGGGAATTGAAAGTCCACCTGTGTATATTAGGAATGTAATATTTGGACAAAAACATGAAGTTGTTGTGAAAACCAGCAATGTCGATAAATTTGCCCGTGTTCATCACAAAATATCAGTCTTCTTATGGTCTCAAGGAGATTCTCCATCTCCAAAACCTTGTTTTATTTCTCTTTTTGTTATTTATGCTGAATATCTGTGAAGGGTAAAGAAGTTTAGACAAGCTGTTCAATCACTATGATGTTGAGTGTTGTAGTTATTTTAAATCAGAGAAGTAGCAGTTGAGATGAATGAGATTTAACTATATACACAAAAGTCACCATTTTCCAAGACTATCCCAGGAAGTTTGATTACTTTTATTTGGAAATATCTATATCCAAAGAGATAAATGCATATAAACTATGAATTTATTTTGCAACTATTAAGCGAGTGCAGGATCTCTCCCACTTGTAATTGAATTATTGTAAAAATATCTCCAAATGATTGTGTCAAATTACTAACGTTCATCCCACATTCTGTCAATAATTAACTCTTTGACTCACACAGATATTGTATCTTTTTAATTTTATTTTCTTCATAAGTTTACACTCTATTGCATCCATCAAACATGCTTCTAAGGTATAGTAATTAAGAGTCTCAAAAGGGGGGAGACAAAAAATTTAATAAAAGAAGGTACCTTCCAAAATATCTAAAATCCAGTAGAGAAAAATAAAACAGACATGTAAACTGTAACAAAGGACATTTATTATTATCCAGTGAAACCACCAGCCTGCACCAAAAAATGGATCTAATGATGAATAATACTGGATGAAACTAGATATAGAAAATATGTGTTGGTTCCATATTCTGAATAAGTGGGCATATCTAAATGGCTTTTACATAGAAATCTTAGGGTTGTTGCATAATAAGCTTGAGTGTCAATTAAGAAGTTATTACTCTGGGCTCCAAATCTAACTTCACTGCCCTTTGTGAGTTAAGGGTGCTAGGTCTTATAAACCTTTTCTTATCTGTCAGCTCATAATAATTTGCTAGTAAAAGGCACAAGAGGGACATGCCAGAGAAAGGGCTCTTCTTCCTGGTATCATGGTGTGTTCTCTTTGGCTACAGAGATGTGGTTAACAGCTGCACGCATGTAGGAGGTTCCTGTGGCGTTCCCCCTCCAGCAGGTGTTTGAGGCTGGTCCCAGTTCCCTGTCCTCCAGCCTCTGCCTGCTGACACTGTGGCAGGGAGGCCTTCCTGCTTGTTAGTCATAACTTGAGATCAATCCTCACCAGTGTGGGCCAGCGGACTGGGAACTGCTCTGTCCTACCTCCGTCCAGTAAGCATACCTGCCATAAAGATATCTGTAGTGACACTGTCTTCAATGGAGTCTAAAACCTGGCACCCATGTGGTTTTCATTTTGGTAATCTCCCTTAAGCCTCAGGAACATTCTGTAATTTTCTTTTATTCCCCTCTCTCACCAACTAGTAGTGAATAATTCCTTGAATCAAACTTCCACTGTTTTTTCACTCCTGATTCAACAAACTTATACACATTGTGACCTTGGGATGTTCAGCCCCATTTTGAACTTTTAAAGGCTAGGTCAAGTAAATTAATTTGAAAATATTTGATTAATTATTCATGTTATTGCAGACTTAGATATAACAGTTCTTTTTTATTTTTTAATTTATTTCAGAGAGGAAGGGAGAGAAGAGAGAGAGTTAGAAACATCAATGATGAGAGAGAATCATTGATCACCTGCCTCCTGCATAACCCCTCTCTGGGGATCAAGCCTCCAACCTGGGCATCTGCCCTTGACTGGAATCAAACCCAGGACACTTCAGTCCGCAGGCTGATGCTCTATCCACTGAGCCATACAAACAAAGGAAGAAATAAGAGTTCTTAAGATTATAATTCATAATATGTACATGATTTATTTTAGTGAATATTAGAAGTTTTAAAAGTGTACAATATGTAACTGGATGTATATTTTTAAATTAACATAAATATAGATTTAAAAATAAATCTGTAATACCAAGGGTGAAGTATCTGATAAACTATAGACTTTGAAATAAAAGTTTATAATGATTTTAGAGAGAGGAATAGAGAGATAGTAAAATTGATGAGAGAGGACCATTAATAGGCTGCCTCCTGTATACCTACTAGGGATCAAACCTGTAACTCAGACATGTACCCTGATCAGGAATTGAACTATTGACTTCTTGGTGCATGGGACAATGCTCAAGTACTGAGCCGCAGCAGCCAGGCCAAACTATGGACTTTCAGTTCTATGAAGAGTCAAAGTAGAATCATTCTCAGTAACAAATGTACCACGATGGTGAGTGATGTTGATAAAAGGGAGGCTCTACATGGGTGGGGACAGAGGAATAAGGGAAGTCTCAATACCTTCCTTTTAATTTTGTTGTGAACCTAAAGCTGGTCTCGAAATAATATCTTAAAAACAGTTCCACAAAAATAATTGCAGTGCTTTTAAAGAAACTAGAAATGTGTTCTTTTTAGATGTTGGGAGTACCATTATACTAGATTTAGGTAAGCTAATGTGGCTGGTGCTTACAAACATAGCTTTTATTTTCTAAACAGGATTCAGAAGAGAGCTTGTGGTACTCAAGCCTTGCATATGTACAATTCTTATGAAATTCTTGATTTTTTGAAGATCTAAAATACAGAAATTTTATAACATTAATCTGATCACATATAACTTCATATTTCAATGAATAAACTCTTTACAGTAATGTTTAAATATCTAAATCTGCACAATTCTTATAATATTTCAACAGAAAATTTAGTTTACAGCAAACATTTGATTTAATGTACTCTGGATTTAATGGACAAAATTTCAGGTTTCTATATCATATGTGAAATTAACACCTTGCCAATTTTAAAATGTTTGAAAAATAGGTTGACTTACAATTAAATTAACAGGTTATTTTTTGTTCTTGATTCACCATTATTTTTTAAAAACTTTAGCAACTAGACCATTTGTTGGGAAAAACAACGTAGTAATTTCTCTGACATAAATAAACATTACATATCTACTACTAGAGTCTACATATTTAAATCCAAGAGTGAAAGCTCATAAACAAGGTACTGCTAATGGTTAGCACATGATCACACCACACCGCCTGTGGTAACTGGTGCTGTTGCCCTGAGGCCTGAGGGCTGAAGCCACACATCAGCCAAGCACATCTGTTTACCTGTCAGGACTGGGGCATGCATATACTAGACCTTTTCAGCATAAATTTTAAATTATAGAAATACATACAGAAAACTTTCCTGTGAAATGAAACTTTTCTATGTACTTCATTTTAATTTCAGAAATGTGTCATCATAAATACAAACAGGTAAACTAAATAATTTGTCAATTTTTGAACATGTATTCATAAAACCTACTTTCTAATATAATGGCTTTTGGCTCTAGTGGCTATCTCCTTGCCTGAATTAGTATGTTATACCAAAGTTTTACAGTATTTATGTAATCGTTTATGCATTGATTTTTATTTCTAAGATTAATCTCTGACTTATAGCATGAAGATGTAAAATATATAAGTTCTCAAAAACTTACAGTTTGGAAGAGAAAGTTAAGCCATTTTCCCACACCAACAAATTACTATTGTTTCTGTGGTAGAGTTGAATCCAGGGAAATTCAATGAAATTTTTCAAAAAATTCTATGAGACAAAAATTTTTATGAGAAATTAAGTAATTGAATTCCTACAAACAGCTAAGTTGGTCCACTGCTGGAGGAAGAGGAGGAAAATGAGGAGATTGGGTGACTGCTTAGTTAAATGCACAGCCCACCAACACCTGATGCAATTAGTGAATAAGCAAACCAACCATGTCTCACATGCAGAAGTTGTTGTGGCCCCACCCAGCTGGCCCAGCATATCCAACATCCAGAAGATCCCACAATGTTCTGTGGAAATACAGAGGTCTCTGAATCAACTAGCAACACTTCAAGATGCACATGAATTTAGGCAACAGTTGCAATAGCAGCAGCATCCTCCTAACAAACTTGCCAAAAGAACAGAAAAGTATATAGACAAATTTTGAGACAAAAAAACATATAATATTGATTGATGCAGAAAAAGCATCTGATAAAGTCCAACAACTAACTTTGATAAAAACTCTTTTAAGGACATAGATGACAAAACTACAGCCAACATTATACAAAATGGGCAAAAACTAAAACCATTTCCCCTAAGAAAAGGAACAAGACAAGGATAACTGATTTCACCCTCTGATTCAGCATCGTACTGGATATCCTCGCTGTAGTGATCAGACAGGAAGGAATAAAAAGCAACCAAATTGGAAGAGAAGAAGTAAAGCTGTCATACAGATGATATGATACCGTACATAGAAACAGGACGCCACTTAAAGGCTACTAGGTTTAATAAATGAATATTGACAACATAGCAGGACACACAACTAATACCTAGAAATGTATGTCAATTTTATACACCAAAATGAAATCAGAGAAAGAGAAACTAAAAAATCCCATTTACCATTGCACAAAAAAATTAGGATACCTCGGAATAAACTTAACAAAAGAGGTAAAAGGCCTATACTCAGAAAATTACAGTACATTAAGAAAAAAAGAGGTAGAGGAAGATATAAACAAGTGGGAGATATAAATTCCGTGTTCATGGATTGGTAGAATCAACATCATTCAAATGCCCATACTACACAAAGCAACCCTAGATAGATTCAATGCAATCCCTATTAAAATGGTATATTTCACAGATCTAGAACAAACACTCTAAAAATTTAAGTGGAAACAAAAAAGATCCCAAATATCCACAGCAATCCTGAGAGAGAAGAATAAAGTGGGAGGGATTACATTATTAGATATTAAATTATTTTACAACACCACTGTAATCAAAAAGCCTTTTACTGTAACAAGAATAGGAATATAGACCAATGGAACATAATGGAGGACCCAGAAATTGGCCCCAACCATTATTCTCAATAATATTTTTCAAAGGAGGCAAGAACATACAATGGAATAAAGATCATAAAATTGAGTAAAGACAGTCTCTTCAATAAATGATGTGAAGAAAATTGGACAGGTATATGCAAAACCAAAATGAAAGGAAACCACCAGTTTACACCATACACAAGTATAAACTCAAATAGATAAAAGGCTTAGGTGTAAGTCGTTAAACCATAAAATCTTAGAAGAATCCATAGGCAGCAAAATCTTGGACATCTCTCATAGAAATATGTTTGTGGCTGCATCTCCAGAACAAGAGAAACTAATGATAAAATAAACAAATAGGACTACATCAAAATAAAAAGCTTCTGCACAGCAAAAGAAACCATCAGCAAAATGAAAAGGGAGCCCACTGCATGGCTGAACATATTTGCCAATGATACATCTGATAAAGGGTTAATATACAAATTATATAAGGAACTCATACAACTTAACAAAAGGAAGACAAACAAACCAATTTAAAAATGAACAAAGGACCTAAAAAGACACTTCTCCAAAGTTGACATACAGATGGCCAAGAGACAAATAAAAAACTGTTCAAAGTTATTAATCATCAGAGAGATGCAAATGTAAATGACAATGAGGTATTCCCTCACACCAATCAGAATGACTACCATCAACCAACCAACAAATGACAAGTGCTGGCAAGGATGTGGAGAAAAGGGGACCCTAGTAACTGCTGGTGGGAATGCAAATTGGTGCAGCCACTCTGGAAAATAGTATGGAGTTTCCTCAAAAAGTTAAAATTGCACTGCTATTTGACCCAATGATCCCACTTCTAGGAATAGATCCTAAGAAACCCGAAACATGCCTTAGAAAGAATGTATGCACCCCTATGTTCATAGCAGTGCAATTTAAAATAGCTAAGATGTGGAAACAGCTCAAGTGCCCAGCAGTAGATGAGTGGATTTAAAAGGTATGGTATATTCACACCATGGAATACTATGCAGCAGTATAAAAGCAGGAATTGTTACTCTTTGAGACAGCATGGAAGACCTGGAGAGTATTGTGTTAAGCAAAATAAGCCAGTGAGAAAGATAAGTATCATATGATCTCACTCATATTTGGAATCAAATGAACAAAATTAAATGATGAACAAAACAGACTCAAAATATAGAAGCATAGAATAAACTGATGGATCTCAGAGGGAAGGCTGTGGTAGGTGGATGGGGAGGGAGAGATCAACTGAGAAACTTATATGCATATATGCATAGCCCATGGGCACAGGCAATAGTCTGGTGAAGGCCTGGAAGGAGGGGTAGGGTGGTGGGAGTCAATGGGGGAGAAGAAAAGGGGACATCTGTAATACTTTCAACAATGAAGATTCATTAAAAAATAAAGTGTTTGGATCTCTGCCCACCATCCCCAGTGAATAGTGTCAAAGGAAAATTCAGAAGGATCACTCAGTTAACACTGAGTTCACATCACTGACAAATGTTCCAAAGGTCCAGAGGCAAGCTGATGAGAAATAGAGTTTGTTGCTCCAGTGGGAGCCAGTTCCGGAGAATCTGGTAGTTTCCCTGAGGAAGGCTCAGAAGAAAGGAATCCCATATCCTGGGAAAGCCAAATCCAACCTCAGGAGCAGGTGCAGGATGAGGAAATTAGGGAGGATGACCTTTGCCTTACTCATGAGAGTCTTCTGTTAGGCAATATGAAGCCGATGGTATGGATATAAATGAGCTATTTAAAGATTTGTGAATGATAATTCATGAGCAAGGAAATGTGATAGACAGCATAGAAGGCAAAGTTGAAAGTGCAAGAGTGCATGTCCAACAAGTCAATTAGCAACTGTCAAGTGCAGCATAATATCAGAAAAGGATTCCTGCATGTTGCTGTGCGATGCACAAACCATTAAAGAAATGTAGAAACTTACAAGAGGCTATCATTGAAGAATGGAACAAAACTCTTAACCTTTATATTTTAAGTGATTATATTATAATTATTTTTATTTCAGTTTTAATTTGTATGTTGAGATTCTGGATGCAGTTTCCGGTAATAATAAACAATGAGAATAATTTTTGAGCAACTTTAAAAAAGATTTGCCAGTTATAATGATTTCCAATATTGTTTTGATTTCAGGTGTATAGCATGTTGATTGGGCACATATATATCTTTTGAGGTGAATACTCCAATGGGTCTGGTACCCATCTGACACCATGCATGGTCATTAGAATATTGTTGACTATATTCTCTATCTCTGCTGTACTTTGCAGCATCACCATTATTTTATTTACAACTGAATTTAAAGAACACCTTTTGGATAAAAGTTTCAAAATGTATAACCTCTTTTTAGTCACATGAAAACATTTTTAATTTGTTCCCTATCCCACACCATTTATAAAATCCAATTGTAGATGAATTAAAAATTAAAATGCAAGAAACACAATTTAGAAAATTTTAGAAAAATTAGAAATATATTTAGTAAAATATTTTTAATATAAAATCATGAGTCATAAAGAAACATTAATAAATTTGACTGTTAAAATTTTAAATATCTATTCTTAAAAGTATCAGGAAGAAAATAAAAAGGAAAAATCACAAACTTGAAAAAGATATTTGCAATAAACAGAATCAATAAAAAGAACAGAATACAGAATGTTTTAAAAACACCAACAGTCAATAAGGAAAAGACAAATAACTCAAATAATAATAAAAAGTCATAAACAGGTATTTCATTGTGGGAATTACAAATCCTATCTAATAAAGAGGGAATATGCTAATTGGCCATCACACTCTCACAAGATGGAGGTGCTACAACCAATAAAGCAGAAATATGCTAATTGACCTCAATGCCCTCACAAGATGGTGGCGCCAAGTGCCCTCAGCCCCGCCTATCCAGCCAGAGTCCCCCAGGCCCCCAGCCCCGATTCATCCAATCAGAGTCCCCCGTCTCCTGCACCCTGCCTCATCCAGCATCAGTCCCCCAGTCCCCTCAGCCCTGCAGGGGATGGCAGTTGGGGAAAATCATGCTGGCAGGGGAGCAGTTAGGTGTCAATCAGGCTGGCAGGGGAGCGGTTAGGGGGCTATCAGGCCTGCAGGCAGGCAAATGGTTAGGAGCTTGATTGTGAGAGGGATGTCTGACTGCCCATTTAGGCCTTATCCCACAGGGCCTAAACCGGCAGTCGGACATAACCCCGAGAGGTCCCAGATTGGAGAGGGTGCAGGCTGGACTTTGAGACACCCCCTCCACATGCACGAATTTCATGCACCAAGCCTCTACTGCTTAATATAAAAATGTATAAACTTTTAAGTTCTTCTTCATTTCCATGCAGAGGTAACCATTTTTTATCATTAAAAAAGGAATTACTTTTTCCAATTAACTCACTTGTCTTTTTAATCAATGTTACTTTAATGCACTAATCTGAATACTCTGAAGATAATTATCTTAATTCATAATTTGTATTATATCACATTCTTACATAGCAGTTTGAAACTGAAGGCAATGTTTTATATGTCAAGCTATAAGATTTCAAATGGGAACAAATATATTATTGAGTAACTAAGTAAATTGTAATTTGCAACCAAAATAATGATGATTTTAAAAATGGCAGACAAAAGCAAATGACTTAATTCTAATTTATAGTTTTTCAATTTGCAATATGTTGTTACACAATGGACACATTCAGAAAATGTATTAGCACAATTAACTGAAGTGGACAAATGGACAATAATACCAATTTCACAACTCTGAAAGTTGATTAAAAACAAATAATAATTTGTAATTATTAATTATTGGGAAAGCTGCCAGAGATTCAGGTAAAAATAGAGCAAATTTGTCATCTTCTTACCTGAGGCTGCTCTCATGCCTACCATACCCCCCCCCCCAACTCAGCTCAGTGAGTAAGAATTGTAATTTTTATAATTTGGGGAAGGCCACAAATAGCAATGGTATTATTGCCACAGGGGAAGACTTGATAAGCAGTGGAAGTGGTTGTCAAGTTGCCCACCACTAGTATTTTTCAGCTAAAAGTGCTGAATTTACTGGATAATAAATGAGGGAAATTATCCTTTCCCTAGACCGAGGCTGTGTTCTCCATTGTGTCAGGCACAGTGCCAGCCATAAACATAACAGGAAGGTACTACTAGTAAAAGTAAGAGTGCAATAGAAGAGATCACATTAGCTTTCTGCATGTGCTTGACTGATGGGTGGAAAATTTGCACATGTGTGGAAGAAACAAAGATGATACAGTAAAAAATAAAAGCCAAAGTGGACTTGAGAATTGATTTCAAAATCATGAGCACTTCTCTACACACACACACACACACACACACACACACACACACACGAGTACATCAAATAGCAGAGGGTGAAAGCCATATTGATTTGACATATTTGAATACACTTTTAAAAATCATTGCTTGTCTGCTAAGCTATGCAAACACAAGGCTAATCTCTGGTAAGTAAGGCTAAATATAATAACAAACAATGAGAATTTTAAAAGCTGAGTAAGCACACTTCAAAAGACAAGATTCTACACTAACAGTTTATTAAAGTTACAAAAAGTCTAAGAAAGATGCAGAATCCATATTTACTATATTATATTATCAAAAATATGTACTTACCAAAAATTAAAAAACATGCAAAATTCAGGTTATTTAAACACTCCAATATGAGACTGAAAATGTAAGTTAATAGTCAAAAACACTATTTGCACTTACAAATTTAAAAAGAGATCATGTAGGAAATATAACAACTTCTAGGGAAGGAAATAACAGGCAGCACACAGGAGAAATGGTAGAGAGACATGTACATGCACTTATTCTCTCCATAAATAATTCCATAAGAACTAGTGCCCAGAAAGATGTGTTCTATCCATTAGCAAACAGAAAAATGCCTACTTATGTCAAAATGATACTTTTATATAATGATCAGAACGTATAGCATTGAAAGTTCTGGCAGTACTAAATCTTGGATCATGTAATTTTTGGATAAAATGTGTATTTACATAATAAATACCCATTTATTTAGACATTATTATTAGAAAATGTTAGGATAATCTAATAAATTTGGCATATACATATATTTATGACTGTAATTTCATTCTGATTCATAGAGGACAATAAATTTTAACTATCTACATATGCAATTATAATAATATAATTGTATTAGAGGCCCGATGCATGAAATTCATGCAAGGGTCTCGGCACTCACAGCCACAGAGCTGCCTCTGCCCTGGCAGCCCCAGCTTCGTCTGGAAGATTGTCCAGAAGGTCATTCAGTTGTCTGGTCTAATTAGCATATTATGATTTTATTATTATAGATTTATACATCATTATTATATTGTTATAAATATAACATTTATAGTATATGAACATAATGTATTATATTTAATATTTATATATAATGTAAATTGTTTTAAATACAATATAATATTTGAAAAAAACAGACTAGGATTTTTGTAAAATAATTATTCATAATACTTACATATTAAAAAACAACTATATTTTGGGTAAAACAGATTAAAAATGTCATGTCCCTATAATACAGCAGTGAAAATTAACAAATTACAGATAAATGCAATAATATGGAAAGATTGCAAAAATATCATGTGAGTGTTAAAGGAGACACATGTGAGTGTTAAAGGAGACACACAGGAGAGGGGCTAATGCAGACTGGCAACTTCTATTTCATGATTTGTAATTATATGGGTCATTTAAGTTTGCAATTAATCTGCACAATCATGGTAACTTCAGTTTCCTTGATGTATAATAAAATTAAGTAGCAAAGTATTCTTTAGAAAAAAGCATTTATAGAAGCATGGTTTTCTATAAAAAAGCAAGAACTGGAAATTATCAAATGTACACGAATGGCATAAAATATGAACAAAATATTATAGAGTCAAACAATTCATGTTAATAGTCTAAAATAAGTGAACTATGAATATATACAAAATATGAATGACTTGTATAAATATAGACTAAAATAGACTTTTAAATAAAATGGAAACATTTAAATCTTACCATTTCTTCTTTGTTATCTATGTAAAGCAGATTAGAGTTCTTATAAGCACAGGCCAGCACACTCTCATTCCATGCTTTTTGTTCAGTACTAATGTAATAGCAGTTGTTGGAATATGTAAACCACTCCTTTGGGCAATGTCCACAATGATATGCTGAAGAAAATTCTATCAAAAACAATTTAAATGTTCTAAAATGAAAATTAATTTACATACTTGCATAAGTATAGACACATTTGTGCAATATATAAAAAGAAAACACACTCACAGAGAAGGGTTAATCTCCTGTTTCCTGGTTTATGTTCCATATTAAGCAAACAAACAAACAAAAATATCCACTCTCTACATGTCCTGAATGTCAATGAAGAAAACCACTTTTTTAGAATCCTAAAATTATCTTTGAGCCCATCTGCAACAATGAGTATTATGATCTTAAATGAATATTTCTTCATATTGTTGCATAAGAAAACACTCTTCTACAATCATTATGAACATTTATTGCCTGGCATTATAATTTATGTCTCCATTCCCAAAAAGCTATTATTTTTGACTACCCTAGATTAGAGATAAAGTATAAACTATACTAATATCAGAACTGAGAAAATAAGTATGTACCTTCCTGGATCCTGGTTTTCAACAAAGAATTATTAGCTGGAAAAAAAAGTAATTCTTAAATTAATCTTGATCTAAATACACCATAATCATTTTGTTTCTTGTGTTTAATTGTGTTGTATTGTCTAGGACTAGAATTATCTGGAATAAAATTTAATTACCAATGAAAATTAATGTAGTAATGATAATTTTGAGGAAAAGTGTTTTTAAAGTCTAGAGAACTACATCTCACAGTATTTGGATTAAACAATCTCAAAAATTAATTTGTATTTCTCAATAAGGTGTCCTAAAGCATGCTTAGAGAATATAAAATATATATTTATATTCCGATTTTATATATACATGGATATATATGGATATATGAATATATATATATATGGATACATGTGGTCATATATGTATACATATATTTATAAACTACTCTCTAAAATCATCCTGATATTTATACCTTGGACAAATTCAGAATTACCATTTTGCACTTAGTCTAAATGCATACTTTAGGATCAGAGTTCTATTTCATAACATTATGAAGTGTTCAGAGCCACAGATGGACATAAAAGTGAAAAGTTCTGTATAACCTTGCAAAAATGTATTTACAGGGAATAATAGGTATTGTCACCACAGCGGACATCAGGACAAGGCAGATGACACCTAGGGTCCCAGCAATGCGCTTCCCTGGAGGTGATGGTGAAACTGCAGGAAGAGAAAGGAAACACTGAGAAAGGAGAGAGAAAGAGAGAATTGTTTAGACAGTTTACATGCAGAGAATCCAATACATAAACTTGGACACCAAGCCCATACCTACCACTGTAATCTTCCTCCCAGAATATACCATTGCACGTTTAGGAAATATAATGCTCCATGTGTTACTGGTCAAAGACTACGCCTTACAACAATACCTGAATAGAATTAGCCCTCAGCTTTCATCTTAGAAAACTGTGTCCCAACTTTAAGTGCTGATTCTCACAAATGAAAAACATCTGAGCTAACGCCCTTCTTTCCCCACATGTCTGCCCCCCAGCTGCACAGACTAGAACAGTTATACTGTGTGTCTATTGAATGTGTTACCTTTGGAATGGTCCTTCTTGTCCCTCTCTTGAAGATCCCAGGAAGCATTTTGAAGAGTTAATTCTGCATAGGTTATTTCCTGCTCCGTTACTGGAATGGAGGTTTGAGTGCCTTTAGGCTTTCTTTGCTGTCTCCTGGCGGACTTGGCCAAATTCAGTTCTGCATAGGTTACACGTTGGTTATTCATCTCTGCAGCTGGGTGGTGTTTGAGACTGTGCTCTAAGTCAAGTGTACTTACGAATAAATGACCTATGCAATAACGCGATCACTAGGACAGGAAAACTGGGCGGGGTAAAGGGTAGTAGGGCTCATTTCCAAGTTGAAAAATCTAAAGTTCTGGTTTTAAATTTGTTAGATCTTTAAACAAGTGCTTCATAGTAGATGTAATTTTTTGATATTCTACATTTGACATTATATTATTTGTTTGAGCCCTAGAAAGCAATAAATCAGTGAGGAATAACGAATAGCATAAATAATGACACTGTCATTCATTTAAAGTCAGATTCCATGAAAATATTTAACATTTAACAAGCATCAGAATGCTTGTATTAAAATTAAAATGCTGTATTAGGAAAAAGAGTCTCCAGTATTTGTGAAAAATTTGAAATCGAATAATGATGGAAGACTGAGTGCTCCAAAGATTGGGCTTCAGTTGTGTTGGCATATATGGTAACGTTCTGAAGTAAATTAATTTTATTTAGTAGCATATATTTATTTATTATGCTGTAACATAATTCATTAAACAGGAGTCTCTTTGTCTGTGTGGTGCTGCTTCTCACAATGTTTATTCAATTTTTTTAAATTTCTTTTGATTGTTTATAATTAAGCTTAAAATTGCATTTTATGGGAGCTACTTAATCCTGATTTTTATTAAAAACCAACTGCTTTTATTTAATCTAAATAAGTGTATATTTAGATTACCACTGTAATTCAGAGAATTCATTTTAACAATCTCCTTTTAAAGGCTTGGATAAATATAAATTGTACCTATATTGATTATAAAATAAAATAAACATAACTTTTCATTGTGGTGATTCTTGCTGGATTCTACTTTAAAATGTTTTTGCTTAACACATCAATAACGCATGTGTGTATGCACTTGATTCATTCTCTACAGGCAAGAATTTGAATAGTTTGATATACACCAACATAGTTCATAGTTTATTCTTCTCAGTTTTTGCCCCAAATTATTTACATAAAGATACCAATGTTCTTTCTTATTTGATTGTATCTTAATTGTTCCTCCCTTGCATCACATCCAGCATTTGTAATCTTCCACTACGTGACACTGGCTAATAGAGAGACAGGAGAATAGAGACACATACCTTCTGTATCCTTCACTGGGAGACCAGGTTCTGTAGTAAGCAAAGAATGTCTGTGGTCTCCACAGACTGCCCCGTGAGGGTTCACAGTGAATCATGAGTGGAAAAAGTAGATTTCTCATAAATATGTCACTTAAAGTTTGAACAGGAAATTCTTACACTTGGGCTATTTTGAAGATGGTTTACCTCATCAAACACCTCCAGAATGTAGGATACTTGGGGCTGGTAAGTGCCTGCCTTAGTTTATCCCCATTGGCAATGCCTCTGAGAAGATGTTTTCTTATTCTAAAAGATATCAGAGGACAAAAGACTTCAAAACCCATGCTGTTAACTTACATCTTAATCACAAACACTGAACACTTAGGCCTTGTTAGGTGTACCTCAGATGTTTAAATTCTACTCTTAATCAGGTTACTGAATCCTGGCATTACATACTTCTTTTCCTTATACTCTCATTATGGAATTTCTATTATAATGGGAAAATTTCTAAAATCATAATCCCATTAACTATAGTTATTTAATGACATTTGTCTCCAATGGTCTGGAATTACTATGTTTTCACCTTTTTGATAACTGTCACAACAATCATTAATTCTCACACTTACCTTCTCAATTTCTCTGCCCTAGTTCCTAAAAAATTGTTTCATTCATTTTATTATTCTTAAATGTAGTTACACTTCCCTTGGCAAAAACAATGTCTCTCTGAAGGATAGAACATTAGATAACCTTGAACTATAGCACCATGACAGAGATTAAATTATTATATAGGTACTCATTGTATTTTTTGTTGGTTCATTTTCCAATCAAAACCATCTCTATTTTAAATAGGATTAGTTGTTGTAAATGACAAAGCCCAAGTCTAACTATGTAGGGGGAGAACAAAGGTAATTAAAAAAAATTTCCCTTACTAAAAAATAAATGGGAAGGGCAGAAAAAGAAGATTTTTAAAAACAAGTTAAATGACACATAAGCATCAAAAGAAACAAAACTTTACAGAACGATGGTTTGATATGCATGTATTGTAAAATGATTGCCACAATAGGTTCAACTAACATCCATCTTCTCATACTGGTGAAATAAGGAAATAAAGAGGATATAGTGTATTCACACTGTATGTGCTAACTGCCTACTAATCACATAAGAGCCATCTAGGTTATCAGACAGACTGCTGTGGTATCGCAGTGCTTGTGTTCAAGCAACCCTTATTTTACAAAACTTATGGCCTAAAATCATCCCATGGAATGCAGCATTAAAGTCACCCATATGATCAGCGAAGGATTACAACCTTTGCAGCAACCTTTGCAACAACATGTTGATGAGTTGGAAAAAAAAAAAAGCCACAGCAACTTCCAGTAACAGTGTTCTTCCAAAACTATTCTGCAGTGATAGTTTCTGCACCAGTGCATGGTGACAACACCCTGCTGGGGCAGGAATTCAGGAATTTAGACCCATCCCTATAGCTTTGGGCCCTGTGGGCCCTCATCTGGCCTCAGTGCAATGGCAATGTTTCACCATTGATGAGGTGGATAGGTTGAGGACCTGGAGACTTATTTCTACCCTGCCCTTGTGGTGATAACTTCTGCATCACCAAGAAAAATGTGGAGAATGGGGATGACATAGTTACCTGTCCTAGCTGCTCTTATTATGAAAGTGACTTATGGGCCTGGCCAGGTTGCTCAGTGTTTGGAGCATGTCCTATATACACTAAAAGGTTGCAGGTTACACAATCCCTGGTGGGGCACATTTGGGAGGACTGACGGGTGGTCTCTCTCTCTCTCTCTCTCTCTCTCTCTCTCTCTCTCTTTCTCTTCCTCCCTCTCTAAAAAATTAATTAAAACATATGAGTGGCCTTTTGGTTGTTGTTACTGTTATTGTTGTCTGCCAGCAGCAAAGTTATGTGCGGCCATTAGCTGAGGCACAAAATGAATTACCAAAAATGTGTGCTGGAAGTGCTTGGTACATTATATGAAGCACTAGGGGCCCAGTGCACCAATTTGTACACCTTGAAAGGAACTGTGGGCCATGAGACTGCGGTGGACACAGGGGCGGGTCTTGGCACATCCTCTGGTCCCCACCTGGCCCCTCCTGCTGTGGCCCCTGGTCCCCTCTCTACCAGCAGCTCCACTCTCACCACCACTGCTCCCATGGTTGACAGCACTGAGCTACTGGGGCTGGCACTAGCAGTGGGTGTGAGTGGTGCCAGCTATCAGCAGGTGTGAGCAGCAGCTGCTGCCCTTATTGCCTCTCAGGAGCAAGAGGAGGTGGAGTAGCCCTCAGGGGTGATCAGGACCAATGCTGGGCACTGGCAGCGGGTGCAAGTGGGGCTGTCACTGAAAGCAGGTGCAAGAGGCAGGTGCCGCCCTGATTGCCCCTCAGCGGCATGGGGAGATGGAGAAGCCCTAAAGGGAGATCATGGCCAACAGCTGCCACTCCCACCCACTGACAGCGCTGAGCGATCAGGGCCAGTGCTGGGTGCTGGCAGCAAATACAAGTGGGTCTGGCACACGCAGTAGGTACGAGTGCCTGGCAGGACCACGACCCATGGGAGCAAAGAATTTTCAGTAACCACCAGCGGCTTGCCTCAGTGACAGTGACTGGCAACCCTCCTTGGTCTGGAGCCCCGCTCACCTGCTCTACCATCCTGCTGCAGCCAACGCCTGCCATGTTCGCACTCTGGTGCCTGCTGCCAATGCCCACTAAGTTCCACACGTGCCCCCTGGTGGTAAGCGCACATCATAGTGACCGCTTGTTTAGTTGTTCTACTGTTCAGTCTATTTGCATATTAGGGTTATATATATAAATTAGAGGCCTGGTGCATGAAATTCATGCACTGGGGAGCTGTCCCTCAGCCCAGCCTGCACCCTCTCCAATCTGAGACATCCCCCTCACATCCAGGACTGCTGGCTCCCAACCACTCGCCACCTGCCTGCCTGATTGCCCCTAACTGCTTCTGCCTGCCAGCCTGATCAGCCCCTATCCACTCCCCTGCCAGCCTCATCAATGCCTAACTGCTCCCCTGCCAGCCCAATTGCCTTTAACTGCCTTCCCGTGCTGGCTTGGTCACCCATAACTGCCCTCCACTGCAGGCCTGGTCCCCCCAACTTCCCTCCCTGCAGGCCTGGTCCCCCCCAAATACCTTCCCTTGCTGGCCATGTTGTGGTGGCCATCTTGTTCCCACATGGGGGTGGCCATCTTGTGTGTTGGCGTGATGGTCAATTTGCATATTGCCTCTTTATTATATAGCATTATATGGCATAGTCTAATGTGATGAGAGATCTCATTGCTGTTTGAGGCATCTCATTACTGATGCCCCAGAAGTAATCCACACTTGCTTTGGAATCAGTGATGGCTCAGATGACCAGAGCAGGTGCTGGTTGTTAGAGATGAGCTACAGAGAGAAACAAACTGCTCTATATGCAGTGTTGGTAGCTTTGTAAATATCAATGATTTTAACTCTCTTGGTTAATGATGAATTTCAAACAAGAGCAAAGACTTTTGATACAGGTCTGTGAGCACAGAAGAACAGGAAGAAAAGTGGCCAAAGTCCAGAAGTTTCAGGAGAAAAGAAGCATCAATGGCAGTGATCAACATACAACCTGCAATCATGGGAGCAATTTTGTTTCCAAAGCAACTTAGTCACTAAATTTGTTAACTATAAGAGAACACGGCAGAATTTAATTTAAATTTCTGTTAAGCAGGAAGTAAAGCCAGAGTCATTCAGACATGACTGAAGTTCTGTGTGATACGTGTGCCTTATTTAACACAGCAGGCATTTCCAGAGACCCTCTGAGCACTGTTCTGTCTTTTACTAGCTTTATAATCTTTTAAAGGACAGCGGATTCTTTATCTCTACAAGTAGAATACTGCATCAGGTGATTTTTAAATGGTCAGGTCAGGCTTCCTAACCTGCAGGAGCTGAAATGCCCATTGAAACCTATATAAACTCAAAACTATCTGAATCCTGAAAGAGACTCTCTTCTTCAGTAACTTTATGTTACCACACTTCTGAGTTTGAAGATTATAAAGTCAACTGTGTAAATGACTCTGCATATCCTTTACATGTTCAGGAGCATTTTCTTAGAAAGCACTAAATGTTTTTGTAACTATATATGTATGTTTGTATGTTTGTGTGTGTATGTATTAATTTATTACCAGAATAATTGTATTGGCATGCGCATGCTCGATAAAGTAAGATAAATCTCTTTCTCTCTCTCTCTCTCTCTCTCTCTCTCTCTCTCTCTCTCTCTCTCTCTTTCACACACACACACACACACACACACACACACACACACACACACACCAAAAGAAGTATTCAGTAAAATACCCTTCAACTGTCCATCCCTAACCATTGGCATGGTCTGTTCCTAACATCCAACCATTGCCATTGTCTTGAATTGATGATCTAGCACAGTGATGGCAAACCTTTTGAGCTCAGCGTGTCAGCATTTTGAAAAACCCTAACTTAACTCTGGTGCCATGTCACATATAGAAATTTTTTGATATTTGCAGCCATAGTAAAACAAAGACTTATATTTTTGATATTTATTTTATATATTTAAATGCCATTTAACAAAGAAAAATCAACCACAAAAATAAGTTCTCGTGTCATCTCTGATATACATGTCATAGGTTCGCCATCACTGACCTAGCATCATCCTAAACAGATGATCCTCCATCTGATATATTGACAGAAGGTCAACAGTAGCCTAATGTCATATCACACTATCTACATCATTCACCTCATTTTATGTTATCATGTAGGAATTTCAACATCTCATCATCATCAGAAAAAGGAAGGTGACTACAATCCAACATAATAAAGAGCTAATATGCTAATTAGACTGAACAGCAGAGCAGAATGACTATCCAGATGAAGCCAGGGCTGCAAGGCCCAAGCCCCTTGCACGAATTTTGTGCATTGGGCCTCTAGTATGATAAGATATTAGAGAGAGAGATACCATTTTCACAAAACTTTTATTACAATGTATTATTGTAACTGTTGTCCTATATTATTAATTATTATTGTTAATTTCTCACGGTGCTTAATTTACACATTAAACTTTATCATAGGTATCTCTCTCTCTCTCTCTCTCTCTCTATATATATATATATATATATATATATATATAGAGAGAGAGAGAGAGAGAGAGAGAGAGAGGTAATATGCTAATTGATCCTAATGGTGTCACAGTAACGACCAATTTGCATACTGACAGACCAGCAGGAGGCTACTCCTGCAACATGGGTGGGTGGCTGGAGCCAAGTACCCAGGGGTCTGAGGAGAGTGCCGACAGAAGCCTAGACTGAAAAGAAGGAAGAAGCAGCGATGGGGAGCTCTTCCAAACCCCTGCACTGACACCCTACCCCAACCCCACTCCCTGAGCGGGACGGGGAGGCTGACCTGACAGGGAGAAGACCCAGCCTCAGGGATAGCTGCAGCCTGCACCTCCAACTCCCCATTTCTTCCCCCGCCACCCCGGCTGGGGCACCAACAATACCATGCTGGCAACCACCAGTCAGCGCCCCCGAGGCACCTGGGGCTTGTGGCCCGCCACTGCTGGGCCCCCTCCACTGAGGCTGGGCATGCCTCTCCTCCCTACAACGCCAGACCCATATGGAGGCAGGCCTGAGTGGCCCCCAGGATCAAACCACCCCCCACCCACAGCAGCAATGCAGTCTCCGCAGCTGAAGAGCGCTGAACCTCGCTAAGGGTGCAGCTAAACCCGCAATCCTAGCCTGCTTGGCTCCGCCCTGGCCCGGCCCTCACCCCACTCTAGGAGATTGGAGCCCTGCACTGAGCAGGTACAGCTGCGAAACAGCCACGTACAATTTAAAGAATGGTGCCAAGCAGGAAGGTTTGACAGTTACTCCCCCTTCAGCCTTGCCACCCCTCTAGCGCCCCCCTAATGCCCTGCCCCCTGCCAGCACCTCCAGGGACGACCACTGCTATAGGGCTGCGGGCCAGAGCCCACCCCTCTAAGACCTGCGGAACCCTCTGCAAAGCTTCCATAGCTACAGTCACAGGAAACAATCATGCCCTCCTGCCCGAATCAGCACCTGCTACCTGTGAGGGTACCTGTGGGCTTAAAAATAACAATCCCTCCCCATTTATACATCACTTACTTGATGAAACATTTCTAGATTTATTAGCTCAGAACCTCCTCATGACAACCCAGTGAGGTAGGAGGAAAAGAGATTACAATTCCCATGGTATATGCGTATGTATCCAGAAATGAAGCTCAGGGAGGAAAAGTGTCAAGCCCAGTGGTTCCCAAGGTGCAGCACATGCCCCACGTGGGGGAGAGGGGGTGGCAATTTGATTTTAAGTCGGGGCAATTCGAGAATGAGTTAACAGTGATTTTTTTTGCATTTCTTATGGTTCCAGGGGGCCTCATCTACAGCGAATCCTACATAATAAAAGGCTAATATGCAAATGACTGAATGGTGGAATGACCGGTCACTATGATGTGCGTTGACCACCAGGGGGCAGACACTCGATGCAGGAACCGCTTCCTGGTGGTCAGTGTGCTCCCACAGTGGGAGCGCCTCTCAGCCAGAAGCTAGGCTTACAGCTGGCAAGCACAGCGGCAGTGGGGGGAGCCTTTCCCGCCTCTGTGGCAATGCTAAGGATGTCCAAATGACGGCTAAGGCCCACTAAGCCATCAGTCAGACATCCCCCTTGGGCTCCGGGACTGCGAGAGGGAGCAGGCCAGACTGAGGGACACCCCCCACACCCAAGTGAACAAATTCCATGGACTGGGCCTCTAGTATACATATAAGAAAAAATATAGTATATTTTGTTCAGTACTATTCGTGTTTACAGACATCCACTAAGAGTCTTGAATGTATCCCCAGCAGACACGGAAACTACTGCATCACTTATAGCAGTGTTAGCTACAGTCATGTTGTACATTACATCTCTCTTACTTAATGGCCGAATGGCTGAACTTTGTGCCTTTTGAGAATCTTCCTTTAATACCTCTCTCCTCCAACCTCCCACCTTTGGCAACCACACGTCTGACGTCTTTTTCTATGAATATTTTGTTGTTGTTTTTAGATACTATTTATGAGATCAGACAGTATTTGATAACTATGGCTTTATACTAAGCTTGAAATCAGGAAGTGTGATATCTTCTGCTTTGTTCTTTTTTTCCAGATTTCTTTGACTGCTCAAGGTCTTTTGTGGTTGTATATAAGTAGGAGTGTGTTTTTTTCCTACCATTGGAATCTTGATAGAGACTGCACTGAATCTATGGATAGTTTTTGGTAGTATTGACAAATTAACTATCTTAATTTTTCCAATAAAGGAATATGGAATATCTTTCCATTTATTTATATTTTCAATTTCTTTCTTCAATATCTTGTAGCTTTCTGCATAGAGAACTTTCATCTCCTTAGTTAAACATACTCCTAAGTATATTATTATTTTATTTATTGTTGACAGTATTACAGTTGTCCCTCATTTTCTCCCTGCTTTTCCCCTTTCATCCATCTCCATCCCCACCCCAGGCCTTCCTTACACTATTGTCTGTGTCCATGGGCTATGCATATGTACATATATGTTTTTTGGTTAATCTCTTCTGGTTCCCTTCTCTCTCTCCTCCCCTCTGAGACCTGTCATTCTGTTCCATGTATCCATGGCTTGGGACATATTTTGTTCACCAGTTTATTTTTGTCCATTAGATTCTACACATAAGTAAGATCATGTGATATTTGTCTTTCTCTAACTAGCTTATTTCGCTTAGCATAATGATACCCAGGTCCATTTTAATATCTACATTAAATTTAAAAAGTATGAAAATGCAGTGCAATAAATGGAAACTTCAGTATATCTAGCATGTAGTATAAGAATTGACTTCATTTTATGAACTTCCCTACAAAAGCAGTGTTCAAACTCCCCTGGCATTGAGACAGAAAAAGTCAGGTAGATACGGGCAGGACCATGGGAGGAGGAAGTGAAACCAGGAACCCAGCTCGGCGGAGTTACTAAGACACCCCAACTGGGTGGGAAGTAAGGGTGCGAGCCAGAGGCATGAACTTTAAAATGGATGGATATTGCTAAGACAGACAGCGTGCAGATACCCAATCACAAGGCAGTGAGGCAAACATATATACAAAAAAAAAGAGAAAAAGTGCAGACTCCCTTCCCTTCGCCCCCAGCTTAGGGCACAATGGACAAATGACACTCCTGTTGCTGGGGAGCACATCCCCTATGACCACGTGGCTTATGGCCATATTAGTGGCCCAGTGCACAAAATTCATTCATATTAAAAGGGAGGAAATATTTTAATATTGCTATTTACCCTTTCTCTATAATAGAAGTGTCAGAGATGAAAGAAAATTAGTAAAATTTATATGAAAATAATATATAATTTTATTAATGAATAAACAATTGCAACATGCTATAACAACAAAGACATGATATGAAAACAACAAAAACATTATGTAACAACAACACTGATACAAACAATGACTGATAAATTGATTAAACTTATTCTAATATCTCCCTGTCCACCACATTAAGAGTGAAAACACTTTCAGAGTGCTTGAATAATTTCCCTTGTGATGAAGTATTTACAACTTTAACATCAAACACTCTTTGAAATTGAGAGAAAGCAGCATATAACTGACCATGTGTGAAAACGGATTCAGGTAGGAATATTCCTACTCTGTCTAGAGTTTGTCCTTGTGATTTAATACTCATTGCAAATGCTGGCATCACAGAAACTGTCTTCCAATTAATTTAAATGGGAGGCCAGTTCAGATCGGGGTCCAGGGTGCAGGGGGATGGGATTCCTAGCTGGCAGGCGACTGACAACGAACTGTACAATGGCTGATTCTGTGAGAAATGGGGCTCCCCTCCCCCTCCTGTCAGGGTCTGGTTTGAAGGCCAGCAATGCTGCCAATCCTGCAAGACCTAGAGTTCTGCCAAGCCGGGCTGGGGCCCAGAGCTCCCTCCCACCGCTGCCTCACCCAGGCCAGGGACAGGAGAGAGCTTTCTCCCACCACTGCCGCACCCAGGCAAGGGCCAGGAGTGAACTCCCTCCTGCTGCAGCCTGCTGTTCGGTCATCTGTCCGGTCGTTTAGGTCGTGATGGCCTCTGGCTTTTTATATATGAGAATCGGCCTCCGCACATGGACTAATAGAGCTTCATTAGCTTGGATACTAAACTACTCCCGACTGCAACATGGAGAGGAAGCTCCGGACACTGGCCTACTCCTGGAACCCTGGCTGCTCCTTTTCCAGGACTGGCTTCTCTCAATACACTTTGGTTCCATTAATCCTTTTTGTCTCCAACTTCATTCTTCGATTTTCGTGAGACAAGAAATGGGACGCAAAACACCCACATTTTTGGTTTCAGCATCAGTAATGAAAAATAACATTAAAAATATAACAGAACTCTTATACAAAGCCTTCCAGGAAATAGAAAAGGAATGCTTTTCATATAGCCTTGGCATAAAAACCTGTCAAGTACACAACAAATAAAAACTCATTCTAAACTCTTTGTGAACCTGGATGTAAGAAAAACAACTTAATCTAAGTGTAATATATACACTGAAGTTTGAAGAAGGACAGTACAAACTAGCCATTGTGGTTTTATTTCAGAAATGCAAGATTGGTTTAACATTTAAAAGAAATAAAGGTAGTTTACTTCATAAACATTATACAGAGAAAACATTTATCACTTCAACTGATACAAAAATAATAAAAATGTAACATCATTATAAAAATATATTAGAATAATAGCAATATTATGGAATTGCTTTTATATGAGAAAGGTCTGATGAAAAAACTTTAAAACAAATCTCATACTTAAGGATGAAGTATTTAAATGTGTTCTCCGAAAATAGGGGACACATACAACACTTTAACTGACCTTACTATTCAATATTGGAAATAAAACTCTAGCTTATGAAAATAAGTAAAGAAAAGAAAATAATTGCACCAGGGAAAAAGAAATAAAATAACTGTCTATATATACTATGCAGAAGAATGTATATTTGAAATGATAGGATTAATATAAAAATCAATAGCAAACCTCAACTGCATTTATGTTTAAAGCAGCAAAAATTACTAAAGAAATTTTAAAATAAGTATACCATTTACAAAATCACAACTATAGAAGAATCATATTTCTTTGACTTCAATATAGAAAAATTTTAAACATAGATAAATTAAAGAAAGCCTAATACATGGAGGGATAAAGCATGATATTGATTGGAAGAATCAATATTGTAAAATTACACCTTTATAAATTATTTAAAGTTTAAATGCAGTCCCTAACATAACCTCATGTGTTTTTTAACAGCTGTATTGAGGTTTAATTTACAAAGAAAAAAATTCATCCATGTAGAGTATATATGTCAGCGATTTTTAGTATATTCAACAGAGTTTGCAACCATCACTACTAACAAAATTTGGAAAGTATCCAGCCCCCAAAAGTGACAGTGCACCAATTAGCATTAGTTTGTTACCTACCTCCCTTCAACCTTTGGCAACCGCTAACCTACTTTCTGCTTCTGTGGGTTGGCCTATTCTTGATAACACATTAAAGTGACTCACACAACATAAGATCATTTAGAAATGTTGAATGCCACAAACACAACATTTATCGAAACACATCAGACACTAACAGCAATGAATATCTGCACTTTTGGATGTGTATGTTATTTTCCAATAATTGTTATAGAAAATTATTTCACTATTAGAACAAGTGATATAATTCATTTGAAGACATATGCAATCACAATATTATTTCCATTTCATGAAAATAAAGTTATCCAACAGAATCCAAACTCAGATGTTTTAACTCTAAAGCTTATGCTTACAGCTATATATTTTTGAAGCTTCGCAACTCCATGATGTGAGGCCATATAGGTGTAGCAGAGCACAGTCCCCTTTACCAGATGGTAAGTCTGCTATTCTGTAATGGAGATAAATGCATTATTTTGTTGTTATTGTGTGGGGCCAATCCATGAAACAATAAATAGCATTTTCCACATAACTGCAATCAGAGAACATTTTGAAAATGGGTAATGATATTTTTCATGGAATATTAGTAAGAGTTGGTTATTAAGAAAATTAGGTAGTCATTCTTTACTACCTATATCAACCTTTCATCAACTTTGACTATCATTCTTCATGTTTATAATTCAACTTAAACAAAAACATCAACAATACTCTTCAGAATTTTTATTTTTTTAATATTCCTTTTTATATAGCATTTTTTTTTAAAAAAAAACTTACTTTAGTTTGAAAGATGAACCATTTATCAACATCCAAGGATGATCACTGCTGCTACGAAAAACTCCAATCCATGATGGAGGTAATATGGAACTCAGAAATTCCTACCCCAAAATAAAGAATTTTTATTTAAATAATCATCATGAAAGATTATTTTTGTACAGCAAGTAGTGTATTCTTTCAAAAAATCCTTCATTTTGAGAACAAAATAAGATTGTTGGATCCTAATCTAACACTAAAGATATATTATGACTTTTTATTAAAAATATATTAAAATCACTTTTCATATTTTCAAAAACTTTCAGAAATGTTTGTACATTTGATTTAAAATTAACTCAAATATTTATGTTTAATGGTCTCATTCTTCTTCTTAATTTAATAAGGAAAATTCTGATTCATGTAATTTAGAAGTTACCCATGTTGACAAAACTAACATAACAAAGCTTTAAATAAGTTTCCAAATACTTAAAATATTTGAAACCATGACTAAATCAATGTCACGTTCTACTATTTCTCAGATAGCAGTTTTTTTTAAAAAAAGGGGATTGTAATTAAGAAAATAAATGACATGAAAGCAAAAAAAAAAAAAATTCTCTGTATCTCACAACATTCTTTAACCAGATAAAGTACAAATTGACCTGTTTCTGTGTTGGTGGAATCCAGTGGTCCAGGTGTCAGAGACTCATTTTCCTGCTAATTAGAACTCTACATTCAGGAACTAATTAATGAAAGACACAAGTAAAGGAGAACTCTGAAAGGTGAAATGAGAAAGAGTAAAAGGTTTGGTATTTCAGCAGAGTGGTAGGGTATCTTATAACCCACCCAACAGAAGAAAGCAATTTAGGCCTGACTGTTTCCAATACCCAACCAAAAAATAGGATGTGGCTCAAGGAAGCCATTCCTCCCCTGGCCTGTGCCCTCTTGCATTTTGGGACCCTTCAGGGATGTCAGAGAGCTGGTTTTGGCCTAATCCTGCAGGTCAGGCTGAGGGCCCCCACTGCTGCATGAATTTGTGCACCAGGACTCTAGTAAAAATATAAAATACTATAGGCCCAGTGCATGAAATTCATGCATGGTGGGGGCAGGGATGTCCCTCAGCCCAGACTGCACCCTCTCACAATCTGCGACCCCTCAGGGGATGTCCAACTGCCGGTTTAGGCCCAACCCCTGTGTGATTGGGCCTAAACCAGCAGTTTGACATCCCTCTCACAATCCAGGACCACTGGTTCCTAACCGCTCACCTACCTGCCTGCCTGATCGCCCCTAACCACTTGCCTGCCTGCCTTATCTCCCTTAACCACTCACCTGTCTGCCTGATCACCCCTAACTGCTTGCCTGCCTGCGTGATTGTCCCTATCCACCTCTGCCTTTGGTTCCTGCACCTGGTACCCTGGCTTCCCTCTTCTGGCTGGCTGCAGGCAACTGGGATCTGGGCTTTCCTCCCTCTTGCTGGCCACAGGCACCCAGGACCCCGGGAAGCTTTGTCTGGGCCCAGGCTTTGTCAAGTAGGACATATGGAATGACGTCTGGAAGATGTCAGGTCTATCTGGTCTAATTAGCATATCACCCTCTTATTAGTAGATTATAAAGTCAAACAGTGGAATTTTATACAGACTTTAAATAACTACAATTATGTATAAAAATGTGAATTCTACAAATATACTATTGCTGACTGAAATAAGCCTTTAATAAAGTATATGAAATGTTTAACATCTTACCATTTCTTCTTCATTATCTATGTAAAGCAGATTAGAGTTCTTAGAAGCACAGGCGAGCACACTCTCATTCCATGTTTTATTTTCAGTGCTAATGTAATAGCAATTGTTGGAATACATAAACCATTCCAGTGGACAAAGTTCACAATGATATGCTAAAGAAAGATTACAAATTATAATGCAATAGCAATTTGAAGTTTTAAAAATAAAAATTAACTTACTTACATAGGAATAAACACATAGGTACATAATATACCTATGCATCCTCACTGGCTGGTACATATAAAACAAAACACACTCTCAGAAAAGAGTCTGCCAGATATCCCCTAATATCTGTGCTCATATAAAGCAAACACATAAACAAAAATATCCACTCTGTACATGTCCTAAAAGCTGATGACTGAAACTACTTTTTAAAAATAGTAAAATCACTTGTCTCTTATTATATTATAGCAGTAGGAAATTTAAGCCAAAGAGCAACAACGGATGTGGCAATTTAAAATTGATGATTTTTCATAATGTTGCAGAAGAAGGAACACTCTCTTATAATAATTATTATAAACATGTATTGCTCATTTTATAATTTATGTTCTCCCAAAAAAGTCTATTATCATTATTGCCTAGCCTAAGATAGAGACAAAATATAAACTTTGTTAATATCAGAACTTTGAAAATTATTATGTACCTTTCTGAATCCTTGTTGTTTGGAAATAATTATCCTTCTCCGGTATTAGAGTAGCTAAAAAAAATTAAAGTAATTCTTAAAATATCAATTAATCTAAAGAAATCATAATAATTTTTGTTTTTTAGTTTGAAGTTTGTTGTGTTGTGTTGGAGGAGAATTATCTGTAATAAAATTGATTTTACCAAGAAATATTAATACAGTCATAAAAAGTTAGAGGAAAATATTTTAAAAGCCTAAAGAACCAAACTTCACCATCTCTTACAGTATGGGTTTAACCAATCTCAATATGAATTTGTATTTCTTTATAAGGTCTTTCATTCTCCTAAAGCATGTCTTTGAGATATGAAATCAAATATATGACTATACGTAAAATACTCTTTACAAACATTATGTTATTTATGCATTTGCTAAATTGAGAATAATCATTCCACATTTATTCAAATGCATGCTTTAATATGAAAATTCTATTCCATGATATTATGAATTGTTTAGAGGCACTGGTAATCATTAAAGTGAAAAGTGCTGTATAATCTTACAAAAATTTACTTACAGTTAAGAACAGTTATCGTTATCACAGCGGACATCAGGACAAGGCAGATGACCCCTAGGATCCAAGCAATGAGCCTCTCTGGAGGTGATGGTGAAACTGCAAGGAGAGAAATTGAAACACTGAGAATGGAGAGAGACAATTGTTTTAGACAGTTTACATACAGAGAATCAAATACATAAACTTGGATCCTAGACCCATACCTACCACTGTAATCTTCCTCTCAGAATATACCATTGCATTTTCAGGAGATATAATGCTCCATGATTGTTGGCCAAAAACTACACCTTACAGCAATACCTGAATAGAATCCATCTTAGAATACTGTATTCCAACTTTAAGCCATGATTCTCACAAATGAAAAATATATGAGTCAATTTCCTACTCTTCCCCACACCTTTGCACCCCAACTTCACATCCTAGAACAGTTATACTGAATGTGTTACCTTTGGAGTGGTCCTTCTTGTCCCTCCCTTGAAGATCCCGGGAAGCATTTTGAAGAGTTAATTCTGCATAGGTTATTTCCTGCTCCGTTACTGGAATGGAGCTTTGAGTGCCTTTAGGCTTTCTTTGCTGTCTCTTGGCGGACTTGGCCAAATTCAGTTCTGCATAGGTTACTCTTTGGTTATTCATCTCTGCAGCTGGGTGGTGTTTGAGACTGTGCTCTAAGTCAAGTGTGTGTATGAATAACTGGTACCTGTAATGCAGAGCTCCCTTACAGGAAAACTGGGCGGGGTAGAGGTTGAGTATAGGGCTCACTTCTAAGTTGAAGAATCTAAAGTTTTGGCTCTAAATTCCCTAGAGGTTTAAACAAGTGTCTCATGGTAAAGTACTCTTTAAAATATATTCTCTACCTTTGTCAATATGTTATTTGTTGGAGAATAAAAACATAATTAGTGAGAAGTATAGACATGCATGAATAATACCATTCTCATTAATTTAAAGTCAAAATCCACAGAAGTGTTTTGACACCATCAGAATGCCTGTCATAGAAATTAAATGTTTTAGTAGAAAAAGAGACACAATATTTATGAAAAATTTGAAATCCCATAGTAAAGACCAAGTGCTCTAAGGGTGGAAAATAGTAATGTTGGCATTTATATTAATTTTCTGCACTGAATTATATTTATTTAGTGACTTGCATTTATTTATTGAAGTGGTTACCAAATGTCTTTAATTTGAATGGTTGATGAGTTCTAAGAAATAAGTAAAAATTTAAAGAAATATGTTATATGTTGAAAAAAAGTTACATGACACACTAAACTTACCTATAACCTAAAAAATAATAAAAATAAACAAGTAAAATATTTTAAATAATTATTTTTAAAAAAATAATTGATAATTGATTTAATGGGCAGGATATAAACCCATAAGATGCTCAGGTATAGGTCCTTGATGGAATCACATTGTTGATTCAAACTTTCAGAAAGACCCTTTGGTCGTTAATGTCAGTGAAAGTCACTTTAGTTGTGTAAACAATTGCAGTAATCTGGATAATGTAATTTAATAATCCAGTCAATGCGCTCTATAGTCAGAGAGACAGGAATTCATTCTGTCTATGATACTTACAATGTGTGACCTTTAAAAATTTACCTACTGACAAGTAACCTACTTTACTAATCAAAGATGAAATAAAATGTAAGATATGTTGCATGTAAAATTCAGCACTCCACCTGACACATAAACACTTAATAAATGTTAATTATCTTAAGTATTATTTTAGTCACAATTTCCAAGGTATTATTTATACTTCATATTATTATGCACTGTAAAATAATTCAGTAAGCAGATTCTCTTTAATCAGTATGGCTGATCTTTTTTGCACTGTTTGTTCAAATTTTTAAAAAGTATTTTGACTGTTTATAATTAAGTTTAATTTAGCATTTTTACAGAAGCTACTTCATCCTGATTTTTAGTAAGAATCAAGCTGCTTTTAATCAGTCTCAATAAGTGTATAAGGAATTGTGTCTGGCCTTCAACATGCAATGAACTCCTTTTTAAGTATCTATTTAAAAGCTTGGGCAAAATATAAATTAATATATTATTATGCCAAAAAAAATCTCCTTGTAATGATTACAAAATCCCAAAATAATTATTCCTTCTCATGTTTATAGGTTTCACTTTAAATTATTCTGATTTATAAACCCAATTATGCATGTGTGTATGCACTTTATTAATTTCCTACAGACACTAATTTGAACACTTAAATATATCAACATATTTCATATTTTATGGTTGCTTCTTACCCTGAATTATTCAAATAAAAACACTAACATTCCACTTTGATTTTGTTGTATATTACTTGTCCCTCACAGCTAGCCTTTGTTTTCTCCCACTGTATGAGATGGGCTGGCAGAGAGACAGGAGAGTAGGGGCACATACCTTCTGGAGGCCAGAAAGTCGCGCATCCTTTAGTGGGGAGGCAAGGTGACTATCACAAAAGATCCCCGTTATAGCTGGGTAATGAAAGGAGAATTTAAAAACATAAATTCAGGACCAAAATAAACAATATCTGTGATCTTCACAGATTGCCCTTTAAAGGCTCAGAGTGAAGCAATAGTGGAAAAAGCAAACATCTTTTCAATATGTCACTTAAGGTTTGAAAAGGTAATTCTCACACTTTGGCTATTTTGAAATCAGTTTATCACATCACACATCTCCAGAATATGAGACTTTGGGGATTGACAGTACAATCACACATCTAAGTGTGTCATTTAGAGTGCTCATTTTCAAATGCCTCTGAGAAATTGTCGTCATATTCCACAAATATGGAGGTCACAGAGGCTTAACCACCCATGCAGTTCATTTGTTTCCATTTCAGTCACAAACGCTGAAAACGTATGTCTGTTAGATACCTTAAATTTAATTTTTGAACAAGGTTGCTAAATCTTGGCATTAAATACTTCTTTTTCTTATATCCTTATTATTTCATTTGGATTATCATAGAAAACTTTCTAAAAATTCCAATCAATTATCAACAAGAATTTAATGGTATTCCTCACTAATTATTCTGAGAAATTATCAAATTTTTAACTATATTGTACCTGTCACCATCATTTCCAAAATAACATAGCTATTTCTCTGACTCTGTTTTTAATTTTATTTTTCAATGACAGTTTACATTCAACATTATTTTTGTATTAGTTTTAGGTGTACAACATAGTGGTTAGACAATCATAGACTGAACTAAGTATTTCCCTCAATATTGATAGTATGGTTAAGGCATATATTGAATTAATAACCTTGAATGGGGGGAAGTGGAAAAATAAAAAATATATATTTAATCTTAAAGAAGGTTTAAAAATAATGTATATTTGAAGTTACAAATAGAAAAAAAATAGTAAGTGATAGATTTTGACCCAAACAAATAATATTAAATATCTATATATATAAAAGCCTAAGTGCCTGGATGACCAGACAACCAGCCGGTAGCTATGACATGCACCAGGGGGCAGATGCTCAAAGCAGGAGCTTCCCCTTGGTGGTCAGTGTGCTCCCACAGCAGGAGTGCTGCTCAGCTGACACACGGGCACCAGACACTGGGCTGAGGGCTGGCAAGGGCAGCTGCTGTGGCACAAGCCTCTCCAGTGGACACTCCCCCTACACACCCGAGCAGCGGTGGTGGCAGGCGGCAGGCACAGTGGGGCCAGGGTGAGTGAGAGTGGCACAGCACCCAGCCTGGGCTCAGGTTCCTCCCTGGCTGCCTGCTGCTTCGCGCACTACCTCATGCTGTGTGTGATCTACTAGACAGCAGGCTGGAGCCAGTCAAGCTGGTGGGTAAGGCCGGACTGTGGTGGCGTGGAGGTCCACTGGTCCCCACAGGCCAGGCCAAGGGACCCCACCAGGACACAAATCCGTGCACCGAGCCTCTAGTAAATAGAATAATTTTCTATTCAAATATGAAACATGCTTTCCATATATACCTATGTTGTTACAAATGGCAGGATTTTCTTTGTTTTTTACATTTTTAAAATTGAATTTGTTTGGGGTGACCTTGGTTAATAAAATTACATGTTTCAGGGGTACAATTCTATAATACATCATCTGTATATTGTATTGTCTGTTCACCACTCTAAGTCAAGTTCCTTTCATCACCATTTACCCTCCTTTAACCTGTCCTATTTCCCCCACTACCCTTTCTTTCTGGTAATCACCATACTGTTGTCTATGTGTTGTTGTTTTTTCTTAATTCCTTCACCTTTTTCACCCAGAAAGAGTCCCACACCCTCTGGCAGCTGTCAGTGTATTCTCTATATCTATGAGTTTGTTTCTATTTTGCTTTTTAGTTTATTTTATTTATTAGATTCCATATATAAGTGAGATCATATGGTATTTGTCTTTCTCTGACTGGTTTATTTCACTTAACATGATACTCTCCAGTTTCTGAAGAAATCTAAAACACTAATTTGAAAGAATATATTCACACCTGTGTTCACTGCAGTGTTATTTACAACTAGAGTCCCAGTGCATGAAATTTGTGCATGGGGGGGGGGGACTGTCCCTTAGCTCTGCCTGTGCCCTCAGGGGATGTATGACTGCTGTATTAGGCCCTAAGGATCAGGCCTAAACCTGCAGGCAGACATCCCTTTGACAATCTGGGATGCTGCATGCATCAGTGACCATACTTTTCATACAGGTGAAAGGCATCTTGCCTTTGTATGGGCAGCTACATATTTTTGCCCTGATTATAAAAAGTAGTACATAACATGATCTTTCTGAGGCAGTAGTATCATTTTTCCCCATCTTATGGGTGGAAAAACCAAAGCAGAGAGAAGTTAAGTAATTGGCTTTGTCACACAGTTATAAGTGTCAGAATCAGGGCTGACCACAAAATGTTAAGCCAGAGTCCATGCACGTCATTGCTGCATCATCCTGTTTTTTCAGTGTTAGCGTAGCCTTGCCAAGTTTTAATTTTTACATCTAAGAGACTGTTCCCAATATATAGAGTAGGGACTCTAGGCCTGGCCAGTGATCAGGGCTGATCTGTGGGGTGACTGGCAGGCTGGGCCATCGGGGAGGACCCCTGCTAGCACCTACCTTGGCTGGCGGCCTGGGGCCACCCACTGTTCAGCCCTGCTCCCCCATCGCCGGTCGCCTCCCTCTCTGGGGGAAGACACTCAACACAGGAGCTGTCCCCAACCAGATTCTATATTCCTTATTGTTTATCATACTATGACTTGACATATTGTAGACAAGCAGTAATGCTACTAAGAGTGTTATCAGACAATAAATTATAAAACATCCAATAACTTGAGTTTGAACAACTTGAGATACTTTCTGGAGAAAAAAACGAACTTAACTCCCTATGCTTAAAAATTTACAAATGAATGAAATGCTAAATAAATAAATAAATAAATACACACACACACACACACACACACACACACAAATAAAAGGGAAACATGTAAATTGACCATCCCTCCACTACGCCCACTAGCCAATCAGGTTGAGTATGCAAATTAACACAACAAAGGTGGCAGCAGCCATGGAGCTGGAGGCTTGGGTTACCCTAGTGACAGAGGAAGCCAAGCTTCCCACTAGCCCTGGCTGCAGCTGAAGGAGTGGCTGGGGGCTTGGGTCTCCTGGCCAGCACTCAAGGAGGGGCTGGGGGCCTGGGTCTCTGGGGGGCATGGCCAGCTTGAAAACAGTCCTCAGCCCCTCACCCAGGCTGGCCAGGCATCTCAGTGGGAACCCCCCATCCTGAAGGGGCTCTGGCCAGCCTCAAAACGGCCCTCAGCCCCTTAAGCAGGCTGGCCACATTCCATGGAGTAAGAGTCCCCACTGGGTGGCCTGGCCAGCCTGAAAACATCCATCATTCCCTCACCCAGGCTGGCCAGGCACCCCAGCAGGAATCCCCACCCTGAAGGGGGTGTGGCCAGCCTGAAAACAGCCCTCAGCCACTCACCTAGGCTGCTCATGACCCCATTGAATGAGGGTCCCCGCTGGGGTGCATGGCCAGCTTGAAAACAGCCCTCAGCCCCTCACCCAGCATGGCCATGTCCCCCAGCGGGGACACTCACCCCATGGGGGCGTGGCTGGCTTGAAAACCACCACAGGCCCCTCGCCCAGGCCGCCCAATGCCCCAAGGGAACCCCCACCCTGATCTGGGACACCCTTCAGGGCAAACCAGCTGGCCCCCACCGGTGCACCAGACCTCTTTACTAATAAAAGGGTAATATGCTAATTAGACTGGGAGACCTTCTGAAGATTCTTCTGGACAAAGCCATGGTGGCAGGGCCGAGGTAGAGGCAGTTAGAGGCCAAGTTGTGGGTGATCAAGCCAGTGGAGGTGGCTGTTGGGGGTGATCCGGCCAGCGGTGGGGGGGGGAGGGTAGTTGGGGGTGATCAGACCAGCAGGGGGGGTCATTTGGGGGTTATCAGGACTGTGGGGGGCCAGTTTGGAGTAAGCAGGCCAGCAGGGGGGCAGTTGGGGTGAGCACACTGGCACAGGGGGCAGTTGGGGGTGATCAGGCTGACGGGGGAATTTGAGGGTGAGCAGGCCAGCAGGCAGAGTGGTTAGAGGCAATCAGGCAGGCAGGCAGGTGAACGGTTAGGAGCCAGCAGTCCCAGATTGTGAGAAGGATGTCCGACTGCCGGTTTAGGCCCGATCCCTGTAAACCAGCAGTAGGACATCCTTCCAGGGGTCCCAGATTGGAGAGGGTGCAGGCCAGGCTGAGGGACACGCCCCCTGTGCACGAATTTCATGTACCACACCACTAATTATATATATATTAAAATTAAGCAGAAAATTTATTTGTAATATTTGTTTGAGAAAAATCCAAGGAAAATACAAAATAAAGACAAACTTTAAAAATAATATATATCAAAAAGAAAAATTAATAATATATTTGGCCAGACAAAAGAAAAACAAGATATTTATAACTTATATAAAAGGTGATGGATAATCACATATATTAAGAGCACATACAGACCAATAAGTAAAAGACAGCCAATGTTGGCAAATGGGCAAAAATAGTGTGAATAGACATTTAACACACACACACACACACACAATCCCAAAATTGATTAAAATGTGAAAAAATACTAAATCTCACCGGTAATAACTGAATGCAATTTAACTAAACTGATCACTAATTTTGGCCATGATACTGACAACATTAATGACCTAATATATTAGAAAAAAATAGACACCATAGGGTTGGCAAATGTGTCTATTAGTGGTTATGTAGAAAAGTTTGAGTATACAAATCTACATATTTTCTCTGTACATAAATTTCTCATACTAAATAATAAATTAATGGCTCTGGGGAGTCAAATAAAGAAGTCCATAATAAGATTTTCAGATATCAGTGACGGATGTCTTTTAAAAAAGAAATCTTTAAATATGCAGTGCATATCCGAGAATATTATAGTCATTAAAACAATAAGAAATAATGTATATGCGATGGCATTGAAGTAATTCTAATATATACATTTTAAAGAAAAGGCATTTATTTTTTTATTTTTTAAATGTATTTTTATTGATTTCAGGGAGAAAGGGAGAGGGAGAAAAATATAGAAACATCAGTGTTGAAAGAGAATCATTGACTTAGCTGCCTCCTACACACACCCCCACTGGGGATCAAGCCCCCATCCCGGGCATGTGCCCTGACCAGGAATTGAACCTTAACCTCGTGGTTCATAGGTCAACACTCAACCACTGAGCCATGCTGGCCAGGCAAGAAAAAGCCATTTATTAGCTCATTCTGTGTTAGTGAAATACACATGGTATGCTTATGGGGAAAATAATCTTTATTTATTAAAATATGAGAAAGTATAACCTATATAATGTGCATTTTAATATATAATATATAGTATGACAGTAATAAAATCAATTTCTTCCTAGAATTGTTAATTAAGAGTCTTTCCCACCATAGATTTTTAACAATATGTTTGTTATTATTTATTTCCAGGTGCCTCAGCAATGGAGCTCCTATGAACTCTGACAATGTAATCCTATGAACTCTGACAATTCTGTTAAGTTTCATAAAGATATAAAATACCACTCTGAAAAATAATGGGGACTAACCATCACAAAAGGGATGAGTGGGGAGAGGGGATGAGAGGGAGAGAGGAAGAGGGCAAGAAGGTTTGATTGCAAGAGAGAGGCCACACCAACTGGGGCCTTGGGTTGGGAGTGTGGGAGCAGTGATGCAACTGCCCTCCCCTCTTCCACTCCTCTTCTTCATCTGATCAGTGGGTCTGAGCAGGGAGGAGCCCAGGGCTGAGGGGTATCCCCTGTGGGTCAAATCTGAAGCTATCATGTCGCTGTAGGTCAGTGATGGCGAACCTATGACACGCGTGTCAGAGGTGACACGCCAACTCATTTTTTTGGTTGATTTTTCTTTGTTAAATGGCATTTAAATATATAAAATAAATATCAAAAATATACATCTTTGTTTTACTATGGTTGCAAATATCAAAAAATTTCTATATGTGACACGGCACCAGAGTTAAGTTAGGGCTTTTCAAAATGCTGACACGCCGAGCTCAAAAGGTTCGCCATCACTGCATAGGTTGTAAGGATGGAGGTCAAAAATGCTTCAATTGAAGAGATAAGTACTATTTCCACTAAACCTAGAATTGTCTCCCATACAAATAGTCCTGATCAAGCAGCACACAAATGTACTAAAGAAGTAATTAATTGATTTTCAGGTTTTCAGATGACCTGTGACTTAGTCTACAGGAAAATTCTATCTATATTAGGCCTTACACTTTAGTTGACCAGCATTGTCATTGTATATCTCAATGTAATCCTATGAACTCTGACAATTCTGTTAAGTTTTATCCAGGTCATGTTATCCAATTATAATGCCTGCTATGCTGTTCTCTCTCAGGACAGAGCAAGGTATCTAACTGCAAGTGACACTTCTATTTTTCAGGTGATTCTGGAATTTTTGGTCTATTCAATCACATGATTTCTGTCAACTTGGATTTTCAATCATGGAATGTCCACAACAAGGAAGAGAAGAGAATGGAATCAATGGCAGTGGGATATGTGGTAATTTGATCAACCTTTTCAACCTATTTCCTTGACTATTTATCCTAAACTTAATCCTCTGTCACACATCTAAACCCAGAAGCCAAAATCAGGAAGGCCACCAGACTTCTCACATTTACATGCCCATTAGCTCACCTAACATTTCAGAATCACTAACAATTTACTAAGTAGCTCACAGTCTTGTGCCAAAGGCCAATACAACATCCATAATATTTCAAAAGAAGCTCAAAAAATTAAACCATAATTAGCACATAGAAATAATTCTTCAAATTTGCATTCTTGTAGACTTATAACCTCCAGAAGTTCCTCTTAGGTCAACAGTTAGACTTTAAATAGAAATCAGCCCACTGTTTACACAGCTGCCAGAACCACAAACATTGATATGGTGATGTCAAGTAATCAATCTATGATCTATATTTTAGCTAATACCAGGAAATAAATACGTTATGTGGAATCAGCCCACTTTTTTCATATCCACAGACTCTGCAGCATCTACTGTCTGCAGGAATATGTCTGGGCAAGTGAGTATAGATGCTTGCTTTATTCTTCATCAACCTCTCACAAGCTGAGCATAAGCACTATCTTTGCAATTTCTCCTCCATTGCTGCTCATTCAGCCCAAGACAAAACATACTTTCAAAATTATAGTTTCTTCAAACAAACTCCTTGCAGTTCCACTAGGGATGTTCTTCTCACTTTTGAACTTACAAATCTTGTAAACTGTTCTGATCATTATGTGTAAACAGTATTCAGCACCTTATGGACCCTACTTCAGTAAATGTGGATGGAATAAGTGAAGTATGGAAGTTGAGTATGGCACCTGCAGCTGCTGCTTACCCACAGGCTTTATCGGAAGACCAGAGGCCAGACTAGAACAACTTCAAATAGACTTTGAGATTCAAGAGAGTTGGCTGGATAAACTAAAACCTAAGGTCAATGAAATTAAGAATGCAACTTGAAGGCACCTAAAAAGATCACATTTCATATCCCCAATACCTTCACTTGAATAAATGTAGCAATTGAGAAGTTTTAATAGACAACTCCAGACTGAGGTGGGCTGCGTAAAGACATTGCTTGGTGTTTTTTAAGTCTGAAGACTACATTTTAATCTCAGCATTATCCGTAACTTTTCTGATAATATTAGATTCATAGATTCAGTGCCACTAAAATTCAAAACTCAAATGTCCACTATTGAAGCAACTCAAGACATAAAGGATAAAGAGGGAGCCCAGAAAAATCACACTATTAATGCCATTTGAACCATCAACTTTATCCATTGGAAACAGTGTGAGGGTCCAAGGCATTTCTAAGTTAAAAGTCCCTACATATTTTCTAAAACCAAAGCTAAAGTTCAAGAAAACACACTGACATTATGTTTCACTAATACATAAGATGTTTCCAAATTGAAAGTGTGATAATGTGGTGTTGTCCTAATGTTAAATGTCAGCCCACAGAGCTATAGTACCTCAGTTTAATGTTATAGGCAGGACAAATGCACAACATGAAAGTTTAGCTGTTGAAAGACTTGGTCACACATTGCCTACATTATCCTGTGATGGATAATTCAGTAACCTCTGCAGCTTTCATGGATATGAATATAGTTTATAACAAAAAGTTAATAAAAATTTTGATATAATTCATATCTACATAACCCCTAGCCTTTCAGATTCCCCTCCCCTTATGTATGTATGGAGGAATTTTCTGTGCTGAAATGTAGGAAAGCTTAGGCTTCTTTCTTCTTCCTTTCTAAAATATTTTGTGAATATCTTTAAATCAATCTCATCTTCTCTGCTTGTGTCTTATTCACTTTATTGCTCTAAAAAGTTCTCCATTTTGTCCTCTTTTTAGTGTTTCTGTTGTCAAGAAATATGTTTACAGAAATAGTTGGATTTCAATCTTTCCATTATGCAATTCACAGATAATTCAGGTCATTATTTCAGCCAAACAATAAGTAGCACCTCCGACCATGTTGACGTAGGCTGCGCTACACATCCTCTGAAAGCCACAGAGTCCGCCACGGCCTTGGCAGTGCTAGTGTTTGCTGTACACCTACAGGTGTGACCAAAGATGCCTCCTGCTGCACACACTCACAATGGTTTTTCTATGTATTCTTCTATATATATATGTGTGTAGTTTTTGTATACATTCAATGTTATTGGTCATATTTCACTTGTGTTTCCTGAGCATAGGAGTTATATCATCTCTTTTTCAATTACTCATAGCCCCTGAGAGCCAATAAATATTTTATATTTTTGTTACTGTTGTTTTTACTTGATAGGCATATGAAAACAAGAGAGAAAGGCTTTAACCTTTAAGGCCTTATGGGAGAGACAATGCAGGTGCCAACAGAGGAAACCAAAAAAAGAAGCAGAGCTTGGACACCCAGTTCCCCAATCTTAATTCCAGTTTCAGGAACAAACTCTGAGCTCAGCAGCCCATCTGTCCCACCAAAACATGGCGTTGGCACCTCTGAAAATCAACATCCCCAAGGAGATAGGTTTGTGTTTTGAGCTGAGGTTGAGAAGGGAGTGTTTAATAGGTCAAAAGTGAGAGACAGAAGAGACCAGATTAGGTGAGCAAAAAGGACCCAGTTCTATTGTGTTGCCTGAACATCTAACCCAAGAACTGGGGTCACATCTCTGCTTTGACAACATGGCTGGGGTCTGACCTTTTGACAACTCATCAGGAAATGGCTTGTTCCCAGCACTGTTGAGCCATATTCGGAGGGAAGAATCGCCTGTTGCTTCCACACAATGGGGCCCTTGTTTACTTCCTTGAACCAGTATCTCCTGAGATTGAGTGACAGCCCAAGAAAGGATGTGGGGTTCTGGATGGAAGTTGGACTTTTCTTAACCTTATTAAAATATACACTTTATTCCATTCTTCCCAAGCCAGGCTTAGAAGTTTCCTGCTCATGCACATGTGCTGAGTGGTTTCTGTGGGGGACCTTCCCCATGGAGCATATGTTCGTACTACTGCTGGGTAAGGCTCCTTGGTCCTGGTTCACCTTCACCCAGGCCCAAGCATGATTTGATTTGGGCTGTTGACCCTTCAAACCAAAGAATTTCTTCTGGTGGTTTCTGTAGCTGTCTTCTCAGAGCCGCGCCCTTCCAGTTGAAAGATCTGATGAAAGAGCTGTTCTGACATTTGTCAGTCTGTTCCATGTAGCCATGCTTCTGCTTCTATTGTATTCGTCAGTTTGTTTTGTTCATTAGATTCCACATATAAGTGAGATCATGTGATACTTGATATGATATCTATCTATATAAAAAGTTAATATGCTGAGTGTCCTTACCACCCTCTGGCTGGTCGCTATGATGTGACCACCAGGGACAGACACTCAGTGCAGGAGTTACCGTGACACGCACAGACAAAAGGCACCGTGGACCTGGCGCCCACAAAGCAGCAATTGGCTTCCCCCAAGTGGGACACAGGCCCTGCCACCACCTGGGAGCGACAGCCCACCAAATCACAGCTGACGCTGCCCAGACCTCATGGTGCAAAATGCTGCCCACAGCCCAGCCCAGCCAGGAAATGGTGGCTGTGGGTGCCGGGTAATGACGTCACATAGCAACACCTGGCTTCCTCTTCCTAGGATGACTAGCGTCTTTGCGGTTTCTTCAGCCCAGGAACACAGGTGGAAACATTATACACTTTAATCAAATTTCTGTGAAGCGTTCGCCCATACCTCATCTTATTTGAAGTCCTGGAGTAGGTAGATAGGAGACTCACTGGAATCCTATTTTTCTTCTCATTAGCCGGAAAATGGAGATTTAGAAAGCTTAGAAACTTGACCAGACTGAAAAGAAGTAAGAAATGGTGGACCTTGAAAATAACTTCAGGTTTTCTCTCTGCACAGAATCTAGTCAAGCACTGCTGCAGTTAAGAATTTTACCCTTTGTTCTTCCTGTGTGATCTACAAAAATAACCTGTTTCATGTTATGTTTGCTACTGTGTTGCTGACAATTACCTGTAAGAGAAGTTGGGGTGCTTCACTGGGCGGGAAAAAGTTCAGTTAAATCAGAAAGCAGGTTTAATTAAACAAGTTTATTCTATAGCTATAAAAGGCCAAGTTGACTAGCGCATGCACGTTACATATAAAGCTCTCACTGGCACCAATCACACGCATGTGTTTCCATCTGTCATTGTTGATCATGAATTTGGTTGACACTTCTATTATAGAAAAAGGGCAAATAGCGATATTAAAATATTTCTTCTAATCAATTTCATTTCAATGTGCACCGGGCCACTAGTATATAAATAAAATCCAAAAGTGAAATGTATTGATGGAGGAAGTAATTTAACATTGTATATTTTCAGGAAAATCTTACATGATGATGAAAAGTAAATTTAGTAGATATTTATCTAAGAAAATTAACATTGAAAGAGACTAAAATAAAGAATGCTCCTAGAAAGAAGGTTGTAGCTAGGCATTCCATTATTTAGATAACAAAATTATCTAAAAAAATAGGTGAGTGAAAAAGAACAATTGTTTACACTTTACTTTTGCTTCTTGTGAGTTTTTGGTTTGTGTACAAATGTTATGTCTTTTTGGATATTTATATCAGTTTGGAGTATTGTCTTGGTTTCCTTATGTTTCATGGTTGGTTTTTATGGGAGAAAATTTGCATCAGCTTAAATGTTTTGATTCTCCTTTCCTGTGTTCCTCCTATGATATCTTCAAGTAGGTGAACATATCTTTTAGTGGACTGGTACTGTGGTTGGGTAGTTTGTTAGATTCCTAGCTCGAGAGTGTCCTCTTTTGTTAGGATATTGTAATGCAGCCTCTCAAATGGACTTGAGAGAGAGAGGAAGCTTGGAGGGTGTTTTTTTAAATGTCGTTTTGCCCAACATACAACACCCTCCCTACTTTACATGCATATACTTGCTTCTCTTTCCCTTCACTGCACGGGTTCCAGATGTGCTTCTTCCGTCTCTCCCTCCTTTTCAATTCAGAGTGCTGCCTTACCAGGACTGACTCTTAAGAGTAAGAGTCCAAAATGCATTTTTAAGTCTTTTTCTTGTACCCGGCACCTGATCTACTGGGACTCCTTTTTAGGATTTTCACAATCTGTGTGGTCTTTTACTTTCTGCCGAAGTCCTCAGTTTCTCTAGAACCTCTACAGCTTCCAAAAAATTAGTTAGAAATGACTACACTAGAAATTTGCTGTTATTTTTCTATTTACAGGTAATTTGAAGTTTTTGTGTTTTCTGGCTCTTAGTCGTGCTCAATTGATGTGAATTTTGTGTTTATTTTTTCGGGTCATAGGTATCAGTTTTTTATGCTATTTTAGGAAATTTGGAATTAGATAAGTCGATTATCTCTCTATCGATATTCTTTTGATGGCTCTCTACCCACTTTTGAAATTATAAAAGAAAGCAGTAACTACCCCTGCCTTCCTTTTCCTTATTCATGGCCTTCATGTCATTAAGTAAAAAAACAAAACAAAACAAAACAAAAACCACAAAAACAAAACCAAAAAAAACCAAAAAGGTAGAACGCTATTAATGTTTTGCTTTTCTACAACCTGGTTAAACCAATAAGTTATTTTAATTTCTTATACAGAAATTAGAGCCCTATTAATCTGTCATGTGTTTTATTTAAAAAAGAGTAATTATACTGCCAAGGAGGCATTTAACAACTGAAAAGATGGAGAATTACAGTTATCTAAGAGAATGTGAAATTTTAATGATTTAATTCTCAAAATTAAAACAGAATTTTACATGGATTAGCCAAGACATTCCCTGACTACTTTATTTAAACACAATCCCTCTTTTGCCATTGCAAAATACCCTTCACTGATTTATTTTTCTCACTACCACTTATGATCACTCATTACATATATAATTTGCACATTCACAGACTGACTTTTCTCCACCATAATGCCACTCCATGTGGACAGCACCTCTGCTTAGTTTTGTCCATTTATATATTTTGAGATCCTAGAAGAATGCCTGGCATGAAAGAGGAGCTCAGTAGATATTTGTTGGGAAAAAAGAAATTTGAAAAAAAATATGTCCTTGAAACAATATAATTACAATCTTAAATTTCTTTAAAGAATATGTACTGTATATGGCTCAGATGAAAAGATGGCGAGGAAAAAAAGACATAAAGCATATTTGGTACAGTCTGTTAGAACATTTCCAGTTCTGAATTGTGTATGTACAATATCTCCAATACAGCTGCTGTTAACATGCCATTAAAATATCTGTAGAAATAAACTGTTAATATGGACAATCAGCCTGATGCTGCCACCTTCCCTTCTGCAGAGCACTATGCTTTCAGACCAAGAGTGTCACCAGAGAAAAACACACCATCATCAGGTCTGCGCTCAAAGAATTTGCCCAGGGGAGATGTAGGCCACAGAAGAGCTCCACATTCCTCCCACCAGGAACTGAAGGCTGTGGAGGACAAGGTAAATGGCACTCAAAGGTGTTCACATCCTAACTCCCTTGTGAACAAGTTATCTTATGAGGCAAGTCTTAGGTGAAACATTTAATTAGCTGATCCTATTTCACATGCTAGGATTCAGAGAGAAGTACTTCCCCTCCCTTTTCATCTTCCTTGGTGAAATGCAAAAGCTAACTAACAATTAGCATCAAGCCTCTGATCTCCATTATTGCTTCAGTGTATGCCACTCAATCTTAGGGAAAGTTGGGTATTGTAAGTGACTATTATATATGCATTTTTCTTTCTATTGGCTCTAAAGCTATGGGAATATAATATACATAGCATCCATAGCCATCTTATGACCTCAAGTAGGCGATCTAATTATGAAGTCAGTTGACATAAGATAAGAGAGTTAAATAAATTTTAAATGTGGGCCAAAATATTTCATGAAACTCTTAAACTCTTAGAGCTTCACTAGCAAATCTAGATTATTTTGAAAACATAGGTTATTATCTCAAAACCAGCTTCCTGTCTGGTTTTTAAGTCCTCTAGATCTCTTTACCTTCTGTTTCTATTTTATCATTGTGAGTGAATGCGAAACCTGATGTGTAAACTTGCCCTCATCTTTGATGTTGCCTGGTGGAGGCTTTTTCATAACAATTACTCGGAAAGGATATGAATAAAATGACTGGAATTCCCCTGTAGTGGATTTCTTCTTCTGCAAATAAACAACCTCAGGTTAAAGTCAGTTTCAAAAAGCATGTGCAGTTTCAATTTTCCCAAAGCATATCCACTACCCCAGGATGAAATAAATCTTATCTATTCTCTGCCTAGAAGACATGAGTAGATTCCTAACAAGTTCAAACTCCTTCACGTGGCTAAACAGCATGAAGCCATAAATGCTTCTTTAATGCTTTTCAGTCTTTCCTTACATTGCATTTCAGCCAAAATGGATTGAATAAAGAGAAGAAAGGTAAGATGTGTAACAGAGTCCTGAGTAATGATTGGAAAGTGAGGAAGTACATAACCATTGTAGATTCTTTGTTCAAGTACACTTACTTTGAAGAGAAACTTATAAAAGGGGTAATTAGAAGAGGAGTTTAAAGGGCTGGGGAGAGATGTATGGGTATGTTTATGTCTTGAAGGTAAGGCTTTTTAAATGAAAGTGATTGAATGCATGTGAAGGGGGTAGTTAGTGTAACAAAAACTTGAAGCAAAGTGGGATGAGAGGAAAGAACCAGAGTCCATTTAAAAGTAGCCTCTGACACGAAAGATATGTTATCCACTAAGATGAAAAGCAAGAAATTAAAGATGTAATGAAACTGACATAGTATAAAATCTTCTAGGAAGACCTCTTGCAAACAACTTAAAAAATACGTTACTTCAGAAATTTGTTTTAAGTAAATTTATGTTTTGATATTTTTCTTTGTGATACCTTTGATATTTCTTTATGTTTGCCATTCTTTGTAAATGTTAAATTATCACATCTCATTGAATTTGTTTTGAAGCTTTGTTATCATGAATTTGCAATTGTAAATGAATAAATAAAATTTGAAATATAAAAAAGAAACCAAAATTATTCATGATGAATGAAATGTTTATTAACTGTTACACAATTTTCACAAAACAAAGAAGCTCTGAAATTTCAGTTTTCTGGGCTACCATGATATTTTTGCTATGATCGTACACCCTGTGTCCTTCTATCATAAACTCATTTATCTCTTTGTGCCATGAAAAAAAAAAAAGATTTACAAATAACACGAAATAACAGTAGACTAAAGACAGGCAAATCTTGAATCTAGAATCTTATGGAGATTCAAACCTCACAGCTCTTCTTTTGCATTCTTCTTCTGATTTATTCCGTGGGCAGCCCTCTCACACATGCATGAAAAGGACCTGGTGCAGTTATCAAAACCAATGGTATGTGCATTTACATACACACATTTCCCCTGGAAATCTGGACTTGGCTCTGGTAAACCCCTGTAAAATTTAGAAAATACTAGTCACTGGCCATACTCACTGTATTCAAATTAAATAGCATTACTTAAGGACATATTATGTGAAATTTATTATGCCAGGTGCTGTGGGGAACTCAAGGAAGTAGAGGCACTCTTCCTCTTTTCAAAGAATTCATACATTTTAGAAGCGATGAGACAGACATGTAAACAATAGGTAAACTTACAAAATGTGATAATTATTTATAAGTGGGAAAATATACACCTGTAGAAAGAGAAAGAGAATGGTCTGCCTGCAAAATTATGTCAGTAGCATGAAAAACAGAACCTAAGACCTGGGTTATAAAATGAAGTTTAAGTACAGATCAGCGCGATAGAAACCACTCAACTCTGCATGCACAGCAACAGTTGAAGGAAGGACATTTTACTTGGAAACACATTACATCTATATCTATAAAAGCCTAAGCGACCATTATGACAGTCGACTAAACAACCAGTCAACTGGTTGCTATGATGCTCACTGACCACCAGGGGGCAGACGCTCAATGCAGGGGCTGACCCCTGGTGGTCAGTGCAGTCCCACAGCCAACCTTCCATGGCCGGCCAACTTCCCATAGTCCCTTCTCCTGGCCGGCTGGCTCCAATCGCTCCCATCAGGACTGGGCGAGGCAGCCCCGATTGACCCTGATTGCCACCCAGCCCGAGGGACCCCACACGTGCATTAATTTGTGCACCAGGCCTCTAGTTAGATATAAAAGTCAGCTAAAATTATTACTCACGAAGTTTAGAATATCCTATATAATAAAAGGATAATATGCAAATTGTCCCTCGATCAGGAGCTCGACCGGGAGTTCAACCAGGAGTTCAACCAGGGAGCAGGGCTGGCCGGCCCTGTCCCTGATCAGGGGGACTGGCCGGTCAACTGCCCACAGCCCCTCCCACAGGCCAGCCTGACCCGATTGGCCCTGATTGGGGTGGACCGGCTGGACCCCACCTGTGAAAAAATTCATGCACCAGGCCTCTAGTTATATATAATATGTGTGTTTATTATATATAAATGGAAAAAAGCTTCATAAATACCCTAAGAGAACAAAATTAAATTAATCAGCTCTCAAAATTATTGAAACTTTGACATATTAAATAAAATTGTCACAGAGTGATGAAACAGCTTGGTAATATATATATATATAAATACACATATATAATGTCACAACATATATACTATTGTATATATAGTATACATATAGTATATATATAGTATATATAGTATATGTATACTGTGAATATATATATATAGAGAGAGAGAGAAAGAGAGAGAGATAATCATGTATATACAGTCATAGTTGTCTAATGCAATGTTTTTGGATAAAAATTTAGCAGTATGTACTTGAAACCATAAAAAGGCCCAAATTTTTGGCTGAGGAATAGCAGTTCTGTACTTCTCCCCCAATAAAATACTAGAGATGTCCCAAAATTCATATATAATGAAGTTCCTCCCTATATTATATTCATTATCTAAAATAGTGATCAATCAGAGCATCTAATATATTTTTTAAAATCTATTTTATTGATTTTTTGCAGAGAGGAAGGGAGAAGGATAGAGAGTTAGAAACATCGATGAGAGAGAAACATTGATCAGCTGCCTCCTGCACACCCCTGCTGGGGATGTTCCCCCAACCAAGGTACATGCCCTTGACCAGAATCAAACCCGGGACCCTTCAGTCCGCAGGCCGACACTCTATTCACTGAGCTAAACCAGCTAGGGCAGAGCATCTAATATTTGAGGCATATTTATAGAAACTATGAAACACGTAAATGACTTTATAATTTGTAAAGTTGCTGACAGTATAATATGAAATAATGAAAGCAAGAAATATAAAAGGTCTAAATTCTGCTCCCAGTAATCATCTCTATTTTCTTCAGCTCTTTAAGTGAGAGACATTGAAAAAAAAAAGAACAAGGAGTTGAATTATATACTTACAGGTCAGGAGAAGGAGAGGAGCCATCCTCCCACTTCCATTCATTGTCTGCTTTCTTATAAGAGAGGCCAAGCCAAGTCTGATTCACTGCAAGTGACTTCATGATATTCTGCATGGGCCCAAAATACACAAAGGTATTAACAGTAAAAGTGCATTTAGGGATGAAAATAATGAACTTGTGTCAAGTGAGAAATAATCATAAAAATAAAAACAATGAGTCAATATATGCCCACTGACAAATGAAACACCAAAAGTCTGTACATGTCTCAAACCAGGAATTCAATAAAAAGGAGAAACAACATAACTGAAAGAAAATATTATAATTAAGATAACAATACACCAAAAAGAGAATTACCTTTCTTAACTCATTTTATCATTCATTAAACTCAGTGCCTATTCTTTGAGCTTGACATATATCATTGAGTAAAAATGAGAAAAATTCCTGCTTCCAGTGAGGGTGTCAGCCAGATAGGAATAAAGGAACATATGAATACGATGGTCTGTAAAAAAGGTGACAAGTGCTATAAAAAATTAGAGCAGTGTAAGAGGATTACAGAGGAGAAGGTCTGGGCTGTGCAGCGGACATGATACACAGGTGGCAATTTTAAAAAGCACTGTTGGGTTAGGTCACTGATGGCGAACCTGTGACACGCGTGTCAGAGGTGACACGCGAACTCATTTTTTTTGGTTGATTTTTCTTTGTTAAATGGCATTTAAATATATAAAATAAATATCAAAAATATACATCTTTGTTTTACTATGGTTGCAAAGATCAAAACATTTCTATATGTGACACGGCACCAGAGTTAAGTTAGGGTTTTTCAAAATGCTGACACGCCGAGCTCAAAAGGTTCGCCATCACTGGGTTAGGTGATACTGAATAAATATTGAAGGAGGTGAAGTAGGTAGTGATGGTTATATCTGAAAGCACAATGCATGCCGAAGGAACATAACTGCTAGGTTTCTGCAGGGAGGGTATATGTGTTTTATGATGAAAAAGAAAAGTGTGCTGAAGTGGACACACCAGGAAAGAGTAGTAAAAAATTAAACAAGAAAATATCCTTTATCCTGGGTTTTAGATCTACAGCTGAGCCCTTCTTTTTGACTGGTATCTGCTGTTTGTTCATGTTCCAGAAATAGAGAATGAAATACAATCTCACCTTCAATCTATTCCTTCCGGTCTTTAAAAATGTAGCATTCAAAGTGAAACAAAGATCAGAACAGTTTAACCAAGAAACCATTTCTATGCTTTGGTGGTAGCAATAGTCTCTGTGTTGCACCCAGTGATTCAGAGATCCACAGCAGTCTCCTAGGAAAGAAAATACTTACTACTCAGCGCCCACAGAACCTCACAAACAAGGATTTACTGCTTCATAGCTTCTCCCTCTTAAAAGAATAAGGTTGACTTTATTACAGGTGTCCCCCGCCTCCCCTGCCACACTTCACCTCCCTCCACCCTGCCCTGCCCCAAAGGTCTTAACCACATTCTTAAGAAAAAAAAAAAAAATGAAGCTGTTATTAAGAACTAGAGGTCCAGTGCACGAATTCATGCATGGGTGGGATCCCTCTGGGTGGCCTGCAGGGATTGGGAAAAAACCTGCAGTTCAACACCACCTACAGCTCATACCTGCCACTTCCACTCATCCTGGCCCCACTGTGCCTGCCATGGGCTCATGCCCAATCAGTCCTGATCGGGAGAGACTTGCACTGCCGTAGCATGCCGGGGTCCAACCCCAGCGGGTCCAGGGGTCCCCAAAGGCGTGGACGGAGTCGGCGAAGAAGGAATGACATGGAGACAGCGTTCAGTTGATCAGCAACCTAGCCAGGATCTCTAGCCCGGATCTCCAGAGAGGTTCTGTAGCCATGTTCCCTCGCTAGGTTCTCCAGCCAGGTTCTGTCCAGGCTTTCCAGTCAGGTTCAGTGTCCAGGTTCCAGTCAGGTTCTCCTGCCAATCTCTGTAGTCAGGTTCAGTCCAGGATCCCTTGCCATGTTCTCCCGCTAGGCTCTGTCTCTAGGCTCCGAGGCCAGTCCCTCTCCAGGATCCTCCGGCATCCTCTCTCCAGCGAAGTTCTTCTGTCTCCAGGCTCCGTGTAGGTTCTGTCTTCTTGATTCTGTTCTAAGTTCTGAGTGTTTCTGTCTTGTTACAACTGTATTTATACCAGTTGATTCAATCCTATCAATCTCTATTACAAAGGTTAGGGCGTTTCTTATCTCCATTCCAGGGAGAAAAGATTATGTAGTTTAAGCATGATTGTTCGTAGTTAAAGGGATTAATTACCCGCCTGGCACTTAGTTGAGGGGTTTTATTCCCTCCCTAACTTCAGGGGAAAATCCCTACCTGGGGATTCAACCTTTCTCGGAGAGGTGACTTTGGTTAAAACACAGCGCCAAGAAGGTGAGCAAACATATTAAGAACCATATGCCATATATGCCAGGTCCCTTGAAACAGCAAGGATGGACCGGCTCCCGGCAAATTCCCCCTTTTTTATTTTTTAAAAGCAAGCATTAAAAAGAAAAACCTGAAACGCTCTCTTGTATCCATTTTAAGAGTAGGATTGGTGCTTTCTGCTATTACCTGAGTCCTGATCTATCACCCCAGGGAGAGCTTGGCAATCCTGCACTTTCCCGGGGTGGAAAGGCTGCAGTGGGGTTAAGGATAAGGCTCCTTGGGCCTACCTTCTCCCATGCCTCTACATTTACCTTTCCGGCACCTTTCCTTCCTCAGAAAAGCATGGACGTATTTCTTGTATAAAATGTTCTGTCTGACTGGGAGTAACCTTAATTCCTCTGCTAACAAGCATATATGTTAAAAGATCAATACGGAGTCTTTTTTCTTTAGACTCAGTATGGCACATCTTCTTAATCTAACGATCAATACAGAGTCTTCTTTCTTTGGACTCAGTATGGCACATCTTCTCAATCTAAGAATCAATACAGAGTCTTCTTTCTTTGGACTCAGTATGGCACATCTTCTCAATCTAAGTTCTGTACTATCCACCTTCTTACCCTACTTATCCTCTATAGGGGGGTCTGTAGCACCCTGGTGGAGTCCTATCCGTCCCGAGTGTGGGGTTCTCAATGGGGGGGGCTTACCTAAGGGAATCCTGTTCCAGGGGTTCCCAAAGGTGTGGACGGATTCAGCGAAGACTATCCACCCTCTTCCTATGGTGGAGTCTGATCCGTCCCGAGTGTGGGGGTTCTCAATGGGGGAGGGGGGCTTACCTAGGGGAATCCTGTTCCAGGGGTTCCCAAAGGTGTGGACGGAGTCGGCAAAGACTATCCACCTTCTTCCTACGGTGGAGTCCGATCCGTCCCGAGTGCGGGCGCTTACCTAGGGGTCCCTGTTCGGGCGCCATATGCCGGGGTCCAACCCCAGCGGGTCCAGGGGTCCCCAAAGGCGTGGACGGAGTCGGCGAAGAAGGAATGACATGGAGACAGCGTTCAGTTGATCAGCAACCTAGCCAGGATCTCTAGCCCGGATCTCCAGAGAGGTTCTGTAGCCATGTTCCCTCGCTAGGTTCTCCAGCCAGGTTCTGTCCAGGCTTTCCAGTCAGGTTCAGTGTCCAGGTTCCAGTCAGGTTCTCCTGCCAATCTCTGTAGTCAGGTTCAGTCCAGGATCCCTTGCCATGTTCTCCCGCTAGGCTCTGTCTCTAGGCTCCGAGGCCAGTCCCTCTCCAGGATCCTCCGGCATGCTCTCTCCAGCGAAGTTCTTCTGTCTCCAGGCTCCGTGTAGGTTCTGTCTTCTTGATTCTGTTCTAAGTTCTGAGTGTTTCTGTCTTGTTGCAACTGTATTTATACCAGTTGATTCAATCCTATCAATCTCTATTACAAAGGTTAGGGCGTTTCTTATCTCCATTCCAGGGAGAAAAGATTATGTAGTTTAAGCATGATTGTTCGTAGTTAAAGGGATTAATTACCCGCCTGGCACTTAGTTGAGGGGTTTTATTCCCTCCCTAACTTCAGGGGAAAATCCCTACCTGGGGATTCAACCTTTCTCGGAGAGGTGACTTTGGTTAAAACACAGCGCCAAGAAGGTGAGCAAACATATTAAGAACCGTATGCCATATATGCCAGGTCCCTTGAAACAGCAAGGATGGACCGGCTCCCGGCAGTAGCAGTGCTCGCCAGCCGTGAGCCCTGTGTCTGGCACCCTCCCAAGGGGAGTGGCCTACGGGATTGGGCTGAAACCAGCTCTCCAAAATCTGCTGAGGGTGTCCCAGATTGCAAGAGGGAGCAGGCCAGGCTGAGGGACCCCACCGGTGCACGATTGGGCTGGGGAGGGTCATGGGAAGGTTCCAGAGCGTGTCCAGCCCATCTAGTTCAGTACTGATTGGCCAGATGCCAGCAGCAAGCTAACCTACTGGTCAGAGAATCTGCTCCCTGGTGACCAGTGCAAGTCATAGCGACTGGTTGACCAGTTGACTATCTGCCCCCCAGTGGTCAGTGCAGGTCATGCCAAGTGGTTGAGCATCCTTAGCATATCATTAGCATATTATACTTTAATTGGTTGTTTGGTTGTTCTGCCATTCCATCTATTTACATATTACCCTTTTATTATATAGGACTAGAGGCCCAGTGCACAAAATTTGTGCACTATGGGGGGGGTTTCCCTCAGCCCAGCCTGCACCCTCTCCAGTCTGGGACATCCCTCTCACAATCTGGGGCTGCTGGCTCCTAACCACTCGCCTGTGTACCTGCCTGATTGCCCCTAACCACTTCTGCCTTCCAGACTGATCATTCCCTAAACACTCCCCTGCAGGCTCGATTGACACCTAACTGCTCCCCTGCCAGCCCGATTGCCCCCAACTGTCCTCCCCTGCCAGCCATCTTGTGACAACATGGGGGTGGCCATCTTATGATGATGTGGGGTGGCCATCTTGTGATGACACGAGGGCATGGGGTCAATTTGCATATTACCTCTTTATTATATAGGATTATCATCAACTCAGAATTATCTCACTTCCAAATTACCTTGTTTTGCATTTAGTTCTTCCAAAGCCTCAATAATATACTCATTCTCCTTTTGGAGCTGTTCAAGGGTTTCTATACAGGACAACAAGACTAAATATTAGATGAGAAAACACATTACATCTGATATTTTTACTGTTTCAAGAATCACAATAATGATAAGGTTCAAGTGGCAAAATATGGACATAATTTTAGTCCAGTTCCCTTCCCTACAGAATTAGTTTCATCTCTGGCTAAAATAATTGATTGTACTGTAAACTCAAAGTTGCTTAGAGACTAGATTTTAATAGTTCTCAACACAAAAAGAAATGATAATTATGTGACATGATAAAATTGTTAGCTAATACTGCTGTAGAACTCATATTGCAATATATAAATGTATCAAACCAACACATTGTACTTCTCAAACTTGTACATTATACGTCAATCTTATCCCAACTAAAACACAAACAAAACCCGTCTTTTAACATGCCTAGTCACTAAAGAACTCTCAAATGGTTGATTTAATTTGTCAATATAGGTTTGATACATCACAAGAAAAAAAATAATATTTTAATGCAAGTCCTCTGTAAAATATTTATCATAAACATAGACTATTTTTATATTCCAATTTAATTAACATAAAAGTAGCTTTCCGATTACTCCAATATTTTAAATTTCTTTCCTTAGGAGGCATACAGAAACTGTGAAAACATGATCACTTTTCAGATATTTAAGTTCTTCCATTTTCATGCTCCATGAACATCTTGCACAAACTGCTGACCTTGACATTTTATTTTTGGTTTACATGTTTTCTCTAAGCCTCCTAAGGGCTGGGTTCATATTTTATGTATGTATGTATGTATGTATGTGTTTGTTTATCCTCACCTGAGGATATTTTTCCATTGTTTTTATTTATTTAAAAATATATATACTTATTTATTTCAGGGAGGAAGGAGAAAGAGAGATAGAAACATCAATGATAAGAGAGAATCACTGATAGGCTGCCTCCTGCACACACACACACACACACACCCCCCAACTTGGGATCGAGCCTGCAACCCAGGCATGTGCCCTGACCAGGAATCGAATCTTGACCTCCTGGTTCAGGTCAATGCTCAACCACTCAGCCACGCTGGCCAGGCTTTTTCCATTGCTTTTAGATAGAGTGGAAGAGAAGGAAGGAGGGGGAGAGAAAGAGAGAGAGATGTATGTGAGAGAGACACAGATTGCTTGCCTTTTTCACAAGCTTCGAACAGGGCCAGGAAACAAACCTCCAACCCAGATATGTGCCTTTGAGCTGGAATCGAACCTGAGGTTCTTCCGTGTGTGGCCAATGCTCTCTAACCAATGAGCAACATCTGCCAGGACTGCATTTATTTTTGACCACCAGCCTAGTTGTGGGCATCTAGTGTGCATTGAATACATGTGATAAATAAATGAGTTAATGAGCCAATTAATTAATATAGGAAGCTATTTTTGATACATGTGAGACAGTTTCAGAAGATGGCATGAAGAATTAAAGAGACAAGAAGCCATTAAAACTACCATGCTGCTATATTAGCGATGAACCATTTTAGGGCTGCAACAAGGAAAACAATCCAGCATTCTGTAAAGAGAGTGTGTTCTAGTTCTGATATTACCTTTATTTTGGTAAAGAACTTTTTGGATCTGAAGAAACCTTTCTGATTTTTCTTGGAAAGACTCAATCCATTGGTTAAGATCCTTCATCTTTTCCTCAGATGCCTGAATACTTTGAAAGTCTAAGAACAAGAATTCCAAATAAGTATAAAGCATATACTCAATTGTGAAACAGTAGCATATTAGACTAAGATGTTGAATTGTTACAGTTTCCTCCTTAATAAATTCCCCCAGGAATGTCTTTGAAAACTGCCGGGAGCCGGTCCATGCTTGCTGTTTCAAGGGACCTGGCATATATGGCATACTGTTCTTAATATGTTTGCTCACCTTCTTGGCGCTGTGTTTTAACCAAGGTCACCTCTCCGAGAAAGGTTGTTTCCCCAGGTAGGGATTTTCCCCTGAAGTTAGGGAGGGAATAAAACCTTTTAACTAAGTGCCAGGCGGGTAGTTAATCAATTTAACTACAAACAATCATGCTTAAGCTACATAATCTTTTCTCCCTGGAATGGAGATAAGAAACGCCCTAACCTTTGTAATAGAGATTGATAGGATTGAATCAACTGGTATAAATACAGTTGTAACAAGACAGAAACACGCAGAACTTAGAACAGAATCAAGAAGACAGAACCTACACGGAGCCTAGAGACAGAAGAACTTCGCTGGTGAGAGCATGCCGGAGGATCCTGGACAGGGACTGGCCTCGGAGCCTAGAGACAGAGCCTAGCGGGAGAACATGGCAAGGGATCCTGGACTGAACCTGACTACAGAAATATGGCAAGAGAACCTGACTAGAACCTGGTGACTGAACCTGGCTGGAGAACCTAGCGAGGGAACATGGCTACAGAACCTCGCTGGAGATCCGAAGCAGAACCTCTCTGGAGATCGAGACCAGAACTTGGCTAGAGATCCTGGCTAAGCTGCTGATCAACTGAACGCTGTCTCCGTGTCATTCCTTCTTCGCCGACTCCGTCCACACCTTTGGGGACCCCTGGACCTGCTGGGGTTGCTAAGGGAATTTTAATTTATCCACCATTACTTCTAAAGTCTAGTCTAACTCTAAAATATAATCTTAATTTCTTATGTTTTAATGTGTTTCTATCAATAAAAAAACTGTTCAGCTCAATTAAAAGAGACAAAAACAACAAAAATCATCTCAAATCTTTTAACATTATGTCTGGTTGATTGAATATGTAGAATTTTACTTCATAAGCAAAAGTATAAAATTTTTAGTTTCAAATTAATGTTATCCCAGAGAAACTACTATTTTTTAATAACAGATGGCAAATGATTTTAATAATAAAAACATTCTATTGATCTAAGATAGGTTGTTGATGGCATGGACAATTGGAATAAATTGTCAAAGAAGTTTTCTATTTTCATAGTAAAGACAATTGCAAATGCATTGAGCTAAATTTTCTTAGTAAGTTGTAATTTTCAAAATAATAATAAGTAATCATTACTATGAATATCTTAAGCAGTATTGCAATAATATATCCTCCTTAGAAAAAAAAATGTGCAGTTGAGAGCTCACAAAGTTAAATTCACTAAAATAGGAAAATGTTGTGATAATTTAATGTCTTTTTCCCTGTTCTCTATTCAGTATGACATTAATACATTTACCAAAAACTGGGATCTGGAAATACTTTAAAGCAATATGATAATCTAACAAACAGGCTATTATTTCTTTTCCCCAAATAAATCAAACTTACATTGGTAACCAAAGAATCCACATAACATCAAGAGCAGCAGGCTGAAGATTCCCAGGACCACTGGAATGATTCCATATACAGAAAAGGGGAAGGCAGAAGCTAAGAAACACAGTGAGAGATAATCAGAGAGAATCTCTGCTCCTATTATTTGAAAGATTAATGTCAATATCTTTCATTTATTATTGTTTCAAAAATATCCTGAATTTTCTGAAGGATGATTTCCAATGAGTGAATTACTATGAACTATTAGGCTGAATGAGAAGAGGAAAAAAAAAAACCTAGTTAAGAGCATGCGCAGCCAAGAATTAACATGATGGACCTTACTGTTGTCCCACAAGGCCTGCTGACCAGATGGCCTCGGCTGGCATCTGCAAATAGTTTCAGGAGCTTTCCCATCACAATTAAGTGATAAGAATGGCTCACGGGGCTTAAACTGTTTCTGCAAACAATATGCTTTGTGCTGAACAACTGCTTCCGTTCTGGAAGTCTGGAACTTTGTTACATGCCAACCTGAGGCTGCCTATGTGAGCAGCCCCGGATCAAAACTCAACACTGATTCTCCAGTGAGTTTCCCTGGTGGGCAACATGTGACATGTGTTGACATACTTGTTGCTGGAGGAATTCACAAGACCTGACTCTACTGGGAGAGGGTCCTTGGTAACTTGAGCCTGGCCTCCCGACACTTCACGAACCTTTGGTGATTTTGCTTTTACCCTTTTACTGTCATAAACCTAAGTTGAATGTACAAAAATATACTGAGTTCTGTGAATGCTTTTAGAGAATCATAAACCTGAGTGCGGTCTTGAGGACTTCCACCACAGACAAAAATTTTGCATACAGGTATTATTAAATATTCTTAAATACTAGGCATAAAATTTCAGTTCAGTTAGCATTATCCTCATTAATGTAATCAGATGGGGGAAATGCTTAAGTATTTAAATCTATGTTGTTTTTAAGATAGAATTATTAGAACTTAATGACTAGTAGTATATTCTCCTCATAAAGAATTACTGTAAATTTTAGGTAGTGTCTTAACTGAATGATATTTGGCTATAGAACTACCAACATCTATAATTTATTTAGTTTCATAAAAATATGCTACATCCCCACAGTCCAGAAACTAAACTTTCAGACATCACTGTTAATAGTCTCTTTCGGGGGATATGTTTATTATTCCATTTGACATAAATTTATAAATTCTAGTGCATAAAGGTATTTCCTTATATTTCTGGAGAATTATACTTTTTTAAAAAATATATTTTATTGATTTTTTACAGAGAGGAAGGGAGATAGACAGTCAGAAACATCGATGGGAGAGAAACACCGATCAGCTGCCTCCTGCACATCTCCCACTGGGGATGTGCCCACAACCCAGGTACATGCCCTTGACCGGAATCGAACCTGGGACCCTTCAGTCCGCAGGCCGACGCTCTATCCACTGAGCCAAACCGGTCTCGGCGAGAATTATACTTTTGAAACAAAGTGAAAAGCTCCCACCAAAGAGAGTGGTTATATTCATAATTAATGTCTAACTCATTTTTTAACTTGCTGGATAATATAACTTAGTGGCTATCAACCAAAGATAATTTTGTCCCCAGGATACATGGTAAATGTCTGGAGACATCGTTGGTGTCGTAACTAATGGGCGAGTGCTACTGGCATCTAGTGGGTAGAAGCCTGCAATGGTGCTAAACATCCTATCATCACTGGACAGTCCCCCCAACAAAGAACTATCTAACCCAAAACATCAGTAGTGCTGGATTGAGAAACTGTGTTCTACAAAATGATGTTAAGTTTAATTATGGTCAAAAGTAGGCAATTTTGTGTAGTAGGGTTCAACATTTTACTGTCTTTTTACAATTTTACTGAAATTTAAACTTCAAGCACATTTGTATCTCAGCTTCATGTGAGGAAACAGATCTATATTTGGACCAATGGTTTCTTTTATCTTTAAATATGCTTCTTAATATATGAACTTTTCAAGCATGTCTGTGAGAATATATGGTTTTGTTTATTTTTACATATGTTTTGGAAAAAAAAATGTAAGCTCTATATTTTCCCTAAATTTTAAAATACCCAAATAGTAACAACTTAGAGAAAAATAAAATCAGGGGAAATAGGTAGCTTACGCTAACACAGAGAGAACATAAATTAATAAAATGTAGCATATATACTTTACCATTCCTATTGCTGTGCTCAGGAATTGGGTCCCACTCATCTTCGGGAGGAGGGGGAGGGGGAGGAAGGGGAAGAGGCGATTCCAAGTCCACAATAGGGATTATCTCTGTCTGCTCTGTGATTTCTTTAACATAGAAAATAAGTTATGAATGTCTAACCTTATAAAGCAAATTATTTTAGACTGAGCGGATAAAGAAGTTGTGGTACATTTACACAGTGGAATACTATGCAACTTTAAAAAAGGAAGATCTCTTACCCTTAGTGACAGCATGGATGGACCCGGAGATTATTATGTTAAGTACAATAAGCCAGTCAGAGAAAGATCACATGATCTCACTCACATGTGGAATCTAGTGAGCAAAATAAACTGACTATATGAAATAGGTCCAGAGGCATGGAAGCATGGGACAGACTGACAGATCTCAAATGAGAGGGGAGACAGGAAGAGATTAACTGAAGAACATATAGGCATATATACACAGCCCATGGACACAGACAGTGGTGTGAAGAAGGCATCAGGTGGGGTGGGGGTGGAAGAGGGCAAATGCAGGGGGGTGGAGATATCTGTAATACTGGCAACAATTTTTTAAAAAGTGGTAAAAAAAAAAGTAAGTAAAATAAAATAAAAAAGAACCCCTCTTGCACTTGTAAAATATTAAGAGGTTATTACTATTTTTAAAGTTCGATAGGAATATGAATATACCAGTAGTAAAAAAGACACATCACGTTTCTACCCAACAACCCATCTAGCCCTCCTTAAACTACTTAAACTAATGGATTACATTTTAGATCTAGCCAAGAAATAGATAATTATGTCTGCTAATTATCTATGAAAGTACTCTTTCAAGCGTATCTAGAAACACGAAAGAAAATATCTGACAATTATGCCCCTACTACAATTGCAACCAGCGGTGACAATACACAAAGGTAACTAAAATTTTACTTTAGTTATTCAAATAAATATTCAGTTAGTAAAATGGTATGGAACATTTGGATTAAAAAAAATAGCAGTACCTGGAGGTTGTTCAGAGTCTGAAGCATCTGACACTGTGGAGCCGCCGGCTGGTTTGCTTGTCTGCATGGTAAAGGGGAGCCCACAGAAGTGTCGGTAGGTGAATGAATAGATACTTCTGACACTAACCCCTTAGACGTGAGGAGAAGTTCAGACCTGGCCTAAGGAGGGGCAGCTGCATACAGTTGTATGATACTAATTTACTCTGGTAAAAACCACAGAGGACATGTGCATCAACAACTTTATATATTTCTAATAGGTTTGCGAAAATAAAAACTGCCCCTACTTAAATGGTGTACAACAAGCCTTCTTTGCTGTTGTTAATCCTCACCTGAGGATATTTTTTTCCATTTGGTCTTTAGAGAGAATGGGAGGGTTGCGGGGGGGGGGGGGGGGGAAGGGGGGAGAGAGAAAGAGAGAGAGAGAGAGAGAGAGAGAGATTTTGTGAAAGAGGCACATCAATTGGTGGCCTCCTGCACATGCCCTGGCCAGGGGTGAGGATCGAACCTGCAACCCAGGTGCATGGCCTTGACACGCCATCCTTTGGTGCCCAGGCTGATGCTCTAACCACTTTGGAACACTGGTCAAGACACAACAAGCCTTTTAATAGCATTTGATTTGCGCAAGTAATATTCCATCACTCTGGAAACAAATTAAGAAAAGCCACTGTCATAAAAAATTATAATTGAGTAGTCTATATCGAAAATTCTCATGAGGATTGAGAATGTAGTGAAGAAAGACATAAAGTCTATGGAAACTAAGAGGCTAGATAACCAGTTGAATAAGAAAAGGAATAATACTGGAAATAACAGATACCTGTTAATCAAAGGTGGATTTAAATGACATCCTATAAGAAATGGCATTTGAAGATAAAAATCCTATAACAACATTTATATATCCAGTTATTGAAAGTTTGGCTTAAGTTTTTTGGGTAACACCACCCCCCTCCCAGACTTTTTTTTTTTTAAGTAAAAACAATTTCTATTCACAGAAATATGAGTGGGTAGCCATGAACAAACTACCTGTTACTATTTATTGGACTCACACAAAAAAGCCCAATATTTGAAGTGGGTACAAATAGATATTGTACATGGACAAAAATAAACATATGACTCTTTCTCACTGGGGTCATAACCTCATAGAAACTAATTCATATTTGAGCCAGTCTGTTTGAAACCATAGAAGATACCACAGATATAAACTGTCATAAGTTTTCCATTCTTTTATGTCCTGTCCAGATACAATGGTTTTATAAGTAATTATAAAAATATATCACATTTGCCTTCTAATATGTGAAATACAAGGTTAATTACCAAAAAAGAATATCATAACACTCAAAGAACTCAATAAAGTCAGAAATAAAGAGAGCAGAGATTTAATAAAAATATATCTCCTATTGATTTTCTGCCTGCATTATAAGTAATTTTTACTTTGTTAACTTACTGATTCTATAATTAAAAATCTAATTATGTTGAATTGGATCAGGATTCAGATAAGTGGGGGAAAGGAAAATGTATTAACCATTTATGTTTGAACATCACTTTTAATAAGCAAATATGAAAAAATATTATATGGATGTATACAGTATCCTATTCATGCTCATATCCATTCTATTAAAATAAAATAATCTTATTCTACTGTGTAGCCTTTTGATATAACCACCTCCCCATTTGGGTAGTTATAAATCTATGCATTTTAAAGAAAGAATCCTTTAAAGAATGAGCTAGAAGGAAAGTTCTATTTCATTGTTTAGAGGGGAAAAACCAAATTGCTTAGTAGTGGACACTTTAAAAAGGAAACGGAAAAGGAAAATGAGAAGAACAAGAGCAAGAGAAAGATAAGACAAAACAACAAGAAAAATACATGCCAATGTGTTTATTTAATTCATATGAGCATAAAAATTATTTACACTGGTGATCAGAGGCACGTGGGACTATAGGGGAGAGGAAAAGATTATTCATATTTGCTTCACCATTAGCCTTCATTATATAGATAGAGATAGAAAAGTCAAAGCAAAGAGAATGATTCAGGACAAAGAAAAAAATTCATGTTGTGGGTAAACTTTACTATAGAGAATGTTCACAGCTCCACATTATTAAAAATGACATGTGTCCATAAATGAGGAAATAAGAAGTTGGTTGATGCCCCATTAATATAATAAAATGCTATACATCCAATATAATCACTACATTAAAATCTACTTTTTGACATCATAGAAATATATTTATGTAGACAAATTAATTGAATAAAGAGCATATATCCCACTAATAAGCTGCACAGCAAAGGAAACCATCAACAAAATGAAAAGGCAACTTATGAAATAAGAAAAAATACTTAGTCATATATCTGATAGAGGGTTAATATTTAAAATATACTTAAAAACTCATACAACTCAAGAGCAAAAAATAGTTGATTTAAAAAAAATGGCAAACTGAATAGACATTTTTCCATAGAAGACATACAAATGCCAACAGGCACATGAAGAGATGCTCAACAATTTAATATCAGTTATCAGGAAATAAAAATCAAAACCACAATGAGATATCACCTCACTTCTGTTAGCATTACTATTAAAAAAGAAAAGAGATGATGTTGGCAATGGTTTGCAGAGAAAAGGAACCCTTTTCCACTGTTGATGGGAAGGTAATTTGGTGCAGCCACTATGAAAAACGATATGGAGATTCCTCCAAAATAGAACTACTATATAATTCAACAATTCTGATTGGGATATATATCCAAAGGAAATGATAACAGGTTCTCTCCTAGGTATCTATACTCCCATGTTCATTGAAGCTTTATTTACACTAGCCAAGAAATGGAAACAACCTAAGTATCTGTCAAGAGATGGGTAAAGAACAAGACGTAGTATATATATCCATGTATATACCATATATACCATACAAATGACTAAATAATATTCCATTGTGTAACACATATATACCATATACACCATATGTGCTACACAGTGGAATATTATTCAGTCATTTGAAAGAATGAAATCCTGCCAATTAGGACAACATGGATGCATCATGATGGCATTAATGCTAAGTGAAAAAGGCCAAAGAAAAACATATACCGCCTGGTACCACTTAGGCAAAATATTTTTTTAAAGAAGTCAAACTCATAGAAATGGAGAGTAGAAAATTGATTGCCATGAGTTGGGACATGTGAGAAATAGGAAGAGGTTGGGAAAAAGATACAAACTTTCAGCTATAAGATGAATAAAGTCTGAGGGTCCGTTATACACTAAGCATGGTGACTATAGTTAATAACATTGCATTGTATAATTGAAATTTACTAAGAGAGTAGAATTTAAATGTCCTCATCACCCCTCCTCCAAATATGTATGGTATTATACAGGTGTTCACTATTAGATGGGAAATATCCTTCACAATATCAAGTCATCACAATGTATACTTTAAATATGTACAATTTGTCAATGATACTTCAATAAGCCAAAAAAATTGAAATGTGTCATTCACAATGACACCAGGATAGAAAGGAAATGGAGGCGTATATGTGAAAATGTTGCCAGTAGATGCCACTATGCAGTATGCTTTACATTTGTAAGAATATAAAACAACAAACCAGGATTGTTAAATAAAATAGAGAACTAGCATATTTCTTCATTATCTTTCATTTTCATATCAGTACAAGCATTATCTTAATATTTTTCTTCTACTACATTTTCCCTTTTCATTTAGGAATCATAGCTACATAACAAGTTTGCTCTTGTTCCCCACTTACCTTTTTAAATTTAATATTTGGTACTTCTAGTCATTTAAGAATGTCATTTCTATGAACCCATTTGTTCAGATTATATGAGGTCCTAAATTCTATAGTAGAACTTGTTCACTTCTAATTGAAAATCTAAGGCTTTCTTGATTGACTGAATTGAGGAGTGCAGAGTATAATTTTAAAAAGCACTGTATAGTTTCAGAAAACGTGTCAGAGTCAACATATTTGAAGTCAATAAACTTGGATTATCTTCTAAGCTTTATAGCTTTGAAGATCCATTTTTGTAAGTCAATTGCCATTTGCAAATATTAAATACTAGAAGCCTGGTGCATGAAATTCATGCATGGGTATGGTCCCTAGGCCTGACCTGCGATCAGGGCCATCTTCCCCAGCTGCCTGCAGCTGGCACCACCCCCTGCTTCCAGCTACCCCCGGTTTCCCGTTCATCATTGGGTGATCGATGCCTGACAGCCAGAGAAAGGGACCAAGAGGTTAGCTATTCATGCCCGCTCGCTGGCCTTGCCCCCACCGCGGGTGGCCTTCAGGTGATCAGAGCCTGCCAGCCAAGGAAAGGGACTAAGAGGTAGTCAGTGCGCCTCATAGTGACTGGCCCAGCAGTTGTTCTGGTCATTCTGCCATTAGGGTCAATTTGCATATTACCCTTTTATTATATAGGAAAGAGGCCTGGTGCACAGGTGGGGGCCAGCTGGCCTGCCCTGAAAGGGGCTTCAATCAGGGTGGGGGTCACTGCTGGGGGCAGGACCGGCCTAGGCGAGGGGCTGTGGGCAGTTTGCAGGCCATCCACACCCCCATCAGGGTGGGGGTACTCACTGGGGGGTGGAGTTGGCCTGGGTGAGGGACCGTGGGTGGTTTGCAGGCTGACTATGTCGCCTGTTTGTTAGGAAGGATGTCCAGAATGACATCCAGAAGATGTCTGGTCTATACAGTCTAATTAGCATATTATCCTTTTATTAACATAAATGTGTTTTTCTATTAAAAATGCAATAATTCTTATTTCTCTCTCTCCACAAAGAACAGTAGATATATTAGATGAATATAATACAAATGACAATGTCTCTGAGGACACATTTTTTTACATTTTATTTTTAATTTTTAAAAATATATTTTTTATTGATTTCAGAGAGGAAGGAACAGGGAGAGAGAGACAGAACATCAATGACAAGAGAGAATCACTGATTGGCTGCCTCCTGCATGCCACCCCACCAGGGACTGACCTGGACACGTGCCCTAATGAGGAATGGAACCATGACCTCCTGGTTCATAGGTCATTGCTCAACCACTGAGCCACTCCAGCTGGACTTAGTTACATTTTAACACTATCTTCAATCTCAAAATTGTATAAATTTCTACTTATTTCCTTTTAGTTGGCTTCACCAAGAACTTAAAAGTATGGTTTTTTAAACAAACTCTACAAACAAATATGTATCATTAATGTTTTAATAACACACTGAAGCTGTTTTTATCATTAATTACTTCATTGTACATATATAGACATATACATAAACACATATACATGTGATTAGAAATTTTGACCGAAACAAATAATAGACTAAATTGTCTTGCCATTGTTTTTCCTAAAATTACATTCTCAGGAGATTTATGTATAACTAGAGGCCTGGTGCACGAAATCACGCATTTAGGGGGGTCCCTCAGGCCGGCCAGTACCCTCTCACAGTCTAGGAGCCCTCGGGGGATGTCCAACTGAAGGCTAAGGCCGCTTCCCCAGGGGAGTGGGCCTAAGCCTTCAGTCGGACATCCTCAGCGCTGCAGTGGAGACAGGAGAGGCTCCCACCTCTGCCACTGCACTCGCCAGCCGTGAGCCCGGCTTCTTGTTGAGCGGCGCTCCCCCTGTGGGAGCACACTGACTACCAGGGGGCAGCTCCTGTGTTGAGTATCTGCCCCCAGGTGGCCAGTGTGTGTCATAGCAACTGGTCTTTCTGCCATTTGGTTGATTTGCATATTAGCTTTTTATTATATAGGATATTTAGAATCTTACTACTTGGTGGTGGTCATCATAGTGGTGATAGTGGTCTTTTAAAAAATAATATGTACTTTGTGTTTTGTGCAAAATAAGCATGGCCTTTTAAATTATTTTTCCTACTCATCTTCTCTGTTGAAAAACTGTCCCTGTCATAAAGTATGCATGGTCTGTGCCCTTGACCGGAATCGAACCCGGGATCCTTCAGTCTGCAGTGTGATGCTCTATCTCCTGAGCAAAACCATCTAGTACTCTTTTTATTTCCAATGTCACTACTTTCTGCTTTTAATTTTATTCGTTTGCTTGATTTGTTGTTTTTTCTTATTCTAGTTCCTCAAGGCAGAAGCTGAGAGTATTGATTTGTTCCAGACTTCAATATGCTTACTGATTTGATGATTATGTATTCTATTGATTACTAAATGAGTGTTCAATGCTTCAGCTATTGTGGATTTCTCAATTTTTATTTTAAATTTTATCAAGGTTCTATTGTATTTCAACTTTGTCAAGGTTGTATTTTATTATATTTTAGAAATATTTCTGAAGTAATAAGACCATTATAAAAGACATAGGTGCTAACTTTAAAGATGTAATAATGACTGATATTTTGTCTATTTGTATTAGATCCAGGTATAGTAATGAAGAACAGTGTGCTCTTTCCCAAGCCCATTTATCTTCTTCCCTACTTACAACTCTTGAAGATTATGTGTATTTAGTTTATAATTTTTATTTGAATACATATTGACAACTTTCATATTTTATATGACTACTATATACTGATTTGTATATGACATAATTATGAGTTAAAAACATACTTAAGTTCAGAATCCCATTATATGAACTAGGTAACAGCTCACTCATCTATTTCTCTGCCCTGATACATCCTATGTATTTCTAACTTTCCTCTACTGATAATGCCACAACAAATATCCCTGTCAATAAGGGAATGATGGAAATCTAGGGGAGGAGCATTCCAGGCAGAGGGAAGAGCTAGTGTCAAGGCCCTGTGGCAGAAACAGGATTAATGTATTCTGAGTAAAGTTGAGGAGGCCAGCTCGGTTAGAGTTAGTGGAGCCACAGAGAGTTGTAGATGAGTAGGACCCATCTATCCTCTCCTCCCAGATTCACTTTTCCTTCATATACAGATATTTCTTACTCCTTCTCTGATGCTGAGCTGATCAGAGTCTGTTTCCTCATCAATAAATTGGGAAATCAATACCTGTCTCATATATATAATTTTTACATGCATTATAATCCTCAGGACATCCTCAATGAAATATAAGATTACCATCTTATTTTACAGAGGGGCCAACTAAAACCATTTTTACATCCATTGCTTCTTGGTACTTCCTCTTTGTGAACGTATATGTACATTTCTTGTATTTTATTCTTATTTCCAAATAGGGCAAATGGTAACGATCCCAGCATTCAGAGATAAATGCCAGAGTGTGGGAGTTTACAGCACATTTGGGGAGTGTTTATGGCACCCTTGGGCTGCTTTGATTTGTCATGGTGGGTGTCCACCTCAGAGTCAGGTTCAAGGGAGGTTTCAAAATTGTGCAGCTGAGATGCCAATTCTTGCCTCTGACTTGAGAACCCACTGACTTGAACCACAAGGAAAAGACCAAGGTCAGAGAGAGACTCAACATCCGTACCCCGGAGTCTGGGCCTGTGCTCAGTCTTCCCCGGCATCACCCAAAGCTCTCACCATCACTTCCCAGGAGTGAAGCCTTAGGTCATAGAGGGTCTGAGGACACAGACAGGGATTGGCTCAGCAGAATTTTGGATTGAGATGGTGGCACTTCCTCAACTGTTATCAGTTGCCTGAGGTGGGAAACTTTTGGCAGCCAGCCTTTCAGAGTTGCAGCTGCAGGCTCACCTACCCACCACTACAGTCCGAGGACTGGGCACAGTGGGAGTCAGTGTTAGAACAGCCCTTCAACCAAGCAATCACCCACACTCTGGGACATTCTGAAAATGCCTGCATTCCCCCTGTCCCCCCTTGTCACTGTGGACCCATGGAAGCAACCCAGACTGGAAAGAGACAGAAGTGACCAAACTGGAGAAAAGGAAGGGAACATCTAAAATCCAGGACTCTCCTCCCGGCTGGAAAATTTCAACCTGCAGGCTAACCAGGACAGTCACACAGAGGGCATCTCTCTCCTGCAACCTGAGGCCAATCTGTTCTCATTTGTCCTCAGTGTGAAAGGCGCACAACACCATTTGGGCAGATGATGGACAGAGAGGGCCTGAGCATGCCGCCAACAGAGCCCCAGGTCACGGACTTTCCAGGCCACTGGCTGCGGAGTCCCAGGGCCTGAGCATCTTCTCAGGGGGGTCACAGGAGGGCAGCACAGAGGACACCCCACCATCGTTCTCCTCTGCTCTCTGATTTTACTAATTGTGAAACAAATTAGGAAACGCCACTGTCATTAAATAATTATAAGAGAGTAATCTAGAGTGAACATTCTCATAAGAATTGAGAATTTAGTGGGAAAACATAAAGGTTATGGAAACTAAGAGGCTAGATAACCAGGTGATTAAGAAAAGAAATAATCCTGGAAATAACAGATAAGTGTTCATCAAAGGTGGATTAAAATGATGTTCTTTAAGAAATGATACTTGAAGATAAAAATCCCATAATAAAATTTGTATATTCAGCTATTGACAGTTGGCTTAAGGGATTTTTTGTAACACCATCTCCCCACACGGTTCTTTTTCAAGTAAAAACAAGTTCTATTCACAGAAATACAAGTGTGTAGCCACCAACGATGGGCCTTTTGCTATTTATTGGAGTTACACAAAAATAGCTCAATATTGCAGTGGGTAGAAATAGATATTGTTCATGGACAAAAATAGACATAGGGGTTCTTTCTCATTGGGGTCAGAACCTCATAGAAACTAATGTATATTTTAGCCAATCTGGTTGAAAACACACAAGATACCACAGATATGGATAGTTGTCATAAGTTTTCCATTCTCTTATGTCCAATTTAGAACAAATGGTCTTACAAGCAATCATGACAATGTATGACATGTTACATTTTAATAAATGAGATACAAAGTTGATTGACTAAGAAAATATTATAACACTATTGGTCACTCAGAGATCTCAATAAAGACAAAAAAAGCAGGGGTTTAATAAAAAAATAAATTCTACATTGATTTTTCTACCCGTATATAAATAATTTTTACTTTGTTGTTGCCTTTCTGTTTCTAGAGTTAAAAATCTGATTACACTGAATGGGTGAGAATTCAGAAAAGTGCAGGGAAAAGAAGAGTATTAATCATTAATGTTTGAACATCACTTATGTATAGATACAGCACCTAACTATGACCTCATCCATTCTATTACACTGAAATAAACTTACTGTACTGTGTAGCCTTGTGATATGATTAGCCTTGTGATATGGAAGATTACATACCTATGGATTTTAAAGAGAGAACCTTTTTAAAAAGGAACCAGAAGGAAGGTTCCATCCATTTTCTTGTTTAGTAAAAAGAAAAAAAGATTGTGTAGACACTTATAATAGCACATAAGGAAGGAAAATGAGAAGGAACAAGAGCGAGAGAAAGAGAAGATGCAAAACAACAAGAGAAACATTTTTTGCGAGTGTATTCAATTCAGCTGAGCGTGGAAAATTATTTATGCTGGGGATCATAGGCAGGTGAGACTGCCATCCTCACTTTATTATTAGGCTTCATGTCACATTTTGTCAGGTGTTTGTTTTGTTTTTAGTTCTAATAGAGAAAGGAAAGTAAAAGCAAAGAGAGTGATTCAGCATGGAAGGACCTGGAGTGTCTTATGCTAATAAGAGAAATAAACCAGTCAGAGAAAGACAAGTATCACATGATCTCACTTATATGTGGAATCTAATGAACAAAATAAACTGATGGACAAAATATATCCAGAGACATGTAAGCATGTAGCAGATGATGAATCTCAGAGGGATGGGGGAGGTCAGGTTGGGAAGAGATTAATCATATAATTGATATGCATGTTGTAGGAAAATTGCATTACAGAGAATGCTCATAGCAGTATTATATGTGAGGACCAGAGTATTAGATATGTCCATAACTGAAAGTTTGGTTAATTTCCCATTGATATAATGAAATACTATATATCCAAGATAAACACTACATTGAAAATTTTTGTGACATTGACACATGTTCATCTAATTAATTGAATAAAAAACATACATCTCACAAAAAATAAAAAACTGCACAAAAAAATAAAACATCAACTAACTGAAAAACCAATGTATGAAATAGGAAAATGGTATTTATAAATCATATACAAAGGTTTAATATCATATATATATATATATATATATATATATATATATATATATATATAAAAACTAATACAACTCAATAGCAAAAAAAAAAAATCTGGTTAAAGAGAAATGGAACAGACTGAATGGTGCCAGAGAGGAGGGGTGTGGGAGTGAACGGATAAAGAAGGTGAAGGGATTAGCTAAAGAACATATATGTATACCCTGTGTACACGGACTGTAATGTGGTGGAGGCCACGGGAGGGGGAGGGACGGGTGGGTTGCGGGAGGCAAAGTGCAGGAGCTGGACATTGGCAACCTCTGCAATAGTGTCAACATTAAAAATGTTTTTCAAAAAAAGAAAGAGATTGGGGCATCTCTAAGACAAAAATGAGCTGACCTGAAAGCCCTCCAATGGCCCAAACTAACACAATTTATTAACTTTTTAAAAAAAATATTTTGTATTGATTTCAGAGAAGAAGGGAGAGGGAGAGAGAGATAGAAACATCAATGATGAGAGAGAATCATTGATTGGCTGCCTCCTGCACACAACCTACTGGGGATCCAACCCATAACCAGGGCATGTGCTCTGACTGGGAATCGAACCCTGACTTCTGGTTCATAGGTCAACATATAGCCATTGAGTCACACTGGCCAGGCCCAAACTAGAACAATTTAAATAACAAAATAAATAAAGTCGTATTGGATTATAATCTAGGTATTAAATTAACATTAGTGAGCCCATACTATCATAAAGAAATGCTTGAATAATTTTTAAAATGACAGATAAAAGACAAATTTTTACAGATTTTCAAATACTCCCTCTTCAGGCTGGGCTGACCTTGATGTCTTGCTTCCAAAGAACAGAGATGGAAAGCAGAAACTGGTGACCTCACATTGGAGAAGCCTGGCATACACTAACCAAATGATAAGGTGAATATCACCACTGACGCATTGTGCGTAACATGTACCCCGATAAGATTTGATGAGTAGCATACTTCACATTTGTAATAATTTGTCTAGAAACCCATGCATAACTCCAGCCTAAATATGAGGAAAACTTTAGAATGAATATAATTGAGAGGCACTCTATATAATAAAGAGCTAATATGCTAATTAGACTAGACAGCGGAACGACCATGTAGATGACCTCCCAGACAAAGCCTGGGCTGTGAGGGCTGAGGCAGCCAGGGCTCAGAGGGCTGAGCTCCTTGCAGAATTTTGTGCATCAGGACTCTAGGTTTACATAAAACCTGACCACAAGAAAAGACTAAAGGTGTCACAGAACAAAGGAGACATGACAACTAAATGTCATGTTGTTTCTTTAAATGAATCTTTTTTTAAAAAGGACTTAAATGAATCTTTTTTAAAAAAGGACATTAAGGGAAAAGCTATAGAATCCTAATGAAATATGGAGTTTCATTATTAGCAATGTATCTATATTCAGTAATTTGAGTTTGACTATGATAGTATAAGATGATTATAGTAAGGGAACCCAGGTGAAGAGTATAAGGAAAATATGTACTATCTGTGAAACTTCCTATAAATCTAAAATTATTTTGAAATAAAAAATTCATTTTTTAAAACATACTCTTTTTGCAACATGTAACACCTAGCCCTGTTAGTCATTTGAAAAAAAATAGAAGACATAAAATCTATCAACAATTTCACAAAAAGTCAAACAGACCTAATATTTAAACATTTTATTGATTGATCATTGTCATTTTAAAATTTTGTTTTGGCACTGATTATATAGTAAAAAAATTATTTCATTAAAAGGAAAATACCAAGAACTAATAGTTGTAACCTATTCAATTTATTAAAATATTAAATGGGACAGAAAGTAAAATAAACTTGTATTTTTTAGTATTTACTGTATAATGGAAATTAGAAAATATAAATTGATTCTTAATTTTTATAGTCAGAGAAATATACCATAAAAATATTTTGAAAAATATAACACCACCAAGATTATTTTTAAAAACAAGCATACTTTATAGATAAAAAATATTGTGTGCCCAATGCTAACATTTTCTTAACATTATCCTCTTTACCATATTTTGAATTTGGAGTCTTTAAGATTTTTTTTTATTCTTAGTTCTAATGAATGCTTACTATGCTTTATATGAAATAACAGAGTCTTCAATGTATTGTAAGTTTGGATGTTTTTATATTTATCTGCATGTGTGTATTCTTAAATCAAGACAGATAAAACCAACAAAGAGTTAGCAATGCCTACGAGGTTGCATTGTCACCTAATAATAAAAAAGTGACATTAATATTTAAGAATTCCAAATTATTAGTGAAATACTTAGAATAATGGGCAGATGTGTATTATGATGAAAATAACTATTACAGTATTTCATTGGTTTAAAAAGATAAATTGCTGTACAAAGGCATAATATAGAAAAAAATGATCAAAAACTGGGTCAGAGACTTGACTTTTTGATTAAGTGGGGAAAGTAGTACTAAGAAGAAAGAAAATCATTTGATGGGCTTACAAATGTGAGAAGCTAAGGTCTAAGCAAATAATTTCAAGGTCTAGTATTCCAATCAGTGGAATACTAGATGAATGTTGAAGTTGCCAGATGGCTGTTTTGGAGGAAGTGTATAGCAGTTGGAGAGAACTGAACAAAAACGAGAAATGACTATCACAAAATCAAAATAACAGATAGCCAGAATATAAAAACATTCTCCTTTCACAGGCGACCTATGGTTATCCTTTGATTACACTCATTCTGTTGGGTAATTTCTGCAAAGATTTGTTAGTGTATCAAATTCGGTTTTCACTTGTCATCATGTCTCCATTCTAAAACTCAATGAAACATCTTTGCAAATGAACCACTCCCAATTTTTTTTAAAATAAATTGAATCCACAATTAAATTGCATTCCATTACTGTGTATATTATTATTGAATGGTGAAAACAGTTAAAACTATTTCAATGATTTTCAACTGAGATAAGATCCATATGTTTCAATCATATGGTCATTGTTCAGCCATTATACCATGGGCAATGCGACATCAAACACTAAGAGGAATCCAATAGATTTCTATATTTTATCATTAGAGTAAGAGATGAGAGGGAAAGAGGACATGAAATCATCAAAGCCTGAAGTTTTTTCTAAGTATATGCTATTTATGCTGGGAAAAAAATGAAAACAAACTGTAAAAAGGTTGTTATGGAAAATATACTATTTTTCAATGAATAAAGCAATTGAATTTAGAAGTATTTTTAAAGAAGTGGCCCTTAAAAACTTATTATACAAACTCTGCTTTAGATAAATGTGAGACTATTCATGTTCATGGATTTTCACTTGGCTAATAGTATAGTAGATTACAAGATGAACGTAAATTTCTCCTTACGTAGAATTTCCATTTAGAGCCCAAAACCTTAGTGACTGTTATATAGAGAGTATTTAGAATCTTACTATTTTGTGGTGGTCATCATAGTGGTGACAGTGATCTTTTGTTTTAATCTGCCCTTTTATATTCTGAGCAAAATAGTCATGGCCCTTTAAATTATTTTTTCCACTCATCGTCTCTGTTGAAAAATCATCTTTGTCATAACGGATGTAGATGGTGAAACCTGAATCTTGAATATGAACTGTATTCTCACATCTTCTTTACTGAATGCTGAGCAGTACTGAGGGATCCTGGGTAACAAGGGCAGATAACAGAGAGAGCCCAGAAGAATCGCCTTGTGCTCCAGCTCATGCACATCTGGTCCACGCGCCTGCTGGGGCTTCCCTCTCCTGTTTGGACCAGACTCCACTGCCAGCAGACTCCTCTGCCTCACCGACACAGGTATCACCAACTCTATCTATAGCCTTGGCGCTCAGAACATCTGGTTGTTATTAGTGCCACTTGGTTGCATATACAGAGTATAATGAATAGATTGTTTTTAAAAAGTCCTGTACTTTCAATAATTAAGCCAAATGAGCTGACCAATACAGGTTTAAAAATTTGCAAGTGAATTACCTCCTAATAAAGTTTTCTTGGTTTTATATTGATTGTAATTGATAGTTTTGTAAGCAAATACTGTATTTCAATATATCAGATTAACCAAATGCCTTAATAGAGCAAAAGATCATATTAATGAGGACAGGATATGAGTGATTATGTAATGATTTAGTTAATTATTAATTTTTATTGTGTATATAGTAATATGTTTATCTATTTCACATCCACCTGTAGCCTTGCTGATTTTTGTGATATAGGTCCACTTTTCTGATATATTCCACACTTGGTAAAACATTTTTAAGGCATTATAAAGTATTTCGTAGAATCATGTTCTCTGGTAACACGTTATCTTTTGGGAAATAATTAAATGTCCTGAGTGAGTGTTATGAGCACACAGAGGCCTATATATGTTTAATCATATTATAAAAGGTAATGGAGCAACACACTGAGGAAATAAATATATGCACAAATAGTGTTTAAGTGGAAGGTTCACCTGGAAACTAGTGGGCATAAGAATTTTTAATTTTTTTGTTATAGGAATTCTACTCCATACAAATATCTTTGATTATTTGAATGATATTTGAAATACTGAAACAAGTTAATCAAATTTTTTAAACTTTGCAAGTAAAATTAATATTTCAAGAAGAATTAGTTACTTTTAGTCTATGCCTTCAAATATTATGGGAATAACACAATTTACCCCATAGGAGTACAAACTAACCAACTTACATACTAATTATAGGGCATTCCTTTTTAACACTTTGTTGGAAGAGATAGAAATAATTTTTTAGGAGAGTACAGCAAACAAACTGTTTTTAAGTCATTAAAAATGAAGATAAATAGAAAAAATATCAGGATAGATCATGAAGGAGCAATTTTATAATAACCCACTATGTGACATGATATACCTTTACAATTCAAGTGACACATAAATTTTTCTGGGCGTTTTTCTGGATAGGGGCAATTTCTAGTGTAGTATGAATATTTTGTAGATCATAGCATTTTTAGTATTTTAGAATGAAATACCAGATTTGGAGAAGTTAAGGTATAATACATCCAATGACAGTTCTCAAGTATCTAAAGGGAGATGGTAAATGTTAACTGTATGAAGGGAAAGAAAATATTCTGAGGCAAAAATCTTTTTTGGAAAAGCAATGCAAAAATAAAATCATTTATCAGCAGTTAAGTGGCATGAAAGACTCACTTAATTATATATGAAGAATCTAAAAGGGAAAATTGAACCTGAAAATTTTGTGTTTTTTTTTTTTTTTTTAAAAAAAAAGGATTGTCCATTTGTGTCTTTTAGAATTGTGCAACAAAATACTTCAGAGATGAATACAAAAAATACAACATATGCAGAACTGAAACATCTTCCTTCCAAGAAGCAGATGGGAAAAGGAAGTGAGTGTTTTTCCCCAATTCCTACTGAAGTCTGATATTATTTTCCTTGTTGAATAATTTCTCTAAAGGTTCTCATTGTAATTTAGCATGATAAATTATGTCTAACTTGTTTTCAAGATTTTATCATTTAAAATATTTACCTGATAGACTTAACCTAGTAAGAAGAAAACAATTACATAGATCTCTTTCCTTTGGAAAGAAATTTTGTTCTGTTAACTCTCTTCACACACATTAAGAGTCTACATGCTTTGCGCTGACCGGTTTCGCTCAGTGGATAGAGCCTCGGCCTGAAGGATCCCGGGTTTGACTCCAGTCAAGGGCATGTACCTTGGTTGTGGGCTCATCCCCAGTAGGAGGTGTGCAGGAGGCAGCTGATCAATGTTCCTCTCTCATTGATGTTTCTAACTCTCTATCCCTCTCTCTTCCTCTCTGAAAAAAAATCAATAAAATATATTTTTTTAAAAAGAGTCTACATGCTTTGTGAGAAATAGTGTGAATATGTAGAAGTAACCACATCTCTGTTTTGATCTTCAAAAATAAAAGAACAGGTAATTTACTCGGAAGTGAAAACATCTACTTCAAACTCCAATCAGACAACGATAACAAGACCTAAATCACCTGAAGGAAAAGGTAAAGTTAATGCAGGGGACTTAGCTTAGGTGTACTCCAATTACGTAGCCTGTGTGTATGTAATCCAAGCAGCAAAAGATAGACACCACTGATCCGAATGACTGAGTTAGTGTGCCCAGCTTCATGAGGTCTTTTTAAACCATATTTTATAATCTGAACTCTTTCAGAAAAAGCACTGTTGAAAATTAAATATCCATGTGTAGTTTATTCCAGAGAATTAATATAATTCAGGTGCTCTTTAACATGTGCATAACTGAGCAACTCAAGTAGCAAAAGTATTTGTTTTCAACTTGTTTGGAAACTAATGTGAATCTCCTAATGTCACTATCACTCATTCCACAAAGTTTCCAGCAACAATATTCGATGAACATTATTTTTACGTTTGTGTTTATAATTTTTTTGTGAAACACCTGTGGTTAAACCTAATGTTGAAGAGCAGTAATCAGGCTCCAATGAGAAAATTGTTGTGTGTCTTCAATGATGCGATATTCCCAAAAATAATAAATACCTTATGATTGTGGATCAATAAAAGAGATTTATACTGATATAATTTAGAAGTGTATATACATTTTTAAAACAAAGTCCATATATCTCATATTCCACTTTGTATTCCCAAATCATTGAGAAGAATCAGGGGGTTATTCCTGTAAAGTTGGCACAAGTGACTTCTCCAGGGGAAACACAGAAACAGAATAGGGAGCAGAACCCAGGCATCTAGCTCTCAGTCCATTGTCAGTTCATATTGATCAGTATCCCTTCTATTTTATTTTATTTTATTTTATTTTATTATTTTATTTTTGTTTGGTTTTTCATTTTTTATTTTTTTATTGATTAAGTTATTACATATGTGTCCCTATCCCCACGTTACCCCCAACCCCCCCACTCATGCCCTCACCCCCCTGTTGTCTGTGTCCTTTGGTTAGGCCTATATAGGCCTAATCAGTATCCCTTTTAATTAATAATTTCAAGGTTGAAGACATTCAAGAGTTAGGACATTGAATTTATGGACAGTTTCCCTCCTAAACTCTGCTCTTTAATTCAGTCTTTTCTTTGCTGAGCTACTCAGTCTCTCCTTTTCTCTCTGGGCAGTGTCTTCAGTGCCATTTACCTGGCGTCTCACTGTAGTGATTCTTGGAATCTTGTGTTTCTTTCTCCTTTTGGCCACTGGAATCTTGGGACACAAGGGTAAGTTAAACAAGACCCATGGTCTGAACCAATATTTCCATCCTTAGGAAATACTATTTTTACTAGAATTTCTTTTCTACTAGTTCCATTGCTATGATCTTCACTTCTAGCCAGGAACCCTTCCACTTTCACTACTAATATAATCACTTGGACATTTCAAAGTTCTTTAAAACCTTCTGACATCTCCTTTACTTATAAAGCCTTGGTTATTTTCCCGGATATTGCCAGGAGTTATATCGAGTTTTTGTTGATGGTGGGTGCTGTGTGCACATGAATTTTCTCTCTCCTCTCTGGCACCTTCTTTCAATAAACTATCAAGTCCCTGAGGTTCTACCTTTGAATCTTCATTCGGCAGCTCAAATTTATTTTTTAAAATGTTTATTCTTATAAATGCCTAATACAACTCAACAATATTCTTCTCCTATACTATTGAAATTGCCTCCTAGTTTATCATAAAGTCAACAGGCTTCAAAATCGTATTGAAATTGCCAAATAAATTTCTCTAAATATATTTCTGATCATGTCATCAAAATGCCAAGAAATCATTACTGATTTCTTATTCTCTGCTGAATTAAAACTACCCTATTTATATTTGCTTTCATAATCTTAATCTTATTTCAATCAAATAATTTTTAAGTTTTACTCCCTATATCCAAATTGGTTTCAGATAATTTGAGATCATTAGTTATTTTTGTCATGTTCTCCAGGTTTCTCTGTCCCTGTACATTGGTTTATGCTGTTCCCTTCATCCAGAAAACTATTTGCCTGCAGCCTGTCTCTGATTATGGAAATCATACCCATTCCTCAGGACCCATTTTATCAAATTCAGATGACTTTTCTAAATCCTCCATGATGTGTTTTCTAATTCCCTAACCAGATGTTAGTTCTCTCTTCCTTAAAACCCATTTTATCACCCTTTATTATTTTCACCTTGCAAATTACCCCCAAGATTAGGGGTTCTAAACCTCAGCACTATTGATATTCCGGTGAGGTAATTCTTTGTTAGTGATGGACGCTGTTTTGTGCACTATGGGATATTTAGCAGCATCCTGTCCTCTTCTCGCTAGATGATAGCAGTTACATCCCAAATATCTCCAGAGAGTGCCCAGGCCCCTCTGTAGGGTAAAATCACCCCCGATTGAGAACCATTGCTCTAGATGATTTTCCTTTCATGTTAGGCACTATTTCTATTTCAGGAATAAGTAATGAGTAAGTTTTGCATATAAAGGAAGTTACAGTCAGTTGAGTGTTTATTGTTCTATGTGTATGTTATTAAAGAACACAATTGTGTTTAATGACTTTGGCTCTTAGCTTCCTGGTTTGCAAAACCAAACTCGTGTGTGTGTGTGTGTGTGTGTGTGTGTGTGTGTGTGTGTGTGTATCTGTGTGAGTGTTTACCCTATTGACATTATTACAACTAGCCTACTATAGAATTCACCCATTTACAGTGTAAAATTCTGTGGCTTCTAATATAGTCAGAGTTGTACAACCATAACTATAATCAATACTAGAACATCTTCATCACCCCTCAAAAAAACACTATACCCTTTAGGAGCTGCTTCCCATTTCCCTCCAAGTCAGCCAGCCTGAGACAATCACTAATATACTTTCTGTCTCTCTATATTTTCCTATTCTGCACATTTTACAAAAAATGGAATCATAAGATGATTGCCTTTTGAGAATGGCTTCTTTCATTTAATGTAAGGTTTTCATGATTCATTCATAATGGAATGTATCAATACAGTATTTCTTCAAATTGCAAAAAAAAAAAAATTTCATTGCATAGATATAATTAATTTGTATATTAATCTCTTATCAGATATATGGATTGCTAATATATTCAACCATTCTTTTTATTAACTTAACACTCCCTTGATAGTAATCTTTGATTCGCACGAGTTTGTAATTTTAATGAAGTCCATCTTGTCTGTTTTTCAAGTTGTTTGTTTATATACTTTGGGTGCAATATCTAAGAAACCATTGCCTAATTAAGGATCACAAGAGTTTATACCTATATAATCTAAGAATTTCATAGTTTTAGCCCTAACATTTCTGTGTTTGAACCATTTGGAGTTAACTTTGGTAAGTGATATAGAGTGATATGAGATATCTACCCATTTATTTGGGTCTTTAATTTTTCAGCAATGCCTTTTAGATTTTAGAGCAGCCATGGGCAAACTATGGCCCTCGGGCCAGATCCGGCCCGTTTGAAATGAATAAAACTAAAAAAAAAAAGAGCGTACCCTTTTATGTAATGATGTTTGCTTTGAATTTATATTAGTTCACACAAACACTCCATCCATGCTTTTGTTCCGGCCCTCCTGCCCAGTCTAAGAACCCATTGTGGCCCTCGAGTCAAAAAGTTTGCCCACCCCTGTTTTAGAGCATATATTTCACGCTACTTTCGTTAAATTTACTCCTGAGTATTTTATTCCTTATGGTGCTGTTATAAGTAGAACTTCTTAAATTTTATTTTCACATTGTTTTTTCTAAGTGTAGAGAAATACATTTGATTTTTATATATTGCTCTTATAACATGCCACATGAGTTCTAAGAGATTTTCAGTGGATTCATACAGGTTTTCTACATAAAATATCTGGATAGTTTTATTTCAGATCTTGGATAATTTAACTAGTCCTTCAAGTACAGTGTTGAATTGAAGTGGTGAAAGTGCACATCATCACCTTGTTTCTGATCTTAGGGGGAAATCCTTCAGTCTTTTACCAGAAGATGTGGCCTTGGGCATGTGCTCAATCACCCAGACATGACAATGCTTTTGCGGGGTTTTCTTTGGCTCTCTCTTTCTCTGATTTCACTTAAGATGCTTAAGATGCTTCTGATGATGACACACCCATCTCTTAGATTCTACTAATTGCTTACTGGAGGCCCCTTTTTTGTTTGTTTGTTTATTTGTTTGCTTTTTCTTTATTGTTTAAGGTATTACATATAAGTGCTTTTGTTTTTGACAATGCCCTTGAAATAAGCTCCTCCACAGTCATGCAAATTGATGTGAACCCTTTTCTGGAGTAGTTTTTGTAGTCAATCTTTGACATTTGTACTAACCCCAAGAAGGCTTTCTTAGCTATGTCTTTATTTGGTTCTCTCTGGTAAACTGACCCACCTATGTTTAAACATATTAGTTTCATGGAACTACAAAGCCTTTCTTAACAGTTTACCAAACCTTCCCAATGCCCCATGCCCCACCCTCACCGCAGCTCCCATGGAAGAGGAGATAGTAATGCTTGGTTTGTGAGCTAAAATGGGAGCAGTCAGTGCTCCAATATTCTTTGCTTACTCCTACTGGGGAGTGCCACTAGTCCATGAGTATGGGCTGGGTGGAGAAAGGGGAACCAATCTTATAGCCATAATTGCTTGGAACTTAAGTTGTACTTATAAAGCTAAGATGGTGCCTACTCCTCCTGGAGAGATTCCATAGCCTTAGCCTGTGATATCTGTGTAGAATAACCATAGACTTGGACCTGGGGAGAAAGGAGCTTACTCCTCCTGGTGACACCCGGTTATAGTGAATAGTCCACGATGCTGACCTCAGGTGGGGAGAGGGAACATGTCATGACTCAAGTTTTACAGACTGTCACTGTTCTTATCAATATTTAATAGATTTAAAAATTTTTAATATATCCTTAAGACAAGTGTCAAAGATTCTAAATATGGTGGATTTTTTCATAATTGTTGTTTTCATAAGGGCTGTTTTGCTAAGCTGATCATGCCACCAATCTGGAAGGGACACTACTCTATGTGTATTTTACATAGGCATTTATATGACATGATTTTGTTTGTCTTTCCAGTCTTATATCCCTAAAATCCTTATGTGCAACCTATCTTCTGGGTGTGCTGATTAACTTTGGATTACCTTAGTATGTCTTGTTTAATCCATTTCTTTAGTCTGGAAAACTGATTACAGCAATCTAGAAATTTATTGTCTGTCTTTGTCACTTTCCTTCCCCTTTGTCATCCTTACACAAAAACAAATTTAAGATGGACACTGCCATGTAAATTCTTGCTGAGGCTTCACACTATTCTAGGACTTACACTTCGTCAGCCGCCTCTCTGCTGAGTTCTAGCAGCAACTCTCAATTACCTTTGTGTCACCCATCCTACAGTGCTCTAAACTCAGACTCTTCCCAAACAAATACCTAACAGAACCTTTGCATTTTTCACTGATGTTTCATCAAAGTCCACTAAAATGTGTTGCCATTAATTAATGTATCTTCAACAAATGAGATATGAGTGTGCAAATTGCATGTAGAGAAGAGATGCCTGAAGTAGACAGAAATAAAACGGTCAATACTCCTGAACATTAACTAACATGTTAAAAGTAAAATTGTGCTTTTTATTTTGTCCCATGTCATGCTCTCCTTGAGCTAATGATGTTAAGTAAAGTTTTCAGGTGCCATCAGAAATGCCATCCACAGAAACCGCCATCGGACAATGTAATACAAGAAGACAATTCCACATTTAAAAACAGAACTTTCAAAGAGGACCGACCTAGCACAGGTATTCAGATAAATGGATTGAAGACTGTGGCCAACAAGTTTCTTTTCTGTTGTTCTCAATCACTTAATATCCTACTCAAATTAGATTTTCTTATAGAATAACAAATTGTGCAGAGGGAAATGACGGTTCTTTTTAGTTGAACCAAAAATTGACCTTTCCTGGAGGATAGATTTTTCTGTCTGCATGATGTTATATTTTTTAAAGTTAGTTACCAGTTCTCAACATAATACTTTTTCTACAGAAGGTCATACAACCAAACATAAACCTACGTCTCCATTAACAGATTCTCTAATCATTATTATACTTCTTAATAAGATGTATACAGATCAGGTACTAAGTACAAATTGCCTCTGTGCACATACCTTTTACTCAGTCTAGAGCAGTGATTTCCAACCTTTCACATCTCATGGCTCATGAACTAATGACTAAAATTCTGCAGCACACCAAAAAAACAAACAAACAAACAAAAAAAACGATATTTTTTGCTGATCTGACAAAAATGGGGATAATTTTGATATATTATTCATTCCCCCTGGACAGCTATTGTTGTTAGCTTTTGTCATGTTTTTTGTTTTTTTGTGTAAAACCTATGAGAAAAAGGTTCAGTATTCCTGACAAAACAGTTGAGTACTGCACATTTTGCACATTTCAAAAATTATTGGGGCACACCAGTGTTGAAATTTGCTGATCTAAAGAATACAAAGGAACTGCTTTATATTTTGAAGTCCTTTAAGTTTAAGTTATAAGGGAAAATAACAATCTACTTAGAAATATTTATTAGAAAAATTTTATTATATTGTGTAAAAACTTGGAGGAATATAAGTACTTTAACAGCCTCCCCAGGCCAGGGCTTTATTTAGAAAGCTGAAATGAAGCCAATCAGTCTCATCAAATGAATGTTTTAGGAGGACTAGGACAGATTTCTCAATATCTCATTTCACGCATTCTCTACAGGATACACACTGAGTAATCTGGGTTATATCTTTTGTTTTAAAGGAAATACACATGGCACATGTGAAGGTAAATGGTCATGTTGTGGAGAGAAATGCTATTATTTTTCAAATGAAGAGAAAACCTTTGAAGAGAGTAAGAAATCCTGCAAGAAAATGGACTCCACACTACTTAAGACAGACGATGAAAAGGAACTGGTGATGTATATTTTCTGATTTTAATCACACACCATACATGTTTATCTAGGCATTACCTACTGGCAAAATCTTAATGCTTAACAATATTTGAGCCTCTTAGCACTGTTTACAGTTGTAAAGTGACCCACATGCAGACAGTGCTCATGCTAAAGTCATAAATGCAAATGGAAATTAAGTTGGCATTTTCTGTAATTCATTTAAGTCATCCATAATTACAATTTTCACGAGATAGCAAATGTGAAGTCAAAAATGAAGCCATTCTGAAAAATTTATTCTTAAAGTATATTATTTTGTCAAGGATATCTTTGCACTGATAATTTTATAAAAATTTAGCTTCAGCCTCTCTGAAAAAAAATTATTATACCTCTAACAAAAGAAAAAAATACAGCATTACTGCTAAGGTTGAGATAAAAATAAAAATATATGAATTTGAAGTTGAATGTCAATTATTTCTAAATCATATTAAAGTTTAACTCATATTAGCTTCCAAAGAAAACCAAACTGAATATTTCATAATCTTTCTTATTATTTCTTGCTTTGAATAGAGAAAAATGTTTACCATTGTTTCTGCAAAAAACATAATATATCCTAACATTCCAAGTTAAGCATAATCTTTTAATAATCTTTCAAAGCTAGATTAATAGACACTAAACATCACTTTGTTTTCTGTACCAGTCCAATTAACCATAATCTTGGCTTTCTACTACTCAAAAGTCACTATTTAAAAAGTATAAACTTTCTTTCATCAAGAAGACAAAGCAAAATTTGAATCCAGAAAGGAAACTCTTGCAGTCTGTATTAATCTCATGTTTACCCCAACAGAAAACTGTATTTGTGGTAATGGAGGGTAACTAGACTTAATGTCGGGATCCTCTGACATATATTCAAATATCAAATAATTATATTGCATAATAGGATTTCATATGTCAATTCTATCTCAAATTTAAAAAATAAAATTGCATCTGTTGATGATAGAATAAATTTTTAAAAGTCCACTTTGTTTATAGACAAGGTAAAGAGCTTATATGAAAATATAATATGTTGAAAAGTTGCTAGGTAAGGCAGCAAATATGAGATCTAGATATCTATCTCTTTTTAACATAAATTAATAATGACATTTTAGTGGAAAAAATCACTCACAGTATTTTTAGATAAGAACTATAGGAAATTAATAAATATTGACCAGATTTTCAGAAATATTTATATAACTATACTCATACCACCCTGACTTATTTCATGAATATTAGAAAAGAAGTGAAAAATGTTAATTCATGGAGCTTTGGCTTTTCCTATGAGAGTCTATACCTTAACTTAGTTTGTTTTCCCTCAACTTTTTTCTAGAACTTCAGAAAAACATTATTAAAGATGCTATAATCTATAATTCCCTTATTGATTTTTTTGACATAAAAAATATTAACACAGAAGGTCCAGCAATGAGTTTCACTGTCCAGAAGTCCTGATTTTCCTACAGGGTACCTTAAATGAGGTATAAAGACACCTGCAAAAACCCTGAAATTGGATGCTAAATTTTATGCATTTCTTACACAAGACTTTATCAAGTTTGTTTAAGAAACAAAAGGAAAACTTGGTATATCTGTTCAGTAAATCAGGAAGATCAATTGAGATAATATATGGCTATCTGCTCTGTAAAAATTAAAATGCAAGATAAATATCAGTTATTTTTTTTACCTATCAAAGAACATCCAACCAGCCATATAAACAGCACTGCTGATGGGATAAGGATTGCTTCCTCAAGATGCCTATTTTGCAAGAAATATCCACAGTACTTGTGGAGAAAGACTAGAAAACTACATTAGTAGAAATTTCATTGATTTTACACATGGAGCACAAAGTAGAAACCAGAGTTTGCTCAGAACTCATCTTTGAGCTGCAGGCATAACTTTTCAAAGGAAATGAAGAGATTTAAGTCCCAAGTCTAAACAAAGAAAGATAAACCATGAGAGTGGCTGTTGTCTCCACTATGCCCCTGAATTTCATAAAATATAAAAAACTGAGATTCTACTATTTTATTATTTGAATAGAAGCAGATGACATTGATCTCTATGCTTTCTGTTCATCACAACAATGAAAATACTTACAAAATTATTACATTATTTCAGAAACATAAAAAATTTGCTCATAGAATCCCAGCAACAACATAGCGCCGGTAACTAACTATTACACAGTCAGCTCTGGGCAGTGAACTTCCACTGGACAGAGAGGCCCTATAGCCTCAGAGGCCAACCCCAGAACACTGCCACCCAGAGGCTGACCCACAAACTGACTCTTTGCTAAACACAAAATAAGGCAGTCTGGGAAATAAATGCGGCATGCTTTAAAATAAGGACTGTGGTTTACAACACAGAAGAACAGTATATCTCAGGGAAACTCAACACTCTCCTGAATACCTGGAAGATCTAAGGCGAGCCACACTGAAGAATAGAAGAAACGAAGGACCTTCACTACTGCAATTATTTTTCTTTTTTCACTTTTTAACTAAGAAACCAATTTTTTTTTCCATTCTTTTTTTTCTGTTCTTTTTTTTTTTTCTTTTTTTTCTTTTTTTTTCTTTCTTTTCTTCTTTTTCCATCACCTGATTTTACCCTTTTAATTACTACCTTCTTATTTTTAACCAGTATTATTACTGCTACCGTTTTACCATTTTTTAAAGTGCCATTTTATTTTTTCTTTATTTTATTTTGGGATTAGTGTTCACCATTCTATTTTCATCGTTATATTATTGGTTGTTTCTAGTTTGCATTCATATCCAGGGAGCTGTTGCTGGAATTTGTTGGGATTAATGGCTGTTCTATAGGAGTATTCTCCTCATATAATAAGTCTCTTCCCTCTTCCACTTCATTCTCTCTTTTCGCTCTTTTTTTTTTTTTTTCCTTTTCTTTTCTCGCTTTTATTTTCCCCCTTCCTTTTTCCCAATTTCATTTTTGCACTCCCTTTTTTTGGTCCCTACTTTTCTTTTCCTTTTTCTCTTTTATCTTTTTCTCTTCCTTCTTCCTTATCCCCTAATTCTCTTAATTCAGGTGGTCACCTTTAATTGGGGTTATTAATATCGTGAATATATTTGTGTATAGTGCCTGGTACGTGGTGCCTTGTTGTGTTGTATTTTGTGCCTTTAAATCAACGCAGCAGATCCAAGCAACAGCAACCTCCTGAGCACCTCATCCTCTGCTGAGGAACAGCAGCTGTACGTGAAACCTCGCCCCACCAGCCGGAAGAGCCACCACAGCTGTGAACAGCACCCACCAGAGGAGCTGCTGCCAACTGAAGAGCAGCTGCTACCGCAACCGCCCGAAGAGCAACCACAGACCAAGGAGTCACTGCCACCAAGGGAGCAACCACTGAACAACTCAACGTCTAGATATGTCAGTGAGATCAAACATGGGTAGACAAAGAAACCCCCAAAGGAAAGAGAAGGAGGACTCTCCAGAAAAGCAGCTAAGTAATACAGAGGCATGCAACATGACAGATAAAGAATTCAGAATAAGGATCCTAGAGTGCATAAACCGGATGGAGGAAAAAATCGACAACCTCTGCAAGAAGCAAGAAGAAACAGATGAAAAAATCGATAACATATGGAAGAAGCTAGAAGAAACAGATGAAAAAATCGATAACATATGGAAGAAGCTAGAAGAAACGGATGAAAAAATCAACAACCTAAGTAAGACCCAAGAAGAAATGAAGAGTGTTATAGCTGCAATGAAAAACTCCATTGAAAGTATCAACAGTAGACTAGGAGAAGCGGAGGACCGAATAAGTGAATTAGAAGACAAGGAAGCAAAACACACCCAAAATGTACTGCAATTGGAGAAAAAAATTAAAAGACAGGAGGAGAGCCTAAGGGAGCTTTGGGACAACATGAAACGAAACAACATACGAATAATAGGAGTACCAGAACAACAGAAAGATGAACAAGGATTAGAAAACCTACTCGAAGAAATAATATCAGAAAACTTTCCTGAGGTGGGGAAGAAAAAAGTCACACAAGCCCAGAGAGTCCCAAACAAGGTGAACCCGAAAAGACCCACACCAAGACACATCATAATCACCATGGCAAATGTTCAGGACAAAGAGAGAATCTTACAGGCTGCAAGAGAGAGACGGAAAGTTACATACAAGGGATCTCCCATTAGATTGTCAAATGACTTCTCAACAGAAACACATCAGGCCAGAAAAGAATGGACTGAAATTTACAAAGTGATGCAAAGCAAAGGACTGAATCCAAGAATACTCTATCCAGCAAGGCTATCATTCAAACTTGAAGGGGAAATAAGAAGCTTCACAGACAAAAAAAAGACTAAGGGAGTTTGTCACCACCAAGCCAGCAATGCAAGGAATGCTAAAGGGACTGGTATAAAAAGAAGAAATAAAAAGCTCAGAAAGAAAACAGCCACACACACACACAAAAAGAAATGGCTACAAACAAGTACCTTTCAATAATAACTTTAAACGTAAACGGACTAAATGCTCCAACCAAAAGACATCGAGTGGCTGAATGGATAAAAAAACATGACCCATACATCTGCTGTCTACAAGAAACCCACCTCATTAGAAGGGACTCACACAGACTGAAAGTGAAAGGATGGAAAAATATCTTTCAGGCAAATGGAAAGGAAAAGAAAGCTGGGGTAGCAATACTTATATCGGACAAAATAGACCTCAAAGTGAAGGCCTTAACAAGAGATAAGGAAGGCCACTTCATAATACTAAAGGGATCAATACAACAAGAAGATATAACCCTGGTAAACATATATGCACCCAATGTAGGAGCACCCAAATTCATAAAAAAACTCCTGGAAAATATCAAAGGAGAGATCGACAACAATACAATCATAGTAGGGGACTTTAATACACCATTGACAGCACTGGATAAGTCCTATAGACAAACAATCAGCAAAGATACAGCAATCCTAAATGACTCACTAGATCAGATGGACTTAATAGACATCTTCAGAACACTTCACCCCAAAGCCAGAGAATATACGTTCTTCTCAGGTGCTCATGGGACATATTCAAAAATAGACCACATATTGGGTCACAAGCAAAGTATCCCCAAATTCAAGAAGATTGAAATCATAAAAAGCGTCTTCGCAGACCACGATGGCATAATATTAGAAATAAACTACAATAAAAACAACCCAAAATACTCAAACACCTGGAAGCTGAATAGCATGCTACTAAATATTGATTGGGTTACCAATGAGATCAAAGAAGAAATTAAAAACATCCTGGAAACTAATGACAATGAAAACACAACAATCCAAAACCTATGGGACACATTGAAAGCAGTCCTGAGAGGGAAGTTTATAGCTCTACAGGCCTATCTCAAAAAACAAGAAAAAATGGTAGTAAATCATCTAACTCTACAACTCAAAGAATTAGAAAGAGAGCAACAAGAAAACCCCAGAGTGAGCAGAAGGAAGGAGATAATAAAGATTAGAGCAGAAATAAATGACATAGAGACCAAAAAAACAATACAGAAAATCAATGAAACCAAGAGCTGGTTCTTTGAAAGGATAAACAAGATTGATAAACCTCTAGCCAGACTCACCAAGAAGCAGAGAGAGAGGACCCAAATAAATAAAATCAGAAACGATAGAGGCGAAATAACAACAGACCCCACAGAAATACAAATGATTGTTAAAAAATACTATGGACAGCTTTACTCCAACAAACTAGACAACCTGGAGGAAATGGACAAATTCCTAGAAAAATACAGCATTCCAAAACTCAATCAGGAAGAATCTAAAAATCTCAACAGGCCAATAACTATGGAAGAAATTGAAGCAGTCATCAAAAAGCTTCCATCAAACAAAAGCCCAGGACCAGACGGCTTCACAGGGGAGTTTTACCAAACATTCAAGGAAGAACTAAAACCTATCCTCCTCAGACTACTACAAAAAATTCAAGAGGAAGGAACACTTCCAAGCTCATTCTATGAAGCCAGCATCACCCTAATACCAAAACCAGGTAAAGACAACACAATGAAAGAGAATTACAGGCCAATATCCCTCATGAACATAGATGCCAAAATCCTCAACAAAATCTTAGCAAATCGGATCCAGCAGTACATCAGAAAGATCATACACCATGACCAAGTAGGATTTATCCCAGGGATGCAAGGATGGTACAATATCCGCAAATCAATAAACGTGATACATCACATAAACAAATTGAAAGAAAAAAACCACATGGTCATATCAATTGATGCAGAAAAAGCATTTGACAAAATTCAACACCCATTTTTGATAAAAACTCTCAGCAAGGTGGGAGTAGAAGGATCATACCTCAACATAATAAAAGCCATATATGACAGGCCCACAGCCAACATCATACTCAACGGACAAAAACTAACACCATTTCCCCTAAGAACAGGAACAAGACAGGGATGCCCCCTCTCACCACTCCTGTTCAACATAGTACTGGAAGTGTTAGCCATTGCAATTCGGCAAGAAGAAGAAATAAAAGGCATCCAAATTGGAAAAGAGGAAGTAAAACTGTCCTTATTTGCAGACGACATGATATTATACATACAAAACCCTAGAGATTCCATCAAAAAGCTACTAGACTTAATACATGAATTTGGCAATGTAGCAGGATACAAAATTAACCCCAAGAAATCTGAGGCATTTCTATACACCAATAGTGAACTTTCAGAAAGAGAGATTATAAAAACAATCCCGTTTACCATTGCACCGAAAAAACTAAGCTACCTAGGAATAAACTTAACTAAAGAGGTAAAAGACCTCTACTCAGAAAACTACAGGACGTTGAAAAAAGACATAGAGGAAGACATAAACAGATGGAAGAACATACCGTGTTCATGGATTGGTAGAATCAACATCATCAAAATGTCCATACTACCCAAAACAATCTATAAATTCAACGCACTTCCCATTAAAGTACCAACAGCATACTTCAGAGATCTAGAACGAACTTTCCAAAAATTCATCTGGAATAAAAAAAGACCCCGAATAGCTGCAGCAATCCTGAAAAAGAACAAAGTAGGTGGGATCTCAATACCAGATATCAAGTTGTATTACAAAGCCACTGTTCTCAAAACTGCCTGGTACTGGCACAAGAATAGGCATATAGATCAATGGAATAGAATAGAGAGCCCAGAAATCGGCCCGAACCAATATGCTCAATTAATATTTGACAAAGGAGGCAAGAACATACAATGGAGCCAAGATAGTCTCTTCAATAAATGGTGCTGGGAAAATTGGACAGATATATGCAAGAAAATGAAACTAGACCACCAACTTACACCATACACAAAAATAAACTCAAAATGGATAAAGGACTTAAATGTACGACAGGATACCATAAAAATTCTAGAAGAATCCAAAGGCAAGAAAATCTCAGACATATGCCGAAGCAATTTCTTCACTGATACAACTCCTAGGGCACTTGAAACTAAAGAAAAAATGAACAAATGGGACTACATCAAAATAAAAAGCTTCTGCACAGCAAAAGAAACCATCAACAAAACAACGAGAAAACCCACTGTGTGGGAAAACATATTTGCCAATGACATATCTGATAAGGGCCTAATCTCCAAAATTTATAGGGAACTCATACAACTTAACAAAAGAAAGATAAACAATCCAATCAAAAAATGGGCAAAGGACCTAAATAGACACCTTTCAAAAGAGGACATCCAGAAAGCCAAGAGACATATGAAAACATGCTCAAAGTCACTAATCATCCGAGAGATGCAAATCAAAACAACAATGAGGTACCATCTCACACCTGTCAGACTGGCTATCATCAACAAATCAACAAACGACAAGTGCTGGAGAGGATGTGGAGAAAAAGGAACACTCGTGCACTGCTGGTGGGAATGCAGACTGGTGCAGCCACTATGGAAGACAGTATGGAGTTTCCTTAAAAAACTGAAAATGGAACTCCCATTTGACCCTGTGATCCCACTTCTAGGAATATATCCCAAGAAACCAGAAACACCAATCAGAAAGGATATATGCACCCCTATGTTCATAGCAGCACAATTCACCATAGCTAAGATTTGGAAACAGCCTAAGTGCCCTTCAGTAGATGAATGGATTAGAAAACTGTGGTACATCTACACGATGGAATACTATGCTGCTGTAAAAAGGAAGGAACTCTTACCATTTGCAACGTCATGGATGGAACTGGAGAGCATTATGCTAAGTGAAATAAGCCAGTCAATAAGGGAAAAATACCACATGATCTCACTCATTCGTGGACAATAGAGACCATTATAAACTTTTGAACAATAATAGATACAGAGGCAGAGCTGCCTCAAACAGATTGTCGAGCTGCAGCGGGAAGGCCGGGGAGGGTTGGGGGGCAGGAGGTAGGGGGGTAAGAGATCAACTAAAGGACTTGTATGCACGCATATAAGCATAACCAATGGACATAAGACACTGGGTGATAGGGGAGGCTAGGGGACTGTCTAGGGCGGGGGGATAAAATGTATACATATGTAATACCCTTTGTAATACTTTAAGCAATAAAAAAAAAAAATCTTCAGGAAAAAAAAAAAAAAAAAATTTGCTCATAGAATATGTTTCTTTTTATGACAGAAATTCATTCAAGGCCAACTATCCTATTTCTCCTGGATTGGATTGTCACGTGAAGGAACCAGCACATCCTGGAAATGGGAAGATGGCTCACGGCCTAATCTCAAAATGTAAGTCTCTGGAATAGAAACACACTAAGACGTTCTATAATCATAGATTCTGATTTACATTGCTGAAAATGCACACATACATATATATAAGCATACATGCAATCACATGTACACATACACACATCAAAAGGACTTGAGTTCAGTAAATGAGTACATAGAGAAAGGGAGTCAACTGTTTTCAACTTCATGCCTATATTCCTCATAAGGTATTCTGTAGGAGAGCCTAGAGCATCAAAAGGTAGTTTCTATAAAGTAGGAAAACCTACCATCTTATCTTTGGACCAATATCTTTTATTTTGTCTGCCATAGGGAATGAATATGTTACATCATCTATATGCTTTTATTCTAGGATAACCAATTGGCAAGAGTCAAAGAATGGAAACTGTGCAATGATAGCAACAAGAAAGATGGCACCGTCTGACTGTTCCAGATATTTGCACTGTTTGTGAGAAGCAAATTGCCTGTCTTGCTACCTAACAATGAGAACACAGCAACAGAAGACAAGTATAATTACTTTTCCTTATAACAACTCAGAACCTTGGAAGTTCTAGAATATCCTCATTTCAGAATATCCTGGATCGGTCCTCTCACAATCCGGGATCGCTGGCTCCTAACTGCTTACCTGCCTGCCTGCTTGATTGCCCCTACTAGCTCCACTGCCAGCCTGATTACCTCTAACTGCCTCTGCCTGCCAACTCGGTCTCCACCTATAGCCCCCCTCTGCTGGCCTGACTGCCCCTAACTGCCGCCCTGCCAGCATGGTCACCCCTTACTGCCCCCCCTGCAGATATGGTTGCCCCCACTGCCCCCCCACCAGCCTGGTCACCCCCAACTGCCCCCTGCCAGCCTGGTCACCCCACACTGCCCCCCTCTTCCTGCCTTGTTGCCCCCAACTGCCCCCCTGCCCTCCTGGTTGCTTCCAACTGTACCCCCTGCTGGCCTGATCACCCCTCACTGCCCGACCCCTGACAGCCTGGTCGCCCTAACTGAGCCTGCTGCTCAGTCATTTGGTCTTCCCTCACTAACCCCCCTGCCGGCCTGTTTGCCCCACACAGCATCTATTTATGTAACTACCACCATGATCAAGAAAGTGAACTATTTTGTCATAGCATGAGATTCTATTATGCTACCTTTCACCCTCTCTCTAACCCCAGGCAACCACTAATCTCTTTTGCACTTTTATAATTTTGACATTTGAAAAAAAAAAATGTCATGTAAGAAGTGCTGTCAGCATCACGGGGACATAAGATGGCCTACATTTTTTTCCTTCAACAACATCAAAAATTCACCATCCATTAACAAACAAAAGTGCCACAGTAGGAATTGTGGGATCCAGCACCATATGCCAAGTTATTCAAGAGGAGTCTTGCCAACCAGTACATTGAGTAATAGACAGACAGACGCTGTTACTGGATGTGGAACCTGCGGGACTATGTGGACCAGTTTTAGCCCCTCTCGGCCACAATTGGTAAGCAGCTGGAGAACACTGACTTGAGAAGTCACCTATGTATGAGAGCCTTTGTGGAAGTCCAGATTCCTGAGAAAAAGTCCTAGTACTCTGTAGGGGGGAAAATCAAGTTTAGATGCATTGGAGAAGGTAAGGAGAATCACTTCACTTTGCCAGAATCACCCTCCCCTAAGACAACACAGCTTAGTGAAAATGAGATCTTTGTCTGTGATTTCTCTTGTGGTGGAAAGGGAGGGAGGCAAGTGAACACTTGGTTTCTGCTGCTGTAGGGGCTCTGCCAGAGACTCAATTCTCTCTGCAGTTTCCAAAGTATGAAATCAAGTAGCTTCATGACTGAGGGTGGGAAAAGATAAGGATAAGGCAGAAAGATACTCAGAGATCATTAAAGAGATCTTATTCCTGCCTACAACATTTGGAAGCCCTTTCATGAACCACATGAAAAACCACATTTTCGGAACACCCAATGGGACCAGGCTCACTCTCAAAATGTACCATGTACCACATATTTCTCTTCTCCGCTCTACCATGGCTCTGTGTATGCATTCTAAGGACAGAAGCAAATGGGAGTCTTTAAGACAGGGAGCACAGGCAAAAACTCACCTGAGAGTCTGTAGGCAAGACAGAAACCTCAAACTTGAATTGTAATACCACAGTCAAGAAAACAGAAGAGCTATCAGCAGCCTACCTGATGTAATGTATGATAGAAGACATACAAGCTTAAGAATTCTGCCACAGGAAGATTGGTGGGCAGAAGTGGAAATGAATATAAGGGTGATAACAGGTGATGGATTAAATTAAAATAAAGAGATATTAGGGGGAAAAGTAGATCTGACATGGAGGAAAGCCATGGACATCAGAGAAGGGAAGGTTTCTCTAAGAGGGCGCCTGTGGGCTGAGACCGGAATGATGGAACATCTGGTGGAGAAGCATTCCAGGCAGAGGGGAGAGCTAGTGTCAAGGCCCCAGGCAGACAGGCTTCATGTATTCGAACAGGTTGTGGTTGGAGTGGGTGAGCCACAGGGAGGTGAAGGTTACAAGGTCACATCTATCTTCTCCTCCCAGTTTCACTTTTCTTTCATATACATTTATTTCTATCTCTTCTTATCTGATGTTTAGCTGATCAGAGTCTGTTTCCTCATCTATAAATCGCGAAATCCATTCTTATCTCATACATGATTTTCACGTGCATTATAGTCCCCTGAACAGCCTCAATGAGATATAAGATTTCCATCTTATTTTACAGAAGAGGCAACTAAAGCCATCCGCACGTCCATTGCTTTTTTGTACTTCCTCCTTGTAAGCTTACATGTAGACTTCTTGTAAGTTATGCTGTTATTTCAAAATAAAGCAAATGGCAAAGACCCCAACATTCAGACATAAATGCCATAGTATAGGAGTTTACAACATTTTTGAGGAGTGTTTATGGCACATTTGGTCTGTTTTGATTTTTGATAGTGAGTATCTCCCACAGGGCCAGGTATAAGGAAGGCTCCACAATTGCGCAGCTGAGAGGGCAACCTGAGTCTCTAATTTGAGAACCCAGGACTTGGCCCTTCGTGCAACGACCTTAATCATTGAGAGACTCAGGAGAGTGACCACAAATGCTGGGCTCATTTCTGGGCTTTACCTGCATCACACCAAACCCCCCTTATTACTTGACAAGGGTCGGGAGTGTTAGGTCCACTTTCCAGATGTGAAGACTGAGGTGATTAGAGGGTCCAAAGTCACACAGACAGGAAGTGGCCCTGCAGAACTTTGGACTGAAATGGTGGCATTTCTCCAACTATTACAAGATGCCAGAGGTGGGGAAATGGTGGCAGCCAGCCTTTCAGAGTTGTAGTTGTAGTCCCACCTACCCACCACTACAGTCCTAGGAGTGGGCACAGGGGGAGTCAGTGTTAGAACAGCCCTTCACCCCAGCAATCACTCACTCTCTGGGTCATCCTGGAAATGCCTGCATTCACCCTGTCCCCACTTTGTCACTGTGGAACCCTGGAAGCAACCAGACTAGAAGTAGAAAGAATCTAAATTGGGGAATAGAAGGGGCTCATCCAAAATCCAGGACTCCCTCCCTACCTGGAAAATTTCAACCTAAAGGCTTACCAGCACATTCACACAGAGGGCAGCTCTCTCCTGCAACCTAAGGCCAACCTGCTCTCATCTGTCCTCAATGTGAAAGGAACACAACAGCATTTGGGCAGATGATGGGCAGAGAGGGCAGGAGCATGCAGTCAACAGAACCCCAGGTCACGGAATTTCCAGGCCATTGGCTGTGGAGTCCCAGGGCCTGGGAATCTTTGTGTAAGGGTGATGGGAAGGGGGAAAGGGAGGACACCCCCCTGTCCTGCTCCTCAGGTCACTGGATGTTCTAATTGTGAAATGCAGAACCATTAACATCCTGACTCTTCAAATCTCAGGATCACAAATACTTCAAGTCCTAGAAATTTCACTTTTGTGCTTATGCTTAATCCTATCTAATAAAAGGGTAATATGCAAATTAACTGTCACTCCGTCACAAAGATGACGGTGCCCATAGCCACAAGATGGTGGCGCCCAGTCCCCTCAGCCTCGCCGAAGTGCCTTAGTCCTGGGGGGGCTTCCATTGAGAGCGGGCAGCGTGAGAGGCCTGGCAGAATGCTTGCTTCTTCGCCATGGTAACAGATGGCCTCTGGACAGCGGGTGTGGAGCGGCCAGGCGGGACGCTTGCCTTGTTGCTGAGGTGATGTCCCCAGCCACAGAGGGCCTCTGGGGGACAGAGAGGACAGCCCGCAGCCTCTGGGGCCAAGTGCAGGCCCTGAGAGGAGATGGCTGGCCTGCCTCCCAAGGAAGCAGTGCAGCTCCCTCCAGTGTACAACCCTAACTTACTTTGATAGAAACCTCACTCTCACTTCCGCCTCGTGGAAGCCGCATGGATCCCGTAGAAGCAGCGTGGCTCCTGTGGAAGCAGCACAGCTACTGGCAGCGCACTGCGGTTCCCAGTCTACTGCACATAATATCGTGCGATGGGTGACTAGTATTTTAAGAAAACAAAATCATAATTGCACAAAAACATATATATATCTTCTCATTTAAAAAATTAATAAAGACCTTTTGGACTACTTACCTAAATCTTATACTCCTCTCCCATCTCTGCAGAAGTAATCATCTGTCATCTGTGCGGACCATATCCTTCCAGAATTTATTCTACACATTTAGCAACACATATTTCCTATCGAAAATATAAAATGAGTAGAGGCAATATGACAGGACTTATATCTGAGTAAAAAGTTGTTAATGGTTATGATGTGTATTTCAAGGATCATCAATCTCTATTTTTCATTGCTAGCATATGTTAATGTGATTCTGAGAAATGCATTTGACTCAGCTTCATTTTCTGTCTTCTAAACATAGTCCAAGTTTCAGGATGAGATCAATAATAACTCCAATATGCTCCTCACCCCATAACCTCACCCCTATTTTCATGATGTTATAAAAACAATTATACATAAACCTGATCCACACTAAATTTCCTAGCTCATTATCATTTGTATATGCCCAGCTTCCCTCCAGTGTACAACCCTAACTTACTTTGATAAAAACCACAGAGGACATCTGAATCAGTAACTGGATATATTTCTAATATGTTTGCAAAAATAAAAGATATCCCTACTTAAATTGTGTTCAACAAGCCTTTTAATAGCATCTTGCTTGCACATGTAATACTTCATCACTCTGGAAACTAATTAGGAAACACTATTGTCATTTAAAAAATTATAAATGAGTTTAGAGTGAAAATTCTCATGAGAATTGAGAATGTGAAAGAACACATAAAGTGAATGGAAACTAAGAGCCTAGATAACCAGATGAATAAGAAAAGGAATAATACTGGAAATAAACAGATACCTATAATCAAAGGGGATTAAACTGATGTCCTATGAGAAATGGTATTTGAAGATAAAAAACCCACAATAAAATTTACATATCCAGCTATTGACAGTTTTGCTTAAGGTTTTTTGGTAACAACCCACCCCTGACTTTTTTCAAGTAAAAACAAATTCTATTCACAGAAATGTGAGTGGGTAGCCACAAATAATCTATCCTTTATTATTTATTGGATTCACATGAAAAAAGCTCAATATTTGCAGTTGATAGACGTAGATATTATACATAGACAAAAAATGGACATATGACTCTTTCTCATTGGGGTCATACCCTCATAGAAACTAATTTATATTTCAGCCAGTCTGGTTGAAATCACACAAGATACCACAAATATGGATAGTTGTCATAAGTTTTCCATTCTCTTATGTCCAGGTTACATCAAATATTCTTATAAGTTATCATACAATATATCACATATTATCTTTTAATATGTGAAATACAAGGTTGGTTGCCTAAAAAGAAACAATTATATCTGTGGGAGATCCATTTTGTAAGTCATTTGACAATACTAAATAGGTGTGTTTATATTTTAAAATGCAATAATTCTGATTTTGCACTCTCTACAAGGAACAGTAGATATAGTAGATGAATATAATAAAAATGGCAGTCTCTGAAGACATTTTCCACATTTTATTTACAGAAAAATGTTATGTCATTCCAGTTATATAAGGTACCTGGAACTCAGTAGACACAGAAAATATAGGCAAATTCATAGCAACGGAAAATTGAATAGTGGTTACCAGGGACTGGAAGGTAGGGGCATGGGAGTTATTGTTTAATGAATACAGAATGTCTGGGATGATTTAAAAAGTTCCATAAATGGATAGTGGTGATAGTTGTACAACATTGTTAAAGGTATTTAAAGTCACTAAATACACTTAGAAATGGTTAAGCTGTTAAATTCTATGTTATGTAGTTTTCCAACATAAAAATTTTTATACAAATGGGTATTTGATTCACATAACATGGATAAGTCTAAGGTGCATTTTACTAAATGAAAGAATACATATTGTATGATTTCATTCATACGACACTCTGCAAAAGCTAACCAATAGAGTCAGAAAACAAATCAGAGATGTCAGGGGTTAGAGGAGGAAGAAGTGATTAAGTACAAAGTGGGTGCAGAGGGGCTCTTCTATGGTGAAGGAACTATTCAGCTTATTACTGGGGTAGGAGATACATGACTCTACATTTGTCATATTCCACAGAACAGTGTACCACAAACAAAGAACCTCAATGCAGACTAAAACAAACAAAAAAATCATCAATCAAGATGTCAGAGGATCACATCAAGCTGACTGTGACCAAAAAAATAAAATAAAAAAATAAAGAAAGAAATCCAATTGTATTACAAATGTATATACAACTCTACTGAAGTGGGGGGGACAGGGGAATAGAGGAGACAAACTAACTGACCTAAGTAGCTTAAATCCTGTGCTTCTAGATTAGAGTAAGTATTCTCTGTGAACTCATGTTTTGTTTAATGTATACACAATGAATTGGTACAGAAACAAATATATATATACATAGGTTAGTCTATCACCTAACTCTGTTCACTTAAAGAACCTAGAATCAACAAAGTCCCAGGCGCAGCAAATACACCCAGCACCCATATGTTGGTTCTAAATACTTGTTTCCAGATAAAGGTCCTAGAGCTCTTTAGAGAAATTAATGATTCTAAGGACAAGTCGGAGAAAACATAGAAAGAGCTCAGGGCATCTTGCCAGAAAGTAAGGGAGTACTAAAAAAATAAAGAGATTGGGGCATGTCAAAGGCACAAAGGAGCTAATCGGAAAGGCCTCCAGTGGCCCAAATTAGAACAGTTTAAGCAACAAAATAACCAAAGTAGTCTTAGATTATAACTTAGGTATAAAAAAATTAATACTTGTGAGCCCATATTATTATAGACTAGAGGCCCGGTGCACAAAAATTTGTGCACTCGGGGGGAAGGGGGGTCCCTCAGCCCGGCCTGTGCCCTCTAGCAGTCTGGGACCCCTCGGGAGATAACGACCTGCTGGCTTAGGCCTGCCTCCGGGTGGCAGAGGGCAGGCCCAATCCCAGGGTGCAGCCCCTGGTCGGGCTCAGAGCAGGGCCGATTGGGGGGTTGGGGCACCGCCCCCTGTCACACTCAAGGCAGGGTCGATGGGGAGGTTGCGGCGCGACCCCCTGTCATGCACAGAGCAGGGCCAATCCGGGGGTTGGGGCACTGCCCCCTGTCACACACAGAGCAGGGCCCGGGGGGGGGGGGGTGCCGCACCCTGTCACACACAGAGCCGCACGGCGATCAGGGGGTTTGGGCGCTGCCCCCTGTCATGCTGATCCCAGTGCCGGGAGGCTCTCGGCTCTGCTGATCCCGGTGCTGGGAGGCATATTACCCTTTTACTATGTAGAATAGAGGCCTGGTGCATGGGTGGATGCCAGCTCGTTTGCCCTGAAAGGTGTCCTGGATCAGGGTGGGGGTCCCCACTGGGGTGCCTGGCCAGTCTGGGTGAGGGGCTGAGGGCTGTTTTCAGGCTGGGGGTGACTGAACTCCTAAATGCTCCTTTTTTCCTTTTTTTTTTTTTTATTCTGGGCCAGCTTTAGCTTGAGGCTTGGCTCCAGCTCTTAGGCTGAAAGTAGGTTTCTGGCCTTTGCATACAATGTTGCGAATCTGCTGGCTGAAGTCCGGTGGTATTTGTTACAATGTTTGAAACTGCCCGCTCAGAGGCCTGCAGCCTCAGGCGGGGAAGCAAACAAGCCTCATGTTAGTTTCAAGCTGCCTGGCTGCCGGCCGCCATCTTGGCTGACAGTTAATTTGCATATCTCGCTGATTAGCCAATGAAAAGGGTAGCGGTTGTATGCCAATTACCATGTTTCTCTTTTATTAGTGTAGATAAACTAGTTGCCCAGTGCATGAAATTCATGCCCGGGGGGCGGGGGGCTCAGTCCAGCCTGCACCCTCTCCAATCTGGGACCCCTTGGGGGATGACCAAGTGCCAGTTTAGGCCCGATCCCTCTTGCAATCTGGGACCGCTGGCTCCTAACCCCTCACCTGCCTGCCTGCCTGCCCCTAACCACTTCTGCATGCCACCCTGGTCGCCCCTAACTGCTCCCCTGCTGGCTTGATCACCCCTAACCACCTCTGCCTTGGCCCTGCACCTGGAACCCAGGATTCCCTCCCCCAGCCGGCCGCAGGCACCCGGGACCCGGGCTTCCCTCCCTCTGCCTGGCAATAGGCACGCAGGACCCGGGCCGGCTTTGTCTGGGCTGGCTCCAGCCACAGGGGTGGTAGGCAGGTGGCTTTGCCCGCGCCACAGGTGCTGGTGTGTGAGACCACGGGACGGGCGGCTTCTCTGTCTCCCAGGCTGCAGCCAGCTGTAGGCACTGGTACCTGGGACCGCGGGGCAGGCGGCTTCTCTGTCTCCCACGCTGCAACCAGCCACAGGTGCTGGTGCCCAGGACTGCCGGCAGGCGGCTTTGCCCGGGCCCGGCTTTGTCAGGAAGGACATGCGGATGGTCGTCCGGAAGATATCCAGTCTCATTAGCATATTACCCTTTTATTAGTATAGATAGAGGCCTGGTGCATGGGTCGGGGGTGGCTGGTCTGCCTTGAAGTGGGTCCCAGATCAGGGTGAGGGTCCCCTTGGGGGGCAAGGCCGGCCTGGGCAAGGGGCCTGGGGCAGTTTGCAGGCTGGCCATACCACGATCGGGGAGGTGGGGGGCGTCCCTGCTGGAGGGCATGGCCGGCAGGGGTGAGGGGCTGAGGGCTGTTTGGGGGTGATTTGGAGTCTGGCCAAACCCCCGGCTTTGTCCAGAAGGACATCCAGAAGGTCTCTGGAAGGTCTTCCAGTCTAATTAGCATATTGCTCTTTTATTAGTATGGATAAATAATACTTTTTAAAATGAAGATAAAAGACAAATTTTTACAGAAAAGTTTCAAATACTCTGTCTTCAGGAGGTACAGTTTAAACCCACTCAGGGTGGGCTTAACTTGATGTCATGGTTCTAAAGAACAGAGAATGGAAAGCAGATACTGGTGACCTCGCACTGGGAATACCTGGCATACACTAACCCAATGATAAGTTGAATATCACCACTGATGCCATGTGCATTAACATGTATCCATAAGACTTGATGAGAAGGGTATTTCACCACTGTAGCAGTTGTTCTAGAAACTCATACATAACTCCACTCTAAACATGAAAGAAAACATACGATTAAACAAAAGTGAGAGGCTTCTACATAAAACCTGAATGTCGTGTTTCTGGAATTGAATCCTAAAAAAAGAAAAAGCACATTAATGGAACAAGTAATACAATCCTAATAAAATCTGTAATTTTATTATTAGCTGTGTATCTATGCTCAAGAATTTGGGTTTTTTACTAAGTTAGTGTAAGATAATTACAGTAAGGGAAACTAGGTGAGGACTATAAGGGACTATGTACTATCTGTGCAACTTTTCTGTAAATCTAAAATTAATCTGAAATACAAAATTCATTTTTTAAACATACATGTAAGGACTAGTCTTTGTGCAACAACCTGTAACAACTAGCCCTATTAATCATTTGGGGGGAAAAAGATATAAAATCTATCCTATCAACAATTTTGCAAATGGTCAAACAGACCTTATTGTTTGCCTCATATTTAATAATTCTATTGAGTGATTATTGTCATGTTAAAATTTTGTTTCAGCATTGCTTACATAGTGAAAAATCTCTCTTTTATCAGAAAGCAAAATACCAAATACAAATAGTAGTAATCTATTAGCTCAAATTATTAAAATATTAAATGAAACAGAAAGTAAAATGTGTTTGTATTTTTTAGTATTAAGTAAGGTATTTTTTAGTAATAAGTAGGAATGTAAGACAATAAAAATTGATTCTTAATGTTCCTAACCATAAAAATACAATATAATGAATATTTTGAAAAATATAATACCACCAAGATAACTTTAATAAGAAGTATACTTCATAGATGGTTATTATTGTGTTCCCAATGCTAACGTTTTCTATATCTTCTCCTCTTTTCCATATTTTGAATTCTGAGTCATTTAAGATTGTTTTTTTTTTCTGGCTTTAGGTGCTAACTGAAGGCTGAGGTTTTCATTAAATAGCAGACTCTTGGTACTATAAATTTTGTATGTTTTTGTGTTTATCTGCATGTGTATGTTCTTCAAATTAAGACAGAAAAATGCCAACAAAAAAATTAACTATGCCTATTAGGTTGCATTTCCCCTAATAATAAAAAATGTGATAGAATTGTTATGTAAATTTCAAATTACTTTGTATTATATGAGATAATACCTACAAACACTTAGCACAATGCTGACATCTTTGAAAGTGTTCAGTAATCTGGGTTATTTAATATTTAAAAACTGGAGAAGGTGATAGTTACAGTGATGCATAATTATGTGAAAGATTTTAAAATTAGTGAAATATTTAGCATAATATCCTATCTAATAATAAACAAACATGGTAATTGACTGTACCTTCACTAAGCCTCCCATTGGCTAATCAGCATGATATGCAAATTAACCGCCAACAAAGATGGCGGCTAATTTGCATTCTGCAGGCAGAGAGGGACAGTGTGAGCCACCAGCGCAAGCTGCCATCCAGGCCCCAGTGTGCGACTCCAGAAGCCACCTGCCTGCCGCCCATGATCAGATCCGATCCCAGGCTACAGGCCAGCCCCAGAAGCACCAGAAGCCACCTGATGTGGCAGTAACTATATCAGTAAGCACTCTGAAAGTCAATTAAAAGACAGATTATGAGGGCGAATCAAAAACAAAATCCACTTTAAATATAAAGACACATATAGATTAAAAGTAAATGAATTAAGCTGCAGCCTGTTTTGCTCAGTGGATAGAGCATTAGCCCGTGGACTGAAGGGTCCCAGGTTTGATTCCAGCCAAGGGCATGTACCTCAGTGGCTGGCTTGATCCCCAGTCCCTATCAAAGCCTGTGCAGGAGGCAACCAATCAATGTGCCTCTCCCTTTCCCTTCACTCTCTCTAAAATTCAATGGAAAAATATCCTTGGGTGAAGATTAACAAAAACAAAGTAAATGGATTAAATAACATTAAAGAGATTATAAGAAAAATACATTCCAAATTCTGTTAGTTGTATAATGATTATGTTTAAATTATTAACACCTAAGAAATTGGGTGAAGGGTACATATAATATGCTGTAGTATTTTATAGTCTTTTTTACATGTATGAGATTATTTCAAATTAAAATATTAAAAAATTAAAAATTAATAAAATATTAATTGAAATGTACCTGCATTACATGGAAAATCTCCTAATTGCTTCTAGCATAATTTATTAAATTGCGCTAATATTTACAAGGGTTCAATGAAAAATATCTTAATTCTAAATGATGTAATAGAAAATATATAATAGTGCAGTTATAAGCACTTATCTGAAAATAAAAATTTAAAGAAGTGAATTTAAAGACGGGATTAGCCAAAGAAAATATATGCACAACCCATGGACACATACAACAGTATGGTTATGGCCAGAGAGAAGTGGGGGGCAAGAGCTGGGTAGAGGGGATAAAAGGGGGGAAATAGGGACATCCTATATCCTGTCTAATAATAGACAAACATGGTAATTAACCGTAGCTCCGACACGCTTCCCATTGGCTAATCAGGGCGATATGCAAATTAACTTCCAACCAAGATGGCGGCCGACAGCCAAGTAGCTGAAGCGAACAGGAGGCTTGCTTGCTCCAGTGATGGAGGAAGCCCAGGTTCCCCGCCTGCCGCTGCCGGCCTCTAACCTGCAGTCTAAGTAACTATGTTGCAATTATAGAACTGAAACAAACTCCAGAAACCTGCTTTCAGCCAGCAGGGCTTCAGCCAGTAGGACCACCACAGTGTTTCAATTATAGAAGCTAAACCAAGCCCAGATACTTACTTTCAGCATCTGAGGTCTCAGAGCTGGAGCCGAGCCTTGGAGCTAAAGCCGGCTCTCAGCTCCAGTGACAGCCATAGAAGGTAAATAAATCCCAGAATAAAAAAAAAAAAAGAAAAAAAGGAGAGGTTGGGAGCTTCACTCACCTGCCAGCCTGAAAACAGCCCTCAGCCCCTCAACCAGACTGGCCAGGCACCCCAGTGGGGACCCCCACACTGAAGGGGGTGTGACCAGCTGCAAACAGCCATCAGCCCCTCATCCAGGCTGGCCAGGCACCCAAGCGGGACCCCCACCATGATCCGGGACACCCTTCAGGGCAAACCAGCCAGCTCCCACCAGTGCACCAGGCCTCTATTCTATGTAGTAACAGGGTAATATGCAAACTGACCCTAACAGCAGAAGGACTGGGAATGACTAGTCACTATGACACACACTGACCACCAGAGGGCAGATGATCAATGCAGGAGCTGCCCTCTGGTGGTCAGGGCACTCTCATATGGGAGGAGCTCTGCTCAGCCACAAGCCAGGCTGATGGCTGCCAGTTCAGTGGTGGTGGTGGGAGCCTCTCCTGCCTCCTGAGCAGCACTAAGGATGTCCGACTGCAGCTTAGGTCTGCTTCCGCTGGCAAGTGGACATCCCCTGAGGGCTGCAGGGCTGCCAGAGGGATGTCTGATTGCCATCTTAGGCCCAATCCCCCAGGGAGCGGACTTAAGCCAGCAGGTGGTCATCCCCTGAGAGGTCCCAGACTGTGAGAGGGGGCACAGGCCAGGCTGATGGACCTCCCCTCCCCTCCAAGTGCACAAATTTTTGTGGACCGGGCCTCTAGTAATAATAATAATAAAAGGCTAATATGCAAATTGACTGAATGGCAGAATGACCAGTTGCTATGATGCGCACTGGCCACCAGGGGGAAGACGCTCAATGCAGGAGCTGCGCCTTGGTGGTCAGTGCACTTCCATCTGGGGAGTGCCACTCAGCCAAAAGCTGGCTCATGGCTGGCCAGCACAGAGGTGGTGGCAGGAGCCTCTCCCACCTCCGTGGCAGCACTAAGAATGTCCAACTAATGGTTTAGACCCAATCCCTTGGGGGCCTAAGCCTTTAGTCGGACATCCCCTGAGGGCTCCCTGGCTGCCAGAAGGATGTCTGACTGCAAGCTTGGGGCTCATTCCCCGGGGAATGGGCCTAAGTCGACAGGTGGACATCCCCCGAGGGGTCCTGGACTGCAAATGGGCACAGGCCAGGCTGAGGGATACCACCCCCATGAGTGCACAAATTTTTGTGCACCAGGCCTCTAGTTTAGAATAATAGAGCAGATGTGTTTGACCATGAAAATAATTATTAGAGGATGTCATTGGTTTAAAAAGGTACATGATTTAGAAATGTATAATATTGAAAAAAATTATCAAGAAGCGGGTCAGACTTGACTTTTTGATTAAGTGGAGAAAATAGTACTAAAAAGACAGAAAAACATGTGATGTAATTGCAAATCTAAGAGCTAAGGTCAAAGAGAATAATTTCAAGGTCTAGTATTTCAATCACAATGGTGTTAGCTTGCCAGATGACTGCTTCAGATGAAGTCTGTTGCAGTTGCAAAGAATAGAACAAAAGTGAGAATGACTATCACAAAACCAAAGGGTATATATAGCCAGGATAGAAAAACATTCCTCTTTCACAGACAACCTATGGTTATCCTTTTTTTACACTCATTCTGTTTGATAATTTCTGTAAAAACTTGTTTGTATGTCAAAATCGGTTTTCCTTTAGTCATCATTTCATTCTAAGACCTCAAAGAAAAATTTTTGCAAATGAACCATTCACAAATGTTTTTTAGAATAAATTAAATCCACAATTGAAATGCATTCCTCTACTGTGTTTTATTATTATTGAATGCTGAAAACAAGTAAAACTATTTCAATGTTTTTCAACTGAGCTAAGACCCATATGTTTCAACTGCATGTTCATTGTTCACCCATTACACCATGGGCAATGCTACATGAGATAGTAAGGAGGAAATGAACATGTTTCTGTTTTTTATCATTGGAGTACAGATTAGAGGGGAAGAGAACCAAAAATCATCAAAGCCTGACGTTTTTTATAAGTATACTCCATTTGTGTTGGAATAAACTGAAAACAGACTGTTAAAAGATTATGTTACCAAAAAATATTTCAAAATAATAAAGCAATTGAATTTAAATATATTTTAAAAGAACCAGGTATTGAGAGGCTCTCACTCTAATAAAATTTAAGATCTTAAAACGTTATTATTCAAACTTGCCTTCAGATAAATATGGGGAGACTATTCGTGTTCATGGATTTGCACTTAGGTAATTCTATAGTAGTTTACAAGATGAATATAAATTTCCCCTTAAAAACAATTTCCATTTAGAGCCCAAAATATTAGTGTCTGTTACAGAGATTATATTTAGAATCATACTGTTTGGTGGTGGTCATCATAGTGGTGATAGTGATCTTTTGTTTTCATGTGCACTTTGTATTCTGGCAAAATAGTCATGGCCCTTTAAATTATTTTTCCCACTCATCTCTGTTGAAAAACCATCTTTGTCATAAAGGAGGTAGATGGTGAAACCTGAATCTTGAATATGAACTGTAGTCTCACATCTTCTTTACTGAAGGCTGAGCAGTACTGAGGGATCCTGGGAAACAAGGGCAGATAACAGAGAGAGCCCAGAAGAATCGCCTTGTGCTCCAGCTCATGCACATCTGGTCCACGCGCCTGCTGGGGCTTCCCTCTCCTGTTTGAACCAGACTCCACTGCCAGCAGACTCCGCAACCTCACCAACACAGGTATCACCAATTATATTGATTGCTGTAGCTCTCAGCACATCAGGTTGTTAGTCCCACTGGGTGTCGTATTCAGAGTACAAAGAATAGTTTTTTTTAAAATCAAGTGAAATAAAATTTGCAGTCTAATGAGCTGACCAATTCAGGTTTAAAATTATTTTCCAAGTGATTATCTCCTATAGTTTTCTTGGTTTAACATTAAATATAACTGATGTTATGTTGGCAAATATTTCAATATATCTATTAGATTAACTAAATGCATTAATAGAGCAAATGGTCATATCAATGAGGGCAAGATATGAGTAATTAAGTGATTATTTAATCAATTATTTATTTCTCTTGTCTCGTGTAATATGTTTCTCTATTTCACAACTACCTATAGACTTATTTTATTTCTGTGATATAGGTCCACATTCCTGAAATATTCCAGAATTGGTAAAGGTTTTTAAAGGCATTACAAATGTATTTAAACAGTATCATGTTTTCTTATTAGAAGTTATCTTGTGGAAAATTATTAAATGTCATAGTGAATATTATGAGCAAACAGAGGCTATATATTTTTTATCCTATGATAAAAATAATAGTGAAGCAACATGCTGAGGAAATAAAAATATACAAGGAGTGTTTAAGTTGATGGTACACTGGAAAATATGTGAGCATAAGTATATTTTTAAATTTTTCTGCTATCATAATTCTATCCCATATAAATTTATTTCTTTGACTATTTCAAACATTATAGAGATAACACAATTCACCTCATGGGAGTACAACTTAACCAACTTTTGTCCTAATTGTGCGGCATTCATTTTAAACACCATGTTAGAAGAGATGGGAACAATATTTAGAAGATTGTGGGAAGCAAATTGTCTTTGATTCATTAAAAAGATGTAGCTAAATAATAAATATCAGGATAGATTATTAAGAAGAAATTTTATACTGATGGATTATGTAAAATATCTTTGCCTAAAAAACTCAAAACTTTTCTTGGTATTTTTCTGGATAGGTATGATTTTTAACTATAGTATAGATATTTTATAAATAATAGTATTGTTTACCTTAAAAAATTAAATACCATATTTGAAGAAGTCCAGGCATAGTAGGTCAAATGACAATTCCTAAGTATCGAAAGAGAGTCGGTAACTAATAATTGTCAAACGGGGAAAGAATATAATCTAAGGCAAAAATCTTTCTTGTAAAACAAATTGCAAAAGGAAAATCATTCTTCAGTAGCTAAATGGCATGAAATACTGATTTTTACTATATACAGAGAACCTAAACAGGATAGAACCTGAAAACTTAATTTAAAAATAATAAAGAATGTCAATTTCTGTCTTTTAAGGATTGCATCTGAAAATTTTTCAGAGATGAGTGAAAACAATATGTCAGATGAAAATTTGGAACATCTTCCTTCCAAGAAGCAGCCGCAAAAAGGAAGTGAGGTTTTTTCCAATTCCTATTGAATTATATTATTTTCTGTTTCTTACTAAATAATTCCTCAAAAGATTTTCATCATAATTTAGCACATGACACATTATCTCTAACTTATTTTTAAGATTTTGTCACTTAAAAGATTTATCCGATAGACTTTACCTAGAAAGAAGTAAACAATTACATAGATCTCTTTTACTTGAAAAAAATCTTATTCTGCCAACTCTCTTCACACATATTGAGAGCCTACATGCTCTGTGAGAAATAGTGTGAATATGAAGAGGGAACCACATCTCTGTTTTAATCTCCAGAGATAAAAGAACAGCTAATTTACTCAGAAATGAAAATATCTACTTCAAACTCCAATGAGACAAACATAACAAGACCTGAATCATCTAGGAAAAGATAATGATTATATAGAGGACCTGACTGAGGTGCATTCCCATTGAATAGCCTATCTACACCTAATTCAAATAATGTAAAGCAGAAACCACCGCTCCAGTTCCCATGCCTACTTCCATGAGGTTTTTCAAACCATGTTTTATAAGCTGATCTCCTTCAGAAAAAGCAGTGTTCAAAGTTAAATACCCATGTTTACTGTATTCCAGAAAATTAATGTAATTTGGGTGTTGCATGCACACATGCATAACTCTGTAAGTCAAGTAGGAATATTATTTCTTTTCAACGTATTTGGAAACATCTTTAAATCTCCTAATGTCACCATCACTCATTACACAAAGTTTTAAGAAAAAAATTTGATGGACATTATTTGATTCATGTTTATGTTTATAATTTCTTCTGTGCAACAGCTGTGGTTAATCCTAAAGTTGAAGAACAGTAGTAAGGAAGGCTCCAATGAGAAAATTGTTATATGTCTACAAACATATGATTTTCTAAAATAATAAATATCTTCTGATTGTGGATCAATAAAAGTGACTTATATAGATATATTGTAGAATTATATGTACATTTTTAAACAAATCCCATATATAATATTACAATTTGCATTAATAATTCATTGAAGGGAATTATAAATTTATTTATAACATTGGAAAAAGTGATTTCCCCAAGAGAAACACAGAAACAGAATAGCCCTGACCTGTTTGGCTCAGTGGCTAGAGCTTCGGCCTGTGGACTGAAGGGTCCTGGGTTCGATTCCAGTCAATCCATGTACCTTGGTTGCAGGCACATCCCCAGTGGGATTGTGCAGGAGGCGGCTGATCGATGTTCCTCTCTCATCGATGTTTCTAACTCTCTATCCTTCTCCCTTCCTCTCCATAAAAAATCAATAAAATATATTTTAAAAAAATAAAAAAGAAAGAAAGAAACAGAATAGGGAGCAAAACCCAGGTATCTAATGCTCAGGCCATTGTCATTTCAAACAGTATCCCTTTTAACTTATAATTTCAAGGTTGAAGACATTCAAGAGTTCGAGCCTTGAATTTATGGGAAGGCTCCTTCCTAAACTCTGCTCTTTAATTCAGTCTTTTCTTTGCTGAGCTACTCAACCTCTCCTTTTCTCTCTGGGCAGGACCATCAGTTCTATCTACCTGGCATCTCACTCTAGTGATTCTTGGGATCTTATGTTTCGTTCTCCTTTTAACAACTCGAATCCTGGAATTCAAGGGTAAGTTAAACAAGACCCATGGCCTGAACCAAATATCTCCAGCCTTAGGAGGTACTAATTTTACTAATATTTTGTTCCTATGAGTTTCATGTCTATGATCTGCATCTCTACCCAGGAAACCCTTCCACATTCACCAACAATGTAATAACTTGGCCATTTCAAAGTTCATTAAAAGCTTCTGACATCTCTTTTACTTATAGAGCTTTGATCATATTTAGAATATTAGCAGGAAAACTATATTGAGTTATTGTTGATGGTCAATCATGCTATGTACACATGAATTTTCTTTCTCCTCTCTGACTCCTTCTTTCAATAAACTGTCAATTCCTCTTGATTCTACCTTTGAATCTTCACTCGGCAGCTCAAATTTATTTTTTAAATTGTTTATTCTTATAAACGCCTAATAAAACCCAACAATATTTTTCTCCTACACTATTGACATTACCTCCTAGTTCATTATAAAGTCAACAGGTTTCAAAATCCTACTGAAGTTGCCAAATAAACTTCTCCAAATATATCTCTGGTCATGTCATCAAAATGATGAAAAACCACTGATAATTTCTTGGCATTTTGATGACATGACCAGAGATATATTTGAAATTTATCCATTGCAGTATAAAATTCAATGGCTTCTAATATATTCAGAGTTGTAAAACTGTAATTATAAACAATATTAGAACATTTTCATCTTGTCCCCCAAAAAACCCTATACCCATTAGTGGTTCCTTCTCATTTCCCTTCAAATTAGCCAGCCTGAAATGATCACTAATGTACCACTGTCTCTATATATTTTCCTATTTTTCACATTTTATAAAAATGGAATCATGTAATACATTGTCTTTGGAGAATGGCTTCTTTGACAAAACATAAGGTTTACCTGGCTCATTCACAATGGAATAGATCATGCATTCAGTATATCAGTGCATAAAGTACAGCATTCTTTTTAATTGCCAAAAATGGATATGAATATAATTAATCTGTATATTAATTTCTTGTCACATATATGATTTGCAATGTTTTTCTCCTTTACTTTCCTATTCACTGTCTTGATGAAAATCTCTAATTAACAAATATTTATAATTTTAATGAAATTAAGTTTATCTGTTTTTACTTATGTTGCTTGTACTTTCAGTGTTATATAAAAGAAAACATTGCATAATTCAGAATCACAGGAGATTACAGCTATGTTATCTTCAGTTTTAGCTCTTACATTGATGTGTTTGATCCATTGTTAGTTAATTTTTATGTGATGCAAGGGTAATATGAGATATGTATCCATCTATTGAGGTCTTTAATTTTTCAGAATGTATTTTAGTTTTTACAGTACACATTTTACACTACTTTTGTTATATTTATTCCTGAGTATGCTATTCTTTTTGATGCTATTATAAATAAAATTTTAAACTTTTATTTTCACATTGCTAGTGTAGATAAATACAGTTGATTTTTGTACATTGCTTTTAGATCATGCCACATTGTAGTTCATTAGTTCTAACAGATGTTCAGTGGATTCCATCAGATTTTCTAAAGAAAATATTTGGAGACTTTTATGTTATATCTTGGATAATTTAACTAACTAGACTCTCAAGCACAGGGTTGAATTAAAGTGGTGAAAGTGCACATCGTCATTTTATTTCTAATCTTAAAGGGGAAACCTTCAGTCTTTTATCAGAAGATGTAGCCTTGGGCATGTGCACAATCACCCAGATATGACAATGCTTTTGCTGGGATTTCTTTGGCTGTCTCTTTCTCGGATTTCACTTAAGATGCTTAAGATGCTTCTGTTGATGTCATGCCCATCTCTTAAACTCTATGAATTGCTTACTGATGGCCCTTTTGTTTTTGCCAATGCACTTGGAAAAAACTACTCCACAGTCTAATGCAAATTGATTTTAACCCTTTCTCTGAGTAGTTTTTGAAGCCAATCTTTGACATTTGTACTAACCCCAAGAAGGCTTTCTTAGCTATGTCTTTATTTGGTTCTCTCTGGTAAACTGACCCACCTGTTTAAAAGTATTGGTTTCATGGAACTACAAAGCCTTTCTTAACAGTTTACCAAACCTTCCCAATCCCCCATGCCCCACCCTCACCACAGCTCCCATGGAAGAGGAGATAGTAATGCTTGGTTTGTGAACTAAGATGGGAGCATTCAATGCTCCAATATTCTTTGCTTACTCCTACTGGGGAGTGCCACTATTCCATGAGCATGGGCTGGGTGGAGAAAGGAGAACCAATCTCATAGCAGCAATTGCCTGGAACTTAACTTGTACCTATTGAGCTAGAATGGTGCCTACTCCTCCTGGAGAGATTCCATAGCCTTAGCCTGTGATATCTGTGTAGAGTAACCATAGACTTGGACCTGTGGGAAGAAGGAACTTACTTTTCCTGGCGATAAGCGGTTATAGTGAATAGTCCATGATGCTGACCTCAGGTGGGGAGAGGGAACATGTCATGACTCAAGTTTTACAGACTGTCACTGTTCTTATCAATATTTAATAGATTTAAAAATTTTAAAATATACCCTTAAGACAAGTGTCAAAGATTCTAAATATGGTGGATTTTTTCATAATTATTGTTTTCATAAGGGCTGTTTTCCTAAGGTGATCAAGCCACCAATCTGGAAGGGACACTACTCTATGTGTATTTTACATAGGCATTTTTATGACATGACTTTGTTTGTCTTTCCAGTCTTATATCCCTAAAATTCCTTATGTGTAGCCTATCTTCTGGGTGTTCTGATTAACTTTGGATTACCTTAGTATGTCTTGTTAAATCCATTTCTTTAGTCTGGAAAACTGATTACAGCAATCTAGAAATTTATTGTCTGTCTTTGTCACTTTCCTTCCTCTATTTCATCCTTATACAAAAACAAATTTAAGATGGACACTGCCATGTAAATTCTTGCTGAGGCTTCACACTATTCTAGGACTTACACTTAGTCAGCCACCTCTCTGCTGAGTTTTAGCAGCAACTCTCAATTACCTTTGTGTCACCCATCCTACAGTGCTCTAAACTCAGACTCTTCCCAAACAAACACCTAACAGAACCTTTGCATTTTTCACTGATGTTTCATCAAAGTCCACTAAAATGTGTTGCCATTAATTAATGTATCTTCAACAAATGAGATATGAGTGTGTAAATTATATGTAGTGAAGAGATGCCTGAAGTAGACAGAAAAAAAATGATCAATGCTCCTGAACATTAACTAACATGTTAAAAGTAAATTTGTGCTTTTTATTTGGTCCCATGTTATGTTCTTCTTGAGCTAATGATGTTAAGTAAAGTTTTGCAGTGCCATCAGAAATGCGATCCACAGAAACCGCCATTGGACAACGTAACTTTCAAAGAGGACCGACCTAGCACAGGTATTCAGATAAATGGATTGAAGACTGTGACCAACAAGTTTCTTCTCTGTTTCTCTCAATCACTTAACATTCTACTCAAATTAGATTTTCCTTTTTTTAATATATTTTATTGATTTTTAAACAGAGAGGAAGGGAGAGGAATAGAGAGTTAGAAACATCGATGAGAGAGAAACATCGATCAGCTGCCTCCTGCACACCCCCAACTGGGGATGTTCCCGCAACCAAGGTACATGCCCTTAACTGGAATTGAACCTGGGACCCTTCAGTCCGCAGGACAATGCTCTATCCACTGAGCCAAACTGGTTAGGGCTAGATTTTCTTATAGAATAACAAATTGTGCAGAGGGAAATGAGGGTTCTTTTTAGTTGAACCATAAATTGACCTTTCCCAGAGGATAGATTTTTCTGTCTGCATGATGTTATATTTTTTAAAGTTTGTAACCAGTTCTCAACATAATACTTTTTCTACAGGAGATCATACAACCAAAAATAAACCTAGGACTCCATTAACAGATTCTCTAATCATTAGTATACTTATTAATAAGATGTATACAGATCAGGTACTAAGTACAAATTGCCTCTGTCCACGTACCTTTTACTCAGTCTAGAGCAGTCACTTCCAGCCTTTTACATCTCATGGCACATGTGAACTAATGACTAAAATTCTGCAGCACACCAAAAATAATATATTTTTTGCTGGTCTGACAAAAATGGGGGTAATTTTAATTTATTATTCATTCCCACTGGACAGCTATTGTTGTGTTAGTTATTGTAATGTTTTTTTGTTTCTTTGTGTAAAATCTAAGAGAAGAAAGGTAAGTATCCCAGATGAAACATTTGGGTACTGTACATTTCAAAAATTCCTTGGGCACACCAGTGTTGAAATTTGCTGATCTAGAGAATACAAAGGAACTGCTTTATGTTGTGAAGTCCTTTAAGTTTAAGTTATAAGGGAAAGTAACAATCTACTTAGAAATATTTCTTAGAAAAATTTTGTTATATTGTGCAAAACTTGGAGGAATATAAGTACTTTAACAGTCTTCCCAGGCCAGGGCTTTATTTAGAAAGCTGAAATGAAGCCTATCAGTCTCATCAAGTGAATGCTTTAGAAGGACTAGGACAGATTTCTCAATATCTCATCTCACACATTCTCTACAGGATACACACTGAGTAATCTGGGTTATATCTTTTGTTTTAAAGGAAATAAATATGGCACCTGTGAAGGTAAATGGTCATGTTGTGGAGAGAATTGCTATTATTTTTCAAATGAAGAGAAAAACTTTGAAGGGAGTAAGAAATCCTGCAAGAAAATGAACTCCACACTACTTAAGATAGAAGATAAAAAGGAACTGGTGATGTATATTTTCTGTTTTTCATCTCATACCATGCATATTCTAGGCATTTCTATTGCCAAAATCTTAATGCTTAACAGTATTTGAGTGTCTTAACACAGTTTACAGTTGTAAAGTGACCCAGATTCAGACAATGCTCATGCTAAAGTCATAAATGCAAGTGGAAATTAAATTGGCATTTTCTGTAATTCATCTAATTCATCCATAATTACAATTTTCACGAGATAGTAAATGTGAAGTCAAAAATAAAGCCATTCTGAAAAATTTATTCTTAAAGTATATTATTTTGTCAAGTATATCTTTACACTGATAATTTTATAGAAATTTAGCTTCAGCCTCTCTGAAAAAAAATTATTATACCTCTAAAAAAAGAAAAAAATACAGCATTACCGCTGATTTTGAGATAAAAATAAAAATATATGAACTTGAAGTTGAATGTCAATTATTTCTAAATAATATTAAAGTTCAACTCATATTAGCTTCCAAAGAAAACCAAACTGAATATTTCATAATCTTTCTTATTATTTCTTGCTTTGAATAGAGAAAAATGTTTACCATTGTTTCTGCAAAAAACATAATATATCCTAACATTCCAAGTTAAGCATAATCTTTTAATATTCTTTCAAAGCTAGATTAATAGACACTAAACATCACTTTGTTTTCTGTACCAGTCCAATTAACCATAATCTTGGCTTTCTACTACTCAAAAGTCACTATTTAAAAAGTATAAACTTTCTTTCATCAAGAAGACAAAGCAAAATTTGAATCCAGAAAGAAAACTCTTGCAGTCTGTATTAATCTCATGTTTACCCCAACAGAAAACTGTATTTGTGGTAATGGAGGGTAACTAGACTTAATGTTGGGATCCTCTGACATATATTCAAATAGCAAATAATTATATTGCATAATAGGATTTCATATGTCAATTCTATCTCAAATTTAAAAAATAAAATTGCATTTGTTGATGATAGAATACATTTTTTAAAGTCCACTTTGTTTATAGACAAGGTAAAGAGCTTATATGAAAATATAATATGTTGAAAAGTTGCTAGGTAAGGCAACAAATATGATATCTAGATATCTATCTCTTTTTAACCTAAATTAATAATGACATTTTAGTGGAAAAAATCAATCATATTATTTTTAGATAAGAACTATAGGAAATTAATGAATATTAACCAGATTTTCAGAAATATTGATATAACTATACTCATACCACCCTGACTTTTTTCATGAATATTAGAAAAGAAGTGAAAAATGTTAATTCATGGAGCTTTGGCTTTTCCTATGAGAGTCTATACCTTAGCTTAGTTTTTTTTCCCTCAGCCTTTTTCTAGAACTTCAGAAAAACATTATTAAAGATGCTATAGTCTATAATTCCCTTATTGATTTTTTTGACATGAAAAATATTAACACAGAGGGTCCAGCAATGAGTTTCACTGTCCAGAAGTCCTGATTTTCCTACAGAGTACCTTAAATGAGGTATAAAGACACCTGCAAAAACCCTGAAATTGGATGCTAAATTTTATGCATTTCTTACACAATATTTTATAAAGTTTGTTTAAGAAACAAAAGAAAAACTTGATATATCTGTTCAGCATATTTAGGAAGATCAATTGAGATAATATATGGCTATATGCTCTGTAAAAATTAAAATGCAAGATAAATATCAGTTATTTTTTTAACCTATCAAAGAACGTCCAACCAGCCATATAAACAGCACATCTGATGGGATGAGGATTACTTCCTCAAGATACCTATTTTGCAAGAATTATCCACAGTACTCATACATGGAGCACAAAGTAGAAATCAGAGTTTGCTCAGAACTCATCTTTGAGCTGCAGGCATAACTTTTCAAAGGAAATGAAGAGATTTAAGTCCCAAGTCTAAACAAAGAAAGATAAACCATGAGAGTGGTTGTTATGTCCACTATGCCCCTGAATTTCATAAAATATAAAAAACTGCGATTCTACTATTTTATTATTTGAATAGAAGCAGATGACATTGATCTCTATGCTTTCTGTTCATCACAACAATGAAAATACTTACAAAATTATTACATTATTTCAGAAACATAAAAAATTTGCTCATAGAATATGTTTCTTTTTATGACAGAAATTCATTCAAGGCCAACTATCCTATTTCTCCTGGATTGGATTGTCACGTGAAGGAACCAGCACATCCTGGATATGGGAAGATGGCTCACGGCCTAATCTCAAAATGTAAGTCTCTGGAATAGAAACACACTAAGAAGTTCTATAATCATAGGTTCTGATTTACATTGCTGAAAATTTATAGGAAAAATGCACACATACATATATAAGCATACATGCAATCACATGTACACATACACACATCAAAAGGACTTGAGTTCAGTAAATGAGTACATAGAGAAAGGGAGTCAACTGTTTTCAACTTCTATATTCCTCATAAGGTATTCTGTAGGAGAGCCTAGAGCATCAAAAGGTAGATTCTATAAAGTAGGAAAACCTACCATCTTATCTTTGGACCAATATCTTTTATTTTGTCTGCCATAGGGAACGCATATGTTACATCATCTATATGCTTTTATTCTAGAATAAGCAATTGGCAAGAGTCAAAGAATGGAAACTGTGCAATGATGGCAACAAGGAAGATGGTACCATCTGACTGTTCCAGATATTATCACTATGTTTGAGAGAAGCAAATTGCCTGTCTTGCTACCTAACAATGAGAACACAACAGAAGACAAGTATAATTACTTTTCCTTATAAAAACTCAGAATCTTGGAAGTTCTAGAATATGCTCATTTCAGAATATCCTGGCTTTCTTATGGGCTGTACTAGTATTCTAGCCTCCGTTTGAGATGAGGCTGGAATATTGGGTGCATCATGATAAGGTACATCAGACCCTCCACTTTTGTCCCTCTCAATGAAGACTGTCAAATTACAAAGGTTTTGAGCACAGGTCCTTATAGTAAGAGAATATAAATGCTTCTGATGGGGATAGGAAGCAGAGTTCTATATACTCTATTCCTGCAACTCATACAGATTTAGCAAGTAACCCTGCAAACTTCAGTCATTGTCATGTACATTGGGGCTTGGAATTGCTTCCAATAGTCATTAAAGTCATCATTTTTTAAGAGAAAGAAAGTAGCACATACTGGAAAGAAAATAGTATCTTGAATTAGAAATGACTATAAGAGCTGTACCACAACTAATATGTGTTCTCTGGCAAGTTCAAACTTCTGAGTCTTTATTTCCTTACTAGAGGCCTGGTGCACAAAATTCATGCACAGGTGAGGGGGGTCCCTCAGCCCAGCCTGCACCCTCTCCAATCCGGGACCGCTCAGGGGATGTCCGACTGCTGGTTTAGGCTTGATCCTCAGGATGGGGCCTCTCACAATCTGGGACTGCTGACTTCTAACTGCTCATCTGCCTGTCTGCCTGAACACCCCTACTGGCCCCGCTGCCAGCCTGATCACCTCTAACTGCCTCTGTCAGCCGGCCTGGTCGCCCCCAACATCCCCCTATGCTGGTCTGGTCGCCCCTAATTGCCCCCCTTCCCCTGCAGATACGGTGCCCCCAACTGCCCCCCCTCGCAAGCCTGGTCACTCCTCACTGCCCCCCTCTGCCTACCTGGTTGCCCCCAATTGCCCAACTGCTGTCTGGATCACCACAATTGCCCCCACTGCTGGCCTGGTCACCCTCAACCTCTCCCCCTGCCAGTTTGGTCATCCCTCACTGCCTCCCTCTGCCAGCCTGGTCGCCCTGCAGTGCCCCGCATGCCAGCCTGGTTGTTTTCAACTATGCCCCCTGCCGGCCTGGCCAGCCCTCACTGCCACACACCCCCCCTTCCAGCCTGGCCGCCCCACACAGCCTGCTGCTCAGTCGTTTGATCATCCCTCACTAACCCCTCTGCCAGCCTGGTCACCCCACACAGCCTGCAGCTCAGTCATTCGGTCATCCCTCACTAGCCCCCCTGCTGGCCTAGTCACCCCACTCAACCTGTTCAGTCGTGTCCATTCAGTCATCTGTTTGGTTGCAATGGCCCCTGGCTCTTTATATGTATAGATTAGTAGGTAAACTACCAAACTGTTTTTGCAAAGTGGCCATACCATCAGCACTGTATGAAAGTTCCATTTACTTAACATATTTCCAAAATTCAATATTGTCAGTTTTAAAAAACCATTTTAATGTAGTACAATTTAATGGCAGTTTTAATTTGTACTTCCCTAATGAATTAATGATGCTAACCACTTTTTCATGTGTTTTCTGTCAAGTATATATCTACTATAATAAAGTATTGATTAAAACATTTTGCCTACTTGTATCAGGTTGTTTATTTTCTTGTTATTGTGCTATGAGAATTCTGTATATATCCTGAATGCTGGTACTTTGTCAGACATTCTTTATCAATATTGTCTTCGGGTCTTTCATTCTCTTAATATTATCTTTAGAATAAGGTTTTAGTTTAGAATAGCAGGAGTTATTAATTTGATGAAGTGTAATCAATTATTTCATTTATAATTCAAGTTTATCATGTCCTAAGTAATTTTAAATTAACCTGAGATTGAAATCTTTTCTACTATGCTTTCTAATAGAACTTTAAGTTTATGTTGAATCCTACACTTCATTTCATGTTAATATTTGTATGTGGCGCAAAATATGGGTTGAGTTCCTTTTTTAAAATTTTTGCATATAATGACTATTTCAACAGCACTTTTTTTCAAAGTACTATTCTTCTATTGAAACATCATAGCACTTTTGTCAAAGATCAATTGACAATTTATGGGTGGATCTATATCAAATCTCTTTTGTGTTCATTGATGTGAGTATTTATCTTCTTTCACCAATATGGTAATTATTGTGACTTTATAATGTCTCTTTTTAATTTTGTTAAATTTTTTCTATTAATGTTTATATTCTATATTAATTTGTATTAGTTTCAAGTATACAGCATACTTTATAGTAAGTCTTAATGTAAGTATTTTATATTTTGTCCTTTTTCAAAATTGTTTTGACTCATTTTTGTAACAAGAAAAATTCCATTTAGTGGCCATATTTTTATTACTCCCATTCCCAGTAAGAGCAGCCAGGGCTGCTGAGAAATGGCTGAATACAGATGAGCCTGGAACATTTTGTAATGCTGGCAAGTTGGGGAGTGCTTAAAATGATAGGTGTATGTCAAGGGATAGAGGAGCCAGATAAAAGAATTCCAAGTGGCCAAAGCTGGAGTAATTTGAGCAAAAAAATAAACTATTATTAGATTACAACTCAAAGTATAAAATCAATAACCTATTAATCTATAATTATAAAGAATGATTGAATAAATAAATAAGTGAGGGAGATGAGATGAACCTCCTGTGCAGAAGAAACATCCTAAATAATGTAGATTTACCTGCCTCAAGCCAGTGGGCAAAAATCCTCACTCCTTAACAACTTATTGTTGCATTTATTTTCTTTATCTTTTTATTTCCAATTTCACTATCTTCTGCTCTTTTGTATTTCTTCATTTTGTTATCACTTTTGTTCTCTATGCTTTGTTGTCATATCTAAGAAATGATTGCCAAAACCAATGTCGTGAAGATTTTTTTGTTCTAAGGTTTTATAATATATCATACTTTTAGGTCTCATCTCTTTTGAGTTAATTTTTGTGTATGGCATAATGTTAGGGTTAGTATTCATTCTTTTGTGTGTGAATGTCCAACACCAATTGCTGAAGAGGTTGTTATTGTTCAGTGTTATTTTCCCCACTGAATTGTCTTCGCACATTTGTTGAAAATCAGTCAACCATACATGCAAAGGTTTATTTCTGAGCTCTATTGTATGAGGCCATTCCATTGGCCTACATATCTGTCTTTATGCCAGTACCACCCCATAACTATGATAAATATTGTACCTGTGAAAAGACTTCAATACCCTACTTTCAACAATGGATAAGGAAATAGTCTTTTACTATTATTGTGGATCTGTTTATTTTTTCCTTTAATTTTGTTAATGTTTGCTTCATACATTAAGAGCTCTAATATATTTATAATTGTTATATTCTCTCTATGAATTATTGCTTTTATTATTATATAAGGTCCTTCGTTTTCTCTTATATAATATTTTATGTAAAATTTGCTTTATCTGCTATTGCTAAGTTCCTATTAAGCCATTTTGATTGTTATGTTGCTATATATGGGAAATGAGGGTCTGGGATTTTCTACTCAGCCATATTGCTGACCTCATTTCATTATTAATTTTTATATACATGCACTTGTGTGTGTGCATGTGTGTGTATGCTTTCATTCAATTTTACCATATGCATGTATTTATGTAACCACCACCATGATCAAGAAGGGAACTATTTTGTCATAGCATGGGATTCTATGATGCTACCTTTCACCCTCTCCCTAACCACAGGCAACCACTAATCTCTTTTGCACTTTTATAATTTTGACATTTGGGGAAAAAAAAATGTCATGTAAGAAGTGCTGTCAGCATCATGGGGACATAAGATGTCCTACATTTTTTTCCTTCAACAACATCAAAAATTCACCATCCATTAACAAATAAAAGTGCCACAGTAGGAATTGTGGGATCCAGCACCATATGCCAAGTTATTCAAGAGGAGTCTTGCCAACCAGTATATTGAGTAATAGACAGACAGACGCTGTTACTGGATGTGGAACCTGAGGGACTATGTGGACCAGTTTTAGCCCCTCTCTGCCACAATTGGTAAGCAGCTGGAGAACACTGACTTGAGAAGTCACCTATGGATGAGAGAGCCTTTGTGGAAGTCCAGATTCCTGAGGAAAAGTTCTAGTACTCTGTAGGGGGGGAATCTAGTTTAGACGCATTGGAGAAGGCATCAAGAACAGCTTGACTTTGCCAGAATCACCCTCCTCTAAGACAGCACAACTTAGTGAAAATGACATCTCCTTTGTCTGTGATTTCTCTTGTGGAGGAAAGGGAGGGTGAACACCTGTTTTCCGCTCCTGTCGGGGCTCTGCCAGAGACTCAATTCTCTCTGCAGTTTCAAAAGTATTAAATCAAGTAGCTTCATGACTGAGGGAGGGAAGAGATAAGGATAAGGCAGAAAGATTCTCAGAGATCATTAAAGAGATCTTGTTCCTGCCTACAACATTTTGGAAGCCCTCTCATGAACCATATGAAAAACCACATTTTCGGTACACCCAATGGAACCATGCTCACCCTCAAAATGTCCCATGTGCCACATATTCCTCTTCCCCCACGCTACCATGGCTCTGTGTATGCATTCTAAGGACAGAAGCAAATGGGAGCTCTGGAAGACAGGGAGCACATGCAAAACCCACATGAGAGTCTGCGGTCGAGGGAGAAACCACAAACTTGAATTGTAATACCACAGTCAAGAAAACAAAAGAGCTATCATCAGCCTACCTGATGTGTTGTATGACAGAAGACATGCCACAGGAAGGTTGGTGGGCAGAGGTGGAAGAGTATTTAAAGGTGATAACAGGTGATGGATAAAATTAAAATAAAATAAAGTGAAAAAAGAGATATCAGGGGTGTACCATAGAGAAACGACCATGTATGTACAAAGGGAGCAGGGAGTCATCTGCTAGTCAAGAGGGGCCTCAGAAAAAAAGTAACCCTGCCGACATCATGATTTTGGAATCCAGCCTCCAGAATGGTGAGAAAATACATTTCTATTGTTTAAGCCAAAAAAAAAAGAAAGAAACAATTCTGCCACAAGAAACATGGAGTAGGTACAATAATGAAGGTCGTGGTAAGTCTCAGAATCTATAGCAGGAGTGACAAAAGGTATTTCTCCCCTGAAGGCAGTAGGATTGGAGGAGGTAACTGCTACTGCAAATGCAAGAACACCAACACAAAGGCCAAGGAACATGAAAAATCAAAGAAACATGCCATCACCAAAATTTATAATAGCCTTCTACTACCAAACACAAAGTCATAAAATCTATTATTTTATCCCCAAAAGTTTTCAAATTGGCTATATAAGAAGACTCGATGTATTACAAGAAAAGACAAAAGGACAATTCAATCAGGAAAACAGTATGACAAAACAATACATGATCAAAATGAGAAAATTAACAAAGAGATAGAAATCATAAAAAAGAAAGAAAAGAAAACCAACACAGACTCTAGGGCTGAAGAATTCGAGGAAGTATATAAAAGTGCAGTAGAGAGCATCAAAATAAAAATAGGCCAAACAGATTAAAGTATTAGTGAGGTATAGACAGAAATTTTGAAATATCACACTAAGAAAACAACAACTACAACAACAAAAAACAAGAATGAAAAAGGGAGAAAGCCTAAATGATCTATGAGATGCATTTTAAGGAAACCATATCAGAACAATTGGAGTTCCAGAAGGAGAAGAGGAAGAGAGGGGACAGAAATATTACTGCGGGGAAAAACAATGACAGAGAACTTTGCAAACCTGGGGAATATTTAGAAATCTAAGTGGGTAAAGCAAATAAATCACCCTATTATTTTAATCCAAAAAATCTTCTTTAAGATTCATTATAATAAAACCATCTAAAATCAAAACAAAGGGGAAATTCTAAAGGCAGCAAAAGATAAAGGGAGGAAACGTACAAAGGAACTCTGCTTAGGTTCTTGATGTATTTTTCAGCAAAAAACCTTAAAAGACAGAAAGGATTTGGATAATATATATATTCAAAGTGATGAAAGAAAAAAATGCCAACTAAGAAGAATCTATCTGACAAAGTTATCCTTCAGAAACAAAGGAAAATAAAGTCTTTTGCATATAAACAAAAACTAAGGGAGATCACCACCAGTAGACCTGATTTGCAATAAGTGTTGAAGAGGAGTTCTTCAAGCAGAAATGAAAATATTAGTAATATGAAAATATACAGCACACTGATAAAGGTAAACATATAGTCAGATTTAGGAAACTCCAGTTATATAATATGATGCTATGTTAACCACTTAACTATAATGTAAATGTTAAGGACAAGAGTATCAAAAATAACTATAGCAAGTATAATTTTTAATGAGTAGACAATATAAAAACAAGTAAATTGTGCTGTTTAAAATATAAGGCATGTGAGGAAAAGCATAGAGTCTTTAGGTGTGATCAAAGTTAAGTTGTTTCATACAATAGACTGATATGTGTAAAATGTTTTATGTAAAACTCATGGAAATTAAGATGCAAAAACACATAGTAGATTCACAAACGATAAAACAAAGAAAATCAGAACATACCACCATGGAAAATCATCAATTCACAAAGCACCACAGCAAGAGAAAGAAAAGAAAAAGAAAAAAAGGAGAATTACAAAACAGAAAATAACCCATAGCACAACATTAGGACATTAGTAGGTCCTTAAATATCAATAATTACTCTAAATATAACTGGATTAAATTTGCCAATCCAAAGACACAAAGAGGCTGGGTGGATAAAAAATAAATAAATAAAAATAAGTTTAAAAAAAACCAGATCCAACTATATGTTGCCTACAGGAGGTTCACATCAGCTGTGAGGAGAGACATAGGCTCAATCTGAAGAAATGGAAAAAGATACTACATGAGTGTGGATACCAAAAGAGAGTGAGGACAGCTATAATTTATCAGACATAACAGACTTGAAGCGAAAAGTGGTACGTATGCCTTTGGTTCCCACAAATACCCAGACCCGTGATGTCACTGCATTATGTGGACTTTAATAGCCTCTGCCCCTGGCCCACAGAACACCTGGATGACAGAGGGGGGCACGGAGCCCCTGCTCATGACAGAAGGCTGGACATTCACTTGTCCATTGTGGACAGAGCATCCTGTCCCCACCCCAACCTTCCATTGGGCATGGCTTAATTAACTGTCTCAAATGAGATCAGCATAAGAGACTTTTTCCAAACAGGCACGCCAAAGGCTATACCATAAGCCAAAATAATACCGTGGATCTGGGGAGCCTATATATAGACTGGGGGCTGGGGGCTCCTCTCAGAGACAGGGAATTTCACAGCCTGATAGAGACCTGGCACCCTACACCCCCAGTATTAAAGGGAATCCCCATTACTTTTGTAGCTATGTGACAGACCATAATGATTTTGCAGAGCTACTTGAAAAGTAATAGTGATAGTCATGATAATATTATTATTGTTATTATAACAACTAACATTTACTCAGCACTTACTACATACCAGGCCCTATTCTATTCACTTTTTTGTACTAACTCATTTAATGCTCATCACACTGTCGGAGGAAGGTAGGACCTTTATTTCATTTAACTTTCACTTTCTGGGGCTTTTTTGTTTTAATAGCAAAAGAATGCATGCTCTTTAGAACAAAGCAAAGAGTACAGAGATGTGTAAAGACCAAGATCAGTCTCTTCCATGCCTGCAGATCTCTTCCTGTCCATCCCTGCTCTATTTCCGCTCTCGTGGTGCCACCAAGACCAGCAGCCTCATGTACACAGTCTGTCCTTAGGGCAGCACAGGCATGCACATATTGAAGGCTCTCTGAGATTTATCTTTCCCATTTTGTGGATAAGGAAAATGCAGCTCAGAGAGGTTAAGTGACTTGCCCAAGTTTACACAGCAGTCAAGTGGAGGAGCTGGTACTTAGTGGACTCCCAAGTTTAACATCAAAGCGTGTGACCTTACCTACTAATCTACACTGCCTTCACAAGTTATATCATTCTGCCCATTGACTCAGAACCAAATCCTGTCCTTTCCCACCTAACCTTTATCCTGGGCTCACTTTGTAGTCAGAGAGCTTGAGTCAGAATCTTGGTTCTGTCACTGCTTATAGCTGTGTGACCTGGGCCAATGGCTCCACCTCATGAAGCCTCAGTTTTCTCACCTGTGCAGGGGGTGGGAGGAGGGAGGAAAGTACAATTCCAGTGGCTCCATCTTTAGAATTTCCCAGGATCCATCCACTTCCCATCATGCCACAGCCTCCACCTGGGCCACACCACCCACCAGGAGTCCTCCCTCTTCTGGCTGTGCTCCCACACAGTCTGCCCTCCCCACACAACCAGAGGGATCCCTCTCAGAAAACATCTGGTCCCAACTCTCCTCTGCTCCACACCCTCATGGACACTCTTGAGGCAAAGCCAGGCCTTACCAGGCCTGATGACAGGGCCGACCTCATTTCCTGCCACCACTCTCTCTCTCTTGCACACCCCACTCCAGCAAACTGCCCCCTGTCTTCTACTTATCAGGGCAATTTCTTCCCTCACTCTTGCTGGTCACTCCTTCTACAATGCTCTTCCCAATGTCCACATGACTCCCTCACCTCCTTCGGGTCTTTGTTCTAACGTCACCTTCTCAGTGAGGCTTTCCCTGACTTCCTCCCCTCACCACACTGAGCTGTGGCGGAGGGGGGGGAGGCGGGAGGGTTGGGGTTGTCCCTAGTCTGTCTGCATGCTCCCCACAACCACCTGTGGGACTCCAGGAGCTGTCCAGAATGCTGGAGTTTGAATGTTGGCTCTGCCATTTACCAGCTGTGTGACTCTGGGCAAAGTACTTAACCACTCTGTGTCACCAATATGTGCAGGTTTCTCTCATTGGATGGATAGAACCTTGGCCAGGCTTCCCTGCTTCACCCTGGCAAGGCAGTGCAGATGCTCCCAGCTCAGCCTTCACTGGGTAAATGCCCATATGTGTAGGTTAATGTTTTAATTAGGTTTATGCCTTGTCCCTCCAAGAGCCAACTTCTCGGTCCAGGCATTTCTCAAACTGCCTGCTTCCTGGTCCCAGTGCCCCTGACCTGCATTGCCAGTCATGTGCACCTGGTGCAGGCAAGGTCTTTTTAGAACTGAGGGCTCTTTGCGGCAGCTCCCAACTCCCCACAGAGTCCCCACCTTAACTGAAGCCCTAACTTCTCCCAAAAATCATCCTTGCGAGGCTGCAGCTTTATAGCAGCCACACTTCAGTCAGTCCCCACCTGGACTCGCAGCCAGCTGTGGTCCCCAACTTTCTAGCCATCGAGATGGCCCGCTGTCATGGGGGAAATTTGGCTGGGCTATCAGGCTCTGCCCTAGCAAGACAGTCCAGCTTCTCCCAGCTAAGCATTCACAAGGGAAATGTGCATATATGTAGGTAAGGGCTCTTATTTAGGCATATGCCTTGTTCCCCAAAGACCCAGCCCTGGGACCAGGTTTCTGCAAACACCTTGGTTTGGTTCCTGGTGCCCAGTGCTTTTGAATTGTAGTGCCCTCACATGCACAATAGGTGCAATGGGCCCCTGGGACAGTGGGTCCCCCAGCCTGTGGGGATGCCAGAGTGGTTCTCGGGCCTTGGCATATAGCAGCATGGAGGGAGCTTCCACCCCTCCCAGAGGAATTCATTCTGTGGCTGCAATTTGAAAAGTGACTACAGCCTCATTGGTCTTTATGTGGACTTGCTGCCTGAAGAAGTCATGTCTTCTCCAGCCACAGGGTGGTCTAGGTGCCTCTCCTTGGAATGAACCTTGACCTGGACACTCAGCCTGGCTCTGTCTCAGTATTCCAGATTCTTCCAGCTCAGTTTTCAGAAAGTGATGTGCACATACATATGGGAAAGACTTTATTGGCAAACCCAAAAAGATTGGTAACAGTCTATGGTGGAAGCAGGCACTGTTGAACATTGTTGCTTGGAGAACAGGTGTACAACCTCTACTTAGACATTAAATATCTATTAAAATTTAATGTACATACCTTTTGATACCGAAATCACACTGCTACAGACATACCTTTTAGATATGCTCTCTAGCAAATGGTACTGTATTAAGGGCTGTTCATTGAACATTTTTCTGTAATTACAAAATTCTGGGACAAACATACATATCTATTACAATAACACTGGTTAAACAAATTTTTATACATCCATTTAGTGTAATACTTGCAGCTGCTTACAAAGAGATGGAATGACCTGAAGGCTATATATTTAAATAAAAATAATAATAATAAGCAGGACTATGGTTTATAGTTAACATTTGGTCTAGCAGATAGCATGTATATAGTTGTACTTTCCAAGAATATCTCTAGAATAATATCTATGAAACTAGGTACATATTTGACTCTAAGAAGAGAACTAGGTGACTAGGGGACAAGATGAGAAAAAAGAATTTGTTCATTATTTTGTGCCTCCCATATTTTTAACAGGATGAATTATATTAATTAACTAATCAAACAAATTTCATTCAATGAGTAAGAAAAAATTAGATGTAATAAAATTCAATATAAATGTAAAATAAATCAAAACAAATTTGTTTCATGTTCTCTACTTTATTAGTTCTGGAAATAGCAAACAAACTTATTTTTCTATTTATTTAACATTACTATTTATATAGTGTGTCCCAAGATTCACGCAATATTTGCAATTGAATTGAATTGCAAATCTTGCATTAATTTTGGGACACACTATAAAACTACTTATTTTATCTTTGCTCAAAGAAATTTTAAGAGATCATACCCCTTTATAAATCCGGCACAGTTGACTAATCCGAGTGATTACCCAGTTTTTTCCCCTAATAATTATTAAAGAATGTAAATATTAAGATTTTATTTATAGTCTTGCTAATTATTAAGGCAGGAAATCTTCTTTTTACAAATGAAAGGAGAACGTTTAGTACAATCAGCAGTAGCAATATTTGTTGGCTTGAGGAATCCACAGTTTGCCTTTGTCACAGATTCTTGAAAATTCCTGCATTAGAGAATATATTTATTTTAGAAAGTCATTCCTTAGACAAAATCTAATTGTCACATAATATATGTGTATAATTATTTTGATGAACATAAACATTTTTGACAGATAAATAGCTATAAAATAAAAAGTATAATTCTATCTAAAACTAATGAAAATAATGCCATCGACAGTTAAAAATAGGCAAGGAGTAGAAAAGGAAGTTTAGAATGGGCTATATACATGGATTGGACATGTACATTCTAATTTCGTCTGAGACTTCTGAAATTTCTACATTTTAACTTACATGTGTTGCATGACACATTATAACTAGATAGAAAAATATTTCCAGTTTCCTAAGACTCAGATTAATATGCATAGAGCATGGGTCTCTTTTGTTAGCCTTACTTTGAACATAGAAGGTGCTTATTTGCATTTAAACCAGAGTGTACTTCTTTCCCACAGAACTTAATATCTTCCACACCAAATAAAGCATTAAAACTTTGTGAAAATGAACAATAAGAATAGGAATCATGTGTTTTAAATGATGGGGAAAGGCTGCAACTAACAAATCTATGTTGAATTACTAATGAGAGAGGACTACAAGGAATTATGTAGATTTGTGCAAAATAATTACAAGAATGATACCAATGACCATAGAAGAGATTCAAGATTGCTAAATGATTATTTCAAATAGATTTTTTTAAATTCTTAAATGACATCAAGTAAATGGCTACAAATTTTACTTAGGAGGGCTGGGTTTCAATACAACTTTTCTTTCATTGTTAGATATTGACCCTTTCCTCCAACCACACCTTTCAACACAGCTAGTATCACAGAATACACAGGAGAATGATACAAAACAAACTGTTGCTTTACTGGGTCTGGACCCTTCATTAAAAGACATGGGAGGAACCTGGTCAGCACGGCTCAGTGGTTGAGCATCAACCTATGAAGCAGGAAGCCATGGTTGGATTCCCCGTCAGGGCACATGCCTGGGTTGCAGGCTCCATCCCTAGTATGGGGCATGCAGCTGGCGGCCGATTAATGATTCTTTCTCATCATTGATGTTTCTATACTCTCTCTCCCCCTCTCCCTTCCTGTCTGAAATCGATCTCTCTCTATATATATATTAATAAACATGGGAAGAAATAATGCTCTTAGGGGCTGAGATTTGCACTTGTTTGCCTGTCTGAGAAATGAGATCAAATGGAATTAGAGATGTGACCTAATTCCTATGAATATTTTCCTGTTCTTGGTTTATAATCTATGAATCAGTTACCGAGAAAGAAATGGAGGGGAAGACTATGAAATAAAATCTTACAGTTTCTGAGATGGTGTTGAGTTATCCAGCCACACCCAAGGGTGATTAGCTCCTTTTTTATGTAATCCAATCCAACCTCTGTATTTGATCTTTGATTGAAGAAAGGTCTGGAAGAAAATTAAAACTACTACTATTATTCATATTATCAATTATAACACTGTACCTATAAAGGTCTCTCATAAAATACTGGGCATATTTATCTTCAAGCACCCCTAGAATAAACTGACCAGGCACTAATTTTGCTATAAATTAATTTTCCTAAATGCAATAACAATGCATTTATTCTCTCTCTCTCTCTCTCTCTCTCTCTCTCTCTCTCTCTCTCTCTCTCTCTCTCTCTCTCTCTCCTTCCATATCCCACCCAACATTTTTCAATATAACTAAGTTGTATAGAGGAAAATTGACATAGTTTATCTTTAAATGCCTAGGAAAAACATAAGGGTATGATAGAGCATGTCAAAAATATACTTTATAATTCCTATATCTCTGAAGAAGTACTAAAATTAAATGTTCATTCATTATTTCATTCACATTTCTTTTTGCTAGATGCTAGTGGTATACAAAATGTATAAAGCCAATCTCTGATTTCAAATATCAGTGGATTTAATTCACTCTTAGGCTTTAATTACACTCTAGGCTTTGCACTAGTAAAGCAGCAACACACTGAAAATTCTAAAGCACGAATGTGAGAATAATGTGCTCTATAACAAAATGTGTCACAGAATTTATATAATCTGTCAGTATTCCAGTTTGAGATGCTGACACAAGGTCATTATCAAGTGAGATAATAATATGAAGCCTCACTTTTGCTCTTACCAACAGCCAAAGTTTCAAGAAATTTCAATGAGCTACAATAGTTCATGGAAATACAGGGATGACAGACATAAGCAGTTTCTTTAAAACTCTATAGTCCAGAAATAAAACTGAGTAGAATGGATTGGAAATTACAAGAAAAATATGGATTATAAATAAAGTTAATTTCCTGAGAGTAGAACAAAACATATCATTTAGAAATTGATTGATTTTAAAAAAATGAGGCTTTAGAATTCAGAGGCCCTCAAATTTTTTAAACAGGGCGCCAGTTCACTGTCCCTCAGACATTCCACACATGCGCACTGCGGGCCCAGGACCAGTCGGCTGCTAAGCAGGACAGACAGCGGCGGCAAAAACACCCGGCGGGCCGGATAAATGTTTCAGCGGGCCGCATGTGGCCTGCGGGCCCTAGTTTGAGGACCCCTAAAGTTTTTAGATCAAGGTATTTGTAAATTATACCTGGATTTTTTGACATCATATTCGATTACTTAGTACATCCAATTTTTGTAAAGAAAAATTAATTCATAATGTCATTTTAATAATAGAATAATTTTATAAATAAGAAAACATGGGGTTTTGGCTCATACTTTATAAAACATTAATAGGAATTACACTACTAGGACTAAATACCATGAATGGAATTCAGTGCCTAAATTGAATCATTTAAGGGAAATCTACAGAATCTGTCAGATTGGCTTCATATTTCCAAATGTTATTAATGATTGCAAATGTGATCTAGATTTTCTCTTCTGGGAAACAGAAGCTTCTTCTATCATTCTGAATTATGAGTAACACAAAAATTCATTTTCAGGCATATTCATTCCCTTAATTTTTCATCGTATATGTCCCATGCCCATGAGAGTGACTCGTCTTCCCTTAGAAGTATGATCCCTCCCAAATATTGATGATGGCAGAAGAAAGCTCAGTACAATGAGAAGTAGTCTTTTAGACTCCTCATATTGTTGAAGGCAGTTTTTCCTTCCCATGTATTAGTCCCAAGAGGCTAAATCCTAAACAATCTGATGTATACTAACATGTGAAGATAAAACAGATAGAATAAAAACACTGAAAATTATTCTATGGCACCCAAAGCAAAGCTATTTCTCTTGGTTTGAAACAGTGGTTCTTTCAGGTCTCCGTTACACCTGTGTCCCCTCCTCTGGAGGTAAATCTTCACTATGTACAAGGGCTTCAAACCACTGTGACCACGTAATATTGGAGGAAAGCTTAACCAACCAATGGCCCTAACTCAGTACATATGAGCTTCTCAGGAAGCACTTACTCAGGTTTAATAGGGGGAACATACCTGCTCCTCTTTGCTTTCAATCTTAATGAGACTAGAACCAAGGTCTTGGCATGACTTCTTACTCTCAGTCCAAGTTCCCTCTGCTTTTGAAAAATGATAACAGTTCTCTCCACAGCAGGACCACTTTTCTTGACATGTGTTATAATCTTTATCTTGAAAACAAAAACCACCATCATCCACAAGAGCATTTGGAGACTGTAATTTTTATGTATTTTATGGTTTAATTCAGAAAATAAGTGATTTCCCTGTATCCCAAAAGTTGGAGTGTTGGGAATAGCTCTTCTGCCAAATTCTGTAGATAATAGTGTGGAGCCAGATACTCTCTGACAGAACCAAGACCACTACTAAGACTGCACTGAGGAATCTGGATTTCTCAGGTACAAAGAAACTGCAGCAGCCTTGACCGGTTTGGCTCAGCGGATAGAGCATTGGCCTGCAGACTCAAGGGTCGCAGGTTCGATTCCAGTCAAGGGCATGTACCTTGGTTGCTGGCACATCCCCAGTGGGGAGCGTGCAGGGGGCAGCTAATCGATGTTTCTCTCTCATTGATGTTTCTAACTCTCTATCCCTCTCCCTTCCTCTTTGTAAAAAATCAATAAAACATATTTTTTTTAAAAAAGAGAGAGAAAGAAAGAAACTGCAGCAATATAGGACAGTTCTGCATGAAGGAAATAACTCTTCAAAGTGGGTGTATGGGAATGGTATTAATTCCAAGGGATCTATATTAGGTAACATTTATCCATAAGCATAAAATACTGAAATAATCAGATCAATATGATACTATAAAAAGGATTTCTTGTTCCTGAAAATCAAGCTCTCAATAAGCTATAATAATGAAAATTAATTTGATGAGGAAAGGTGAGCAAAATTAAAGATTCTGAAAAAGTACCCGATAAAGTTTTAAGTTACTTATTAAAATGGGACAAAGGGGGATAATTCCATGGGGGGAGGAAACATCTGTGAGCTATCAGTTTAAGTATTCAGTACATACCAGCAAGAGGCGGTAAAGCAGGGTGAGATGGGTGATCTTCAACTTCTGGTGTTTCTGTCATAGTTTGAGTTTTGTTCACAGAAGAGATCTGAAAATCTTTAATCCATACTATAAAATAAAGGTGATGAATGGCTTTAACAGATCACTTTATTATGATAATTTATTCTAATTCTAAATGACAAAGTGAATGATGCTGACAAAACAGAAGTGCAATAGGGGGAAAATGAAAGGTTAAAATGTGTTGAGGTATCAGACATAAAATGTATTTTTAAATGAAACTATAACCTTCTACATATTACTTTTTCAAGTATGTAAGACAGTAATCAACATTTAGAAAATAGAAAATATAAACTGGAAATAAAGTATTAATTAATTTCTATGCCATCTATTCTTCAAAGAAAGATTTCAAAGCTCATGAAATTGACTGTTTTGTTTAGCATATTTTGCATTTAGAACTAGGGGTTTAGTGTAAGTTTATAATGAATTTGTTGAATATACTTGGGGAAAGAGCTCAGAAGGCTTCTTTTAATGTGCAAAACAAGAATTAAAATTTTCAAGCAGAAATAGCAATATCTTTCCAAAACTCATGAATAAAAAATGTAAAAACGTGTATGCATATAAGTATAAGCAATGGACACAGACAATAGTGTGGTAAAGGCCTGAGGTAGGGAGTGGGTGTGAGCTAGAAAGGGTCAAAGCGGGGGAGGGGAAGAAAGGGGACCTCTGTAATACTTTCAACAATAAAGATAAACTGTTTAAATGTAAAAACATAAAGTAAATGGCTCTTTAAGTGTGTACACATCTTTTTTAAAGTCCATTGAGGATTTGTTTCACACCTGAGAATCTTTATTTCCAATTCTGCTACTACCCACCATCATTCAGTCAAATTCAATGGCTACTTGTAAAAACCTAACAGCATCAACGGCAGTCTCTGAATGTTCTCAGTTATGACAAATATATTTTTATTGATTTTTTACAGAGAGGAAGGGAGAGATAGAGAGTTAGAAACATCGATGAGAGAGAAACATCGATCAGCTGCCTCCTGCACATCTCCTACTGGGGATATGCCCGCAACCCAGGTACATGCCCTTGAACGGAATCAAACCTGGGACCCTTCAGTCCGCAGGCCGACGCTCTATCCACTGAGCCAAACCAGTTTCGGCTCAGTTATGACAAATATAACTTTTGCTCCAATTCAGCAATCTATTCCAATATTTATATAATGGACCTGAAATTTAAAAAACACATTGACACCTCCAATTCCTAAATACTATCATTTCTTGTGATTAATCAATTTCCTTCTCCTTTTTTGTCTATCCAAGGCCAAACAATAAGGAACCAATTTTGACAATCCCTCAAACAGGAATGCTTTTTTTTTTATTTCAACATGTCCTATGCCATTCATCTGATATCTTCATGCCATTATGTGAGCACTAATATTTTATTATAAAGATAGCTTCATTTTTTAAAAAAATCAACCCCTTTAAACTGAGTCCATTGGAAGCTGTATTTTAGGTGTCATACATAGGTTCTAACCCTTAGAAGATACTCAACATTGTTAGTTGAATGAGTGAGCAAAAGAATTAATAATCATCAAGGGAAAGCTATTTAAAGCAAGTATTGTGTACAAGTGTTTTAAAATTGATATGAAATATATCAAAACTCATACAGAAAAATAGATAGAGCTTATTTTCCTTTGTGATTCAAGCAGCACCACATTATAATAAGGAAATTAATATTCAAATAAAGATTCTCCTAATTCTCTGGCCATATGGAATACCTCATTCTATATAAAAAATAAGTTTGACTATACATTTAAACCTCACTTTACAGATCAGCAAAATTAATACTATTTGGTCTATAACACTGTTTTGTGTGGAATAACAGCTAAGTGGTAGCAAAATAACAAAATCACCATCATTAATCAACACCTACATCGTTACTAACATTTCTATCAAAGCTCATAGTTTACAAAGGCTCAGCAGAGGGTCAGTAGTTATAGTATCTCATTTTTCATCCTGGCTCATTGTTCTCATAAGAAATGTATGAATCTGCTACTTACTCATATATCCTAAGACTGTGATTACCAGCAGGAGAAGAAAACAGATCATTCCCAGGCTTATTGCAATGATTTTCCATGTGAATTCTGTACAAAATGAAATAAAAACCACCACCAAATATATAGTAAACATTGAACATAGCAAAGCCATCAGAATTAGAACAAAATGAAAATTTATTCTAGAGTTTAAAAATAATATCACTATTTACTGTGGGCACAAATTTCATTAACTATTAAATTTATATATGTTCCTAGATTTATAAAGAACCAGACATGCAATATCAAATATGTAGGGACACAATTATCATGTTTTCATGTTTTTTTCTTACCTGTTATATGCTTTCATAAAACAAGAAAAAAACTTTACCTCTCCTTTTACCAGTTGGATGTCTTTTGTTCTGCTTCTTTGGATAGGGCAATTTTAGCTCTGCATATGTCATTCTCTCCTCATTCATTTCTGAAGGCTGCAGGCAAAGAATACGGCAAGAATCCCTGGCAGTGTTTCATAAGGCATAATCAACAACATTGAAAAATGACAACATCCAGCATGAAGTACTAGGAGAGTTAAATGAATGATAAATGTGATAGAATGAAATAAACATGTTAAAGTAACCATTTATCTCAGAATCTTAGAAAAAACAATTTTTAAAATGTCCCTTTGTGATGCCTTTCAATGAAGTCCTACACAATTAAATAATGGTACACTGCAATATGTGGGCATGGTATAATAAGTTTTTAAAATAATTGAATTCACTGCCAAATTTTTAAAATTGATGTTTTATATTCTCATAAAAATCTAGATTTATATCATCTTATGAAACATTATATTTGATCACTTAGAGCCTGAATTATGCCAAATGGAAATTATATCCTGAAATTATATACCAAATAGAGTAATTCCACCTTAGGAAGGGCACACACACACAAGGCAATCTGACAAATTCCTCAACTTGCTAGATTGTCTTATGTCAGACACCATTCAGCCATTCATATTACTCGAACCTTATAGTCACTGGAGTCATAACTCCTCTCTTAATGTGTGAGAAACAGACAGGAATCATATGACTCAGGAAAGGGAGTTTAGAAAGTAACATTAAATGAGAGATGTATAACTTGTAATTCTAATAACAATGCAGAGAGTGATAAATTTTTTCCAATTTATAGACAACTGAGCCTCAAAGAGTATAAACAATATTTCCAAGGTCACATAGCTAGTAAACGATAGTCTTTAGTTCAAATAAATATATATAAATAATGTATATAATAAGTATATATAAATATGTAAAAATATAATAAATTATTATTTAGTTCAAATGTATATATAAATATATATGTGATATAAACATATATGTTATAATGGAACATAATACTTATATAAATATATAGACATATGTAAATTTACTACAGGTATATATTATGTAGTTTCTTTATTGATTAATATTCAATTAAAAATATGATTGTTCATCTGTTCTTAAATATTAGAAACAATACACTCTAAAAATGCATAATAACCTGTCTCCTCTAGATATATATACATAAATAAATAGTGATTAAAGAGGAAAAAACATTTTTCCCAAAATAATATTTTTAATAACTCTGTAAAGAAATCACATATCACTCTTCTTCCTAGATTTCACTCTTGCATTCTTAAAATGTCTTAATATTTCACCATTTAATTACTTTATAATTTGAGGAAACTTGATTTGAAAAATAATCAAAAAATAATAAAATATATAAATACATTTTCATGTTTTTCAATAAATGTTCTACCAAAATTATAAGATAAATTTTGTTTTAAAGTTACATTTTTCTATCTAACTGGGTTTTCTTTAGTTTTTTAAAATTAAATATCTGTATGTTTAATAAGAAAACAAATTTATAAATATAGAGCCGGATTTATTTTCATAGAAAAATAATCATATCAAAATATTCTAATTTTTTATATTACACTTAACATAAGGATGAGGGAATGTAAGCTTTGGATCGCTCATTACTAGTTAGGCAGCACTAACGGAGATAAGATGAAAAACACCACAGACTTATACTATCTAGTAAATATTCTCCCAAGCGGTTGATGATTTAAAAGGTCATATCTGCATAGCAAATATTTTGACCCACTCTCATCCTGATCCATTCATGTTTCTGCCTATAGAATAAAATTAACATTAGATTTTGATTAACATGAACCCAAGTCAATTCTTTCTTGCAACAGTCAAAAGCCCTCCCAACTTTCTACATGGCTTTCCTGCAGCAAATTCAACTTTATCCTTCTTTTCTCAGCAGCGTGCCAAAACAGACTTGGGTCACACACCCATCCTGGATGATCATACCTGTGTCTATGGGATCCCGCCAGCTGGAGGACAAGCTTGGTCAGGAACACGCTGGCTTGTGCTGGCTCTGCTGGCCTCTCACCTCTGCTTCGAGACTAGCAGGTCCTGGTTGATATGTAGGACTGGCCCCAGACAGTCCCTGTCAGAAGAAAGATAGCCACATCTGATGTGACAGGAGCTATTCCCACACAGAAAGTTTCCACTGGGTCAGCATTTCATTTACTCCCACACTCTGTGTCACACAAGAATCATAGATCACTAAAAGACTAAATTCTGTGGACACTTTGTGGATCAACTCAAGCTTGAGCCTTACCAATTTTCATAAAGCTTTAAGAGAAAATAGCCATCTCAGAATCTCATGAAAATAGCAAATGGTTCACAAAGAAATATATATATATATATATATATATATATATATATATATATATATATATATATATATATCAAAAAGGAAATATTCGTATTCTACCTGGCATGATTCATACCTTATTTCCTTTTTATAGACTGAATTGGGCTTAAAATATTGAATGGACTTGAATGTAGTCATTTTAAAGCATCAAAATCAAATCATCTGACCCATTAGTTGTAGCCAAATGTCAGAGCATTTATAAAAACTTACTATTTGTTTAACTCAATGAGCAGTTTTATGCACTAACCCTAGAAATAGGGGTTAGATGCAAACAAAAGCAGGTTTGTTTGTTTGTTTGTTTGTTTTTGTTTGTTTTCATATCAACCACATTGATCTATGTGCCTAAAGGGCCCCCAGTGCTCTGATGCTTTAAAAATCTTTGCAGAAATATGTAATATTAACAGAAATCTGCTTTCATGTCAGCTGCACTGTTTGAAGTCTTTTCAAAAGCTCTCTTCCATGGCTTGAGGCTCCTTCCTTCATCACTCACAAACCAAAACTTTCTTACCCCTTCTAAATAACGGTAGCAAGTTTCATATCATTTAGCTTTTTTTCTTGTAGGTTTGCTTTGGCTTATTCAGATTCATTGCGAGGACCTAACTGATTGCTTTGAGGGAGAAGGATTCTGACCTAAATAATCATAAAAGCATTCCAGAAATTCTTCTTGTAATAGAGCTTTCTCTTAAAGGCAAACGTTAGCATTTAGGCCTGCCATGAGCTATGATCTTCCAGGCTTGCATGTATATTAATGCCTCTCTTTGGCGGCTGCATATCTCAGTCTATGCTTTTTTGTCAAATCCCCAAATCCATAATTTGTCATTTAACCAGTATGTGTATGATAAATGTGGGGTTTTTTTGCTACAGAACAGTTTATACTTTTTTTGTAAAGTATAATTAAGACAGTAAATTGACTTTGCAGGTGTATCCCACAGAGTGAATAAGTATGGTGGTGGTTGTTTTTTCTAATACAGGAATTTTATTATATAAGGTGACTGAGTTTGCATTTTTTTTCTTTATTGATTAAGGTATTACCTATGTGTCCATATCCCCTCTTTGCTCCCTACACACCCCCAGCTCATGCCCTCACCCCCCCCCCCCCAGTGTCTGTGTTCATTGGTTATGCTTATATGCATGCATACAAGTCCTTTGGTTGATCTCTCACCCTTACCCCCATCCTCTCCTGCCTTCCCTCTGAGGTTTGATGGTCTGATTGATGCTTCTCTGGCTCTGGCTCTATTTTTGTTTATCAGTTTATGTTGTTCATTATATTCCACAAATGAGTGAGATCATGTGATATTTATCTTTCTCTGACTGACTTATTGCGCTTTAGCATAATGCTCTCCAGGCCTATCCATGCTGTTGCAAATGGTATGAGTTCCTTCCTTTTTACAGCAGCGTAGTATTCCATTGTGTAGATGTACCACAGTTTTCTAATCCCCTCATCTACTTATGGGCACTTATAAGACTTGTTTCCAAATCTTAGCTATGGTAAATTGTGCTGCTATGAACATAGGGGTGCATATATCCTTTCTGATTGGTGTCTCTAGTTTCTTGGGATATATTCCTGGAAGTGGGATCACTGGGTCAAATGGGAGTTCCATTGTTAGTTTCTTGAGGAAACTCCATACTGTTCTCCACAGTGGCTGCACCAGTCTGCATTCCCACCAGCAGTGCACGAGGGTTCCTTTTTCTCCACATCCTCGCCAGCACTTGTCATTAAGTATGCTTTCTAAACTCCCAGTGCAGGGATGTCCCCCAGTGGTGTGGAGAGTTAAGAGTTGACTGCAGTGTGTGCTTTGTCTATATGTGACGCAGACTAAGGGAAGCTGCTGACTTTGGATGTCCATCCTTTCCAACAGCACCAAGAACACTTCCACACGGACTCAGCTGGAGAGACTGGGCTTAAGGATCAGACTCTATTCGGTCATATTTAACACCTTTATATGTTAGGAACCAAGGGGGAAATTGACACTAAAAACTAGCACATTTTACCGTTAGATTTGGAAACAGACCAAGTGTCCATCAGCAGATAAAGGGATAAAAAGATTGTGGTACATTTACGTAATGGACTACTATGTGGCTATAAAAAAGAAAGAACTCTTACCATTTGCAACAGTGTGGATGGACCTGGAGAGCATTATGCTAAATGAAATAAGGCAGTCGGAGAAAGATAAGTATCACATGATCCCACTCATATGTGGAATCTAATGAACAACATAAACTGATGAACAAGATAGATCCTGAAACATAGAAGCATGGGACAGACTAACGAATTTCAGAGGGAAGTGAGGGGTGGGGTGGAGGATGGGGAGAGATTAACCCTAGAATTTATATGCATATCTGTATAACCCATGAAGACACACAATAGTGGGAGGGGCAGATGTGTGATGGAGGGGGTCATTGGGGGGAAAGAACAAAGGGGACACCTGTAACACCTTCAACAATAAAGATAAATTTAAAAATTAAAAACGTGTCCTGGTCTGTCTGTGCTCAGTGGTTGAGCATCAGTGTGAACCAGGAGGTCAGGATTTGAGTCTCAGTCAGGGAACATGCAGGGATTGTGGGCTGGACCCCCAGTAGGGGGCGTGCAGAGACACCCAGTCAATGATTCTCTCTCATCACTGATGTTTCTCTCTCTCCCTCTCCTTTCCTCTCTGAAATCAATAAAAATATATATTAAAAATAAAATTAAATAAAAATTAAAAATGTGTTGCCTCTACTCTTTTTAAATGTTGTACAGGGGGAAGATTCAGTGGTTGGGATTCACATCAGCAGAGCCCTTTATATGTTTATTATTGTTTAATATTAACAGTTCATATAATATATATATCCTTAAAAATGGGTAAACCACCAATGACAAGCAATTATTAGCAATTTTAGTTCTTGGGGCTTTCAAAATAAGTTTACAGGTTTTGTTTGTCATAATTAAAACACATATAATAGGTTCTAGAAATTGTAACAAACTATATGGCTTTTGATATTTTGCCAACAGTATCTAAGTCAATATAGTATTATTGTCAGAGTAAAAATATATCACGTCTATGGATTTTCTTTTAATTTTCTAACTATTTTGATTAAAGTGTAAGGCTATTATTAATTGGTTTATTATAAAGATACTAGAGGCCTAGCGCCCGAAATTGCATGAGCCCCAGACCCCCAACTGCCCTCCCCTGCAGGCCAGGGGCCCCGCCTCCACCACATGAGCCATGAGAAGTGCTCCATGCACTACCTGGAGACCAATTGTGGTCGTGTGCCGTTATGGTGTCATGACCACAGGCCTTTTATGATATAGATTTCCCCCTCTTTCCTATCCTAAAAACATATACACACCTTTGCACCCAAAGTACCAATGTATTTTTAGTGCTTCTTATAATGTTTCCTATACCTCTTTTCTACTTCAACTTGTCCTTATTCTTCAAGGTCCCTATAAAATATCACTCATATTTCTAAATTTTTACATCCACCAAGCTCAGCCAATATCAAAGAAAAGAAAAACTAGAATGGCATTGGGTAAAAGAATAATACAGTAGTAGAAACAAAGATTTAACCCCAAGATGAACTAAGTGAATAAATAAGTAAACAAACTGAAAGAGACAGAGAAAGGGGAACATAGAGAAGCTCCTGATAACATAGGTAAAGAAAAAAAAGAAGAAGAATGATGCCAGGATATAGCCAAATTAGTGTGAACTTTATAATAAATCAGACACGGTGCATAAAATTTGCTAATATCTTTCCAAAACAAAGTCCAAGAAAAAATAGTTTTTTTAATTTTTATTTTTTATACTCTGTATTTCTTATTTTCACATTTTTTTAAATTTAAAATTGGTAAAAATTGAGTTAACAGAAATTATGAGTCCCAAATTCTTGAGTATATTAGAATATAGGGAATAGAGATAAATGATTAAGAAATTGCAATTTGTATGAACAAGGAATGAAAGAGGTGAAGAGAGATAGTTTGTTTTAGCTCTCATCCTTAGAAAACTTCCATGCAAAATTTTTGTTCAATAATTAACATATTGGTGCATTAAGTCTCAAATTATTCAGGAATATTTCTGCTACAGCTTTGCATTTAGTAACAATATTTAGGCCTTAATTTACCTTCTCCAATTGCTACCTCTATTGGTATTTTTCTTATCTTACTCCTTTTTAAATTATTATTTTTAATTAAATTTATTAGGGTGACATTGGTTAATAAAATTGTATGTTTCAAGTGTACACTTCTATGATACACGATCTGTATATTGCATTGTATACCCTGGCCCAAAGTCAAATCTTTTTCCATCACCATGTATTTGACCCCCTTTCTCCTTTACTTCTCCTGCACACGCTGGTAACCAACACACAGTTGTATGGGTCCATGAGTTTTGTTTGTCTTGTTGTTCATTTGCCCCATTACATTTTATATCCCACATATGAGTGAAATCATATGGTTTTAGACTTTTTCTGTCTGACTTATTCTGCTTAGGATGATATTCTCAAGGTCCATCCATTTTGTTGCAAATGGAAATATTTCATCTTTTCTTAGGGCCAAGATGTGGAAATAACCAAAGTTCTTTTAGGTAGATGATTGGATAAAGAAGATTAGTGTATATATATATATATATATATATATATATATATATATATATATATATAATGGAATACTTACCTTAGCCCTTTAAACAAAATAAGAGTCTTTAATTCATTAAAACTGTCAGTAGAAACAGCTATAATAAAAAATAAGGGTGTTTCTTCCAAAAATTTTCACTTTTACTCTAGACCAGCGGTTCTCAAACTGTGGGTAGCGACCCCTTTGGGGGTCAAACGACCCTTTCACAGGGGTCGCCTAAGACCATCGGAAAACACATATATAATTACATATTGTTTGGTGATTAATCACTATGCTTTAATTATGTTCAATTTCTAACAATGAAAATACATCCTGCATATCAGATATTTACATTATGATTCATAACAGTAGCAAAATTACAGCTATGAAGTAGCAACAAAAATAATTTTATGGTTGGGGGTCACCACAACATGAGGAACTGTATTAAAGGGTCGCAGCATTAGGAAGGTTGAGAACCACTGCTCTAGACTCTCTTAAACAGACAATCATGAAATAAAACTCAGTGGTGTTATGTTTTATACAGGAAATGCAAAAATAGACTCTCCTGTTTAACAGTTATCTATTTTTAATGCTATTTTGATAGAAGCCACATTGAAAATGAAAATACCTTTCTAAAATTTTGAGTTATCCAAAAATGTAAAAAATAATGACTTCATCATCACTTGATCTGTTTAATCACAAGTGAGATGGCCATAGTTTTAGAATCTTGTAGGAAGAACACCTACTTTAATGGTGGTTTTCATTGATAATATTCAAATTTGTATGAAATGGAGTGGAAGCTGTCTTCCGACCTATTTTGTAAGAATAAAATAGTTGTAAATTAGATAAGTGTGTGAGGATTAATATTAACTAGATCTGGCTATAAAAGTAGATTTAAAAGAGCTCTTGGTAAGATGGTTCTTTAAATTGAAAACATCAATAAAATTGATAAATATCTAGCTAGGCTGATAATGAAAAATAGAGAAGACACAAATTACCAAAATCCTATATAATAAAAGCCTAGGTGGCATCGTGCGACGCCCTCACATGACGTCACCACAAGATGGCCAACACAAGATGGCCAACAAAAGATGGCTGGCAGGAGAGGGCAGTTGTGAACAATCAGGCCAACAGGGGAGGGCAATTGGGGGTGACAAAGCCAGCAGGGGATGGCAGTTGGGGTTGAGATCAGGCCAGCAGGGGAGGGCAGTTGGGGGCAATTGGGCTGGCAGTAGAGGGCAGTTGGGGGGGATTTGGCTGGCAGGAGAGCAATTAGGCGTCAATCAGGCTGGCAGGGAAGAGGTTGGAGGTGATCAAACTGGCAGGCAGAAGCAGTTAGGGTCAATCAGACAGGCAGGCAGGCGAGCAGTTAGGAGCCAGCAGTCCCAGATTGTGAGAGGAATGTCGGACTGCTAGTTTAAACCGGCAGTCAGACATCCCCCAAGGGGTCACAGATTGGAGAGGATGCAGGCCGGACTGAGGGATCCTCCCCTCCCATACATGAATTTCGTGCACCAGGCCTCTAGTCAAGGATAAGATTATATGACTAAAGATTCCACATATATTTTGAAAATAGTAAGATAATATCATCAACAATTTTAACTTTATTTTTACTGTTGACACTATTACATATTTAAAAATTTTATATAATAAATGTTGACAACCTACATGAATGGACAAATATTTTAGAAGTCACAAAGCTTGCTCAAGAAAAAATAGATAACCTGAATAAATCCTATGTCTTTTAAAGAAATTGATACTGTAGTTTAAAACTTCTGCTTCTATATTATGTTTTGTTTTACAACTATTAATTCTTATACTAATTGTGAAAATTTTGAAACCTAAAAGTGATCAAATAAAAGTCATAGAAATGACACTTATTCTGCCTGAAAGTACTATTATATTTCCCAGGAAAAATAAAAGTATGCAAGTAGTCATCACATGAACCACCTTGATTGCAGAATGTGCATTTTCTGAATATCAATTCAAAAATAACTCAAATGTATTTGCCATCTCTTCACAAAGTACATAAAGGATACAGTATGTTGCAAGGAAATCCAGCAAAAATAGAGGGGAATGGAATATTATTAATAGTTTCTGAATGATAATATTTATTCTTCCCTCACAATAAGTTCCACTTGAAATCAAGTCAAAGAAGCTATTCATTAGCCCACTCCCATGCAAATCAAACTCTGACATTCAAAATATCAACATCAAATTACACGTTCTCTTATACATGCAATTAATATCACAAATAGAGCAATGTCAAGAGCACAGAGCATTTACCTGCATCCTGCAGGTAAAAAATAGATGCATGAAACTGTTCATTACTTCATTTATCTTCACCCAATATGAGATCAAAATTAGTATAATTCTTCTCAAAAGTAAAGAGAGACTATTTAGTGCAGGAAGTGACAATCATTTTGGTTGTTCTGATATGCACAGTTGTTTCTCATTTAACCCTATAGAACACTGTCAATGAATAAAGAAATAAAACAGCCTAATGAGCAAATATAAATCATATTTTCAGTAGTTGAACTACCACAGACAGGAGAAGATTTATACATTCAGCTATTTCTCTGTTTGTTCATTCAGTCAACAAACATTTCTAGAGCACCACCATACCTCAAGGCCCTAAAATATAGATGGAGAAGAAATCTATTCCTGTCCTCCAGGGCTTGACATTCTGAGTGGCTTCTAACTCAGACAAGGGGAAGGAAGTTGCCAGGGAAAGCTATTTGGATGTGGCTACACTGCAGCTGAGTGTTGAAGAAGATATATATACACTTCGTGAGGAGGAACTATGTCCACCTTGCTTTCCATTATGTATACAGAGATTGCACAGAAACTGGCACATGGCTTATAAAGAATTAAATAAATGAGTGTGGGAACAAATAAGTGAATGATCTAGTTATCTAATAAATTGTTGAATAGGCTCTAACCGATGAAGAGTAGACTTAAGAAGGATAGCATATAAAAATGTGGAGACACATAAAACAGCATATCTTATGTGACAAACTGCAGATTTGGAATAAAAATTCATTTTAGCACAAAGGCACTTTATAGACCATTGAGTATAAAAAGGACCAAATCCAGGTAAATATGTGACCTCATCCTCAACCTGGCCATTAATAGTTATTAGGACTTTCTTAGAATATTTAGCATGTGGAAAAAAAATACATCTGATCTTCAACATTATATATAGTTCTAAAATTCTATGATTCCATGTATCATAAACATACATATATATAATATAAAAACTAGGACAAAAATTACACTGAGCCCAATCCAACTCATTTTCAAATTTTTTCCTGGTAGTGTATAAGTGTTTGTGATAGGGAATGTGCTTTGCTAGATATTGAAGACTATCTAGATAGAATGAAGATAAATACAGCACAATACCATATACCTATTTGATTTAGATTATGAGACAAGTCCTTGAAACCCAATGTTTCTAGTTACTGTATATATATTTGCAAAGCTAGAAAATGTTATTAAAATCCATATTGACAGTGTTTTAAATTTTTGTTAAGAAACCACCAGGTGTTAGTGTTGTGTGCTGTGGGTGAACAAAAAATGAGAGGCACTATATTCTAGACTAGACATGTAATGGTAAGAGGACAAAAAACAGCAGAGTCAGGGTGGCAGATAATCCACAACTCATCATGAAATAAGAAAATCCTGTGCCTGAGAGAGAAAAGAAAAGACTATTTCTCCCTTATTGTCCCACACAGAGTTTTCTTCATGTCACTACCTAGGGGTGTGTGTGTGTGTGTGTGTGTGTGTGTGAGAGAGAGAGAGAGAGAGAGAGTGTGTGTGTGTGTGTGTGTGTGTGTGTGTGTGTGTGTGTGTGTGTGTGTGGTTTGGATCCAGTTTCTGTCTTTGGTCCCTTCTCTTTTAGTAATCTGCAAATTTTCAATGAGTTAATCACATCCACTTCCATGCCTTCCTCTGCCTCATATACTGTTGTAACTTCCAGGTTTATTTTTCCAGACATGATCGCTTCTCTAATCTGCAGACTCGTGTATATGATTTCTCACTAGGAATCTCATTGGAATTCTCCACAGGTATAGAAACCTCACTGCCTAAAGCTAAAGTCCTTACCTTGTGGCCCATCTATTCTCATAATTTTCCAGCTGCATTTTATATATATATATATATATATATATATATATATATATATATATATATATATACATATACATATACATAGCCAGGTGAGTTATGGAGATATCACCTCCATGTTTTTTCCTCTCTCTCCCACTCATATCTTGAAAAGCACTCTTTCTTGCCCAACCTGGGACAAAGCTGAAACTAATTTTCTAAGAAAGTACTCTAAGAGAATAAAGTACTGTAGAAGTGAATTTTAAACCAGGTACTTTTTTCCACTATTGGGGAACAGAAAGGCAGAAAAGCAGAGTACAAGATAGTGAACCTTAATGAGGGGAATATAGATAAGCCTTCATTCTGAGAACAGGTTTTACTGGGGAAATACTTAATCAGAAAACATGGCTCTAAGTTGGAAGGGCTAACTGGGATTTTATCTAAAGATATGAACAGCATCAATAAAGATATGAGCAGTTTTTCTTGTCAGAAAAAGCAATTCCAAGGAAGGAATTCTCCTATCGACCAAAGGGTCTTGGTAAGCATACTTAATATTTTCATTGTGGCCTAATTGCAAACAAACAAGAGCAGAAGATCTTCAAGTGTGGTCCTGGGATCCAAGAATGTTAAAAACCTCAAATTCTTGGACCCCACCCAGAGTCACTGAATCAAAAACTCTGAGGTGGGGCCCAACAATCTGTATTTTTTCAAGCTCTCCAGATGATTCTGATGGTAACTGATGTTTAGAACTCACTGGTACTAATGTCAAAAGCAAGTAAGTCATATCTGTAAAAAATCCCTGACATTACACCTGTGGGTAAGACTTTAAAAAGTGAGAAACTAAAAAGTTAAATAATCAGAGGTTGACCATAGAAGAAAGAATGTACCTGGTTATAAAATTCTTCTCTAACCTAGATATAAAATGGGAATATGTTGAATCATGTATGTGGCATCTCTTTATACTTTTATAGAATGAGACCCAGGCTGAAATTACACTTTATGTTTCTGCCTTCATCCCAATTCTTGAAACCTGAAAAAGGTAGTTTCCAGATCCAGGCTAAGAGACCACTACCTTTCACTTGATAGTAATACATCAAGAGCAGGCACAGTGCCTCGGGGTCCATTTGTAGCCAAGATAGAGATATAGCTCTGAAGTCACCTTCAGTGAACTTCTCAATGACTGCTCCACTTAAGGCAGTTACATTTGCATTTTTGCATACTCATCTAGGTTCCTACTAGCACCTCAACCTTCATGGCCCACCTTCACTGGTTATCAATTAGTGAAAGCTCAGAGAATGCCATCATTTCATACTGCTTTGTCAAAATCTATTCAAACCAATAGTATAATCCTATATAGTAAAAAGCTAATCTGCAAATTGTCCCCTAGGGAATTCGACCAGGAAACTGGGAGTTTGATAGCTTGCTCTGATGTGCACTGATCACCAGGGGGTGGCACAGAACATGGCAGGAGACAGACGGGTAGCTGAGGGAGAGAGGGAAGGAGGAGGCAGAGAGGCAGGGAGACTGGGACCTGATGGGTCATGATTGCTGGCCAGGCCTAAGGACCCTAGCTGTGCATGAATTTCATGCACCAGGCCTCTAGTATCAAATATAGTTATGTAACACAAAAATGAATTTTAGATCACCTGCTATTTTCTATGCCACCTCAACCTTCCACCATCAAGAGAATAACTGAAAGTCTGTTTTAAAAGACACAGCAGCTAGGCTGGTGTGGCTCAGAGGTTGAGAGTCAATCCAGGAACCAGGAGCTTAGTGGTTCAATTCCTGGTCAGGGCACATGCCCAGTTACAGCTCCATCCCACGTGATGGTGCCTGCAGGAGGCAGCCAAATCATGATGTTCCTAATTCATTGGTGTTTCCATCTCCCTATCTCTCACCCTTCCTCTCTCTCTCTAATAAAAAAAATCAATAAAAAACATGTTTGTAAAAAGACACAATAAAATGCTCTATGAAAATAACACATAAGAATTGATCTTCCCTTGGGGTGAGGGTGTCTATTTTAAAAATAGATACTTTCTGCCGAAACCGGTTTGGCTCAGTGGATAGAGCATCGACCTGCGGACTGAAAGGTCCCAGGTTCGATTCCGGTCAAGGGCATGTACCTTGGTTGCGGGCACATCCCCAGTGGGAGATGTGCAGGAGGCAGCTGATCAATGTTTCTCTCTCGTCGATGTTTCTGGCTCTCTATCTCTCTCCCTTCCACTCTGTAAAAAATCAATAAAATATATTTTTAAAAAAAGAAAAGAAAAAAAATAGATACTTTCTGAGAGGTTGTCAACATATCTAGCCCAACAGAGGAAGAAAAGCAGCTAGAACAACCTCAGATGTGTGTGAGCTAAAACCTCACAGGAAATCTCAAGCTCGGGGAAGGTACAGTACACCACAAGGCCCAGAGCAAGGGATGCTTCACTGTGGGAGGCGGGGCCTCCTCCCTTTCCTCACTTCCATGCAAGGCCTAGAAACAAGCCAAGAGAGACATTTTTAAAATAACATTAACTCAAGATTTACCTTTAAATCCTTTGCTTACATTAAATTAGGGCTCTTGGGTATGGATTTTTTAAGTAGAGTCACGGTAACATTCACGTGAGAATAGGACATAGTCTTAAAGTGTCTGATGATTGGAAATGTCATGTTTGGGCCCAGAATTTGATTTGCTATTGTTTAGTATTTTTTTACTCTCTCAAAGATGAGTCAGTTTGTGCTATGATCTGTATTTCATCATTTACTAGCTGAAGTAAATGGACATTTAGGAAATTCATTTGTCAAGTACAGTTTTGGGTGGTTTAAGTGTTTTGTTGTATTATCACACCATGTAATCCTCAAGAAACTGGATAATAGGTTGATATCCACATTTTACAGATGAAGAAACTCAGATTTGGGTTCATAGGTACTCACAAAAGGACACATAGATGCACCTATATGACTTTATATGAAGTATATTTTAATACTCATATTTACTTTTATAGGTAAGAAATAAGAGAGTGAATGATGTATCCATTCTCATCCCACTTAATAATTATGCATCCATTATTAATCTCATCTATAATTCATAACAGAAAATGTTTTATCAAATTATGAAAAAAAATTGACCTTTCTACAAAATCATTTTGTTTTTTACAATCAAGGCATTTTTCAAAATATATTTTTATTGATTTCACAGAGAAAGGCAGAGGGAGAGAGAGAGAAACATCAATGATGAGAGAGAATCATTGATCAGCTGCCTCCTGCATGCCCCACACTGGGGATGAATCTTTCAACCCAGGCATGTACCCTGACCAGGAATAGAACTGTGACTTCCTGGGTTATAGGTCAGCGCTCCAACCACTGAGCCATGCCGGCCAGGCACATTCAAGGCATTTTTATATTCATGTGCAAAATGTAATTATGAGAGACAAAACTGGGTAGACTAGATCTTTGCCTCCAGATGGCCAGTATAAGCTCACAGTAATATCAGGAAATGAATGAGCAGAAAAGAAGTGTCGAGTTCAAGAGCCTAAAAGTAGGCCCATGGGGACGTCTCTGGAGAACTGTGGAGGATGAAGAGAGAGCCACTAAGCTTGAGCACCTAATGCCGCCTAAATAAGGAAACGTGTTCACGTTTATTAACGCACTGAAAGCATTATTCAGTAATTTGAGTTTTGACTATGATAGTATAAGATGATTATATTAAGGCAACCCAGGTGAGGATTATAAGGAAATTATGTACTATCTGTGCAACTTTTCTATAAATCTAAAATTATTTTGAAATAAAAATTCATTTTTAAAACATACTCTGTGCAACAATATGTAACACCTAGCGCTGTTAGTCATTTGAAAAAAAATAGAAGACATAAAATCTATCAACAATTTCACGAAAGGTCAACCAGACATAATATTTAAACATTTTATTGATTGATAATTGTCATTTTAAAATTTTATTTTGACACTGCTTATATAGTAAAAAAAAAAAAAAAAAATCTTTCTTTAAAAGCAAAATACCGAGAAGTAATAGCTGTAATCTATTAGTGCAATTTATTAAAATATTAAATGGGACATAAAATGAACTTGTACTTTTAGTATTTGGTGTATAAAATAAATTAGAAAATATAAATTGATTCTTAATGTTAAAAGTCAGATAAATAAACCATAAAAATATTTTGAAAAATATAATACCACCAAGATTATTTTTAAAAACAACATACTTTGTAGATGATAAATATTGTGTTCCCAATGCTAACATTTTCTTAACATTATTCTCTTTACCATATTTTGAATTTTGAGTCCTTTAAGATTGTTTTTTTTTAACTCTTGGTGCTACTGAATGCTTACTGTTGCTTATATGAAATAACAGACTCTTCAATGTACTGTAAATTTGGATGTTTTTATATTTATATGTATGTGTGTATTCTTAAAATCAAGACAGATAAAACCAACAAAGAGTAATGCCTATGAGGTTGCATCTTCATCTAATAATAAAAAAGTGACATTAATATTTAATAATTTCAAATTATTAGTGAAATTTTTAGAATAATGGGCAGATGTGTTTATGATGAAAATAACTATTACAGTATGTCATTGGTTTAAAAAGATAAATTGCTGTACAAAGGAATAATATAGATAAAAATGATCAAGAAGTGGGTCAGAGACTTGACTTTTAGATTAAGTGGGGAAAGTAGTACTAGGAAGAAAAAAACATTTGATGGGCTTACAAATGTGAGAAGCTAAAGTCTAAGCAAATAATTTCAAGGTTTAGTATTCCAATCAGTTGAATACTAGATGAATGTTGAAGTTGCCAGGTGGCTGTTTTGGAGGAAGTGTATAGCAGTTGGAGAGAACTGAACAAAAACGAGAAATGACTATCACAAAACCAAAAGAACAGATAGCCAAATATAAAAACATTCTCCTTTCACAGGCGACCTATGGTTATCCTTTGATTACACTCATTCTGTTGGGTAATTTCTGCAAAGATTGTTAGAGTATCAAATTCAGTTTTCACTTGTCATCATGTCTCCATTCTAAAACTCAATGAAACATCTTTGCAAATGAACCACTCCCAAATGTTTTTTTAATAAATTAAATCCACAATTGAAATGCATTCCATTACTGTGTATATTATTATTGAATTCCAACGTGTCCCCCTTTCTTATTTAATAAATTTAACAAGAATGTATGATATTTGCAGATTTCATGTCCTCATAAGATTTTTAAATTCAATGCAAAGGATAGAGTTCTATCATGCCCCTTTAAATTGTTGCCAGGCATCAAAGGAATCAGTCTGCAGTAAGTTCTTTCTGGGCCAACAGTTCTTTGAGTCCCCTTTTCCAGTCATTGTCCAACAGTTTGTTTGTGTTTTTTTTTTATGTATATGTGCCAGCAATGATATTCTAGTTCTGGATGATGGACAAACAGTAAGCAATGCATGTCCGACCTTCTCTGGCTTTGTCCTGGGCAACCTGTAGTGACACACAGCTGCTGAATGCTACCAGGGCAAGGCATCTTCACCATCTCCATCTCTGGACTGTTTCTCCTTTGTCTCGTCAGAGTGTTGTTTGGGGCCACCACCATCTGTGGTTGGAGCAGTCTGGCTAGTTCCTCTCTCAGATCCATTGTTGCACAAATCCACACGGGCTTGGAGGAGTTTTCTAGAAAAATATAAGCACATTCTCAACCAAAGGTTAATAAAGGAATCTTTCTCTAAACTAGACTTGGGATTATTTTTCTGTTTTGCCCAAACAATTTTTCTTTGGCTTATTTTGACACCATGTGTGTCTTCAATGGGCATCTTGCCATAAGCATTACAAATGAAAAAATAATTTTAAAGTAAAAAATTTAAAGTAATTAAGGCTTGATGTAATTTTCTTACAGGATATTTCTCCACTATCTCCCCTTTTTTTATTTAATGAGTTTTAAGAAGCTTTTGGAAATTTTGCAATGCAATCTTGATAGCTTTTAATTTTAATTTTCTACATAGAAATGTGACTGCTTTGGATTCATTGCATTATAAGTAGTTTTTATTATGAGATAAACCATCAGTAAAAATTAGTTAATGCTTTAAGAATAGTTTCCTGGGCCATCTTGAAAGGAAGAGTAGCTGTAATCAGATGCATATAAATCCAGGGACCCTGCAACCATGGCACCCAGGAACCAGCTACGAACCCAGGAATACCGGATCTCAAGCAGCACAAATAAGTGGACTCAGACGAGCCTTGCTCCTCCTTACAGAAAAGTCAGATTTTGCCTAGGGAAAGGTGTGGTCTGAAATCCAGGTTGGAGAGAGGAACACGCACGACAGAGGTCTGCGCCCCTCAAAGTCCATGGCTGTTAGGGCTAGCATGATCCGCAAGTGTGGAAGGGGATCCACAGGGCTGCTGGCAGAAGGGAACTCTAAAATTCACCCCATAGCTGGACTAGGCACAAAAAGGCAGCCTCGGATTTTACCAGGGTGCTGGCTGCTTAGTGCCAGGGGCTAAAGGACATGAGGAAGACACATTTGGAGAATTGTGCACAGTGCTGGACAGAAAGAGAGAGCTACATAACCAGGCACCCAGAGAAGGGAGATCATGGAGAGACAAAGAAACAGCCCGCAAATGAAAGAAAAGGAGGCATCACCAGAAAAGGAAGTAAATGAAAAGGAGGCAAGCAATATGTCAGAGAAATAATTCAGAGAAATGGTCATAAGGTGACTGAAAAGAATGGAAGACAAATTCAACAATATGTGTAAGAACCAAGAGGAAATGAAGAAGAACCAAGAAGAAATGTAAAATGACATCGCTGCTATAAAGAACTCAATAGAAAGCATCAACAGTAGACTAGAAGAAGCAGATGACCACAGCAATGAGCTAGAAGACAAGGTAGAAAAAAATACCCAAGCAGAGCACCATCTAGAAAAAAACTTAAAAAACTGGAGGAAAGCTTAAGGGAACTTTGGGACAACATGAAATGAAACAACATCCGCATAATAGGGGATGCAAAGGAAAATTGAGCAAGGAATAGAAAACATGTTTGAAGAAATAATGACAGAAAACTTCCCTGATATAGGGAAGAAAAAACTCACACAAATCCAAGAAGCTCACAGAATACCAAACAAAATAAACCCCAAAATCCGATGCCAAGGCACATTATAATTAAATTGGCAAACACCAATGACAAAGTAAGAATCTTAAAAGCAGCCAGAGAGAGACAGAAAGTTACCTACAAAGGATCCCCTATCAGACTGGCAACTGATTTCTCAACAGAAACACATCAGGCAAGAAGGGAATGGAATGAAATATACAAAGTCATGCAAAGCAAGGGTCTGAATCCAAGAATACTGTACCTATAAGGCTATCAATCAAAATTGAGGGTGAAATCAGGAGCTTCACAGACAAAAAAAGGACCATAGGAGTTTATTACCACAAACCAGCAATGCAAGAACTGTTAAAGGGTCTGCTGTAAAAAGAAGAAATAGAAAACAAAGAAGGAACACAGGCGTAAAGAATAAAAATTGCGACAAACAAGTACCTATCAATAATAACTTTATTTTTTTTAATATTTTATTGATTTTTTTACAGAGAGGAAGGGAGAGAGATAGAGTGTTAGAAACATCGATGAGAGAGAAACATCGATCAGCCGCCTCCTGCACATCTCCTACTGGGGATGTGCCCGCAACCCAGGTACATGTCCTTGACCGAAATCGAACCTAGGACCTTTCAGTCCACAGGCTGACGCTCTATCCACTGAGCAAAACCGGTTACGGCAATAACTTTAAATGTTAATGCATTAAATGCCCCAATCAAAAGACATAGGGTAGCTGAGTGGATAAGAAAACATGACCCATATATCTGCTGTCTATGGGAAACCCACCTCAGAAAAAAGGACTCACACAGACTGATGGTGAAGGGATGGAAAAAGATTTTTCAGGCAAATGGAAATGGGAAAAAAAAAAAAAGCTGGGGTGGCAATACTTATATCAGACAAATTAGATCTCAAAGTGAAAGACATAGCAAGAGATAAGGAAGGCCACTTCATAATACTAAAGGGAGCAATCCAACAAGAAAACATAATTCTGGTAGACATATACGCACCCAATACAGGAGCACCCAAATACATAAAAAATCTTCTGGAGGATATCAAGGGAGAGATTGATAGCAATACAGTCATAGTAGGGGACTTTAACACCCCACTATCACCATTGAACAAATCCTTTAAACAAAAAATCAGCAAAGAAACATCAATCCTAAATGATGCACTAGATCAGATGGAATTAATGGACATCTTCAGATATTTCACCCCAAAGCCACAGAATATACATTCTTCTCAAGGGCACATGAGTCATTTTCAAAGATAAACCATATATTGGGTCATAGGCAAAGTCTCTTCAAATTCAAGAAGATAGAAATCATATCAAGCACCATCTCAGACCACAATAGCATAAAACTACAAATAAACTACAATAAAAACAATAAAAAATCAACACCTGGAGGCTAAATAGCATGCTATTAAACAATGACTGGGTTACCAGAGAGATCAAAAAAGAAATGAAAAGCATCATGGCAACACAACAATGAAACAAAACAATCCAAAATCTTTGGAACAGAGTGAAAGCAGTCTTGAGAGGGATGTTCATAGCTCTACAGGCCTGCCTCAAAAAAAAAACAAAAAAAAACAAGAAACAATGGTAATAAATTATCTAACCCTACAACTCAAAGAGTTAGAAAGAGAGCAACAAGAAAAGCCAAGCATAAGCAGAAGGAAGGAAATAATAAAGATCAGAGTGGAGAAAAACGACATAGAGACCAAAAAAAAAAACAATAGAAAAGATCAACAAAACCAAGAGCTGGTTTTTTGAAAGGATAAACAAGATTGATGAACCTCTAGCCAGGCTCATCAAGAAGCAAAGAGAGGACCCAAATAAACAAAATCAAAAATGAAAGAGGTGAAATAACAACCGACCCCACAGAAGAAATACAAATGATTATGAAAAAATAGTATGAACAACTCTATTCCTATTGCAATCTGGGACTGCTGGCTCCTAACCGCTTGCCTGCCTTCTTGCCTGATCACGTGTAACTGTTCCCCTGCTTGCCAGATCACCCCTAACCTCTGTGCCTGCCTGCCTGATTGCCCCTCACTGACTTCCCCTGCTTTCCTGGTCACCCTTAACCTCCCTCCCCTGCCACCCTGGTCAACCCTCATTGCCCTCCCCTGCTAGCCTGGTCGCCCCTAACCTCCCTCCCTTGCCAGCCTGGTCGACCCTTGCTGCCCTCACCAGCTGGCCTGGTCTCCCCTAAATGCCTTCCCCTGCTGCCCTAGTGGCCCCTAACTGCCCTCCTCTGCCATCCTGGTCACCCCTAACTACCCTCCTCTTCTTGCCTGGTTGTTCCCAAATGTCCTCCTCTGCTGGCCTGGATGTCCTTAACTGCCCTCCCCTGCAGGCCTGCTCACTCCGAACTGCCCTCCCCTGCCAGCCTGCTCACCACTAAATGCCCTACCCCTCTTTCCTGGTTGCTTCCAACTGCCCTCCCCTGCTGGCCTGGATGTCCCTAACTGCCCTCCCCTGCCAGCATAGTCATCCCTAACTGCCTTCCCCTGCTGGACTGATTGCCCCTAACCACTTCAGCCTCGGCCCCCACCATTGTGGCTTTGTCCGGAAGGACATCTGGATGGATGTCCAGTCTAATTAGCATATAACCCTTTTATTAGTATAGATTTCTGTAGAATCATGTTTCCTTCTAACAAGTTATCTTTTGGGAGGTGAGTATTATGAACACACAGAGGCCTTTATATGTTCAATCATATGTAAAAGGTAATGGAGCAAAACACTGAGGAAATAAATATATCATAAATAGTGTTTAAGTTGAAGGTTCACCTGGAAACTAGTAGGCATAAGAATTTTTAATTTTTTTGTTATAGTAATTCTACTCCATATAAATATCTTTGATTATTTGAATAATATTTAAAATACTGAAACAAGTTAATCAAATTTTTTAAACTTTGTAAGTAAAGTTAATATTTCAAGGAGGATTAGTTACTTTTAGTCTATGCCTTCAAATATTATGGGTATAACACAACTTACCCCAAAGGAGTACAAACTAACCAAATTACATACAAATTATAAGGCATTCCTTTTTAATACTTTGTTGGAAGAGATGGGAATAATTTTTTAGGAGATTATGACAAACAAACTGTTTTTGAGTCATTAAAAAAGTGAAGATAAATAGAAAAACTATCAGAAGAGATCATGAAGGAGAAGTGGTACAATAACCCATTATATAACATGATATATCTTTACAATTCAAATGACTCATAAATTTTTCTGGATAGGGGCAATTTTCTAGTGTAGTATAAATATTTTGTTTAACATAGCATTTTTAATATTTTAACATTGAATACCAGATTTGGAGAAGTTCAGGTGTAGTACATCAACTGACAGTTTGCAAGTATCTAAAGAGAGATGGTAACTGTTAACTGGAAGAAGGGAAAAGAAAATATTCTAAGGCAAAAATCTTTCTTGGAAACGAAATGCAAAAGTAAAATCATTCATCAGCAGTTAAGTGGCATGAAAGATTGATTTAATTATATGTGAAGAATCTAAAAGGGAAAATAGAACCTGAAAATTTTGTGTGTTATTTAAAAAAAAAAAAGACTGCAACAAAATATTTCAGAGATGAATACAAAAAATACAACGTATGCAGAATTGAAATATCTTCCTTCCAAGAAGCAGATGGGAAAAGAAAGTATTTTTTCCCAATTTCTATTGAATCCTGATATTATTTTCCTGTTGAATCCTTTTTCTAAAGGTTTTCACTAAAATTTGGCATGACACATTATGTCTAACTTACTTTCAAGATTTTGTTGCCGGGAGCCGGTCCATCCTTGCTGTTTCAAGGGACCTGGCATATATAGCATACTGTTCTTAATATGTTTGCTCACCTTCTTGGCACTGTGTTTTAACCAAGGTCACCTCTCCGAGAAAGGTTGAATCCCCAGGTAGGGATTTTCCCCTGAAGTTAGGGAGGGAATAAAACCCCTCAACTAAGTGCCAGGCGGGTAATTAATCACTTTAACTATGAACAATCATGCTTAAGCTACATAATCTTTACTCCCTGGAATGGAGATAAGAAACGCCCTAACCTTTGTAATAGAGATTGATAGGATTGAATCAACTGGTATAAATACAGATGTAACTAGACAGCAAGACACAGAACTCAGGAGACAGAATTCAGAAGACAGAACTTATAAGACAGAACTTCAGAGACAGGGCTTGGAAGACAGGACCAAGAGAGACAGAGCCTAGGCACAGAACCTACACAGAACGTTCTCTAGAGACAGAAGAACTTCGCTGGAGAGAGCATGCTGGAGGATCCTGGACAGGGACTGGCCTCGGAGCCTGGAGGCGGAGCCTGGCGAGAGAGCATGGCAGGGGATCCTGGACTGAACCTGACTGCGGAGATTGACAGGAGAGCCTGACTACAACCTGGTGACTGGACCTGCCTGGAGAACCTGGACAGAACCTGGCTGGAGATCCTAAGCAGAACCTCTCTGGAGATCGAAACAAGAACTTGGCTGGAGATCCTGGCTAGGCTGCTGATCAACTGAACGCTGTCTCCGTGTCATTCCTTCTTCGCCGACTCCGTCCACACCTTTGGGAACCCCTGGACCTGCTGGGGTTGGACCCCAGCATTTTGTCATTTAAAATATTTACCTGATAGACTTAACCTAGTAAGAAGAAAACAATTACATAGATCTCTCTCCTTTGGAAAGAAATCTTGTCCTGTTAACTCTCTTCACACACATTAAGAGTCTACATGCTTTGTGAGAAATAGTGTGGATATGTAGAAGTAACCACATCTCTGTTTTGATCTCCAGAGGTAAAACAGCAGGTAATTTACTCAGGAGTGAAACATCTACTTCAAATTCCAATCAGACAATGATAACAAGAGCTAAATCACCTAAAGAACAAGGTAAAGTTTATGCAGGGGACTTAGCTTAGGTGTACTCCAATTACGTAGCCTATGTGTATGTAATCCAAGTAGCGTAAGATAGAAACCACTGATCCAAATGACTGAGTTAGTGTGCCCAGCTTCATGAGGTTTTTTAAACCATATTTAATAATCTGAACTCTTTCAGAGAAAGCAGTGTTGAAAATTAAATATCCATGTGTAGTTTATTCCAGAGAATTAATATAATTCAGGAGCTCTTTAACATGTGCATAACTGAGCAACTCAAGTAGCAAAAGTATTTGTTCTTAACTTGTTTGGAAACAAATGTGAATCTCCTGATGTGACTATCAATCATTCCACAAATTTTCCAGCAACAATATTCGATGAACATTATTTATACGTTTGTGTCTATCATTTTTTCTGTGAAACACCTGTGGTTAAGCCTAATGTTGAAGAGCGGTAGTAACGAAGGCTCCAATGAGAAAATTGTTGTATGTCTGCAACCATACGATATTCCCAAAATAATAAATATCTTACGATTGTGGATCAATAAAAGAGATTTATACTGCTATAATTTAGAAGTATATATACATTTTTTAAACCCAGTCCATATATTTCATATTCCACTTTTTATTCCCAAATCATTGAGAAGAATCAGGGGATTGTTTCTGTAAAGTTGGAACAAGTGACTTCCACAGGAGAAACAGAGAAAAAGAATAGGGAGCAGAACCCAGGCATCTAACTCTCAGTCCATTGTCATTTCAAATTGGTCAGTATCCCTTTTAATTAATAATTTCAAGAGTTAGGGCATTGAGTTATGGAAAACATTCAAGAGTTAGGGCATTGAATTTATGGACAGTTTCCCTTCTAAACTCTCCTCTTTAATTAAGTCTTTTCTTTGCTGAGCTACTCAGTCTCTCCTTTTCTCTCTGGGCAGTGTCTTCAGTTCCATTTACCTGGTATCTCACTATAGTGATTCTTGGAATCTTGTGTTTCTTTCTCCTTTTGACCACTGGAATTCTGGGACTCAAGGGTAAGTTAAACAAGACCGATGGCCTGAACCGCATATTTCCATCCTTAGGAAATACTATTTTTATCAGTATTTCTTTGCTACTAGTTCCATAGCTATGATCTTCATTTCTACCCAGGAACCCTTCCACCTTCACTACTAATATAATCATTTGGACATTTCAAAGTTCTTTAAAAAGCTTCTGACATCTCTTACGTACAAAACCTGGATTATTGTCCAGGTATTGCCAGGAGTTATATCGAGGTTTTGTTGATGATGGGTCCATGCTGTGTGCACATGAATTTTCTCTCTCCTCTCTGACACCAGCTTTCAATACACTGTCAAGTCCTCGTGGTTCTACCTTCGAATCTTCATTCATCAGTTCAAATTATTTTTTAAAATGCTTATTCTTGTTAATGCCTAATATAACCCAACAATATTTTTCTCCTATACTATTGAAATCGCCTCCTAATTTATCATAACATCAACAGTCTTCAAAATCCTATTGAAATTGCCAAATAAATTTCTCTAAATATATTTCTGATCATGTCATCAAAATGCCAAGAAATCATTACTGATTTTTCATTCTCTACTGAATTAAAACTACCCTACTTATAATTGCTTTCATAATCTTAATTTTATTTCAATTGAATAATTTATAAGCTTTACTCCATATGTCCAAATTGGTTTCAGATAATTTGAGATCATTAGTTATTTTTGTCATGTTCTCCAGGTTTCTCTGTCCCTGTACATTGGTTTATGCTGTTCCCTTCATCCAGGAAACTATTTGCCTGTAGCCTGTCTCTGATTATGGAAATCATACCCATTCCTCAGGACCCATTTTATAAAATTCAGATGACTTTTCTAAATCCTCCATGATGTATTTTCTAATTCCCCAACCAGATGTTAGTTCTCTCCTTCTTAAAACCCATTTTATCACCCTTTATTATATTCACCTTGCAATTTCCCCCCAGGATTAGGGGTTCTAAACCTCAGCACTATTGATATTCCGGTGAGGTAATTCTTTGTTAGTGATGGACGCTGTTTTGTGCACTATGGGATATTTAGCAGCATCCTGTCCTCTTCTCGCTAGATGATAGCAGTTACATTCCAAATATCTCCAGAGAGTGCCCAGAACCCTCTGTAGAGTAAAATCACCTCCGATTGAGAACCATTGCTCTAGATGATTTTCCTCTCATGTTAGACACTATTGCTATTTGGGTTTTTTATTTTTCAGAAATAAGAAACTAGCAAGTTTTGCACTTAAAGGAAGTTACAGTCAGTTCAGTGTTTATTGTTTTTTGTGTATGTTATTAAAGAACATGATCGTCTTTAATGACTTTGGGTCTAAGCTTCCTGGTTTGCAAAACCAAGCTCGTGTGTGTGTGTGTGTGTGTGTGTGTGTGTGTGTGTGTGTGTATTTACCCTATTGACAATAAATAGTATAACTAGCCTACTATAGAATTCACCCATTTATAGTGTAAAATTCCATGGCTTCTAATATAGTCAGAGTTGTACAACCTTAACTATAATCAATACTAGAACATCTTCATCACGCCTCAAAAAAAAAAAAAAAAAAAAGCCCTATACCTTTAGGAGTTGCTTCCCATTTCCCTCCAAGTTAGCCAGCCTGAAACAATCACTAATATATTTTCTGTCTCTATAGATTTTCCTATTCTGCCCATTTTACAAAAATGGAATCACAAAATGATTATCTTTTGAGACTGGCTTCTTTCCTTTAATCTAAGCTTTCCATGATTCATTCAAAATGGAATGTATCAGTACAGATTTTCTTTAAAAGGCCAAAAAATCCATTGCATAGATATAAATAATTGGTGTATTAATCTCTTATCAGATAAGTGGTTTGCTAATATATTCAACCATTATTTCTATTATTTTAACACTCTCTTGCTAGTAATCTTTGATTCACAAGAGTTTGTAATTTTAATGAAGTCCAGTTTGCTTGTACTTTGGGTGTAATATCTAAGAAACCATCTCCTAATTCAGGATCACAAGAGTTTACACCTATGTAATCTTCTAGGAATTTCAGTTTTAGTCCTAACATTTCTGTGTTTGATCCATTTGGAGTTAATTTTTGTAAATGATGTAGAGTGATATGAGATACCTACCCATTTATTTGGGTCTTTAATTTTCCACAATGTCTTTTAGATTTTAGAGTACATATTGTACACTACTTTTGTTAAATTTACTCCTGAGTATTTTATTCATTATGGTGCTGTTATAAATAGAACTTCTTAAATTTTATTTTCTCATTGTTTGTTCTAAGTGTAGAGAAATACAGTTGATTTTTATATATTGCTCTTATAACATGCCACATGAGTTCTAAGAGGTTTTCAGTGGATTCATACAGGTTTACTACATAAAATATCTGGATAGTTATGTCATATCTTGGATAATTTAACAAGTACTTCCAATACAGTGATGAATTGAAGTGGTGAAAGTGCACATCACCACCTTATTTCTGATCTTAGGGGGAAAACTTCAGTCTTTTACCAGAAGATGAAGCCTTGGACATGTGCACAATCACCAAGATATGACAATGCTTTTGCGGGGCTTTCATAGGCTCTCTCCTTCTCTGATGTCACTTAAGATGCTTAAGGTGTTTCTGATAATGACACACCCATCTCTTAAGACTTAGATTCTGCTAATTGCTTACTGGTAGCCCTTTTTGTTTGTTTTTGTTTGTTTGCTTTTCCTTTATTGATTAAGGTATTACATATGTGTCCTTTTGTTTTTGACAATGAGCTTAAAATAAGCTCCTCCACAGTCTAATGCAAATTGATTTGAACCCTTTACCTGAGTAGTTTTTGAAGCCAATCTTTGGCATTTGTACTAACCCCAAGAAGGCTTTCTTAGCTATGATCTTTTTTGGTTCTCTCTGGTAAACTGACCCACCTGTTTAAAAGTATTGGCTTCATGGAACTATAAACCCTTTCTTAACAGTTTACCAAACCTTCCCAATCCCCCATGCCCCACCCTCACCCCAGCTCCCATGGAAGAGGAGATAGTAATGCTTGGTTTGTGAGCTAAGATGGGAGCATTCAATGCTCCAATATTCTTTGCTTACTCCTACTGAGGAGTGCCACTATTCCATGAGTATGGGCTGGGTGGAGAAAGGTGAATCAATCTTATAGCCACAATTGCCTGGAACTTCAGTTGTACTTATAGAGCTAAGATGGTGCCTACTCCTCCTGGAGAGATTCCATAGCCTTAGCCTGTGATATCTGTGTAGAGTAACCATAGACTTGGACCTGGGGAGAAAGGAGCTTACTCCTCCTGGTGACACCCGGTTACAGTGAATAGTCCACGATGCTGACCTCAGGTCGGGAGAGGGAACATGTCATGACTCAAGTTTTACAGACTGTCACTGTTCTTATCAATATTTAATAGATTTAAAAATTTAAAATATGCCCTTAAAACAAGTGTCAAAGATTCTAAATATGGTGGATTTTTTCATAATTGTTGTTTTCATAAGGGCTGTTTTGCTAAGCTGATCATGGCACCAATCTGGAAGGGACACTACTCTATGTGTATTTTATATATGCATTTTTTATGACATGATTTTGTTTGTCTTTCCAGTCTTATATCCCTAAAATCCTTATGTGCAACCTATCTTCTGGGTGTGCTGATTAACTTTGGATTACCTTAGTATGTCTGTTTAAACCATTTCTTTACTCTGGAAAACTGATTGCAGCAATCTAGAAATTTATTGTCTGTCTTTGTCACTTTCCTTCCTCTTTGTCATCCTTACACAAAAACAAATTTAAGATGGACACTGCCATGTAAAGTCTTGCTGAGGCTTCACACTATTCTAGGACTTACACTTCGTCAGCCGCCTCTCTGCTGAGTTCTAGCAGCAACTCTCAATTACCTTTGTGTCACCCATCCTACAGTGCTCCAAACTCAGACTCTTCCCAAACAAACACCTAACAGAACCTTTGCATTTTTCACTGATGTATCATCAAAGTCCACTAAAATGTGTTGCCATTAATTAATGTATTTTCAACAAATGAGATATGAGTGTGCAAATTGCATGTAGAGAAGAGATGCCTGAAGTAGACAGAAATAAAACGGTCAATACTCCTGAACATTAACTAACATGTTAAAAGTAAAATTGTGCTTTTTATTTGGTCCCATGTTATGTTCTCCTTGAGCTAATGATGTTGAGTAAAGTTTTACAGTGTCAATAGAAATGCCAATCACAGAAACCACCATTGGACAAAGTAATACAAGAAGACAATTCCACATTTAAAAACAGAACTTTCAAAGAGAACCCACCTAGCACAGGTATTCAGATAAATGGATTGAAGACTGTGGCCAACAAGTTTCTTCACTGTGTCTCTGAATCACTTAATATCCTACTCAAATTAGATTTTCTTATAGACAAATAAATTGTGGAGAGGGAATTGAGGGTTCTTTTTAGTTGAACAAAATGTTGACCTTTCCCAGAGGGTAGATTTTTCTGTCTGCATGATGTTATATTTTTTAAAGCTAGTAACCAGTTCTCAAGATAATACTTTTTCTACAGAAGGTCATACAACCAAGCATAAACCTAGGTCTCCATTAACAGATTCTCTAATCATTACTATACTTCTTACTATGATGTATACAGATCAGGTACTAAGTACAAATTGCCTCTGTCCACGTACCTTTACTCAGTCTAGAGCAGTGACTTCCAACCTTTTACATCTCATGGCACACATGAACTAATGACTAAATTTCTGCAGCACACCAAAAATAATGTATTTTTTGCTGATAATTTTAATTTATTATTCATTCCCACTGGACAGCTATTGTTGTGTAAGTTATTGTTATGTCTTTTGTTTAAAATCTAAGAGAACAAAAAGGTCAGTATCCCTGACAAAACAGTTGGGTACTGCACATCTGAAAAATTCTTGGGGCACATCAGTGTTGAAATTTGCAGATCTAGAGAATACAAAGGAACCGCTTTATATTGTGAAGTCCTTTAAGTTTAAGTTATAAGGAAATATAACAGCCTACTTAGAAATATTTCTTAGAAAAATTTTATAATGTTGTGCATAAACTTGGAGAAATATAAGTACTTTAACAGTCTTCCCAGGCCAGGGCTTTATTTAGAAAGCTGAAATGAAGCCTATCAGTCTCATCAAATGAATGCTTTAGAAGAACTAAGACAGATTTCTCAATATCTCATCTCACACATCTCATTGCCAAAATTCTAATGCTTAACAGTATTTGAATATCTTAGCACTGCTTACAGAATTAAAGTGACTCAGATACACATAGTGCTCATGTTAAAGTCATAAATGCAAATGGAAATTAAGTTGGCATTTTCTGTAATTCATCTAATTCATCCATAATTACAATTTTCACAAGATAGCAGATATAAAGCCAAAAATTAAGCCATGTGAAAAATTTATTCTTAAAGTATATTATTTTATCAAGAATATCTTACAATGATAATTTTATAAAAATTTAGCTTCAGCCCTTCCAAAAAAAATTTTCAAACCTCTAACAAAAGAAAAAATAAAGCATTACCTCTCAGGTTGAGATAAAAAGAAAAGTATATGAATTTGAAGTTGAATGTCAATTATTTCTAAATCATATTAAATTTTAACTCATATTAGCTTCCAAAGAAAACCCAACTGAATATTTCATAATCTTTCTTGTTATTTCTTGCTTTGAGTAGAAAAATAATTTTCGATGATTTCTGTAAAAAACATAATATATCCTAACATTCCAAGTTAAGGAAAAATCTTTTAATATTCTTTCAAAGATAGAGTAATAGACACTAAACATCACTTCGTTTTCTGTACTATTCCAATTACCATACTCTTGGCTTTCTACAACTCAAAAGTCACTATTTAAAAAGCATAAACTCTCTTTCATCAAGAAGACAAAGCAAAAATTGTATCCAAAAAAGTAAACTTTTGCAGTCTGTATTAATCTCATGTTTACCCCAACAGAAAACTGTATTTGTGGTAATGCATGGTAACTAGACTTAATGTTGGAATCATTTGGCATATATACAAATAGCAAATAATTATATTGCATAACAGGATTTCATATGTCAATTCTATCTCAAATTTAAGAATATAAAATTGCATTTGTTGATAATAGAATAAATTTTTAAAAGTCCACTCTGTTTATAGACAAGATAAAGAGCTTATATGAAAATATGCTACATTGAAAAGTTGCTAGGTAAGGCAGCAAATATGATATCTAGATATCTATCACTTTTTAACATAAATTAGTAATGGCATTTTAGTGGAAAAAATCACATAGTATTTTTAGATAAGAACTATAGGATTTTAATAGATATTGACCAGATTTTCAGAAATCTACACTAATAAAAGAGAAATATGTAAATTTTTCACCACTCCGCTAAGCCCACCAGCCAATCAGGATGTGTATGCAAATTAACCCAACAAAGATGGCAGGTTAAATTGCATACGCAGACAGGGATCAAAGACTGAAGGCTCCAGCCTGAGTGAAGACAGAAGAGGCTTGGCTTCTCCACTGCAGCAGGACCAAAGGCCTGGGTTCTGGGTGCCGGAGGAAAACCGGTGCTGGCAGCCAGGTGAAGGAAGGCCTATTGCTTGAATCTTCATGCAACGGGCCTCTAGTATTTATATAACTATACTCAGCACCCTGATTTATTATATAAATATTAGAAAAGAATTGAAAAGTGTGAACTCATGGAACTTTGGCTTTTCCTATGAGAGTCTATAACTTAACTTAGTTTTTTATCCCTCAGCCTTTTGCTAGAACTTCAGAAATACATTAAAAATGCTATAATCTATAATCCTCTTATTGATTTTTGACATGAAATATATTAACACAGAGGGTCCAGCAATGAGTTTTACTGTCCAGAAGTCCTAATTTTCCTACAGGGTACCTTAAATGAGAGATAAAGCCACCTGCAAAAACCCTGAAATTGATGCTTAATTTTATGCATTTCTTACACAAAATTTATAAAATTTTGTGTAAGAAACAAAAGGAAAACTTGATATATCTGTTCAGTATATTTAGGAAGATCAATTGAGATAATATACTGGTATATGCTCTGTAAAAATTAAAATGCAAGATAAATATCAGTTATTGTTTTATCCTATCAAAGAACGTCCAGCCAGCCATATAAACACCACATTTGATGGGATAAGGACTACTTCCTCAAGATGTCTATTTTGCAAGAAATATCCACAGTACCTATGGAGCAAGAATAGAAAACTACATTAGTAGAAATTCAATTGATTTCACACATGGAGCACAAAGTAGAAATCAGAGTTTGCTCTGAACTCATCTTTGAGCTGCAGGCATAACTTTTGAAAGGAAATGAAGAGATTTAAGTCCCAAGTCTAAATAAAGAAAGATAAACCATGAGAGTGGTTGTTGTCTCCACTATGCCCCTGAATTTCATAAAATACAAAAAACTGAGATTCTACTATTTTATTATTTGAATAGAATCAGATGATGTTGATCTCTATGCTTTCCATTATTAACAACAATGAAAATACTTACCAAATTATTACATAATTCATTCAAGGCCAACTATCCTATTTCTCCTGGATTGGATTGTCACGTGAAGGAACCAGCACATCCTGGAAATGGGAAGATGGCTCATGACCTAATCTCTAAATGTAAATCTCTAGAATAGAAACACACTAAGAAGTTCTATAATCACAGATTCTGATTTACATTGCTGAAAATTTATAGGAAAAAATGCACACATACATATATAAGCATATATGCAATCACATGTACACATACACACAACAAAAGGACTTGAGTTCAGTAAATGAGTACATAGAGAAAGGGAGTCAACTTTTTTCAACTTCATGCCTATATTTCTCATAAGGTACTCTATAGGAGAGCCTAGGGCAGTGATGGCGAACCTATGACACACGTGTCAGAGGTGACACGCAAATTTATTTTTTTGTTGATTTTTCTTTGTGAAATGGCATAAATATATAAAATAAATATCAAAAATATAAGTCTTTGTTTTACTATGGTTGCAAATATCAAAAAATTTCTATATGTGACATGGCACCAGAGTTAAGTTAGGGTTTTTCAAAATGCTGACACACCGAGCTCAAAAGGTTCACCATCACTGGCCTAGGGCGTCAAAAGATCTACACTTATAATAGGACTAGGGGCCCGGTGCACGAAATTCGTGCACTGGGTGTGTGTGTGGGGGGAGTGTCCCTCAGCCCAGCCTGCCCCCTCTCACATACTGGGAGCCCTCAGGCGTTGACCCCCATCACCCTCCAATCGCAGGATCGGCCCCTTGCCCAGGCCTGACGCCTCTAGCCTAGGTGTCCGGCCCGGGCAGCGGGGACCTGCAGTGGCAGCGGGGGGGCGCCGCGATTGCGTGGGCTCCACCCCTGCCCCTGCAGGACGCCTCTGGCTGAGGCGTCTGGCCCGGGCAGCGGGGACCCACAGCTGAAGCGGCCCCGCGATCGTGGGCTTCGCTTTAGGCCCAGGCAAGGGACCCCTAGCTCCCGGGACTGCCAGCTTTGACCATGCCCAGCTCCCATCGCTGGCTCCACCCCTACTTCCTGCTATCACTGGCCAGGGCGGAAAAGGCACCTGATTCTCCGATCATGGCTGGGGGGCAGGGCAAAGGTGGCCCCAGGGCTGCCTTTGCCCTGCCTCCCAGCTCTTAGCTCCCCCCTGGGTTTCCGATCACTGTCAGTGGCAGGGGGCTTCTTCCTGCTTTCCCTTTCGCCTCCCTGCATTGTGCCTACATTTACAAATTAACCGCCATCTTGTTGGCAGTTAACTGCCAATCTTAGTTGGCAATTAACTGCCAATCTTAGTTGGCAGTTAATTTGCATATAGCCCTGATTAGCCAATGGAAAGGGTAGCTCGTACGCCAATTACCATTTTTCTCTTTTATTAGTGTTGATAATATGCAAATTGGTTTGGACACCATCATGTAACAACCAATCAGCAGACTGTCTGCCCACCCCCTGTGCCCGCCCAGAGTCATGAGGCTCACGTCCCCGCCCCTGGCAACAGGCCCTGGGACATGAGGCTCATGTCCCCACCCCTTCTAATTAAATTCCCCTTTAATGTGCACAAATTTTGTGCACCAGGCCACTAGTAGTTTCTATAAAATAAGAAAAACCCACCATCTTAACTTTGGACCAATGTCTTTTATTGTGTCTGCAATAGGGAACAAATATGTTACATCATCTATATGCTTTTATTCTAGGATTAGCAATTGGCAGGAGTCAAAGAATGGAAACTGTGCAATGATGGCAACATGAAGATGGAACCATCTGACTGTTCCAGATATTTGCACTATGTTTGTGAGAAGAAAATTGCCTGTCTTGCTACCTAACAATGAGAACACAACAACAGAAGACAAGAATAATTACTTTTCCTTATAAAAACTCAGAATCTTCGAAGTTATAGAATAACCTCATTTCAGAAATCCTGGCTTTCTTATGGGCTGTACCAGTATTCTAGCCCCTGCTAGAATAGGTTCGAAAATTGGGTGCATCATGATAAGGTACATCAGACGCTGCACTTCTGCCCCTCTCACATGAAGACTGTTAAATTACAAAGGTTTTGTGCACAGGTTCTTATAGTAAGAGAGTTTGAGTGCTTCTATGGGGATTAGGAAGCAGAGTTCTATATACTCTATTCCTGCAACTCATACAGATTTAGCAAGTAACCCTGCAAACTTCAGTCATTGTCATGTACATTGGGGCTTGGAATTGCTTCTGACAGTCATTAAAGTCATTATTTTTTATGAGAAAGAAAGTAGCTTATACTGGAAATAGTATCTTGAATTGGATATGACTATAAAGTCTTTACCACAACTAATACGTATTCTCTGGCAAGTTCAAACTTCTGAGTCTTAATTTCCTTATTAGTAGGTAAACTACCAAACTGTTTTTGCAAAGTGGCCATACCATCAGCAGTGTATGAAAGTTCCTTTTACTTACATATTTCCAAAATTCAATATTGTCAGTTTTAAAAAACCATTTTAATGTAGTACAATTTAGTGGCAGTTTTAATTTGTATTTTCCTAATGAATTAATGATGCTAACCACATTTTCATATGCTTTCTGTCAAATATATATCTCCTAAAATAAAGTATTAATTAAAACATTTTTCCTATTTCTATTAGGTTGTTTATTTTCTTATTATTGAGCTCTGAGAGTTCTTTATATATCCTGAATGCTGGTATTTTATCAGACATGCTTTGTCAATATTGTCTTCAGGTCTTTCATTCTCTTAATGTTATCTTTAGAACAGGCTTTATTTTAGAATAGCAAAAGTTATTAATTTGATAAAGTGTAATCAATTATTTTTATTCATAATTTAAGTTTATTATGTCCTAAGAAATTTTAAATTAACCTGAGGTTAAAATTTTTCTACTATGCTTTCTAATAGAACTTTAAGTTTATGTTGAATCCTATACTTCATTTTATGTTAATATTTGTATGTGGCGCAAAATATGGGTTGAGTTCCTTTTTTAAAATTTTTGCATATAATGACTAATTATTTCAACACTACTTTTTTTCAAAATACTCTTCTTGTATTGAAACGTCAATTATTTAATTGACAATTTAGGGGTGATGTATTTCCAATCTCTTTCCTGTTCATTGATGTATTTATTTTCTTTCACCAATAGGTTAATTATTGTGACTTTATAATGTCTCTTTTTAATTTTTTTATTTTTTTAATTATTGTTTACAGTCAATATTAATTTGTATTAGTTTCAAGTAATAAGCACAGTTTATAGTAAGTCTTAAAGTAATGTAAGTTTTTATATTTTGTCCCTCCTCAAAATTATTTTGATTCATTTTTGTAACAAGAAAAATTCCATTTAGTGGACATATTTATTATACTTCCATTCCCAGTAAGAGCAACCAGGGATGCTGAGAAATGTCTGAATACAGATGAGCCTGGTGCATTTTGTAATGCTGGCAAGTAGGGGAGTGCTTAAAATGATAGGTGCATGTCAAGGGATATAAGAGCCAGATAAAAGAATGCCAAGTGGTCAAAGCTGGAGCAATTTGAGCAAAAAAATAAAGTATTATCAGATTACAACTCAGAGTATAAAATCAATACCTATTATTCTATAATTGTAAAGAATGATTGAATAAATAAATGAGGGAGATGAGATGAACCTCCTGTGCAGAAACATCCTAAATAATGTAGATTTGCCTGCCTTAAGCCAGTGGGCAAAAATCCTCACTCCTTAACAAGTTATTGTTACATTTATTTTCTTTATCTTTTTATTTTCAATTTCACTATCTTCTGCTCTTAATTTTGTACTTCTTCATTTTGTTATGACTTTTGTTGTCTGTACTTTGTTGTCATATCTAAGAAATCATTGCCAAAACCAATGACATGAAGATTTTTGTTTTGTTCTAAGGTTTTATTATATATAATACCTTTAGGTCTCATCTCTTTTGAGTTAATTTTTGTGTACGGCATAATGTTAGGGTTAGTATTCATTCATTTGTGTGTGAATGTCCAACACCAATTGTTGAAGAGACTGTTATTGTTCAGTGTTATTTACCCCCACTGAATTGTCTTCGCACATTTGTTGAAAATCACTCAACCATACATGCAAAGGTACATTCTGGGCTCTATATTACATTCCATTGGCCTACATATCGGTCTTTATGCCAGTACCACCCCATAACTATGATAAATATTGTACCTGTGAAAAGACTTCAATACCCTACTTTCAACAATGGATAGAAGAAATAGTCTTACTATTACTGTGGATCTGTTTATTTGTCCCTTTAATTTTGTTAATGTTTGCTTCATACATTAGGAGCTCTAATACATTTATAACTGTTATATTCTCTCTATGAATTATTGCTTTTATCATTACAAAAGGTCCTTTATTTTCTCTTATATAATATTTGAAGTAAAAATTGCTTGATCTGCTATTGCTAAGTTCCTATAAAGACATTTTGGTTGTTATGTTGCTATATATGGGAAAATGAGGGTCTGGGATTTACTACTCAGCCATATTGCTGACCTCATTTCCTTATTAATTTTTACATACATTCACTTGTGTGTGTGCATGTGTGTGTGTGTACTTTTATTCAATTTTACTATATGCATGTATTTATGTAACTACCACCATGATCAAGAAGGGAACTATTTTGTCATAGCATGAGATTCTATTATGCTACCTTTCACCCTCTCTCTAACCCCAAGCTCCCACTAATCTCTTTTGCACTTCTATAATTTTGACATTTGAAAATAAAATGTCATGTAAGAAGTGCTGTCAGCATCATGGGGACATAAGATGTCCTACATTTTTTTCCTTCAACAACATCAAAAATTGACCATCCATTAACAAACAAAAGTGCCACTGTAGGAATTGTGGGATCCAGCACCATATGCCAAGTTATTCAAGAGGAGTCTTGCCAACCAGTACATTGAGTAATAGACAGACAGACACTGTTACTGGATGTGGAACCTGAGGGACTATCTGGCAGTTTTAGCCCCTCTCAGCCACAATTGGTAAGCAGCTGGAGAACACTGACTTGAGAAGTCACCTATGGATGAGAGCCTTTGTGGAAGTCCAGATTCCTGAGGAAAAGTTCTAGTACTCTGTAGGGGGGGAGATCTAGTTTAGATGCATTGGAGAAGGTATCGAGAACAACTTGACTTTGCAAGAATCACCCTCCTCTAAGACACAGCTTAGTGAAAATGAGATCTTCTTCGTCTGTGATTTCTCTTGTGATGGAAAGGGAGGGAGGCAAGTGAACACTTGGTTTCTGCTGCTGTAGGGGCTCTGCCAGAGACTCAATTCTCCCCTCAGTTTCCAAAGTATGAAATCAAGTAGCTTCATGACTGAGGGAGGGAAGAGATAAGGATAAGGCAGAAAGAGTCTCAGGTTTCATTAAAGAGATCTTGTTCCCACCTACAACATTTTGGAAGCCCTCTCATGAACCATATGAAAAACCACATTTTCGGTACACCCAATGGAACCATGCTCACCCTCAAAATGTACCAGATGCCACATATTCCTCTTCCCCACTCTACCATGGCTCTGTGTATGCATTCTAAGGACAGAAGCAAATGGGAGCTCTAGAAGACAGGGAGCGCATGCAAAAACCCACATGAGAGTCTGCGGGCGAGGGAGAAACCACAAACTTGAATTGTAATGCCATAGTCAAGAAAACAAAAGAGCTATCAGCAGCCTACCTTATGTATTGTATGACAGAAGACATACAAGCTTATGAATTCTGCCACAGGAAGGTTGGTGGGCAGAGGTGGAAGAGTATTTAAAGGTGATAACAGGTGATGGATAAAATTAAAATAAAATAAAGTGTAAAAGGAGATATCAAGGATGTACCATAGAGAAATGACCATGTAAGTACAAAGGGAGCAGGGAGTCATCTGCTAGTCAAGAAGAAGGGTCTCAGGAAAAAAAGTAACCCTGCCTACACCATGATTTTGGAATCCAGCCTCCAGAACAGTGAGAAAATACATTTCTATTGTTTAAGCCAAAAAAAAAAAAAAAGAATTCTGCCACACGAAACATAGAGTAGGTGCAATAATGAAGGTCATGGTAAGTCTCAGAATCTATAGCAGGAGTGACAAAAGGTATTTCTCCCCTGAAGGCAGTAGGATTGGAGGTGGTAACTGCTACTGCAAATGCAAGAACACCAACACAAACTCCAAAGACCATGAAAAAATCAAAGAAATATAACATCAAGAAAACTTTATAATAGCCTTCTCTTACCAAACACAAAGTCATAAAATCTATTATTTTATCCCCAAAAGTTTTCAAATTAGCTATATAAGAAGACTTGATGTGTTACAAGAAAAGACAAAATGACAATACAATCAGGAAAACAATATGACAAAACAATGCATGATCAAAATGAGAAAATTAGCAAAGAGATAGAAATCATAAAAATGAACCAAAAGAAAACCAACACAAACTCTAGGGCTGAAGAATTCAATGAATTATATAAAAGTGCAGTAAAAAGCATCAAAATAAAAAATAGGCCAAACAGAATAAAGTATTAGTGAAGTATAGATAGAAATTTTGAAATATCACACTAAGAAAACAACAGCAAAAAACAAGAAAGAAAAAGGGAGAAAACCTAAACAATCTATGAGATGCATTCTAAGGAAACAATATCAGAACCATTGGAGTTCCAGAAGGAGAAGGGGAATAGAGGGGACAGAAATATTATTGGGGGGAAAAACAATGACAGGGATCTTTGCAAACCTGGGGAAGATTTAGAAATCTAAGTTGGTAAAGCAAATAAATCACCCTATTATTTTAATCCAAAAAAATCTCCTTTAAGATTCATTATAATAAAATCGTCTAAAATCAAAGCAAAGGGGAAATTCTAAAGGCAGCAAAAGAAAAAGGAAGGCAACATACAAAGGAACTCTGCTTAGGCTCTTAGTGTATTTTTCAGGAAAAAACCTTAAAAGACAGAGAGATTTGTGAAATATATATATATATAAGAATAATCTATCTGACAAAGTTATCCTTCAGAAACAAAATAAAATGAAGTATTTTTCATATAAACAAAAAATAAGGGAGATCACCACCAGTAGACCTGATTTGCAGTAAATTTTGAAGAGGAGTTCTTCAAGCAGAAATGAAAATATTAGTAATATGAAAATATACAGCACACTGATAAAGGTAAACATATAATCAGATTTAGGAAACTCCAGTTATATAATATGATGCTATGTTAACCACTTAACTATAATGTAAATGTTAAGGACAAGAGTATCAAAAATAACTATAGCAAGTATAATTTTTAAAGAGTAGACAATATAAAAAGAAGTAAGTTGTGCTGTTTAAACTATAATGCATGTGAGGAAAAGCATAGAGTTTTAATATGTGATCAAAATTAAGTTGTTTCATACACAGATATGTGTAAAATGTTTTATGTGAAACTCATGGAAATTAAGATGCGAAAACACATAGTAGATTCACAAAAGATAAAACAAAGAAAATCAAAACATACCACCATGAAAAATCAACAATTCACAAAGCACCGCAGCAAGAGAAAGAAAAGAAAAAAAAAAAAAGGAGAATTACAAAACAGAAAATAACCCATAGCACAACATTAGGACATTAGTAGGTCCTTAAATATCAATAATTATTCCAAATATAACTGGATTAAATTTGCCAATCCAAAGACACAAAGAGGCTGGGTGGATAAAAAATAAATAAATAAAAATAAGTAAAAAAAACAGATCCAAGTATATGTTGCCAACAGGAGGTTCACATCAGCTGTGAGGAGAGACATAGGCTCAATCTAAGTACTGGAAAAAGATACTACATGAGTGTGGATACCAAAAGCGAGTGAGGACAGCTATAATTTATCAGACATAACAGACTTGAAGCGAAAAGTGGTACGTATGCCTTTGGTTCCCACAAATACCCAGACCCGTGATGTCACTGCATTATGTGGACTTCAATAGCCTCTGCCCCTGGCCCACAGAACACCTGGATGACAGAGGGGGACACTGAAGCCCTCTGCTCATGAAAGAAGGCTGGACATTCACTTGTCAATGGCGGACAGAGCATCCTGTACCCACCCCAACCTTTCATCGAGCATGGCTTAATTATCTGTCTCAAATGAGCTCAGCACAGAGACTTTTTCCGAACAGGCATGCTAAGGGCTATACCATAAGCCAAAATAATACCGTGGATCTGGGGAGCCTATATATAGACTGGGGGCTGGGGGCTCCTCTCAGAGACAGGGAATTTCACAGCCTGATAGAGACCTGGCACCCTACACCCCCAGCATTAAAGGGAATCCCCATTACTTTTGTAGCTATGTGACAGACCATAATGATTTTGCAGAGCTACTTGAAAAGTAATAGTGATAGTCATGATAATATTATTATTGTTATTATAACAACTAACATTTACTCAGCACTTACTACATACCAGGCCCTATTCTATTCACTTTTTTGTACTAACTCATTTAATGCTCATCACACTGTCGGAGGAAGGTAGGACCTTTATTTCATTTAACTTTCACTTTCTGGGGCTTTTTTGTTTTAATAGCAAAAGAATGCATGCTCTTTAGAACAAAGCAAAGAGTACAGAGATGTGTAAAGACCAAGATCAGTCTCTTCCATGCCTGCAGATCTCTTCCTGTCCATCCCTGCTCCATTTCCGCTCTCGTGGTGCCACCAAGACCAGCAGCCTCATGTACACAGTCTGTCCTTAGGGCAGCATAGGCATGCACATATTGAAGGCTCTCTGAGATTTATCTTTCCCATTTTGTGGATAAGGAAAATGCAGCTCAGAGAGGTTAAGTGACTTGCCCAAGTTTACACAGCAGTCAAGTGGAGGAGCTGGTACTTAGTGGACTCCCAAGTTTAACAGCAAAGCATGTGACCTTACCTAATAATCTACACTGCCTTCACAAGTCATATCATTCTGCCCATTGACTCAGAACCAAATCCTGTACTTTCCCACCTAATCTTTATCCTGGGCTCACTTTGTAGTCAGAGAGCTTGAGTCAGAATCTTGGTTCTGTCACTGCTTATAGCTGTGTGACCTGGGCCAATGAAGCCTCAGTTTTCTCACCAGTGCAAGGGGTCGGAGGAGGGAGGAAAGTACAATTCCAGTGGCTCCATCTTTAGAATTTCCCAGGATCCATCCACTTCCCATCATGCCACAGCCTCCACCTGGGCGACACCACCCACCAGGAGTCCTCCCTCTTCTGGCTGTGCTCCCACACAGTCTGCCCTCCCCACACAACCAGAGGAATCCCTCTCAGAAAACATCTGGTCCCAACTCTCCTCTGCCCTACACCCTCATGGACACCCTTGAGGCAAAGCCAGGCCTTACCAGGCCTGATGACAAGGCTGATCTCATTTCCTGCCACCACTCTCCCTCTTGCGCACCCCACTCCAGCAAACTGCCCCCTTTCTTCTCCTACTTATCAGGGCAATTTTTTCCCTCACTCTTGCTGGTCCCTCCTACAATGCTCTTCCCAATGTCCACATGACTCCCTCACCTCCTTCGGGTCTTCGTTCTAATGTCACCTTCTCAGTGAGGCTTTCCCTGACTTCCTTTTCTCACCACACTGACCTGGGCGGGGGGCGGGGGGGGGGGTGGAGATCCCAGTCTGTCTGCATGTGACATGCTCCCCACAACCACCTGTGGGACTCCAGGAGCTGTCCAGAATGCTGGAGTTTGAATCTTGGCTCTGCCATTTATTAGCTGTGTGACTCTGGGCAAAGTCCTGAACCACTCTGGGTCACCAAGACCTGCAAGTTTCTGTCATTGGATGGACGGAACCTTGGCCAGGCTGCCCTGCTTCACCCTGGCAAGGCAGTGCAGATCCTCCCAGCTCAGCCTTCACTGGGTAAATGCCCATATGTGTGTAGGTTAGTGTTTTAATTAGGTTTATGCCTTGTCCCTCCAAGAACCAACTTCTTGGTCCAGGCATTTCTCAAACTGCCTGCTTCCTGGTCCCAGTGCCCCTGACCTGCATTGCCAGTCATGTGCAATATGCACCTGGTGCAGGCAAGGTCTTTTCAGAACTGAGGGCTCTTTGCGGCAGCTCCCAACTCCCCACAGAGTCCCCACCTTAACTGAAGCCCTCACTTCTCCCAAAAATCATCGTTGTGAGGCAGCAGCTTTATAGCAGCCACACTTCAGTCAGTCCCCACCTGGACTTGCAGCCAGCTGTGGTCCCCGACTTTCTAGCCATCGAGATGGCCCGCTGTCATGGGGGGAAATCTGGCTGGGCTATCAGGCTCTGCCCTGGCAAGACAGTCTGGCTTCTCCCAGCTAAGCATTCACAAGGGAAATGTGCATATATGTAGGTTAGGGCTCTTAATTAGGCATATGCCTTGTTCCCCAAAGACCCAGCCCTGGAACCAGGTTTCTGCAAACACCTTGGTTTGGTTCCTGGTGCCCAGTGCTCTTGAATTGTGGTGCCCTCACATGCCCAATAGGTACAATAGGCCTCTGTGTCAGCGGGTCCCCCAGCCTGTGGGGATGCCAGAGTGGTTCCCGGGCCTCGGCATATAGCAGCATGGAGGGAGCTTCCACCCCTCCCAGAGGAATTCATTCTGTGGCTGCAATTTTAAAAGTGTCTACAGCCTCATTGGTCTTTATGTGGACTTGCTGCCTAAAGAAGTCCTGTCTTCTCCAGCCACTGGGTGGTCTAGGTGCTTCTCCTTGGAGTAAACCTTGACCTGGACACTCAGCCTGGCTCTGTCTCAGTATTCCAGATTCTTCCAGCTCAGTTTTCAGAAAGTAATGTGCACATACATATGGGAAAGGTTTTATTGGCAAATCCAAAAAGATTGGTAACATGCTATGGTGGAAGTATGCACTGTTGAATATTGTTGCTTGGAGAGCAGGTGTACAATTTTATAATTGCAAAATTCTGGGACAAACCTACATATCTATTGCAATAACACTGGTTAAACAAATTTTTATACATCCATTTAGTGTAATAGTTGCAGCTTCTTACAAAGAGATGGAATGACCTGAAGGCTATATTTAATAAATAAAAATAAGAAGAAGAAGAACTAAGGCTTATAGTTACACTAGAGGCCCGGTGCACAAAAATTTGTGCTGCTGTGGAGGCAGGAGAGGCTCCCAACACCACTGCTGTACTGGCAGCCTTCAGCCTTGCTTGTGGCTGAGCAGAGCTCCTCCATGTGGGAGCACACTGACCACCAGAGGGAAGCTCCTGCATTGAGCGTCTGCCCCCTGGTGGTCAGTGTGTGTCATAGTGACCAGTCATTCCCAGTCTTTCTGCTGTTAGGGTCAGTTTGCATATTACCCTTTTACTATATAGGATAGAGGCCTGGTGCATGGGTGGGGGCCGGCTGGTTTGCCTTGAAAGGTGTCCCGGATCAGGGTGGGGGTCCCGCATGGGTGCTTGGCCAGCCTGGGTGAGGGGCTGAGGGCCGTTTTCAGGCTGACCAGCGACTGAAGCTCCCAGCCTCTCCTTTTTTTCTTTTTTTTTATTCTGGGATTTATTTACCTTCTATAATTGAAACATTGTTGCTGTCACTGGCACTCCCAGCTCTGAGGCCACAGCCGGCCGAAAGCAGGTATCTGGGGTTTATTTAGCTTCTATAATTGAAACATTGTTGCTTTCGGCTCAGAGCTGGGCCGCAGCAGTGAGGAACCTTGACTTCCTCCATCAGTTGAGCAAGCAAGCCTCCTGCTTGCTTCAGCTGCATGGCTGCTGGCCGCCATCTTTGTTGGCAGTTAATTTACACATTGCCCTGATTAGCCAATGGGAAGCATAGCAGAGGCACAGTTAATTACCCTTTTTGTCTTTTATTAGATAGGATAACATTTGGTCTAGCTGATAGCATGTATATAGTTATACTTTCCTAGAATGTCTCTGGAATAATAACTATGAAACTAGGTACATATTTGACTCTAAGAAGAGAACTAAGTGACTAGGGGACAAGATGGGAAAAAAGAATTTGTTCATTATTTTGTGCCTCCTAGATTTTAAACAGGATGAATTATATTAATTAACTGATCAAATAAATTTCATTCAATGATTAAGAAAAAATAGATGTAATATAAATGTAAAATAAATCAAAACAAATTTGTTTTGTGTTCTCTACTTTATTAGTTCTGGAAATCTCAAACAAACTTATTTTTCTATTTATTTAATATTACTATTTATAAAACTTCATATTTTATCCTTGCTCAAGGATGTTTTAAAAGATCAGAACCCTTTATAAATCAGGCATAGTTGACTAATTTGAGTAAATACTCAGTTTTTTCCCTAATAGTTATTAAAGAATGTAAATATAAGATTTTATTTATAGTCTTGCTAATTATTAAGGCAGGAAATCTTCTTTTTACAAATGAAAGGAGAACGTTTAGTACAAACAGCAGTAGTAATATTTGTTGGCTTGAGGAGTCCACAGTTTGCATTTGGTACAGTATCTTGAAAATTCCTGCATTAGAGAATATATTTATTTTAGAAAGTCATTTCTTAGGCAAAATCTAATTATCACAAAAATATGTGTATAATTATTTTGATGAACATAAACATTTTGTGACAGATAAATAGCTATAAGATAAAAAATATATATAATTCTATCTAAAACTAATGGAAATAATGCCATCAACAGTTAAAACTAAGCAAGGAGTAGAAAAAGAAGTATAGAATAGGCTACATGGATTGGACATGTACATTCTAATTTTTTCTGAGACTTCTGTAACTTCTACAATTTAACTTATATTTATTGCCTGACACATTGTAACTAGATAGAAAAATATTTTCAGTTTCCTAAGACTCAGATTAATGTGCATAGAGCATGGGTCTCTTTTGTTAGCCTTACTTTGAATATAGAAGGTACTTATTTGAATGTAAACCAGAGTGTATTTCTTTCCCACAGAGCTTAATATCTTCCACACCAAACAAAGCATTAAGACTTTGTGAAACTGAACAATAAGAATAGGAATCATGTGTTTTAAATGATGGGGCAAGGCTGCAACTAACAAATCTATGTTCAATTAGTAATGAGAGAGGACTACAAGGAATTACGTAGATTTGTGCAAAATAATGACAAGAATGATACCATAGTAGAGATTCAAGATTGTTAAATGATTATTTCAAATAGATTTTTTTTAATTCTTAAATGATATAAAGTAAATGGCTACAAATTTTACTTAGGAGGGCTGAGTTTCAATACAACTTTTCTTTCATTGTTAGATATTGACCCTTTCCTCCAACCACACCTTTCTTATTTTGTTTGTTTTATTGCTTAAAGTATTACAAAGAGTATTACATATGTCTCCTTTTTTTCCCCGCCCTTGACAATCCCCTGGCCTCCCTACCCCCCAGTGTCTTATGTCCATTGGTTATGCTTATATGCATGCATACAAGTCCTTTGGTTGATCCCCTACCTCACTCCCTCCTGCCCCCCAAACCTCCCCGGCCTTCCCTCTGCAGTTTGACTACATGTTTGAGGCAGCTCTGCCTCTGTATCTATTATTGTTCATAAGTTTATAATGGTCTTTATTATCCATGAATGAGTGAGATCATTGACTGGCTTATTTCACTTAGCATAATGCTCTCCAGTTCCATCCATGCCATTGCAAATGGTAAGAGTTCCTTCTTTTTTACAGTAGCATAGTATTCCATCATGTAGATGTACCAAAGTTTTCTAATCCATTCATCTACTGATGGACACTTAGGCTGTTTCCAGATCTTAGCTATGGTAAATTGTGTTGCTATGAACATATGAGTGCATATATCCTTTTGGATTGGTGTTTCTGGTTTCTTGGCATATATTCCTAGAAGTGGGATTGCTGGGTCAAATGGGAGTTCCATTTTTAACTTTTTCAGGAGAATCCATACTGTTCTCCACAGTGGGTGCACCAGTCTGCATTCCCACCAACAGTGCATGAGTGTTCCCTTTTCTCCACATCCTCTCCAGCACTTGTCATTTGTTGATTTGTTGATGATAGCCAGTCTGACAGGTGTGAGATGGTACATCATTGTTGTTTTGATTTGCATCTCTCGGATGATTAGTGACTTTGAGCATGTTTTCATATGTCTCTTGGCTTTCTGAATGTCCTCTTTTAAAAGGTGTCTATTTAGATCCTTTGCCCATTTTTTGATTGGATTGTTTATCTTCTTTGTTGAGTTGTATGAGTTCCCTATAAATTTTGGAGATTAGGCCCTTATCAGATATGACGTTGGCAAATATGTTTTCCCACACAGTGGGCTCTCTTGTTTGTTGATGGTTTCTTTTGCTGTGTAGAAGCTTTTTATTTTGATGTAGTCCCATTTGTTCATTTTCTCTTTAGTTTCCAATGCCCTAGGAGCTGTATCGGTGAAGAAATTGCTTCGGCATATGTCTGAGATTTTGTTGCCTTTGGATTCTTCTAGAATTTTTATGGTTTCCTGTCGTACATTTAAGTCCTTTATCCATTTTGAGTTTATTTTTGTGTATGGTGTAAGTTGGTGGTCTAGTTTCATTTTCTTGCATATATCTGTCCAATTTTCCCAACACCATTTATTGAAGAGACTATCTTGGCTCCATTGTATGTTCTTGCCTCCTTTGTCAAATATTAATTGAGCATATTGGTTGGGGCTGATTTCTGGGCTCTCTATTCTATTCCATTGATCTATATGCCTGTTCTTGTGCCAGTACCAGGCAGTTTTGAGAACAGTGGCTTTGTAATACATCTTGATATCTGGTATTGAGATCCCACCTACTTTGTTCTTTCTCAGGATCACTGCAACTATTCGGGGTCTTTTTTTATTCCGGATGGATTTTTGGAATGTTCGTTGTAGGTCTGTGAAATATGTCGTTGGTGTTTTAATGGGACGTGCGTTGAATTAGTAGGTTGCTTTGGATTGTATGGACATTTTAATGATGTTTATTCTACCAATCCAAGAACATGATATGTTCTTCCATCTGTTTATGTCTTCCTCTATCTCTTTTGTCAGTGTCCTGTAGTTTTCTGAGTAGAGGTCTTTTACCTCCTTAGTTAAGTTTATTCCTAAGTATCTTAATTTTTTTGATGTGATGGTAAATGGCATTGCTTTTTTAGTCTCTCTTTCTGTAAGTTAACTATTGGTGTATAGAAATGCCATAGATTTCTTGGCATTAATTTTGTATCCTGCTACATTGCCAAATTCATTTATTAAGTCTAATAATTTTTTGATGGAGTCTTTAGGGTTCTGTATGTACAGTATCATGTCATCTGCAAATAAGGACAGTTTTACTTCTTCTTTTCCAATTTGGATGCCTTTTATTCCTTCTTCTTGTCTAATTGCAATGGCTAGTACTTCCAGTACTATGTCGAACAAGAGTGGTGAGAGTGGGCATCCCTGTCTTGTTTCTGTTCTTAAGGGAAAAGGTTTTAGTTTTTGCCCATTGAGTATGATGTTGGCTGTGGGTTTGTCATATATGGCTTTTATTATGCTGAGGTTTGATCCTTCTATTCCCACCTTGCTGAGAGTTTTTATCAAGAAAGGGTGTTGGATTTTGTCAAATGCTTTTTCTGCATCAATTGATATGACTGTGGTTTTTTTCTCTCAATTTGTTTATGTGATGTATCATGTTTATTGATTTGCGAATATTGTACCATCCTTGCATCCCTGGGATAAATCCTACTTAGTCATGGTGTATGATCTTTCTGATATACTACTGAATCTGATTTGCTAAGATTTTGTTGAGGATTTCGGCATCTATGTTCATGAGGGATATTGGCCTGTAATTCTCTTTCATTGTGTTGTCTTTATCTGGTTTTGGTATTAGGGTGGTACCGGCTTAATAGAATGAGCTTGGAAGTGTTCCTTCCTCGTGAATTTTTTGGAATAGTCTTAGCTAGTATGACAGTTTACACAGGAGAATGAAACACAACAAAATGTTGCTTTACTGGGTCTGAACCCTTCATTAAAAAAACATGTGAGGAGCCTGGTCAGCATGGCTCAGTGGTTGAGCATCAACCTGTGAAGCAGGAAGCCATGCTTGGATTCCCAGTCAGGGCACATGCCTGGGTGGCAGGCTTCAACCCTAGTGTGGGGCATGCAACTGGCAGCCAATTAATGATTCTCTCTCATCATTGATCTTTCTATACTCTCTCCCTCTCCCTTCCTGTCTTAAATTTCTCTCTCTCTCTCTCTCTCTCTCTCTCTCTCTCTCTCTCTCTCTCGATATATATATATATATATATATATAAACATGGGAAGAAATAATGCTCTTTGGGGCTGAGATTTGCACTTGTTTGCCTGTCTGAGAAATGAGGTCAAATGGAATTAGAGATGTGACCTAATTCCAATGAATATTTTCCTGTTCTTGGTTTATAATCTATGAATCAGTTACTGAGAAAGATATGGAGGGGAAGACTATGATATAAAAACTTACAGTTTCTTAGATAGTGTTGAGTAATCCAGCCACACCCAAGGATGATTAGCTCCTTTTCTTTGTAATCCAACCCAATATCTGTATTTGATCTTTGATTGAAGAAAGGTCTGCAAGAAAATTAAAACTACTACTTTTATTCATATTATCAATTATAACACTGTACCTATAAAGGTCTCTCATAAAATACTGGGCACATTTATCTTCAAATACCCCTAGGATAAACTGACCAGGCACTAATTTTGCTATAAATTAATTTATTTTCCTAAAGCAATACATTTATTCTCTCTCTCTCTCTCTCTCTCTCTCTCTCTCTCTCTCTCTCTCTCTCTCTCTTTCTGCAACATCCCACCCAACATTTTTCACTATGACTAAATTGTATAGAGGAAAATTGACATAGTTTATCTTTAAATGCCTAGGAAAAACATAAGGGTATAATAGAGCATGTCAAAAATATACTTTATAATTCCTAGGTCTCTGAAGAAGTACTAAAGTTAAATGTTCATTGATTATTTCATTCACATTTCTTTTTGCTACATGCTAGTGGTATACAAAATGTATAAAGCCAATCTCTGATTTCAAATATCAGTGGATTTAATTCACTCTTAGGCTTTTAATACACTCTTTAATTACACACTGAAAATTCTAAATCACTAGTGTGAGAATAATGTGCTCTGTAACAAAATGTGTCCCAAAATTTATATAATCTGTCAGTATTCCAGTTTGAGATGCTGACACAAGGTCATTATCAAGTGAGATAATATGAAGGCTCACTTTTGCTCTTACCAACAGCCAAAGTTGCAAGAAATTTCAATGAGCTACAATAGTTCATGGAAATACAGGGATGACAGACATAAGCAGTTTCATTAAAATTCTATAGTCCAGAAATAAAACTGAGGAGAATGGATTGGAAATTACAAGAAAAATATGGATTGTAAATAAAGTTAATTTCCTGAGAGTAGAACAAAACATATCATTTAGGAATTGATTGATTTTAAAAAATGAGGTTTTAGATCAAGGTATTTGTAAATTATGCCTGGATTTTTTTTTGACATCATAATCTATTACTTAGTACATCCATTTTTTGTAAAGATAAATTAATTCATATTGTCATTTTAATAAAAGAATAATTTTATAAATAAGAAAACATGGGGTTTTGGCTCATACTTTATAAAACATTAGTAGGAATAACATTAATAGGACTGAATACCATGAATGGAATTCAGTGCCTAAATTGAATCATTCAAAGGAAATCTACAGAATCTGTCAGATTGGCTTCATATTCCCAAATGTTATTAATGATTGCAAATGTGACCTAGATTTTCTCTTCTGGGAAACAGAAGCTTCTTCTATCATTCTGGATTATGAATGATAAATAAAATTCATTTTCAGGCATATTCATTCCCTTAATTTTTCATCCTATATTTCCCATGCCCATGAGAGTGACTCATCTTCCCTTAGAAGTATGATCCCTCCCAAATATTGATGATGGCAGAAGAAAGCTCAGTACAATGAGAAGTAGTCTTTTAGACTCCTGATATTGTTGAAGGCAGTTTTTCCTTCCCATATATTAGTCCCAAGAGGCTAAATCCTAAACAGTCTGATGTATACTGACATGTGAAGATAAAACAGATAGAATAAAAAAGACTGAAAATTATTCTTTGGCACCCGCAGCAAAGCTATTTCTCTTGGTTTGGAACAGTGGCTCTCTCAATCTCCGTTACACCTGTGTCCCCTCCTCTGGAGGTAAATCTTCACTATGTACAAGGGCTTCAAACCACTGTGACCACGTAATATTGGAGGAAAGCTTAACCAACCAATGGCCCTAACTCAGTACATATGAGCTTCTCAGGAAGCACTTACTCAGGTTTAATAGGGGGAACATACCTGCTCCTCTTTGCTTTCAATCTTAATGAGACTAGAACCAAGGTCTTGGCATGACTTCTTACTCTCAGTCCAAGTTCCCTCGTCTTTTGAAAAATGATAACAGTTCTCTCCACAGCAGGACCACTTTTCTTGACATGTGTTATAATCTTTATCTTGAAAACAAAAACCACCATCATCCACAAGAGCATTTGGAGACTGTAATTTTTATGTATTTTATGGTTTAATTCAGAAAATAAGTGATTTCCCTGTATCCCAAAAGTTGGAGTGTTGGGAATAGCTCTTCTGCCAAATTCTGTAGATAATAGTGTGGAGCCAGATACTCTCTGACAGAACCAAGACCACTACTAAGACTGCACTGAGGAATCTGGATTTCTCAGGTACAAAGAAACTGCAGCAGCCTTGACCGGTTTGGCTCAGTGGATAGAGCATTGGCCTGCAGACTCAAGGGTCGCAGGTTCGATTCCAGTCAAGGGCATGTACCTTGTTTGCTGGCACATCCCCAGTGGGGAGTGTGCAGGGGGCAGCTAATCGATGTTTCTCTCTCATCGATGTTTCTAACTCTCTATCCCTCTCCCTTCCTCTTTGTAAAAAATCAATAAAACATATTTTTTTAAAAAAAGAGAGAGAAAGAAAGAAACTGCAGCAATATAGGACAGTTCTGCATGAAGGAAATAACTCTTCAAAGTGGGTGTATGGGAATGGTATTAATTCCAAGGGATCTATAATAGGTAACATTTATCCATAAGCATAAAATACTGAAATAATCAAATCAATACGATACTATAAAAAGGATTTCTTGTTCCTGAAAATCAAGCTCTCAATAAGCTATAATAATGAAAATTAATTTGATGAGGAAAGGTGAGCAAAATTAAAGATTCTGAAAAAGTACCCGATAAAGTTTTAAGTTACTTATTAAAATGGGACAAAGGGGGATAATTCCATGGGGGGAGGAAACATCTGTGAGCTATCAGTTTAAGTATTCAGTACATACCAGCAAGAGGCGGTAAAGCAGGGTGAGATGGGTGATCTTCAACTTCTGGTGTTTCTGTCATAGTTTGAGTTTTGTTCACAGAAGAGATCTGAAAATCTTTAATCCATACTATAAAATAAAGGTGATGAATGGCTTTAACAGATCACTTTATTATGATAATTTATTCTAATTCTAAATGACAAAGTGAATGATGCTGACAAAACAGAAGTGCAATAGGGGGAAAATGAAAGGTTAAAATGTGTTGAGGTATCAGACATAAAATGTATTTTTAAATGAAACTATAACCTTCTACATATTACTTTTTCAAGTATGTAAGACAGTAATCAACATTTAGAAAATAGAAAATATAAACTGGAAATAAAGTATTAATTAATTTCTATGCCATCTATTCTTCAAAGAAAGATTTCAAAGCTCATGAAATTGACTGTTTTGTTTAGCATATTTTGCATTTAGAACTAGGGGTTTAGTGTAAGTTTATAATGAATTTGTTGAATATACTTGGGGAAAAAGCTCAGAAGGCTTCTTTTAATGTGCAAAACAAGAATTAAAATTTTCAAGCAGAAATAGCAATATCTTTCCAAAACTCATGAATAAAAAATGTAAAAACGTGTATGCATATAAACATAAGCAATGGACACAGACAATAGTGTGGTAAAGGACTGATATAGGGAGTGGGTGTGAGCTAGAAAGGGTCAAAGTGGGGGAGGGGAAGAAAGGGGACCTCTGTAATGCTTTCAACAATAAAGATAAACTGTTTAAATGTAAAAACATAAAGTAAATGGCTCTTTAAGTGTGTACACATCTTTTTTAAAGTCCATTGAGGATTTGTTTCACACCTGAGAATCTTTATTTCCAATTCTGCTACTACCCACCATCATTCAGTCAAATTCAATGGCTACTTGTAAAATCCTAACAGCATCAATAGCAGTCTCTGAATGTTCTCAGTTATGACAAATATAACTTTTGCTCCAATTCAGCAATCTATTCCAATATTTATATAATGGACCTGAAATTTAAAAAACACGTTGACACCTCCAATTCCTAAATACTATCATTTCTTGTGATTAATCAATTTCCTTCTCCTTTTTTGTCTATCCAAGGCCAAACAATAAGGAACCAATTTTGACAATCCCTCCAACAGGAATGCTTTTTTTTTATTTCAACATGTCCTATGCCATTCATCTGATATCTTCATGCCATTATGTGAGCACTAATATTTTATTATAAAGATAGCTTCATTTTTTAAAAAAATCAACCCCTTTAAACTGAGTCCATTGGAAGCTGTATTTTAGGTGTCATACATAGGTTCTAACCCTTAGAAGATACTCAACATTGTTAGTTGAATGAGTGAGCAAAAGAATTAATAATCATCAAGGGAAAGCTATTTAAAGCAAGTATTGTGTACAAGTGTTTTAAAATTGATATGAAATATATCAAAACTCATACAGAAAATTAGATAGAGCTTATTTTCCTTTGTGATTCAAGCAGTACCACATTATAATAAGGAAATTAATATTCAAATAAAGATTCTCCTAATTCTCTGGCCATATGGAATACCTCATTCTATATAAAAAATAAGTTTGACTATACATTTAAACCTCACTTTACAGATCAGCAAAATTTAGTACTATTTGGTCTATAAAACTGTTTTGTGTGGAATAACAGCTAAGTGGTAGCAAAATAACAAAATCACCATCATTAATCAACACCTACATCGTTACTAACATTTCTATCAAAGCTCATAGTTTACAAAGGCTCAGCAGAGGGTCCGTAGTTATAGTATCTCATTTTTCATCCTGGCTCATTGTTCTCATAAGAAATGTATGAATCTGCTACTTACTCATATATCCTAAGACTGTGATTACCAGCAGGAGAAGAAAACAGATCATTCCCAGGCTTATTGCAATGATTTTCCATGTGAATTCTGTACAAAATGAAATAAAAACCACCACCAAATATATAGTAAACATTGAACATAGCAAAGCCATCAGAATTAGAACAAAATGAAAATTTATTCTAGAGTTTAAAAATAATATCACTATTTACTGTGGGCACAAATTTCATTAACTATTAAATTTATATATGTTCCTAGATTTATAAAGAACCAGACATGCAATATCAAATATGTAGGGACACGATTATCATGTTTTCATGTTTTTTTCTTACCTGTTATATGCTTTCATAAAACAAGAAAAAAACTTTACCTCTCCTTTTACCAGTTGGATGTCTTTTGTTCTGCTTCTTTGGATAGGGCAATTTTAGCTCTGCATATGTCATTCTCTCCTCATTCATTTCTGAAGGCTGCAGGCAAAGAATACGGCAAGAATCCTTGGCAGTGTTTCATAAGGCATAATCAACAACATTGAAAAATGACAACATCCAGCATGAAGTACTAGGAGAGTTAAATGAATGATAAATGTGATAGAATGAAATAAACATGTTAAAGTAACCATTTATCTCAGAATCTTAGAAAAAACAATTTTTAAAATGTCCCTTTGTGATGCCTTTCAATGAAGTCCTACACAATTAAATAATGGTACACTGCAATATGTGGGCATGGTATAATAAGTTTTTAAAATAATTGAATTCACTGCCAAATTTTTAAAATTGATGTTTTATATTCTCATAAAAGTCTAGATTTATATCATCTTTTGAAACATTATATTTGATCACTTAGTACCTGAATTATGCCAAATGGAAATTATATCCTGAAATTATATACCAAATAGAGTAATTCCACCTTAGGAAGGGCACACACACACAAGGCAATCTGACAAATTCCTCAACTTGCTAGATTGTCTTATGTCAGACACCATTCAGCCATTCATATTACTCAAACCTTATAGTCACTGGAGTCATAACTCCTCTCTTAATGTGTGAGAAACAGACAGGAATCATATGACTCAGGAAAGGGAGTTTAGAAAGTAACATTAAATGAGAGATGTATAACTTGTAATTCTAAAACAATGCAGAGAGTGATAAATTTTGTCCAATTTATAGACAACTGAGCCTCAAAGAGTATAAACAATATTTCCAAGGTCACATAGCTAGTAAATGATAGTCTTTAGTTCAAATAAATATATATAAATAATGTATATAATAAGTATATATAAATATGTAAAAATATAATAAATTATTATTTAGTTCAAATGTATATATAAATATATATGTGATATAAACATATATGTTATAATGGAACATAATACTTATATAAATATATAGACATATGTAAATTTACTACAGGTATATATTATGTACTTTCTTTATTGATTAATATTCAATAAAAAATATGATTGTTCATCTGTTCTTAACTATTATAACCAATACACTTCAAAAATGCATAATAACCTGTCCCCTCTAGATATATATACATAAATAAATAGTGATAAAAGAGGAAAAAACATTTTTCCCAAAATAATATTTTTGATAACTCTGTAAGGAAAACACAGATCACTCTTCTTCCTAGATTTCATTCTTGCATTCTTAAAATGTCTTAATATTTCACCATTTAATTACTTTGTAATTTGAGGAAACTTGATTTGAAAAATAATCAAAAAATAATAAAATATATAAATACATTTTCATGTTTTTCAATAAATGTTCTCTCTACCGAAATTATAAGATAAATTTTGTTTTAAAGTTACATTTTTCTATCTAACTGGGTTTTCTTTAGTTTTTTTAAATTAAATATCTGTATGTTTAATAAGAAAACAAATTTATAAATATAGAGCCGGATATATTTTCATAGAAAAATAATCATATCAAAATATTCTAATTTTTCATATTACACTTAACATAACGATGAGGGAATGTAAGCTTTGGATCGCTCATTACTAGTTAGGTAGCACCCACGGAGGTAAGAGGAAAAACACCACAGACTTATACTATCTAGTAAATATTCTCCCAAGCGGTTGATGATTTAAAAAGTCATATCTGCAGAGCAAATATTTTGACCCACTCTCATCCTAATCCATTCATGTTTCCGCCTATAGAATAAAATTAACATTAGATTTTGATTAACATGAACCCAAGTCAATTCTTTCTTGCAACAGTCAAAAGCCCTCCTAATTTTCTACATGGCTTTCCTGTAGCAAATTCAACTTTATCTTTCTTTTCTCAACAGCGTGCCAACACAGACATGGGTCACACACCCATCCTGGATGATCATACCTGTGTCTATGGGATCCCGCCAGTTGGAGGACAAGCTTGGTCAGGAACACAACTGGTTTATGCTGGCCTCTCACCTCTGCTTCGAGACTAGAAGGTCCTGGTTGAAATGTAGGACTGGCCCCAGACAGTCCCTGTCAGAAGAAAGATAGCCACATCTGATGTGACAGGAGCTATTCCCACACAGAAAGTTTCCACTGGGTCAGCATATCATTTACTCCCACACTCTGTGTCACACAAGAATCACAGATCACTAAAAGACTAAATTCTGTGGACACTTTGTGGATCAACTCAAGCTTGAGCCTTACCAATTTTCATAAAGCTTTCAGAGAAAATAGCCAACTCAGAATCTCATGAAAATAGCAAATGGTTCACAAAGAAATATATATGAATCAAAAAGGAAATATTCAAATTCTACCTGGCATAATTCATACCTTATTTCCTTTTTATAGAATGAATTGGACTTAAAATATTGAATGGACTTGAATGTAGTCATTTTAAAGCATCAAAATCAAATCATCTGACCCATTAGTTCTAGCCAAATGTCAGAGCATTTATAAAAACTTACTATTTGTTTAACTCAATGAGCAGTTTTATGCACTAACCGTAGAAGTAGGGGTTAGATGCAAACAAAAGCAGGTTTGTTTTTGTTTGTTTTCATATCAACCACATTGATCTATGTGCCTAAAGGGCCCCCAATGCTCTGATGCTTTAAAAATCTTTGCAGAAATATGTAATATTAACAGAAATCTGCTTTCATGTCAGCTACACTGTTTGAAGTCTTTTCAAAAGCTCTCTTCCATGGCTTGAGGCTCCTTCCTTCATCACTCCCAAACCAAAACTTTCTTACCCCTTCTAAATAACAGTAGCAAGTTTCATATCATTTAGCTTTTATTCTTGTAGGTTTGCTTTGGCTTATTCAGATTCATTGCGAGGACCTAACTGATTGCTTTGAGGGAGAAGGATTCTGACCTAAATAATCATAAAAGCATTCCAGAAATTCTTCTTGTAATAGAGCTTTCTCTTAAAGGCAAACGTTAGCATTTAGGCCTGCCATGAGCTATGATCTTCCAGGCTTGCATGTATATTAATGACTCTCTTTGGCGGCTGCACATCTCAGTCTATGCTTTTTTTGTCAAACCCCCAAATCCATAATTTGTCATTTAACAGGTATGTGTATGATAAATGTGGGGATTTTTGCTACAGAACAGTTTATACTTTTTTTTTGTAAAGTATAACTAAGACAGTAAATTGACTTTGCAGGTGTATCCCACAGAGGAATAAGTAGGGTGGTAGTTGTTTTTTCTAATACAGGAATTTTATTATATAAGGTGACTGAGTTTGCATTTTTTTTCTTTATTGATTAAGGTATTACATATGTGTCCATATCCCGCCTTTGCTCCCCACACATCCCCAGCTCATGCCCTCACCCACCCCCCCAGTGTCTGTGTTCATTGGTTATGCTTATATGCATGCATACAAGTCCTTTGGTTGATCTCTCGCCCTTACCCCATCCTCTCCTGCCTTCCCTCTGAGGTTTGATGGTCTGATTGATGCTTCTCTGGCTCTGGATCTGATTTTGTTCATCAGTTTATGTTGTTCATTATATTCCACAAATGAGTGAGATCATGTGATATTTATCTTTCTCTGACTGACTTATTTCGCTTAGCATAATGCTCTCCAGGTTTATCCATGTTGTTGCAAATAGTAAGAGTTCCTCCATTTTTACAGCAGCATAGTATTCCATTGTGTAGATGTACCACAGTTTTCTAATCCCCTCATCTACTTATGGGCACTTATAAGACTGTTTCCAAATCTTAGCTATTGTAAATTGTGCTCCTATGAACATAGGGGTGCATATATCCTTTCTGATTGGTGTCTCTAGTTTCTTGAGATATATTCCTGGAAGTGGGATCACTGGGTCAAATGGGAGTTCCATTGTTAGTTTCTTGAGGAAACTCCATACTGTTCTCCACAGTGGCTGCACCAGTCTGCATTCCCACCAGCAGTGCACGAGGATTCCTTTTTCTCCACATCCTCGCCAGCACTTGTCATTAAGTATGCTTTCTAAACTCCCAGTGCAGGGATGTGCCCAGTGGTGTGGAGAGTTAAGAGTTGACTGCAGTGTGTGCTTTGTCTATATGTGACGCTGCCTAAGGGAAGCGACTGACTTTGGATGTCCATCCTTTCCAACAGCACCAAGAACACTTCCACACGGACTCAGCTGGAGAGACTGGGCTTTAGGATCAGACTCTATTCAGTCATATTTAACACCTTTATATGTTAGGAACCAAGGGGGAAATTGACACTATAAAATATAAAATATCCCTATAAAATATCACTCATATTTCTAAATTTTTCTAAATTTTTACATCCACCTAGCTCAGCCAATATCAAAGAAAAGAAAAACTAGAATGGCATTGAGTAAAAGAATAATACAGTAGTAGAAACAAAGATTTAACCCCAAGATGAACTAAGTGAATAAATAAGTAAACAAACTGAAAGAGACAGATAAAGGGGAACATAGAGAAGCTCCTGATAACATAGGTAAAGAAAAAAAAAAAAAGAAGAATGGTACCAGGATATAGCCAAATTAGTGTGAACTTTATAATAAATCAGACACGGTGCATAAAATTTGCTAATATCTTTCCAAAACAAAGTCCAAGAAAAAATAGTTTTTTTAATTTTTATTTTTTATATTCTGTATTTCTTATTTTCACATTTTTTTAAATTTAAAATTGGTAAAAATTGAGTTAACAGAAATTATGAGTCCCAAATTCTTGAGTATATTAGAATATAGGGAATAGAGATAAATGATTAAGAAATTGCAATTTGTATGAACAAGGAATGAAAGAGGTGAAGAGAGATAGTTTGTTTTAGCTCTCATCCTTAGAAAACTTCCATGCAAAATTTTTGCTCAATAATTAACATATTGGTACATTAAGTCTCAAATTATTCAGAAATATTTCTGCTACAGCTTTGCATTTAGTAACAATATTTAGGCCTTAATGTACCTTCTCCAATTGCTACCTCTATTGGTATTTTTCTTATCTTACTCCTTTTTAAATTATTATTTTTAATTAAATTTATTAGGGTGACATTGGTTAATAAAATTGTATGTTTCAAGTGTACACTTCTATGATACACGATCTGTATATTGCATTGTATACCCTGGCCCAAAGTCAAATCTTTTTCCATCACCATGTATTTGACCCCCTTTCTCCTTTACTTCTCCTGCACACGCTGGTAACCAACACACAGTTGTATAGGTCTATGAGTTTTGTTTGTCTTGTTGTTCATTTGCCCCATTACATTTTATATCCCACATATGAGTGAAATCATATGGTTTTAGACTTTTTCTGTCTGACTTATTCTGCTTAGGATGATATTCTCAAGATCCATCCATTTTGTTGCAAATGGAAATATTTTATCTTTTCTTAGGGCCAAGATGTGGAAATAACCAAAGTTCTTTTAGGTAGATGATTGGATAAAGAAGATTAGCATATATATATATATATATATATATATATATATATATATATATATATATATATATATTAGGGGCCCGGTGCACGAAAATCGTGCACTGGGTGTGTGTGGGGGGGAGTGTCCCTCAGCCCACCCTGCCCCCTCTCACATACTAGGAGCCCTCAGGTGTTGACCCCCATCACCCTCCAATCGCAGGATTGGCCCCTTGCCCAGGCCTGACGCCTCTGACCTAGGCTTCCGGCCCGGGCAGCGGGGACCTGCAGTGGCAGCGGGGGGGGGGGGGGGGCCGCAAATCGCGCAGGCTCCGCTCTTGCCCCTGCATGATGCCTCTGGCTTAGGTGTCCGGCCCGTGCAGCAGAGACCCCGCAGCTGCAGCGGCCCCACGATCCTGGGCTTCGCTTTAGGCCCAGGCAAGGGACCCCTAGCTCCTGGGACTGCCAGCTTCGACCGTGCCCAGCTCCCATTGCTGGCTCCACCCCTACTTCCTGCTATCACTGGCCAGGGCAGAAAAGGCACCTGATTCTCCAATCATGGCTGGGGGGTAGGGCCTGCCCCCCAGCTCTTAGCTCCCCCCTGGGTTTCCGATCACTGTCAGTGGCAGGGGGCTTCTTCCTGCTTTCCCTTTCGCCTCCCTGCATTGTGCCTACATATGCAAATTAACCGCCATCTTGTTGGCAGTCAATCTTAGTTGGCAGTTAATTTGCATATAGCCCTGATTAGCCAATGAAAAGGGTAGCTCGTACGCCAATTACCATTTTTCTCTTTTATTAGTGTTGATAATGGAATACTTACCTTAGCTCTTTAAACAAAATAAGAGTCTTTAATTCATTAAAACTGTCAGTTGAAACAGCTATAATAAAAAATAAGGGTGTTTCTTCCAAAAATTTTCACTTTTACTCTAGACCAGCGGTTCTCAACCTGTGGGTCGCGACCCCTTTGGGGGTCAAACGACCCTTTCACAGGGGTCGCCTAAGAACATCAGAAAGCACATATATAATTACATATTGTTTGATGATTAATCACTATGCTTTAATTATGTTCAATTTGTAACAATGAAAATACATCCTGCATATCAGATATTTACATTATGATTCATAACAGTAGCAAAATTACAGTTATGAAGTAGCAACGAAAATAATTTTATGGTTGGGGGTCACCACAACATGAGGAACTGTATTAAAGGGTTGTGGCATTAGGAAGGTTGAGAAGCACTGCTCTAGACTCTCTTAAACAATCATGAAATAAAACTCAGTGGTGTTATGTTTTATACAGGAAATGCAAAAATAGACTCTCCTGTTTAACAGTTATCTATTTTTATTGCTATTTTGATAGAAGCTACATTGAAAATGAAAATACCTTTCTAAAATTTTGAGTTATCCAAAAATGTAAAAAATAATGACTTCATCATCACTTGATCTGTTTAATCACAAGTGAGATGGCCATAGTTTTAGAATCTTGTAGGAAGAACACCTACTTTAATGGTGGTTTTCATTGATAATATTCAAATTTGTATGATATGGAGTGGAAGCTGTCTTCCAACCTATTTTGTAAGAATAAAATAGTTGTAAATTAGATAAGTGTGTGAGGATTAATATTAACTAGATCTGGCTATAAAAGTAGATTTAAAAGAGCTCTTGGTAAGATGGTTCTTTGAATTTAAAACATCAATAAAATTGATAAATATCTAGCTAGGCTGATAATGAAAAATAGAGAAGACACAAATTACCAAAATCCTATATAATAAAAGCCTAGGTGGCATAGTGCGATGCCCACACATGACATCATCACAAGATGGTAACCACAAGATGGCTGGCAGGAAAGGGCAGTTGTGGACGATCAGGCCGGCAGGGGACGGCAATTGAGGGTGACAAGGCCAGCAGGGGATGGTAGTTGGGGGTGAGATCAGGCCATCAGGGGAGGGCAGTTGGGGTTGAGATCAGGCCAGCAGGGGAGGGCTGTTGGGGGCAATAAGGGCAGCAGGGCAGGGCAGTTGGGGGCAATTGGGCTGGCAGTAGAGGGCAGTTGGGGGGGATTTGGCTGGCAGGGGAGAAATTAGGCTTCAATCAGGCTGGCAGGGAAGAGGTTGGAGGTGATCAAAATGGCAGGCAGAAGCAGTTAGGGTCAATCAGACAGGCAGGTAGGCGAGCAGTTAGGAGCCAGCAGTCCCAGATTGTGAGAGGAATGTCCGACTGCCAGTTTAAACCGGCAGTCAGACATCCCCCAAGGGGTCACAGATTGGAGAGGATGCAGGCCGGACTGAGGGATCCTCCCCTCCCATACATGAATTTCGTGCACCAGGCCTCTAGTCAAGGATAAGATTATATGACTAAAGATTCCACATATATTTTGAAAATAGTAAGATAAAATCATCAACAATTTTAACTTTATTTTTATTGATGACACTATTACATATTTAAAAATTTTATATAATAAACATTGACAACCTACATGAATGGGCAAATATTTTAGAAGTCACAAAGCTTGCTCAAGAAAAAATAGATAACCTGAATAAATCCTATGTCTTTTAAAGAAATTGATACTGTAGTTTAAAACTTCTGCTTCTATATTATTTTTTTATTTTTCAACTATTAATTCTTATATTAATTGTGAAAATTTTGAAACCTAAAAGTGATCAAATAAAAGTCATAGAAATGACACTTATTCTGCCTGAAAGTACTATTATATTTCCCAGGAAAAATAAAAGTATGCAAGTAGTCATCACATGAACCACCTTGATTGCAGAATGTGCATTTTCTGAATATCAATTCAAAAATAACTCAAATGTATTTGCCATCTCTTCACAAAGTACATAAAGGATACAGTATGTTGCAAGGAAATCCAGCTAAAATAGAGGGGAATGGAATATTATTAATAGTTTCTGAATGATAATATTTATTCTTCCCTCACAATAAGTTCCACTTGAAATCAAGTCAAAGAAGCTATTCATTAGCCCCCTCCCGTGCAAATCAAACTCTGACATTCAAAATATCAACATCAAATTACACATTCTCTTATACATGCAATTAATATCACAAATAGAGCAATGTCAAGAGCAGAGAGCATTTACCTGCATCCTGCAGGTAAAAAATAGATGAATGAAACTGTTCATTACTTCATTTATCTTCACCCAATATGAGATCAAAATTAGACTATTTAGTGCAGGAAGTGACAATCATTTTGGTTGTTCTGATATGCACAGTTGTTTCTCATTTAACCCTGTAGAACACTGTCAATGAATAAAGAAATAAAACAGCCTAATGAGCAAATATAAATCATATTTTCAGTAGTTGAACTACCACAGACAGGAGAAGATTTATACATTCAGCTATTTCTCTGTTTGTTCATTCAGTCAACAAACATTTCTAGAGCACCACCATACCTCAAGGCCCTAAAATATAGATGGAGAAGAAATCTATTCCTGTCCTCCAGGGCTTGACATTCTGAGTGGCTTCTAACTCAGACAAGGGGAAGGAAGTTGCCAGGGAAAGCTATTTGGATGTGGCTACACTGCAGCTGAGTGTTGAAGAAGATATATATACACTTCGTGAGGAGGAACTATGTCCACCTTGCTTTCCATTATGTATACAGAGATTGCACAGAAACTGGCACATGGCTTATAAAGAATTAAATAAATGAGTGTGGGAACAAATAAGTGAATGATCTAGTTATCTAATAAATTGTTGAATAGGCTCTAACCGATGAAGAGTAGACTTAAGAAGGATAGCATATAAAAATGTGGAGACACATAAAACAGCATATCTTATGTGACAAACTGCAGATTTGGAATAAAAATTCATTTTAGCACAAAGGCACTTTATAGACCATTGAGTATAAAAAGGACCAAATCCAGGTAAATATGTGACCTCATCCTCAACCTGGCCATTAATAGTTATTAGGACTTTCTTAGAATATTTAGCATGTGGAAAAAAAATACATCTGATCTTCAACATTATATATAGTTCTAAAATTCTATGATTCCATGTATCATAAACATACATATATATAATATAAAAACTAGGACAAAAATTACACTGAGCCCAATCCAACTCATTTTCAAATTTTTTCCTGGTAGTGTATAAGTGTTTGTGATAGGGAATGTGCTTTGCTAGATATTGAAGACTATCTAGATAGAATGAAGATAAATACAGCACAATACCATATACCTATTTGATTTAGATTATGAGACAAGTCCTTGAAACCCAATGTTTCTAGTTACTGTATATATATTTGCAAAGCTAGAAAATGTTATTAAAATCCATATTGACAGTGTTTTAAATTTTTGTTAAGAAACCACCAGGTGTTAGTGTTGTGTGCTGTGGGTGAACAAAAAATGAGAGGCACTATATTCTAGACTAGACATGTAATGGTAAGAGGACAAAAAACAGCAGAGTCAGGGTGGCAGATAATCCACAACTCATCATGAAATAAGAAAATCCTGTGCCTGAGAGAGAAAAGAAAAGACTATTTCTCCCTTATTGTCCCACACAGAGTTTTCTTCATGTCACTACCTAGGGGTGTGTGTGTGTGTGTGTGTGTGTGTGTGTGTGTGAGAGTGTGTGTGTGTGTGTGTGTGGTTTGGATCCAGTTTCTGTCTTTGGTCCCTTCTCTTTTAGTAATCTGCAAATTTTCAATGAGTTAATCACATCCACTTCCATGCCTTCCTCTGCCTCATATACTGTTGTAACTTCCAGGTTTATTTTTCCAGACATGATCGCTTCTCTAATCTGCAGACTCGTGTATATGATTTCTCACTAGGAATCTCATTGGAATTCTCCACAGGTATAGAAACCTCACTGCCTAAAGCTAAAGTCCTTACCTTGTGGCCCATATATTCTCATAATTTTCCAGCTGCATTTTATATATATATATATATATATATATATATATATATATATATATATATATATATATATATACATATACATATACATATACATATACATAGCCAGGTGAGTTATGGAGATATCACCTCCATGTTTTTTCCTCTCTCTCCCACTCATATCTTGAAAAGCACTCTTTCTTGCCCAACCTGGGACAAAGCTGAAACTAATTTTCTAAGAAAGTACTCTAAGAGAATAAAGTACTGTAGAAGTGAATTTTAAACCAGGTACTTTTTTCCACTATTGGGGAACAGAAAGGCAGAAAAGCAGAGTACAAGATAGTGAACCTTAATGAGGGGAATATAGATAAGCCTTCATTCTGAGAACAGGTTTTACTGGGGAAATACTTAATCAGAAAACATGGCTCTAAGTTGGAAGGGCTAACTGGGATTTTATCTAAAGATATGAACAGCATCAATAAAGATATGAGCAGTTTTTCTTGTCAGAAAAAGCAATTCCAAGGAAGGAATTCTCCTATCGACCAAAGGGTCTTGGTAAGCATACTTAATATTTTCATTGTGGCCTAATTGCAAACAAACAAGAGCAGAAGATCTTCAAGTGTGGTCCTGGGATCCAAGAATGTTAAAAACCTCAAATTCTTGGACCCCACCCAGAGTCACTGAATCAAAAACTCTGAGGTGGGGCCCAACAATCTGTATTTTTTCAAGCTCTCCAGATGATTCTGATGGTAACTGATGTTTAGAACTCACTGGTACTAATGTCAAAAGCAAGTAAGTCATATCTGTAAAAAATCCCTGACATTACACCTGTGGGTAAGACTTTAAAAAGTGAGAAACTAAAGAGTTAAATAATCAGAGGTTGACCATAGAAGAAAGAATGTACCTGGTTATAAAATTCTTCTCTAACCTAGATATAAAATGGGAATATGTTGAATCATGTATGTGGCATCTCTTTATACTTTTATAGAATGAGACCCAGGCTGAAATTACACTTTGTTTCTTCCTTCATCCCAATTCTTGAAACCTGAAGAAGGTAGTTTCCAGATCCAGGCTAAGAGACCACTACCTTTCACTTGATAGTAATACATCAAGAGCAGGCACAGTGCCTCGGGGTCCATTTGTAGCCGAGATAGAGATATAGCTCTGAAGTCACCTTCAGTGAACTTCTCAATGACTTCTCCACTTAAGGCAGTTACATTTGCATTTTTGCATACTCATCTAGGTTCCTACTAGCACCTCAACCTTCATGGCCCACCTTCACTGGTTTTCAATTGGCAAAAGCTAAGAGAATGCCATCGTTTCATACTGCTTTGTCAATATCTATTCAAACCATAGTAAAATCCTATATAATAAAAGGCTAATCTGCAAATTGTCCCCTCAGGAGTTCCAGTCGGAGACCAGGAGTTCAATCACTCGCTATGATGTGCACTGATCACAAGGGGCTGGCATGGAACATGATGGGCAACCAGTAGGGCACTGAGGGAGTGAGGGAAGGAGGAAGTGGGGAGGTAGGGAACCTGATGGGCCATGATTGCTGGCCAGGCCTAGGTACCCTATCTGTGCATGAATTTCATGCACCGGGCCTCTAGTATAAAATATAGCTAAATAAAATATAAATGGATGTTAGATCACCTGTTATTTTCTATGCCACCTCAACCTTCCATCATCAAGAGAATAACTGAAAGTCCATTTTAAAAGACACAACAGCCAGCCCCGTGTGGCTCAGTGGTTGAGTGTCGATTCAGGAACCAGGAGCTTAGTGGTTCAATTCCTGGTCAGGGCTCATGCCCAGTTGCGGCTCCATCCCCAGTTAGGGTTCATGAAAGAGGCAGCCCAATGAAGATGTTCCTCTTTCATTGGTGTTTCCATCTCCCTATCTCTTACCCTTCCTCTCTCTCTAAGAAAAAAAAATTTAATAAAAAACACATCTTAAAAAAAGACACAATAAAATGCTCTATGAAAACAAGACATAAGAATAGATCTTCCCTTGGGGTGAGGGTGTTTATTTTAAAAATAGATACTTCCTGAGAGGTTGTCAACATATCTAGCCCAACAGAGGAAGAAAAGCAGCTAGAACAACCTCAGATGTGTGTGAGCTAAAACCTCACAGGAAATCTCAAGCTCGGGGAAGGTACAGTACACCACAAGGCCCAGAGCAAGGGATGCTTCACTGTGGGAGGCGGGGCCTCCTCCCTTTCCTCACTTCCATGCAAGGCCTAGAAACAAGCCAAGAGAGACATTTTGAAAATACATTAACTCAGGATTTACCTTTAAATCCTTGGCTTACATTAAATTAGGGCTCTTGGGTATGGATTTTTTAAGTAGAGTCACGGTAACAAACATTCACGTGAGAATCGGACATTGTCTTTAAGTGTCTGATGATTGGAAATGTCATGTTTGGGCCCAGAATTTGATTTGCTGTTGTTTAGTATCTTTTTACTCTCTCAAAGATGAGGGAGTTTGTGCTGTGATCTATATTTCATGGTTTACTAGCTGAAGTAAATGGACATTTAGGGAATTCAATGTGTCAAGTACAGTTTTGGGTGGTTTAGGTGTTTTGTTGTATTATCACACCATGTAATCCTCAAGAAACTGGATAATAGGTTGAATTCTGAAAGGACAAAGCAGGACTGATGGCTGTGTCCTTAACCCCTCTTCCAAGAAAAAGCCGCAGGGTGTATCAGTCACTCAGCCTGCCCTTATCTCAGCCAATGGGAAAGCGGGGGAAACTAGCCCAAGGCCAAAAGTATGCTGGCCACCCCCCCTGTCTTTGTGTAACCAGACCCTAGCTGCACCCTGCCCCAACCCCCGACCCCAAGCCCTATAAATTCTTTGTTCTCTTGGGACTCGGGGCTCTCTCTTACATCCAGTAATGGAGACAAGGGGGGGACCAAGCGAGCTTGTATAAAAGGACCCTCTGCTTTTGCATCGGACTGACTGGCTCCCTGGTGTGGTTTTATTGGGGATCTTGAAATTTGGGCATAACAATTCCTCATTTTATAGGTGAAGAAACTCAGATTTAGGTTCATAGGTACTCACAAAAGGACACATAGATACATCTATATGACTTTATATGAAGTATATTTTAATACTCATATTTACTTTTATGGGTAAGAAATAAGAGAGTGAATGATGTGTCCATTCTCATCCCACTTAATAATTATGCATCCATTATTAATCTCATCTATAATTCATAACAGAAAGTGTTTTATCAAATTTTGGGGGGAAAAATGACCTTTATACAAAATCCTTTTGTTTTTTACATTCTAAGCATTTTTTTAAAATATATTTTTATTGATTTCAGAGAGGAAGGGAGAGGGAAAGAGAGACAAACATCAATGATGAGAGAGAATCATTGATCGGCTGCCCCCTGCATGCCCCACACTGGGAAGAGCCTTCAACCCAGGCCTGTGCCCTGAACAGGAATCAAACTGTGACCTCCTGGTTTATAGGTCAATGCTACAACCACTGAGCCATGCTGGCCAGGCACATTCAAGGCATTTTTCCATTCATGCACAAAATGTAATTATGGGAGACAAAACTGGGTAGGCTAGATCTTTGCCTCCAGAAGGCCAGTATAAGCTCACAGTAATATCAGGAAATGTATGAGCAGAAAAGAAGTGTTGAGTTCAAGAGCCCAAAAGTAGGCCCATCGGGACTTCTCTGGAGAACTGTGGAAGATGAAGAGAGCGCCACTAAATTTGAGCACCTTATGCTGCCGGGGTCCAACCCCAGCAGGTCCAGGGGTCCGCAAAGGTGTGGACGGAGTCGGCGAAGAAGGAATGACACAGAGACAGCGTTCAGTTGATCAGCAACCTAGCCAGGATCTCTAGCCTGGATCTCCAGAGAGGTTCTGCTTCGGATTTCCAGCGAGGTTCTGTAGCCATGTTCCCTCGCTAGGTTCTCCAGCCAGGTTCTGTCCAGGCTCTCCAGTCAGGTTCAGTGTCCAGGTTCCAGTCAGGTTCTCCTGCCAATCTCTGTAGTCAGGTTCAGTCCAGGATCCCTTGCCATGTTCTCCCGCTAGGCTCTGTCTCTAGGCTCCAAGGCCAGTCCCTCTCCAGGATCCTCCGGCATGCTCTCTCCAGTGAAGTTCTTCTGTCTCTAGGCTCCGTGTAGGTTCTGTCTTCTTGATTCTGTTCTAAGTTCTGAGTTCTGTCTCTGTCTGTCTTGTTACATCTGTATTTATACCAGTTGATTCAATCCTATCAATCTCTATTCCAAAGGTTAGGGCGTTTCTTATCTCCATTCCAGGTAGTAAAGATTATGTAGCTTAAGCATGATTGTTCATAGTTAAAGTGATTAATTACCCGCCTGGCACTTAGTTGAGGGGTTTTATTCCCTCCCTAACTTCAGGGGAAAATCCCTACCTGAGGAAACAACCTTTCTCAGAGACCTTGGTTAAAACACATAGTGCCAAGAAGGTGAGCAAACATATTAAGAACAGTATGCCATATATGCCAGGTCCTTTGAAACAGCAAGGATGGACCGGCTCCCGGCATTATGCCTCCTAAATAAGGAAATGTGTTCACTTTTATTACCACACTGAAAGCATTTCATTCAGCTCTCAGTTTTCAGAATGATTGTTCAACGTCCCGCCCTCGTCAGGAGTACATCTTAAATGTTTAGGAAGTAAAGGGCCATGGACAAGACCTTCAATGCTTCTGTTATTAGGGAGAAAGATTTCCTTATCTCCCTAACACCCCCTTGGGTCCTTGCTGATCTTAACAATACCTTAGCTGGCTATGGGGCTCTGAACTCTTCAAGCCCCAATGTTTGTACAGAGTAATGGTCATCCGTTTCTAGAAAAAGGAAAAACACCGAAAACGCAGCTTTCGAAGGGTAACTCCTCTTCTCCAAAAAAGCTGCCCACACGCTCTCCTTTCTCACACAGACATTCTGTTGTGTTAAAACAGAGTTCCAGAGAAGGAAAATACATATTAGTAAAACTCATTTCAGCCTCACAATCCAAATGTTGGTGACCTCAAACCATTAGGTTTTTCAGTTACAGGGTTCTGTACTATAATCTGCCTTAAGAACAGCATCGATAATCCATTTCTCACCGGTAGATAATTTCTTTTCCAGCAGGTAAATACTTATAATGGGTATATAAGCAAATATTTTTTATTAATGTATCATGCATGCTCTTGGAAATCCTTAAATAATAAAATATATATAACAAAGTTCAGTAAATCACAGTCATAACACATCTATATTCAAGAATTCAAATAAGGAGAATGGAAATTATTCAATGGGATAAAGAAAATTTACTATAGTATTATTAGTCCTTAGATTTACATCTGTCAAATTACAACATATCTTTGTGTGTGTGTGTGTGTGTGTGTGTGTGTGTGTGTGTGTGTGTGTATGCCTAAGTGACAGTTAGGACTGAATGAACAAATAACTGGTCAACTGGTTGCTATGACCCACACCGACCACTAGGGCGGGGCAGACGCTCAATGCAGGAGCTGCCCCTGGTGGTCAGGGCACTCCCACAGCCAATCTCCCACACTGGCCAACCTCCCATGGTCCCTCCCCCAGGCTGGCAGGCCCAGATAGCCCCTATCAGGACTGGGCAAGAGGGCCCCTGCCAGAAGCCAATTCCAGCATGACAGCAGGGCTGAATCTGGGAATGGCTGATGGCATTTCCCCAAACCTGAATAGCACACATTAAATTGATTGTTTGCTGCCAGACAGCTCAGGGCATCTTAATCTACATGTCATTGCCTCCTACTGGCCAAACACCTGAACAGCCTTAGGCTAATTCCCCCATTCTGACAATGGACTCTGTATAGGAAACCCTGACCTTTTGAAGTGTATATCTCTGCTTCGCCTCAGGACAAATTGTGTTAATAAAAAGCATGGGGTCCTGAGAAGAGATCTTAGTTTCCTTTAAACTAGGCTCCTCTGACCCCCAAATGCCTTTCAAAATTAGGCTTCCTCTCTGGACTCCTATTTAAATCTACGCACAGCCTTTTCCAGATTTCCTGAGCTCTTTTTAATGCTGGAACAAGAACCCCAGGAGGCCCCCATTGATCCTGATCACCAACCAGGCAAGGGACCCCACCCATGCACGAACCCATGCACTGGGTCTCTAGTGTGTGTGTGTGTGTGTGTGTGTATGTGTGTGTATGTGTATATATATGTATGTATGTGTAGATATATGTATGTATGTATATGTATATATCCAAATTGACTATACATTTAGTGAAGGCTGAATTTTTGTCTCATTCAATTTTGTGTAGCTAACACTCAGTGCAATGTCTGGCATTAAACAAAAATAGATGATTATTAAATAAATAAATATTTTTGTGGCTGAGCATAGTAGAAGACAAAGAATTTTAAATTATGGTAAGCACAAAAAACTTTTGTTCCCTTGCTTTGTTGTTTTCACACTTGATCTCTTCTTGTTAATAACTTTTTATGTTATTTCCAGCTACACATGGTTGAAAATTGGGGCAACACAAAACATCTAAAAAAAAAAAACAACCTTAAAATCATCTTATAAAATTATTTCAATATGTTTCCTATCCTCCTATCCTATGTATATTTTATACATAGTAAGAATAACACCTTATTTTACAATCTAATTTTTTCAATTAATGTTATGACAGAAGCATTTCTCATATTTTTGGATACTTCATAAAAATAACTTAAAAGTTTTTATATTTTTCAATTGTATGGTTGTATCATATATTTTTTTTAATCCTTCACAATATAGCTGGAAACAAGATTTTTTTTCTCTAGTATTTGGCAATTCAAATAATCCTGAAGTAAAAATTCAAATGTGCATAGCATTTTGTTTGCACATATTATTTTCTGAAGATAATTTTCTGGAAGTGAAATCATTAGCTCAAAAAGTATTTCCTTTTTAAGAACAAAAATATATTTTGTTAAATTTTATTTACAGTAATTGTATGCTAACTGACATTTTCTCATAATACAATAGTGTATAAGAATATATTTATTACTTTATTCTTACCAGCAAGACATATTTTTAAGAGCCTTAATTTTAGAGCTTGGTTTGTGTGGTGATGCCATCTGGTGGCCACAATACAAAATTACAAAATCGGAAGTGAAAAAGATCCTTTGGAAACTAGTAAGCAAACTTAAATTTATAAAGTGGCAGCAAATATCACAGGTCTATACGTTTTCAGAAAGCATTCTTGCTATTTGGATTTTTAAAAATTCTCATTATTCATATAAAATAAATCTTACAACTGTTTCAAATAATTCTCATTCATTCACCTCAATATCTGGAGCACCTCTCACCTGGTGACTATTCTTTTTTCTCTTCTTTTTTTTTTTCCATCACCACTTACCTCCTCTCACCTTTGACTGTTCTATCAAGTGCTGAAGATAAGATGAGTACAATAGATTACCTCAGAGATCCATAAAAACAAACTGATCATTGCTAACTTGACCAAAGCCTCTTGCAAAAGGAAAATGTTATTACCTCATATTTGTAAATTGAATCATCCCTATTTTATAAAATGCATGATATCTAATTGTTTACACAGCCTCTCAAATGGCCCCAATCATTAGTCCTGCTTCCTGGGATTCATGCCATTGTGTAATCCTCTTCACAGGCCTATGGTTTCCATATCTCTCTCCATCTCCACCCCACCCCCACAGGAAACAAACTGTTATGATATGAATATCAATGACCTCATATGGAGAGGTCACTGACTTCTCCAATCAACAGCCAGTGAGGACTGAAGCCAGCCAACAGCCACGTGAGTGAGTTTGCCAGCAGATCCGAATCGCTACTTGAGATGAGGCCCCAGCCAGGGGTCCACACCCTGACTCAGCCACCCAGCTGAGCCATGCCTAGCTGCTAATCCAGGAGCAGTGTAAGATAAATCTTAGGGTAATTTATTACACAGGAATAGCTAATCTATACTAATAAAAGGGTAATATGCTAATTAGACCGGGAGACCGACCTTCTGGATTAATCCATGGTGGCAGGGTCAAGGCAGAGGCAGTTAGAGGTGATCAGGCCAGGAGGGGAGGGCAGTTGGGTTGAACAGGCCAGGGGGGGCAATTGGGGGTGATCAGGCCAGAAGGGGGGCAGTTGGGGGCGAGCAGGCTGGCAGTCAGGTGAGTGGTTAGGAGCCAGCAGTCCCAGATTGTGAGAGGGATATCCCAGATTGGAGAGGGTGCAGGCCGGGCTGAGGTACAAGCTCCCCCTCCCCCTACACGAATTTCGTGCACTGGGCCACTAGTCCACTAATAAAGAGAATTTGAAACCTATTTAAGCATTTGAACATTAATTTCAATGTAATTACTCAAATTATGTCCCATACAAAATTTAATCTACAATTAAAGAGTCTGTCTAGCTAACTCTTTTGAACACTTCAACCGTCTTAAGTAGCAAACATACACAAACAAAATAATTACAAAATCTATTGTTATTCTTATATTTAAACTTATCCTATGTAATAAAGAGCTAATATGCTAATTAACCAAACAGCAGAACGACTGTCCAGACGACCTTCCGGATGAAGCCAGGGCTGCAAGGACCAAGCCCCTTGCATGAATTTCGTGCATCGGGCCTCTAGTGCTAAAATATAATCGCAGCTTTTAAACTTCACTTTCTTTGTTATTCCTATAATGTTTTCTATTTCTCTACAGCTGTGATTAGACTTGTTCTTTTCAATAGTTGCATTACTACATACTCTGATACTTTTCTGAGCTTGCAATAATGTCTCCAGACCAAAAGCAACATATTTCATGAAATGGTTTTCCAAACAACTGGTTTTTAGTCAGAGTTTGGGATCTGTTTGCTTTTCTGATAGTGATTTAACTTAAGTAGCAGCCCACCAAGTTAGCACTTATTTTGGAATTAAACTTCATTTGTTATAAAAATATGACATTTTAGCCCAGGTGGTATGACTCAGTAGGTGAGCATCAACCTATGAACCAGGAGGTCACATTTTAATTCCCTGTCAGGGAATTGGGCTGGATCCCTGTGTGGGGTGTGCAGGAGGCAGCCAATCAATGATTCTCTCTCATGATTGATGTTTATATCTCTCTCTCCCTCTGCCTTCCTCTCTGAAATCAATAAAAATATATTTTTAAATAAACATAGAACATTTTAAATTCTCACCTTTCACATAGGTTTTGGATTTTTATAACCTAAAATCTTCATTACAAGTGATACATTTTAAATCTCACTTAGCCAACATTTCATTATGCATTATCCTATTAAGATATATTGATATAATGTGTTAGTACTATTTTGAATTACATATGCATTCTTGCATTATTTAAATTTAGGGCCAAATTATTTAAATTTAGAAATTCTATGTCCTAGTAAAGAGGAATCAAAGTTTTGTATTTAGTTCCCTTTTTAAGATAGTTAGCTAAATCATCATTTTCAAACACAGTAATATTGTACACTTTTCCCCTTCCTACTTTCTTATTGTATATGATCATCCTGCTTTTGGTTCTACTTTTTCTGAACTATTTGGCTTACAGTTCCCAATATTTTCCTTTCTTTACTTATACAGCTAACAAAAACTTTTCTATGCTTTATAAACACACAGGTATTTTCAAATAGGGAAAATTCATTTAGATATATCAACACACTTAATAAAATGATTAACTTATTATAAAACATTTAAAAATAGAATCTATTATATTTCTGCTTTCAGATTACAACTACCTATGTCTGTAAACTTTTCTAAGTATAATTATGAACATGCCATGTAAAATGTTCCTTAGTTTTAATTAATTTATTATTATTATTATTAATGCTCAGAGTATCACAATTTGCCCCCAAAAAAGCCCCTTCAAGCTGACTTCCATGTACTTTGTCTTAAATGTTTCCTTACTGGCTGATAACAACTTAATTTTTGCTTCTTCAAAACATGAAATCACCTAAATTCCCAAGATCCCTGATTCTTTTTCCCATCCATTAAAAAGCCTTTAATGGCTTCCTTTTGAACTTAAATAACCAAAGCTATCTCATTATCTGGCCTCTGACCATGTCTGCATGTTCATTTCCGTCACGCTCCCCACTATCTGTAATTTCCTTTCAGACTGGCCTCCTTTGAGATCTCAAATGCACTATGATGGGTATTTGATCATAATTTCCATTCTTGAGAATTTTTTTTTTTTTTTAGTTTAGTGGAAGAAAACATTGCAATACACAACAACCAAAACACAATATCTCTTAAGTATCACTGCCCCCTAGCGTAGCACATGGAACATTGTTAACCTGCAATATCCATTGTGTTTTTAAAGTAAGAGCAGATTGGGATGCTAAGCCAAATAAAGAAATTCATGTATAAATTAAAAGTATTATTGCAACAGGCTGGCTGACATGACTCAGTGATTGAGTATCAACCTATGGACCAGGTCAAGGTTTGATTCCTGGTCAGGCCATATGCCCGGGTTGTGGCTCAAGTCCCAGAGTGGGGCATGCAAGAGGCAGCTGATCAATGATTCTCTGTCATCATTGATGTTTTTATCTCTCTCTCTCCCTTCCTCTCTGAAATGAATTTTAAAAAATATATTATTGCAGCAGTGTTCCAATAAAACAAATATTAGTTATATAGGTCAAAAAATACAGAAGCATGAAATTATGGGGGATGACTACAGTGTGACGTGAACACTGCTCAATAAAGACACAGAAAAAGATGAGTTTAAGAAAATCTTTTCATGGACACCTACCATGCATGTGTTGCGGTCTCTGCCTCAGGGTTACTTAATGAGCATGTCTACCCTTGATTATTATTAATTTTATATATGCAAATATCTATCAGCAAATAATGACTTCCTACAATATCTAAGAATAGATGGCTAATGTACAGAATTTTAACATTAAATAAATCACTCAAGTAGAAAGATATGATTCATGTTTGTCGTAGGCCCCCCCTTCCCAATACCACTCACAGCTAATGACAGCATGTGTTTTTATTTTCTTTGATCTTATTTTACGACTGCTGTAACTACAAGAGCAAAAATAATGACAATTCAGATTTTTATGTGCAAAGAGTTTCTAGAAGATCTCCAAAGCCATAAAAGCCAAGATATTTCTGTCAGTGCTTCCACTGGGAAGGCCACCTGCTGATGTAGGAAATTAGCCCAGCACACGGTCTCCACTTGCATTACTGTGAAGGGTGGTCAGAAGAGAACAATTGGAAGAATGGTGATAAGAAACCACACATGTCTGCATAAGACAGACACACAATTCCCTGGCATTAGAATCAACCTTTCTAAATAATACAATGTCTATAAGTAGCAAATACTAGTATATGTTGACTCTATGTCAAATAAAGCAAGATGATCTTTCCTGAATTTTCTCTAATGTGATTAATTCACAGGCCCAGGAAGAGATGATAGCAGGTTGCTCTGGATGTTGGACTCAGCCTCAAAAGTCACAAGGCGTATAATGAGAATTACTCCTGTTTTTAGCAGTAAAAAGAGTTACAAGTAGTGTTTGTGATTATCAGATGCAAGAATAAATATTTTGATTTGCAATAAAGAAAAATATTCGGGAAGCAGTGAAAGTCTGTGATTGACTACCTTCAAGAAAAAAATGAGTTCTATTTTCCTGAAAGTGTTCAAACACAATAGATAACCACTTGGCAGGGAAGTTATAGAGAGCAGTTTATAAATTAACTAGTGCCCTGGTGCACAGATTCGTGCACATTGAAAGGAAATTAATTAGAAGGTGGCCGACAGGGCGGGACTGGGCTGGACACTTCCTGAAGCCAACCTCCCATGCTCCCTCCCTGGCCAGCCACACCTGGGTGGCTGCAGCTCGAAGGGCATCTGCAGAATGAGTGGGGTCCCTCCAGCAGGTGGGGTTCCTCTGCTTGGCCTGCGGGGATCGGGCCAAAACTGGCTCTCCAACATTCCCCGAAAGGTCCCAGATTGCAGGCTTCTTCCTCTCTGGTTCCGGGGTGTGTCACCCAAGAACTGCCACTACCAAGTCACAGCAGCTTGGCAGCTCCTATGATGAGCATCTGCCCCCTGGTGGTCATTATGCATCATAGCTACCGGTTGGATGGTCGGACAGTTGCTTAGACATATATATATATAATAGGGGCCCGGTGCACGAAATTTGTGCACTGGGTGTGTGTGGGGGGGGGGAGTGTCCCTCAGCCCAGCCTGCCCCCTCTCACATACTGGGAGCCCTCAGGCGTTGACCCCCATCACCCTCCAATCACCTGATCGGCCCCTTGCCCAGGCCTGACGACTCCGCCAGAGGTGTCAGGCTTGGACAGGGGACCCCCATCTCCCCCCAATCACTGGCTCTGGCCCCCGCCCAGGCCTGAGGCCTCTGGCCCAGGAATCATGCCTGGGCAGGGGACCCCCATCTCCCTCTGATCGCTTGCTCCACCCCCCGCCCAAGCCTGACGCCTCTGACCCAGGCTTCAGGCCTGGGCAAGGGGACCATCATATCCCCCCAATCCCCGGCTCAGCCCCCCGCCCAGGCCTGATGCCTCGGCCAGAGGAGTTGACCCTCATCACCCTCCGATCACCAATCACCGGATCAGCCCCTTGACCAGGCCTGAGGCCTCCGGCAGAGGTGTCAGGCCTGGGCAGGGGACCCCCAGGTCCCCGCGGTTGGAGGCCTAATGCCTCTGGCCTAGGTGTCCGGCCCGGGCAGCGGGGACCCACAGCTGCAGCGGCCCCGCAATCGTGGGCTCCGATTTAGGCCCAAGCAAGGGACCCCTAGCTCCCGGGACTGCCAGCTTCGACCGTGTCCAGCTCCCATCGCTGGCTCCACCCCTACTTCCTGCTATCACTGGCCAGGGCGGAAAAGGCACCTGATTCTCTGATCATGGCTGGGGGGCAGGGCAAAGGCGGCCCCAGGGCCGCCTTTGCCCTGCCCCCCAGCTCTTAGCTCCCCCCTGGGTTTCCGGTCACTGTCAGTGGCAGGGGGCTTCTTTCTGCTTTCCCTTTCGCCTCCCTGCATTGTGCCTACATATGCAAATTAACCACCATCTTGTTGGCAGTTAACTGCCAATCATTGTTGGCAGTTAACTGCCAATCATAGTTGGCAGTTAACTGCCAATCATAGTTGGCAGTTAACTGCCAATCATAGTTGGCAGTTAATTTGCATATAGCCCTGATTAGCCAATGAAAAGGGTATTGTCGTACGCCAATTACCATTTTTCTCTTTTATTAGATAGGATATATATATATATAATCACACATTGGCTTGTTAAACCTGTAAAGATCCTGTTCAAACCTATAATTTTAGGATTTTATGAAAATAGATGCTTAATAAAATCATATTTCCTGCCAGAAGTTCTGGATTGTATTTTCTTCCTTTTGTCATGAGACTTCACTTCTGTGAAAATATCCCCCTCCAATATTATTGGAAACTAAAGAAATATATTGAGATAAGATATGGGGAAAGGAGACCCAGAATTAGCTTTCAATAAAAGTCATAGTTGAGTAAATGCTCTTCCTTTTTTATGAGAATTCCTTTGAAAACCTTCCTTTGGTGAAATTTATGTTGGAATTCCTCACCATTTGTGGTCTTCTGTAAGCTTGAGGGATGCTTCTGTGCCAATGACGCCAATGATGGAAGGAGAAATTGTTTAATTTGCAGGGAGCAAAACTATAAGTCGTTAAGACAATAGATTATCATCTGAAGAGGCTCTCCTCCTACTGTGACTGGAAAAGTATTAAAAGAGCAGGTCAGAATACACGAAAGCAGAGCTGTAAGGGAAAAGGTCAGCTGAGAAGCTGCAATTTGGCTGCCCGAGAGATTTAAGACCCTCTTCTTTTGAAGCCACAAATCACAAGGGTTTCCTGTTTGTCTTGTGCTGTTGGTAACCTTAAACCATCTTGTTTTGCAGCGCACCACATTCTCTGCATACTGTACACCAGATTAGAAGGACACAATTTGTAGCCACAGTGACAATAAATCCAGAATGATCCTGATTTCTCCACCGTTTTTCCTAAGTCCATTTCTACTTATTCAGTGTGAATTCCCTCTCAGGTGAGATGAGGAACCCATTGAAATTTGATTTTTCTCTTGTTAATCTGTCTCTGTTCTTTTGATAATTAGCCAAGCCAGAAGAACTTTGAAAACAGGAGGACAAGTATTAACATTTTCTGTGCCCCCACACAATGCAATGACATGACGGAACGCAGTCACTGTGTTGTTCCTTGTGAGCAACGTGTTATGTGACGGGAAGCAAAGTTGTGCCACCCTTAAGCTGCATTTTTGTGCTTGTTTGTCCAATCTGCCCTGCCAACCAAGAATCAGAATGAATGGGGTCAAATCTGCCTTTTGACAAACTCTCTAGATCAGCGGTTCTCAACCTGTGGGTCGCGACCCCTTTGGTGGTCGAACGACCCTTTCACAGGGGTCGCCTAAGACCATCCTGCATATCAGATATTTACATTATGATTCATACAGTAGCAACATTACAGTTATGAAGTAGCAACAAAAATAATTTTATGGTTGGGTCACAACATGAGGAACTGTATTTAAAGGGCCAGAAGGTTGAGAACCACTGCTCTAGATGAACCCTGTGCTCAGGAAATCTCGAGAGCCACTGCCAATAATCCACACAAGCTTGAGTCATTTGCTGAGCAGCAAGGTAAATATGTAGCTAGTTTTTTGTTTTATTTTGTCTTATCATTTTGAATATCTAGTAGTTACCCCAGTTTTCTATACACAGCAGTTGCCTAATTAATATATCTTCAATAAAAATGAACTCTACAGTTTCCTTGTTATTTAGCTTTGAAGTACCTTTTGCATACTTGACACCTGAAGTAGACATTGCCTTACTTCTCTGTTCGTTTCATCATAATAAACACCCTGAGAGTCTTCAAATGAAATCAGAGCTACCACTCCTCTGCTTGCACTTCTCACCACTGCAAGACAGTTTTTTTCCCATTCACCCAAAGAAATGTCTTCTTTTTTAATGCTCACTTCTCTTCTAAGATCTCCCTGGTAAAAGCCACCAGTGTATTTGCTTTGTGTTGCTTTCATTCACAACAAAAGCAAACTGCTACTACGTGAGGCAATAAAATGTATACAAATTAGGAAAGAGGGTGTAAAAGCCATTTTCAGTGCAATTCAGATGAACAGACATTTGCTTAATGCAATCCAATGTGACGTAATAGGGGACAAAGAGTTTAATTGAGCAGGAAAGTGGACAGTTCATTCTAACTGGGCTGGAACATGAGCAACTGTACAAGGACGTGCCATTTACCCTAATTACCGAGAGAAAAATGGAAAGGAAAAAGCATGTGAGGCCAAATAAAACTCATGATGGGAGCCTGTAATGGGTGAAACACCTGCATTGAGCATAGAGGTTTCAAAGGGCCCGATAACCACTCAGAATAGTGAATTATCTCCAGGATGTTTGTGGAAAATATCTGGCTTCTACTTTGAGATTCTGACAAACAAGTGGCAGATAAAAATCTAAGAAGGAAAATCTGAAAACAACCAGTTCCACACTATTGGTTTCTGATAACCATCTCTTTACATCATGAGTCAGCGTCCACCTGCTGATAATGAATTCAGTATCAAGTTCAACTTTTTTTAAGAATCAGGTTCAATTTGGGTCTCTTCTTTGTCTTACTGCTACTGTAACAGACTATTTTAAATAATTAACATAATACTTGCATGAAAGCATTGCACCTACCATTTTTAAATGCCTATGAGAACATATATACCTGTTTTTATATCCAGAAAAATATTCATTATTCTTGATTATTATTAGTATTAACTAGAGGCCTGGTGCACAAAAATTTGTGCACTCGGGAGGGTCCCTCAGCCCAGCCTGTTCCCTCTCTCAGTCTGGGACCCCTCAGGGGATGTCCACTTGCCAGCAGGGAGCAGACCTAAGCTGCAGTCAGACATCCTTAGCGCTGCTGAGGAGGCGAGAGAGGCTCCTACCACCACCACTGTACTGGCAGCCATCAGCCTGGCTTGTGGCTGAGCAGAGCTCCCCCTGTGGAAGCGCACTGACCACCAGGGGCCAGTTCCTGCATTGAGCGTCTGCCCCCTGATGGTAAGTGTGTGTCATAGTGACCAGTCATTCCCAGTCTTTCTGCTATTAGGGTCAGTTTGCATATTACTCTTTTATTACAGAGGATAGAAGCCTGGTGCACGGGTGGGGGCCAGCTGGTTTGCCCTGAAGGGTATCCCAGATCAGGGTGGGGGTCCTGCTGGGGTACCTGGCCAGCCTGGGTGAGGGGCTGAGGGCTGGCCAAGCCCCCCAGCAATGGAAGCTCCCAGCCTCTCCTTTTTTTCTTTTTTTTTTAATTCTGGAATTTATTTACCTTCTACAGTGGGGCCTTGACTTACAAGTGTCCCGACTAACGAGTTTTTTGAGATACGCACCATCTCTTGGCCAATTTTTTGCTTTGAGTTGCGAGCTAAAATTCAGGTTATGTACAAGCCAACTTCGGATACCCCACCGCTAGTTGGCCCAGCGAACGTCACAGTGATTTGACATACGAGTAATTTGAGTTACGAGCTCCATCACGGAACGAATTAAACTCATAATTCAAGGCCCCACTGTATAATTGAAACTTTGTTCCCTTCAGTGGAGCTCAGGGCCGGCCGGGAAGCTTCGCTTCCTCCATGACTGGAGACACCAACCCTCCTGCTCGCTTCAGCTCCATGGCTGCCCGCCACCATCTTGGTTGGGTTAATTTGCATATAGTCTCTCTGATTGGCTGGTGGGTGTGGCTTAAGATGTGGCAAAGGTATGGTCAATTTGCATGTTTGTCTTTTATTAGATTAGGTTACTCATAGCCTATTAAGATAATGTAAAGATAGCTCAGCTAAAACTAAAGATCCGAGCTACATCACTGTCAGAGTGGAGTCAGGAAGTCAGGATTCAAACCCAACTCCAACTATTTAATTGAATAATCTTACTAAGCTCTGCTTTCATCCTCTGTAAAATTATGCTAATGGAATTAGCTTATAGGATTGTGGGAATAGGATTGCTGGAATCATAAAATGAGAAAGTATATGTGTATTAGTCAGAGTCCAGAAAGGAAAATAGAAATATCTCTGAGTATTAAAGCAGAAGGAATTTAACTCAGAGAATTGATAAAGAAGGTACAAAGATGATGCTAAGAAACCACCCAGGAATCAATAAGAAAACAGTTTAACAATACCAGAAAGCCTCTACTCCTTCCTACGCTAGGGATAAAAGAAGGAGGTGGTTCCTTGGAGTCAGGATCACTCGCAGAAGCTAGAACCACAGAAGCTTTGTCCAAAGACTCATAGGAATATAGAAAAAATGTAGCTGTTGCTGGGTAGGAAAACTAAAGTAGAGCAGGATTGAAATTACCCTTTCTCCCATCGTCCAATTTCCCACTGACGAAACCCACTTGAACTTGGGAGCCTGCTTTGACGGAATACATCCCATGTACCTTCTCGGATTCTCCACTGAGCTTCATATGTCACTTGCTTTTACACTGTTGTCCCCGCAATGCTCACTTACAGGCGAAGCCGAGTGTTTCCGCCGTCTGAAGTCTACATATGAACTGTGCAGCTCTGAACGCCATGCCCAGACCCTGAGCAGCACCACACCGAGGGTGTGCGAGCTGGGTTCTCCAGCAGCTGTGCATGCCGGCCGTGCAGGCATGTTTTCATTTCGGATGAACTATAACCAATGGGAAGCGAGATGAAAGCGGCACACACATTTCCTCTCCACTCCTCCCTTCCAGGCACTGTTCACAACTACAGCGTGTCTGTGCAGCCGCCTTCCTATAGCCAAGTGACCAGCTTTGTTTTCTCATGGAGCCGCGGCCAGCCTGGAATTGGCTTCCCATCCTCCCGCACTGAACTTCCCTTTTTCCTCAGTTTTGCTGCCCTGTCCAGCATTGAGAGCACTTCAGTTTCACCTGGAGCTTTGTTTGGTTAAGATCCTGGGAAAGGCAGCCTGAAGGGGTTGGCTCCCCTTCAAGGCAAAGCTGGGTGGGCAGGGGCGTGGGGGGGAAGAGATCTGAGCCCACACAGGCTGAGAGGCACATGCTCCCTCACCGCCCATAGCCATCCTGGCGTCCATATTCAAGTCTCTGTGACCACTTCATGCTTCACCTACTCTGAGGCACTGTCTGCTATGCCCAGAAAGAGGCTCTCCCTCCCCACTTCTTCCCCCCCCTCCCCAGGACAGATGCTGCAGGGGAGCAAAACTACCTCAAAACAGGTCTCTTTTTCAGGCTGATTATTTTTGAGAAACAGAAAACTCAGGAAGTATTTCATTCTCCTCCCCTTCACTGACTAAAACAATAGATAGAGGGCCTGTTCCAGGAAGAGAGCTATTATTAGAATAACTTCGAAGAACATAGGCTGGATGTGGTGGGCTTGGGGAGCGGGGCAGAGGGGGAGGAGGGCGGGGGATATCTGGACAGGACCACGTCGTCTCTGTCCCATTTTCTGTACATGACAGACATTCGTTTACCAAACATTTGTTTTTCCAGGAAGTACAGGGTGGTACATTTTCAGGTTGGCCACAGCTTCATAAAAAACAACAACATGTGTTTTTTTTAGCTATAAATTGTTTTCCTCCACTTTGAAGTCCCAGACCCCCTATGCCCTTCAACTTCGCTCAGAATAGCTATCAGCTTTGGTCGCCTGACTTCATATTCTGATGGATCCCCCTTTCATATATAATTAAATGTGGTTTTTGGCCTGTTAATCTGTCTCATCTCAATTTAGTCTTAGAATCTAGAAGGGTAGAAGAATTACTTCTTCCAATAGAATACAAAACCCAAGTAGTCATTGTATCCACTTCAAATATCAGGCCTCCAAGTGATATATAGTCCCACCCAGTAGCTTTAGATGTGGACCCTCCTAGTTTGAAATCTACAAAGAATATTTTTTTAACTACTGGAAGTAATAAGTTAAGATAATTTACAGACAAACAGCTTTATCTCTATAAACAACAACAAATAATTTGAAAAAATGTTAAATGTCATTTACAACAGCAGCAAAAATATAAATTTTTAAAAATACATATAAGATCTATATCCTGAAATGCACTACATTGTTGAGAGACATTAAAGACCTAACTAAATGGAAAAATAAATCATGTTCATGAATTTTAATACTCAATATTGTTAGGACATCAATTCTCCTAAATTAATCTACAGATTCAATGCAATCCCAATCAAGCATTTTTTAAGAAATTTTGAGAAAATCAAAGATTCCAGAATAGTCAATATACTTTTTTTTGGCAAATCATCACTTGTTTTATTTTTTTAAATCATTGTTATGTGACTAAAAGTAGTAGGTATTATTCTTTTCAAGTACCCAAAGGAAGCTTCACCATTTTGTAATTGAATTTATTGGAGTGACATTGGTAAATAAAATTATACAGGTTTCAGGTCTATAATTCTATAACATCATCTGTGTGTTGCATTGTGTCTCCACTACTCAAAGTCAAATCTTCTTCCACAATCATACAGTCAAACCCCTCTACCCTTCACTACCCTCCCCACCATCCTTTCCCTCTGGTAACCACTGTACTGTTGCCATGTCTGAGTTTTTGTTTTTTGTTTCTTGTTTGTTCATTTGTTGCTTTTAGTTTTATATCCCACGTATGAGAAAGTATATGGTTCTTGACTTTCTGACATTTCGTTTAGCATGATATTCTCCAGATCCATCTATGTTGTCACAAATGGTAATATTTCATCTTTTCTTCTGGCTGAGTAGTATTTCATTGTATATAGGTACCACATACTCTTTATCCAGTCATCTATAGAGAGGCATGATGCTTCTGTTGTTTCATTGTCTAGGTCACTGTGAATAATGATGCAATGAAAATAGGAGTGCATATATCATTGCAAGTAAAGGTTTTCAAATTTTTCAGATAGACACCCATAAGAGGAGTTGCTGGTTCATATGGTAACTATAATTTTGGGGGGTCATCCATACTGCTTTTCACAATGGCTGTACCAGTTTACATTTCCACCAGCAGTGAGTGAGGGCTCCTTTTTATCCACAACCTCTCCAACACTGTTAATACTTATCTTGTTAATAACATCCATTCTAACAAGTGTGACGTAGAATCTCATTGTAGTTTTGATTTGCATTTTCTTAATAGTTAGTGAAGGTAAGCATCTTATCATATAGTAGAGGCCCGATGCACAAATTCATGCACCAGTGGAATCCCTCGGCCTGGCCTGCAGGATCGGACCAAACCCAGCTCTCTGACATCCCCTGAGGGGTCCTGGATTGCTGGTGCAGGCCAGGCCAAGGGATCCCACTAGTGCATGATCAGGGCCTCGGAGGGACGCAGGAGGTTGGCCAGCCAGGGAGGACTACAGGAGTACTCCAGGGCATGTCCGGCCCATCTCGCTCAGTCACGATTGATCGGACCCCAGCAGCAAGCTAACCTACCTGCCAGAGCGTCTAACTCCTGGTGGTCAGTGCACATCATAGCAAGCAGTTGAGGGGCCTTAGCATATCATTAGCATATTATGCTTTGATTGGTTGAATGGCCAACTGGATGACCGGACACTTAGCATTTTAGGCTTTTATTCTATAGGATCTGTTCACTGTTTGAATGTCTATTGGGAGAAATGTCTGTTCAGGACATCTGCCCATTTTTTAATTGGGTTGTTTATTTTTTTGTTATTGCCAATATACTTTTGAAAAAGAACAAATGTAGAGGATTAGCACATCTGATTCCAAGACATGGTGTAAAGCTACAGTATTGAGACAGTATGGTATTACTATAAGAATAGACATATAGATCACTGAGACAGAATAGAGAACTCAGAAGTAGACCCAATTAATTTTCTACAGAGGCACCAAAGTGATTCAATAGAGGAAAGGAAAGTCTTTCAACAGTACAAAATCAACTGGATTTCAATATGGAATAACAGTGAACCCCTACTCTTTTCTCACACACAAAAATTAATTTGAAATGTGTACAATCTAAGAGTAGAAGTAAAAACTATAAAACTTCTGGATGCTAACATAAGACAAAAATCACTGTGATTTTGATATAGGCAAAGATTTCTTAGGACAATAAAAGAAAAAATTATTTGTTAAGCTTCATCAAAAAATTCAAAACTTCACCTCTTGCCAGAACCGGTTTGGCTCAGTGGATAGAGTGTCAGCCTGCAGACTGAAGGGTCCCAGGTTCGATTCTGGTCAAGGACATGTACCTTGGTTGCGGGCACATCCCCAGTGGGGGGCGTGCAGGAGGCGGCTGATCAATGTTTCTCTCTCATTGATGTTTCTGGCTCTCTATCCCTCTCCCTTCCTCTCTGTGAAAAATCAATAAAATATTTAAAATAAGGAAAAGACCCAGGTATTTATGAGTTTTCTAACTGTTTCTGTGTGTAGTTCCAGGAAAGAGAAACAGAAAATTCCACAGGTCCATTAAAGAGAGGGGTAACTACTCTCCAAAAGCAAAATCTTCCCCTCTTATCCAAGAACACCATCTGATCTCTCAAATCATTGTTCAAAAGAGCATTTTCTTCTCTTCCAGCTCATCTCTGTTTCTGCAGTGGACTAAGTCCTGCAGTCAAAAACATTACTTTGTTAAGTAATCACAGATTATTACAAGAAACACACTAAAAATGGCCACTTTCCATTTTACCTTTTCTTCTTAGTATATTCATTAGTAGTTAGTGAATGTCATTAACAACATTGTTCTTCTCACAGATACAATTGTAGGTTTTAGAACAATCAATATTTGCTATTCTCGTTGAGGCTAAAAATGCACATTCTCTTCTCCCAAAGGTCCTATTCATTATTGAAACATTACTGTAAAACAGAAAACATGTGTAGTCAACTGTTTACTTCTGAAGCTTACAATAACACAAATCACAATTTTTAAGTCAGTTGCCTACAGACCAGGATTACACAAATGTTAATCATAACATCATCACTAGAACATTGTCTTTGGCTCTTAATCTATCAAATAGAATCTCACTCAGCCTCTTGATTACACCCACAGTCTCCCCTTTTATTCCACTCTGGAAAGTTTGGGTCAGAAGGCAAAACTACCTTGCAATACTGCTATGGGATTATAATGTAGCAAACATGTTTTATTACATTGATTTTTTTTTTTCAGTAAAAGTGAGAGATTAAAAAGAGAAGAATTTCTATAATACAGATAACCAGGTCTCATGTGTATATACTCTATGGAGAAAAAAGTAGAATTGGATTATAGTCAGAAATGAGGTTTAATCAATCTTTTTATTTGCTTTGTTTCTTTTTCTTCCCAGTTCCATAGCTAATCATTAGCTAAAACATGACAATCCATTGAAAAATGTCTAAAAGCAGGACTTCTACTTAAGAAAAGTGGTGGATTAGGTGCCAGAAATCTTTCTATTAAAAAAAAAAAAGAAGCTGGTTACAAAAATGATTTAAACCTTCTTGAATAAATGTATGAACTGGCAGGCAAGAAGCAAATTCACACGCAGGCTGAGTTATTAAGTAAAGGATGGGAACCCAGAAGAGTGAGTATGCCCAATAAGGAATTCCACCCACCGTCCTAAATAGAAGACAAGCTACATAGGGCTGAGACGCCAAAGGGATATATCTTCAGTATAAATAGCCTAGAAGTGTCTGAAACCTTAGATTTAAGCAAAAGACCAAAAGAACAAGCCCACCTAAGAATCCAAAATCATAAGCCATCCCTCATGTAATTTGCTTTTGCAGGATAATTTAAAAATATTCAAATCTGCTGCAGGAAGAAAGGGAAAGAAACAAATAAGATAAATGACACTAAACAGCCTGTGAGGCCTGGGCAGAACACATAAGATATGTTAAATGTGGATAAGTACGTTAGTAACCAGGAGACATGTTGAGATATAGATACAGTACGTAGAGCTTATGTGTGCTGAGCATAGAAAAGGAAGAAAGAACCATCTAAATACTAAATATCATACACAAAATAATGATGCACACAATACTCAAAATTCATGAGGTCTTAAGCTCACCATCCATTGGTGACACTTATTCTATTCAAAAAAACAAAATCCATGGCTGTTCATCAGATGAACTGGAAAGCTGCAGCTGTGGCCAGGCTTAACCTACTCTTGCATCGCCCCGATACAGAAAAGGAGTGTGCCGGCCGTAAGAACCTTCTGCTCATTACTCAAACCTCAAGTCGGGCTCTAGAAACCACACCATCACAAAAGGGTTTTGCAGCAGGTTGAGTCAGGCCATGTGAAGACTGTACAACCCAGGATTCAAGTGATCCCTTCATGTACTTGCACTTTATCCTAAGTGTGACAACCTACCCAACCCCACCCGGGTGTGACAAGCTATCCCATTTCTTCCCCTTTGCAGAGCGTGATCGGTTTAATTAACCATGCAATTTGAGCATCTTACTATGGCCCATGAGCCTTCTGCTCTGTGACTTCTGAGATAGTTTGACTGGAGTGGGTACTCACAGGCCTTAGTTACATCAAGGTAATTTCCTGCATGACATCTTGTGTAGGTTTGCAGCCCAGAACTACATGACTTGCAGGGCCCAACTTTAGAATTAGAAGTGGCCCAGATTTATAATGCCCCGAGGTACCCAACAAAAGCAGATTCTTTCTTGAGGAAGTCGCTGTCTTCTCGGTTCTCAAATAATTTCCATAACAACTCAAAAAGGAAAAAAAACTATCACTAAACACTATAAAGAAAATGGCATTATGAATGGCAACCAGCAGAAACAATAGATTAATCCCACAAAACTTCAAATATTAGAATGATCACATATCAAGAATAAAATAAGATATTTTCAACAATAAAGAATGTAATTTAAAAAAAGAAAACATAAAACACAATTCCTAGCAATAAAAATATAATAGTTATGATTTTTTTTAAATCATTGAACAGTTTGACAGCTGATTATATCTTAATGTAAACCCAAGAGTTTACAAAATACTACACTTCTAAATAGGACTATGGGGAAGGTGTCTATGTGTGTATAATAGCTTAGATTTATATTTTATAAATAACATATAATCATAGATATGTAAACTAAAAAAAGTTTAAAATGAATTTTGGGGATACTCAAAATATTCATTTGCGGTTATGGGAGGGATCACTATGGCTATATCAGGATGATACAATCATTTCATATCACTTTATGATTTTTAAAATTCTGTGTACCTCATAACACATTCTTCTGAGCATGTGTTTAGCATCATAATTTTATTATTAATAACTCTACATGATACTTCTCTTTTTTTAACTATACTTCTTAAAACACTTTCTTAGTCATTCTGCTTATTCTAATCAATAACCTCTACTTGAAAATGAGTTAAGCTGTGTGAAATGAGAGAAGATACATTTTAGAAACAATACTTCCAACCCCAACACCGATGTTATAGCTTGGATGCATTTCAGAGACTTACATTCCAGGTGTGCCCTTGTCAATCCATTCCCATTTACTTTCCTTTTCATTGAATGACAATCCAATCCAGTAGGTATTTTTATAAGTCTGGGATTGAAGGAAGGCCTGTAAAGGAATCACAACATGTGTGACTAAATTTCCATCAGTTAGATGAATGGAGATGATAGGAAAAGCAGCCAGCTGCGTTGGTGGCCAGTCTTCTGCTCCTCCCCACATCATCCTATATACCTCCTTTCCAGAAAGGTCCTTCTACCCTCAATCCTTGTATTTTCATTTTCCAACATAATTTTCTCCTAGTACATTATTTGTATCAAAAATGGCTGCAAGAGCCCTGGCCGGTTTTGCTCAGTGGATAGAGCTCGGTGTGGGAACTGAAGGGTCCCGGGTTTGATTCTTCTCAGGGGGACATGCCCGGGTTGCAGGCTTGATCCCCAGTCGGGGGCGAGGGGAAGGTCAGGAGACAGCCAATCAATGATTCTCTCTCATCATTGATGTTTCAATCTCTCCCTCCCTCTCTCTTCTTCTCTGAAATCAATAAAAATATATATTTCTAAAAAATGGTTGCAAGCATCATAGATTATTTATAACATGGGAAAAAATAAAATCTAAATATCTAACAATAGGAGACATAAAATAATTTGATACCTTGTGAACTGATTCAAAAGCATGCTCCATAAAAATATTTAAGGATATAGAAAAATAATTATGCATGTTTTAAGTGAAAGAAGGAATCTTCAAAACAAATATATTAAAATAAGAGTATGTGGGGAGGTGTACATTACAGCCTTCAGTCTCATAAGAGGAAAGCTTGCTATAGTTTAGTAGTTGGAAGGGGTAGAGGAATATGGGGGAGAATTTAGAAATATTTACTAATCCAAAAATGTAAAATCAAAGTGACATAATACATAATGTCTAATTAAATGACTAAATGTGTTTTGTAAATATAGGTTTAAATTTAACTATTTTACTGCATCAAATACAGAAAATATTTTATGACAACATAAAATCTTCTGCATTATGATTTAAAACATCTGTTGGATTTGCATATAAATTGTGTGAACCAGGAAGTCACGGTTTAATCCCTGGTCACAACAAATGTCTGGGTTGCTGGCTCAATCCCCAGTGTGGGGTATGCCAGAGGCAGCTAATCAATGATTTTCTTTCATCACTAATGTTTCTAATTCTCGCTCCTTCTCCCTTCCTCTCTGAAATCAATTAAAAAAAAAACTTTTTAAGAATATTGATCTGGTAAATGTTACCTGCAGATGCAATGGAAATCGCCATGAGGCTCACCATTATGTCCATTAACAGGTGGGGAAACTGAAACTAAGAGAGGTTAAGTAATTTACCAAGGTCACTGAACCAGTAAGTGCCAGAGCGGGAATTGCCCACAGGCAGCCTGGCTCCGGGATTCCTTGTAGTAACTACTCGACCATGTTACTCCAGGATTTCAGTTGTCACCTTATTGGGAGAAATAACAGCTGGTTCCAGCCTGTGCGATTAAGTACTTCATCAAAAGTGAGGCATATTTCTCTGTGAGTGTTTTTCTTAAAGAAAGATGATTGCAGCTGTGACTGGTTTGGCTCAATGGATAGAGCATCGGCCTGCGGACTGAAGGGTCCCAGGTTTGATTCCAGTCAAGGGCATGTACCTTGGTTGTGGGCACATCCCCAGTAGGGGGTGTGCAGGAGGCAACTGATCAATGTTTCTCTCTCATCTTGTTTCTAACTCTGTCCCTCACCCTTCCTCTCTGTAAAAAATCAATTAAATATGAAGAAAGAATGAAAGAAAGAAAGAAAGAAAGAAAGGAAGGAAGGAAGGAAGGAAGGAAGGAAGGAAGGAAGGAAGGAAGGAAGGAAGGAAGGAAGGAAGGAAGGAAGGAAGGAAGGAAGGATGGAGAAAGATGATTGCAAAGACTCAAAATGCATCCTCAAAGGGGTTTCCACTCTGGACATAATAATGATCATGATAGATATTTTGTATTGCATGCTTAGTAAATAACAAGATCGTGTTCCTGTTAGCAGGCATAGTCTCCTGAGAGCCTCTTAACTGTACTATTTTTGCTCACTCAATAGACACAACACAAAGAATAGCTGAAGGTTCCTTTTTCTGGGCCCCTCCCCCTGTCCTCCATTTCTTGGGTGTGAGAGTGGGAGACAAAGTCCAAGAGAATAAAAGTGAATATAATTATCCATGATACCAGTTCAACTTCATCATCTATCTTCAAAAGAGACAATCCTTTATTTTGGCAAGTCTCTTTACATTCCTTCCAGTTTTCATTTTCAGTGGTAAAAAGGTAACAGTTTACCCCACAACAGGACCAGAGTTCTTCATTGAGTTTGCCTACAACATATAAGGTAAAACATTAAACTTCTTGTTATCTAGCATTCTGTTAAGCACAGAAATATATTTATCAGCCTTCTATAACTAAATAAAATCTTAATAGCTACCAATAATGATAACGTAAGGTTCATCAAAATTCTGGAATGCCAAGAGACATCAGCACTCCCATGTTCAATGTAGCATTATTCACAATAGCCAAGATATGGAGCCATCCCAAATGTCCATCAACAGACGAATGGATTTAAAAATGTGGTCTATACCTACTTGAAGTACAATTCAACCTTAAATAGAAGGAAATCCTGCCTTATGCAGCAACATGGACGAACCTTGAGGATATTATGCTAAGTAAAATAAGCCAGACACAGGACAAAAACTACATGAATGCAGTTACATGAGGTATTTTAAACAGTCAAACTCAGAGAAACAGAACATAGCATGGCGGTTACCAGTAGGAGGGAGAAATGGGTAGTTGCTCAATGGGTATAAAGCTTTAGTTACACAAGATGAATAAATTCTAGACATCTGCTATACAACATAGTGCCTATAGTTGACAATATTGCATTGTGCACCTAAAAACTTGGTAAGAAGACCTAGCCAGTTTGGCTCAGTGGATAGAGTGTTGGCCTGAGGACAAAGGGTCCCAGGTTTGGTCCGATCAAGGGCACATACCTTACTTGCAGGCTTCTCCCCAGACTGGGCCCTGGTCAGGGCTCATGCAGGAGGCAACCCATTGATGTGTTTCTCTCACACTGCTGTTTTTCTCTGTCTTTCCCTCTCTCTACCACTCACCCTAAAAATCAATGGAAAAATATCCTCAGGTGAGGATTAAAAAAATAAAATAAAAACTTGGTAAAAGGAGAGATTGTATGTACCACAAAAATAAAAAAGGTACATGAGGAAACTTTGGGAGATATTACCCTAATTGTGGATCATTTTACAAGTGTATGTATATATCCAAAGTCGTCAAATTGTATAAATTAAATATATAAAGTTTTTAAAATATTATTAATACCTCAATAAGCTGCTTAAAGAATAATAAAATTCAAATAAATTTCTAGAATGTCTTCTAAATAAACATTATTTGGAATTTTTTTCTTTATCTCTTACTAGAGGCCCAGTGCACAAAAATTTGTGCACTCGAGGGGGTGGGAGGGGTCCCTCAGCCCAGCCTGTGCCCTCTCGCAATCTGGGACCCCTCGGGAGATAAGGACCTGCTGGCTTAGGCCTGCTCCCGGGTGGCAGAGGGCAGGCCCAATCCCTAGGTGCAGCCCCTGGTCGGGCTCAGAGCAAGGCCCATTGGGGAGTTGGGGCACCGCCCATAGTCATGCACAGAGCGGGGCAGCTTGGGAGATTGCGATGCCACCCTCAGTCATGCTCAGGGTCGGGCCAATTGGGGGGTTGGGGCACGGCCCCCTGTCACACTCAAGGCAGGGTGGATGGGGAGGTTGCAGTGCCACCCCCTGTCAAGCACAGAGCAGGCCAATCAGGGGGTTGGGGCGCTGCCCTCTGTCATGCACAGAGCAGGGCCCATCAGGGGGGTTGGGGCTCCGTACCTTGTCATGCACAGAGCAGGGCCGATCAGGGGGTTGGGGACCTCCCCCCTGTCGCGCACAGAGTAGGGCCGATGGGGGAGTTCGGGCACTGCCCCGTCACACACAGAGCAGGGTGGATCAGGGGGTTGGGACGCCGCCCTCTATCACCCACAGAGCAGGGCCGATCAGCGGGTTTGGGCACCGCCACTCTCACACTCAGGGCAGGGCCGATGGGGAGGTTATGGCTCTACCCCGTCACACACAGAGCAGGGCCCTTGGGGAGGGGGGCGGGTTGGGACGCTGCACCCTGCCACACACAGAGCAGGGCCGATCAGGGGGTTGGGGCGCCGTACCCTGTCACACACAGAGCCGCAGGGTGATCAGGGGGTTGGGGAGCTCCCCCCAATCAGGCACAGAGCAGGGCTGATCAGGGGGTTGGGGCGCCTTCCCCTGTCACAAACAGAGCAGGGCCGATAGGGACGTTGTGGCCCCGCCCCCTGTCACACACAGAGTCGCAGGGCGATCAGGAGGTTTAGGCGCTGCCCCCGTCACGCTGATCCTGGTGCCGGCAGGCCTCACGGCTCTGCTGATCCCGGTGCTGGGAGGCATATTACCCTTTTACTGTATAGGATAGAGGCCTGGTGCACGGGTGGGGGCTGGCTGGTTTGCCCTGAAGGGTGTCCCGGATCAGGGTGGGGGACCCACTGGGGTGCCTGGCCAGCCTGGGTGAGGGGATGATGGCTGTTTGCAGCTGGTCACACACCCTTCAGGGTGGGGGTCCCCACTGGGGTTCCTGGCCAGTCTGGGTGAGGGGCTGAGGGCTGTTTTCAGGCTGGCGGGTGACTGAAGCTCCCAACTGCTCCTTTTTTTCTTTTTTTTTTTATTCTGGGCCAGCTTTAGCTCTGGCTCCAGCTCTGAGACCTCTGCTGCTGAAAGCAGGTATCTGGTTTGTTTGTGTCTATAATCAAAACACTGTATCAACTCCAGCTCTGAGATCCAGGCTGGCTGAAAGCAGGTTTCTGGGGTTTTGTTTAGCTTCTATATTTGTAACAATGTTTCAAACTGCAAGCTCAGAGGCCGGCAAGGCAGGCGGGGAACCTTGGGGTCCTCCGTCACTGAAGCAAACAAGCCTCATGTTAGCTTCAAGCTGTCTGGCTGCCGGCCGCCATCTTGGCTTGCAGTTAATTTGCATATCGCCCTGATTAGCCAATGGGAAGGGTAGCGGATGTACAGCTAATTACCATGTTTCTCTTTTATTAGATAGGATGTGTTTTACAATATACCAAGTTTTAAAAATATTATTGATGCTTTAATAATGGATACAATAATTTCCACTGATTACCATGCCTGAGATTAAATATGAAAAAGCTCTTTGTAAACTCTAAATACTAAACAAATATGTATTCATTGCTGATAAACAGGTCAATTCACTCCATCTTTATGCATGATAACAGAATTTATTGTATAAAATTAATATTTTTATCTCTTGTAATTTTTTATAGGTATTACCACACAGAGTTGCACAACCATCAACACTATGACAAATCTTGCAGGTGTATTGTAGGGAATGCATATTGATCACAACCGACCAAAAATCTGAAGTCAAGGCAGAATGGAAAAACAAGACACACACACACACACACACACACACACACTTACAATTATCTTTACAACAGCATCCAAATAAAAGGCTTTATGCCCATTGCAGCCTAAGTCTATTTTTATTGATAGCACCCACTTCAACAACAAAGTAGAAGTGCCTAATTTGCCCACAGGTCCAAAATGATCTGAATTTTTAGGGGAACTAACATATTATTTCACCTCTGCAAGCAGTAGAAATGCAAAACTGCCATTAACTTTTGTGGAATACAGGGGCAGCTAATCTAAACATGGCTCCTGGGGTCTCAATCCCATATTCAAAATAAGCAATCTCAAATACCCATATTATTTCTAAGAGGCATAAATTAAATTTCCCCAGTAGACCTAGATAACTAGCATATATCATAAGCCTGTAATTAACTTTGAAGCTACTGAAGGAGAAATAATGTAAAATCATGCAATCTCTCACTGAAGAGTTCCTTCATACCTGTATTTTGCAAAGATTTTGAAGAGATTTTCTTTTTTCTATGACACATCTTCTCTTCTATTAATGATGAGACTGGTTTCTTTCCACACGCACCCATTTTATTTTTGAGAATGTCAGACTCTAGAGTCATATTTGCCAAAAGTTGCTTTGTTAAGTAGTTATCATTTTGCATAATGTGGTACTTTTGTTTGAGGTTTTGTAGAATTTCATCTTGTTGATGTTTTTCTCGATTATACTGAAAAACTAAAATTAATAGAATAGGTAAAATGCAAAACTGTACTCATAATGCTCAAATGCTGAAAGTAAAGAGAAAAAATATCACTTCGACAATCAACCGATTTCATTGCTTTAATTAGCAATTTGACATTTAGAAAGTAACACCTCAGTAAGTTGATGATAGAAATGAAAACATCAAACTTCTTACTGTTAGCAATTTAAGTCTAGAATAAATAAAATAAGAGATCTGAATAAAATTATGATAGTAACACCTTACCATTCAGTTTAGTTTCATTTTGATAGTTAGCACATTATTTAAAAATAGGTACCAAAGTAAAAATCAGTTAGCCAACTTTTAGCAACACATCTTCTGAGTATGAAAATCTGCACTAAGACACATGGAGAAATAGCATCATTATTATTAAATAGGGTAAACACAGGAAAAAGGAGGAAGATCCCAATATGTCACTTTATCTGAGTTCAATATATTACTGATTTTCTCTAAGATATCAAGGAATTCAAATAAAAAATGAAAGTTGATGGACTCAAGATTCTAACATCTATGTACAGAATCACTCTAAATTTTTACTAAATTATTTCTTCATTGTATTCTTTTTTAGCTTTATTTTTATTGTTTACACTATTATAAATATCCCCTCAACTCCCCCCACCTCTTTGCCCACCTCTACCCAGCAACCATCCCCCTTCCCTCTGGCTATCGCCACACTGTTGTCTGTGTCTGTGGGTTATGCATATATGTTCTTTGGCTAATCTTTTCATCTTCTTTCATCCACCACTCTAATCCTCCCTGCCCTCTGACAGCTGTTAGTCTGTTCCATGTATCCATGCCTCTGTTTCTATTTTGTTCATCAGTTTAGTTTGTTCATTACAGTCCACATATAAATGAGATCATAGAAAAATAAAAGAAAGTCAAAATTTATTTCAAACAGTTGTTTCTTAAGGAATGTTTTACTCAGAATGCAGAATATTACTAAATCCTATATCAAAAGGAATATTGCCTGTATGATAAAGAATGAGGCTGCAGAGTCATTGAAATGGGTAAATGAAGTGAAAATAATACTGTGCTGTGTCTAGGAAAAAAATCACTAAGAAAAAGCCATCTGAAACATTCCCTTATGATATCCAGGGAACAACTGATTGTTAATAACTGCAACATTGGTAATTAGTGCTATTACTCAGACTCAAAGGATGTATTTCAGTTACTTACGCATTGTTCCCAACACTATGATTGTCATGATTAGAAGTAAACAGAGGATCCCAAGAGCCACTGCAATGAGACGTGAGGGTCCTGAAAACTCTTTAAATAAAGAAGAAAAAGTAATCATCAGGATAGAAGGGTATATTTAACAGAATTTCATATATATTTATATATATACATATATATATATATTGCATGTGTGATAAAATATAATTTAATCTACATGTAATTTAAGATAAGTCATAATCCACTTGTATGGTCCAGGATATACCATACATTTAAGACCATTAAATAAAAATTTTTAAAATTTAAAAAAAAATCACCAGGAGTAGAGCTTGGCCCACTACTAACCTTTACTGGGACACCATTTGCAACAAAGGGATAAATGTTTTCTACAAATGTTATAAAATGATATACAAATTGATCGAAATCTGGAATCTAGTAGTCACAGTTTTAAAATTTCAGATTTCTGACTGGCATACACCCATGGTAGAAATCCTACACACAAAACAGTTCTATAGGATTTCAAAGGTACAGGTGACAGTAGACACAGCATGCATTTATGAGAAGCCACACTAGTGTGTGTACTCCTTGCCCTGATCACAACTTACCATGAAGAAGAAAGGAAAGCAGTCAATATTCTTTTTTAAAATATATATATTTTTCATTTTAGAGAGCAGAAGGGAGAGGGAGAGATAGAAATACGGATAAGAAAGAAACATCAATTGGCAAGCCCCCTAATGGGGATAGAGCCCGCACCCCAGGCATGTGCCCAGACGGGGAATTGAACCATGACCTCCTGGTTCATGGGCCAATGCTTAACCACTGAGTCACACCGACCGGGTACAGTCAATATTCTTGAGAAATTGGTAGCCAATAGTGGATATTCTGGAGCTGCAAATGTGATTGGGATCCATTCTTAAAGGTATTTCTAGAAATCAACTTTCCTTTATTTCTCATCAACTTTATTTTCCACTAGACATGCTATTTTTAGCCTCCTACATTTGTGTCCTCAATATCTGTAAGCTGTATCTCTCATCATCACTATATTAAAATAGTAAAAGTTATTCTCAATTTAAAGTTTAATTGTGACAATATTTGATAGAGAGAGAATAGAAAAATTAGTATGCACCTTTTGATTTTAACATATTTACAGCTTTATTGCCATCAAGGTTTGGTAAATATTTAAAGCACCTAAAATATCTTTTGTCTGAATAAAATCATATTTTTCATCTCTTAAATGTTTCTTAGACTTTTATTTGTCTAAGAAATGCAATGTTTTCTTGAGATACTAGTCTATTATTTACCTTTTTTTATCATCACTCAAGATATTTTTTATTTTTTTATTTGAGAGAGAGGAGAGAAAAACATTGGTTGGTTGTCTCCCGTACACAGTTCACTGTAAATAGAACCCAAAACATTTTGGTATGTGGGACAACACTCCAACTGAGGCACTGAACCAGGGATTAAAGGCCTCAAAAATTCCTTGACCTAATTTGAATGAAAATATTCTATTAGCTCCTCAAATTTAAAGAATTCACTAATTTTTCCACTCTCACAAATGTAAGAAAAAGAAAAAAAGACTGTTCTACTACTACAAAACTTATGGTTTTGTATTACCATCTGGGAAACTGAAGTACAGATAAAAACATTTTTTCAAGCGTCAAGGATTTGACAAGCTATAAGAGCAGGTAAGTCCAGATGCTTAAAACATATACCTTTGCCATCAATTTTCCCAGGCCTTTGAGTACCACCAGGCCTTAATGTATTTTGTGGCTCTGAAGGATTCTGAAGAAATGCAGGGGTTGAATAAATTATTTCCTGATCGCTCATCTCTAGAGTACAAAGAGAAAAATGTTTTGCATTAAAACCTTGAATCAGGATGATTTCTGTCTAAAGAAAGTGTAAAATGTTAGTCTATAGGAGCCTGCCAGAAATGAGAGGTATGTGTGTATGTCTGCCTGTGATATCAATGTGTGTTCATTAACTAATTGGAATGCCGAAAGCACATAAACTGAGACTGATTTATATAAGAAATTTATATAATATTACACCCATGATTATTAGAAAATATGAAAAAAATTAATATTTACCAATAGATTGAATAGGCTGGGTCCTATTCACCTAGCCATTCTAGCTCAAAATGTTCAACATAAACATACAGTTGTTAGCCAAAATTGGTACCATCCCAAATGACTGAAAGACCTTTAAAATTATCAATTTAAAACACCAACATTCTACATTTTGAAATTCTGAAAATATAAATGTCTTGACTTCAAAAAACAATATCCACTGTTCAACTCTGCATATAAATTGTTAGAAGGTTCACTCGTTCCATTCAATTATAATATAACTCGATCAAAGTGTTTCCCAAAGTGTATCCTATACACCATTTGCAAAAGAATTATTTGAGAATTAACCTTGCAGATTGGTTAACATTTCAGATTCCAGCGCCCCAGGCAAGATATGCTGAATAAAAATCGCAGATTGGAGCCAAACACCTTCATTTTTAATCCCAAATGACTGCATGTATATTAAAATTCTAGAAATAATCTTCCTGTGTATGATGCAACCTGAGAGGTCTATGTTAAAATAAAAAATTTTTAAGGCAGTCATTAGGAAATATCTATAAAGAATTTAATTTATTAATGAATATCAATAATAAAAAGGAATTATTAAATAATAAGTATTTAAAATGTACCTTGCTCCTTGCATTAAACCATGTGAAAAGATGATATATAAAAAACAGATAGTATGGAAAACAAATTGCATATCTAACTCTGTTCTTTTACATTTTTAATTTACAAAATTTTCTAGACTTCACTATTCACATTTTCTCTAATTTCCTAAGGAAAGGGGTATTTTCCATTACAGAATCCTTCAAGATGGAATAGATACCATGCAAATCATTAAGTCCACATTAAATGTGAATGCTGAACTAGTTTTCACATTCCCTTCAGAGATGATGTTGTTTTAATGCAATCGAGATTGCTTTTTTAACCAATCCCATACTCATGCCTAGTCAATTGTAATTGATAAAATAACATATTCCTAAAATTCTTGTTTCTTAGATATTTTTTTTCTTTATAAGGAGGACTAATAAGATACTCAGGTACAAAAACTGAGGGATTAGTAGTAAATGTTACCTGTATCTGTGGATGTAGTGATGCAGATGGAGAAAGCTGATCCAAAAATGAGGTGGAAGATGTTAGCGTTTCCAACTGTGGATCCTTGAGTGCATGAGGGCTGTAAGCTAGAAGGCAGAAGTGAATCATCTCTGAATAATACTCCAGCTCAAAATTTTCTGCCCCTCCTCTTGACCAAAGTGACGAAAGGAAATTGTACGATGAAAGCTGGTGTTGACGCGAAGGAAAGATGGTCATGCTCCTTCATCTCAACTAACCAACTACTTATTATCTGCAAGACTGTATTTAAAAAGCAACATTCGAGGACTAAAAAGGTAAAGGTACACAGCATTCAAAAAAACAAATACCAATATTTTTAACAAAAACTAGCCTACTTAAAAGATACTACTAGTAAAAATAAATGATTAAAATGTAAATGTATAAATATGTCTATATACATACATGTAAGAAGTATCATGACTTAAATAGCCCATCAGTCAGGAACTTTCTTCCTAATTTCACTATAAAATATTTGGTGTACTTCTACCATTTTATCCATACATTATCAAATCGAGTGGTTTTTTTTTAATATCTTTTTTATTTCAGAGAGGAAGAGAGAGGGAAACATCAATGATGACAGAGAATCATTGATCAGTTGCCTCTTGCACACACACACACACACACACACACACACACACACACACACGGGGATTGAGCCTACAAACTGGGCATGTGTCCTGATGGGGAACCAAACCATGATCTCCTGGTTAATAGGTTGACATTCAATCACTGAGCCATGCTAGCTGGATTCAAAATGTATGTTTTATTCATTTACTATCAGTGTTGATGTCACTTTACACAATGTTTTTGATCTATTATTATCGAATACACTAGAGGCCTTGTGCATGGGGGGGGGGGTCCCTCAGGCTGCCCTGCACCCTCTCCAATCAGGGATCCCTTGGGGGATGTCCAACTGCTGGTTTAGGGCCTACACCGTCAGTTGGACATTCCTCTTGCAATCTGGGACTGCTGGCTCCTAACTGCTCACCTGCCTGATAGCCCCTAACTGCTCTCACCTGCTGGCCTGATCATTCCTAAATGCTCTCCCCTGCAGGCCTGATCACAACTCACCACCTCTTCCTCAGCCCCTGCCACCATGGCATTGTCCGGAAGGACGTCAGAAGGATGTCTGGAAGATGTCTGGTCTAATTAGCATATTGCCCTTTTATAAGTATAGATGTTATCTCATTCTAAAAAGTATGCCTAAAATATAGGGTATCCCCAAAAATGTATACACATACTTTGAATAATTATAAAGGTAGTGCTTATTAAAATACATTTCATTTTCAAAACTGAGCTATCAACTGTGAAAATGTATATACATTTTTGGGGATACCCTGTATGACCCATCTGTCAGAAACTTTCTCTTATTACTATTTGGAAAATATGTGTCATTTTAAAAGCTGTATAATTATTACCCACATGGACTATATCATAAGTTATTTAGGCAATTCTCCACTGTGAGACCTTTAGGTTGTTCCCATTTTTTTGCTAGTATAAAAAATATTTGGCTTGTACCTTTGAATATTTTCTTAGGAAAATTTTTAAACATGAAATTAGGGGGTCAAAGTGCATATACATTAAAGAATTTGACACATATTACCACATGCTCTCCAGAAAAGTTGTTCCATTTATACACTACAAGCTGTGTGTGAAAATGTTCATATTTGATCATTTAAGAAGAGATGCTGATGAGTTATTTCTATACTTGAGTTTCGTCCACGAACCTTACTTCATAGATATCGACAACCTACCAGCTAAAAGAAATACATTTCTCTGTTTCTATGAGCCAGATATTCGCTTTCATTTCATACAGGCCTTGTCAATCTCCTGGCATACAGTTCTGTGAAACCAATTTAAGTTGCTTCTCAAATCAGCTGATAGTAGTTAATATGGAGTGTGGGGAAGAGGAGCGAGAGGGGAACAAAAAGGGGAAATTAATAATGCAGAAACACACCCACCACTATTTCAGCAGGCTCTGACCCAATGCCCTGCTTTTTCTTTTCTTTCCTTACCAACCTCTAGCCACCTGCAAACATCATGCTTGAGATGACCTCCCTGCTCTTGTTTGCTCATGCCTCTCACCTCCCCTCCAAACTAATTACAAACACCATCTACTGAATGTACGGACCCAGTTTAGGTTATGCTGCCCAGGGTTGACCCTCAACTTCTGTCCTCCAATGCAATCCTTAATCTCTGAATCACTACCAAGGCCTGCCACTGTCATCATGTGCAGCAGGCAGCTGAAATACCTCCCAGACATGAATTTCTTTCCATAATGTAAGCAAAATTTCCATAATGTAAGCCTGAACATTACAGGAATACTTGCTGCTGGGCATTTTCTTCTCCCTTTACCCTAATCTTGGCTTTGTCAATCTCAAAACAGAGAAAGAAGATCCCTGGTCCTCTATCCTAATGCCATAAATACTAATAAATAAGAGGAAAAAGGAAGAAAGGGAGGGAAGAAGAGTGGGAGGGAGGAAGGGAGGGAGAGAGGGAGGGAGGGAGAGAATTTCTGCTGAGGAGAGATAGGGAGTTACTGATTTTAGAGAGGAAGGGAGAGGGAGAGAAAGATAGAAACATCAATGATGAGAGAGAATCATTGATTGGCTGCCTCCTGCATGCCCCAAACCAGGGATCAAGCCCGCAATCCAGGCATGTACCCTTGACTGGAATTGGCTAGGGCCAAACCACCTAGGGCTGACAGCTATTTCTTATTGCACCCATTTTACAAATGAAGAAACGAATCATAAGAGGCTAACTGACTTGCCAAAGAACAGGTTATTGCTAGCTCTTGACCCATGTTCCATCAGGCCTGACTGACTAGAATACAGACTATGAATTTAGCAGGGCTATGGATTTTACAGACTATGGATTTTTTCAACAAACATTTTGCCACAAAGCATGAATTCTGGAAACAGAAATATCTGGCTTAAAATGCCAGTCCTAGCTTTTATGTGTGACTTGCGACAAGTCACTTACTTCTCTAAACCTTCAAATTCACCAGTGAAGCAGTGATATGTGCCTTCCAAGGATACTGTGAGGATAAAATGAGATAGATCATATAAAGACCCTAAGCAGACCCGGGAAATATATCAGGCTCTCATTAAGTGTGAAATGTTAGCATTTGAAATCCAAGATTCAAATCCTGCCTAGCTATAAAATTTTCAACAAGTCACTCCAAATCTCAGTTTTCTCATCCTATCTAATAATAGACAAACATGGTAATTAACCGTACCTCCGACATGCTTCCCATTGGCTAATCAGGGTGATATGCAAATTAACTGACAACCAAGATGGCGGCCGGCAGCCAGGCAGCTGAAGCGAACAGGGGGCTTGCTTGCTCCAGTGAAGGAGGAAGCCAAGGTTCTCCGCCTGCCACTGCTGGCCTCTGAGCTGCAACTCTAAGCAACTATGTTGCAATTATAGAAGTTAAATAAAACCCATGCTTTCAGCCAGCTGGCCGAGCTGGAGTTGCAACAGAGTTTCAATTATAGAACCCAAACAAAGCCCAGATTCCTGCTTTCAACAGCCGAGGTCTCAGAGCTGGAGCCGAGCCTCAGAGCTAAAGCCAGCTCTCAGCTCCAGTGACAGCCATAGAAGGTAAATAAATCCCAGAATTAAAAAAGAAAAGAAAAAGAAAAAAAGGAGAGGTTGGGAGCTTCAGTCACCCGCCAGCCTGAAAACGGCCCTCAGCCCCTCATCCAGGCTGGACAGGCACCCCAGTGGGGACCCCCACCCTGATCCAGGACACCCTTCAGGGCAAACCAGCTGGCCCCCAACCATGCACCAGGCCTCTATCCTATATAGTAAAAGGGTAATATGCCTCCCAGCACCGGGATCAGCGGGACTGCGAGGCCTCCCGAACCCAGGATCAGCGGAGCCACGAGGCCTCACACCCCGGGATCAGTGGAGCCACGAGGCCTCCCAGCACTGGGATCAGCGGAGCCTCCCAGCACCGGGATCAGCAGAGCAGCGAGGCCTCACTGCCCCTGTGTCAAGCGGAGCCGAGAGGCCTCCCAGCACTAGGATCAGCAGAGCTGTGAGGCCTCCTGGCCCCTGGAGCAGCATGACAGGGGGCAACGCCCAAACCCCTTGATTGCCCTGCGGCTCTGTGTGTGACAGGGGGTGGGGCCACAACCTCCCTATCTGCCCTGCTCTGTTCGTGACAGGGGAAGGCACCCCAACCCCCTGATCGACCCTGCTCTGTGCCTAATAGTGGGGAGGTCCCCGACCCCCTGATCGGCCCTGCTCTGTGTGTGACGGGTTGGAGCCACAACTTCCCCATCGGCCCTGCCCTGAGTGTGACTGGGGGGAGTGCCCCAACCCCCTGATCAGCCCTACTCTGTGCGTGACAGGGGGGAGCTCCCCAACCCCCTGATCGGCCCTACTCTGTGTGTGACAGGGTACAGAGCCCCAACCCCGCTGATGGGCCCTGCTCTGTGCGTGACAGAGGGCAGCGCCCCAACCCCCTGATCGGCCCTGCTCTGTGCATGACAGGGGGTGGCGCTGCAACCTCCCCATCAACCCTGCCTTGAGTGTGACGGGGGCGGTGCCCCAATCCCCCAATAGGCCCTACCCTGAGCGTGACTGGGGATGGCATCGCAACCTCCCGATCTGCCCTGCTCTGTGCATGACAGGGGGAGGTGCCCCAACTCCCCAATCGGCTCTGCTCTGAGCCTGACCAGGGGCTGCACCTAGGGATTGGGCCTGCCCTCTGCCACCCGGGAGCGGGCCTAAGCCAGCAGGTCGTTATCTCCCAAGGGGTCCCAGACTGTGAGAGGGCACAAGTGGGGCTGAGGCACACACTCCCCACACCCCCGCCAGTGCACAAATTTTTGTGCACCGGGCCTCTAGTCTATATGTATAAAAGGTGTCCTTCCTACATTCGACCGGTCGCTATGATGTGCACTGACCACCAGGGGGCAGACACTCAATGCAGGAGCTGCTGAGCTGCAGTGACTTGGCAGAGAAGGTTCTTGGTTGACACACCCCAAAACCAAAGAGAAGGGAGCCCAGTTCCTTGCAGGGCCACGTGATTCCACCTTCAGCCATGGGTTATGTTGTTGCTGGGGCACTGTCGGTCCCTAATCTGGTTTACTGCACATTTGCATTTGTGTTCCACACCCTGTACGACAGCAATTTTGTAGAGTGCCCTCTCACACTCTGGGATCCCTTGGGAGATGTCGGAGAGCCGGTTTTGGCCTGATCCCCACAGGCCAGTCCAAGGGACCCCACCTGCTGAGGGAACCCTGCTCACTCCACAGATGCAGGGGAGGGACTGCAAGAGGTTAACTCCAGGGTGTGTCCAGCCTGTCTCACCCAGTCCCGCCCTGCCAGCCACCTTCCAATTAATTTCCTTTCAATGTGCACAGATCTGTGAACTGGGTCACTATCATCCTATATAATAAAAGCCTAATATGCAAATTGTCCCCTTCGGACAGTAGTTCGACCCGGAATTCAACCAGGTGTTCGACCGCTCACTATGACATGAGCTGACCACCAGGGGGCAGCACAGAACATGGTGGGTGTCGTCAATACAGTGCTGGCAGTGGGTGTCAGTGGAAGTGCTACTGGCCCCAATGGGCCCTGACGAGAGCAGGACCGCAGTGAGATGGTGGAGCAGTGAGCAGGAGGAGCCAGTCCAAGGTGGGTGCAAGTAGGGGCCCAATCACCCCGCCGATCGCCCTGCAGATGGTGACCAGTGGTGGCAGTGGGGGTGGGGCCACCACCCAGCTCCCAGGCCCAGCCCCAATCAGTTGCCCTGCAGGTGGGATAGTGGAGCAGGTGACGGGGTGGTGCCAGGCCAAGGTGGGGTGCCAGGCGGGGCTGCAGGGTTGCAAGTCTGGGGGTGCAAGCTGGGGCTGCGAGGCTAGGCTCACAAGCTGGGGCCCAATCTCCTCAGGCAACCCCAAGGGACCCCGCCCATGCACAAATTCATCCACTGGCCCTCTAGTATGTTTCATAAGAGTAGTACTCACTTGACAGACTTGGAAAAATTCAATGAGATTAGCATTACATGTAAGATTTCTTAGACCTTAATATAAGTAAACTAGAGGCCCGGTGCATGAAATTTGTGCACATTAAAAGGGAATGGGGCTCCCTCCTCCCTCCTGTCAGGGTCCGGTGCAGGGGAATGGGATTCCTGGTTGGCAGTCCGCTGACAGCAAGCTGACCAACAGCCGATTCTGTGAGGAATGAGGCTCCTTCCTCTCAGGGTCCAGTTTGAAGGCTGTCCATGCCCCTGATTGCTCAAGACCCAGAGTTCCACCACACCCCAGCCAGGGCCCAGAGCTCCCTCCCGCCACTGTGCCCTGGCCAGGGCCCAGAGCTCCCTACCGCCGCCATGCCGAGACCCATCAAATTTATCCTAACTACCCCCCTGCCAACCTGGTCGCCCCCAACTGCCCCCCCCATCACCAGCCTGGTTGCCCCCTCACTGCCCCCACTGCAAGCCTGGTCACCCCCACGCAGCCTGCTGTTTGGTCATCTGTCCAGTCATTTAGGTCATGACGGCCCCTGACTTTTTATATATTAGGATGCTCTTCTTTTCCATCTCTCCCAAGGCAGGACTACAATCCAGAAATCCTGACACTGAGCTAGGTTCTCTACCCTAATGTGGCAGGTTTAGGGTGCAGGTGCTTGAAATAAAGATTGTGTGTTGGGAAGAGGGGTTGGGGGGGACACATTATGATTTAGGATCTGGGAAACATGTAGCAGCATACTGCTTATCTCCCAAAAAAAAAAAATTCTATGACCTCAGACCTGGTTATTTATATATTACTGCCCTTGGAAACATTGATGTTGTTGAGCCTTTCCTGTGTTTTTCTTCTGTTTGTTCTTTTATTGATTTTTAGACAGAGGGAAATGGAGAGGAAGAGAGAGATAGAAACGTCTATGTGAGAGTGCCTCCTGCAGGCCCCCTACAGTCACCCTTCCCAACCAACCCAGCCACACTGGCCAGGATGAGCCTTCTTCTATTTTAATTTACATCCTTAGAGCTGCTGAGAGAAGGGGTAGGTCTCATGGTGGAGACCACACAGGTGGGGGGAACACTTTTTTCCCTCCAAAACTATAAGAGAAAGTTTACTTAGGAAGTCACAGAGGTAGCAGAAGGGAGCCATAGAAGACATGAACTAAGGATAAAAGTTACAGAGGTAAAAGAAGGGCCCTTGGAGCTTCGGAGAGAGAGGCAAGGAAAGCGTGCCCGGGGAAGGGGATGGGGAAGGGCACAGTGTGCTCCCCAGAACCACTGGTGTGGAACACATTTTTACACGTACATGGTTGTCTGGCCCCTCCATATAAACCCGTAAGGGGGGGGGGGGAACCACATCATCATGTTCATTATTGTCACTGCAGCACCTAGAAGAGACATGGTGCCTACACATGCACTTGATAAGCAGGGTGGTTCAAGTGAAGAGAAACTGACTACAAAATCTAGATTGTTCATAGTTTGAGAGAGATATGGAATGAGATTAATAATCAAAAACCCAAACTGTGTAGCAGCTACCTCTAAGCTCTAGTTGTTTGTTGTTGGGGGTTGATTTGTTTGTTTGTTCATTTGTTTGTTTTCCTAAACTCTGATTCTGAAAAAAACAAAAAAAACAGATTTCTTCCTAAATGAGAAGATAACCAGCATCAGAAGAAAATAGTAGTAACTTCAGACCGAACTGAAACTCCTAGTATGGCCCTTTCATTAAATGCACAAAATTGGAAGCACCAAACTTCATCACAATCACTTGTTAATAAAACAGAAAGATGAAGAATTTTAATAATATTTTATTTTATATTTTTTAATTGATTTCAGAGAGGAAGGGAGAAGGAGAGAGAGAAAGAGAACTATGCTGAGAGAGACCCATTGATTAGCTGCCTCTTGCATGTCTCCTACTGGGGATTGAGCCCACAACCCCAGACACATGCCCTGACCAGAATCGAACCATGACCTCCTGGTTCATAGATCAATGCTCAAGCACTGAGCCATGCTAGTTGGGCAAGAATATTTTAAATGCTTATACTTTGTCTTCCAAATTCACTTTTGTGCAAAACACACTTATGCAAACATAATATGAATATATAAAGCATTTATTTATTTAATGGCTGCTTTGCTGTAAAGATTCTTCTTCACTTGGGAAACCACATGTTTTACACATTTGTTCCTGATGATGTTAACTTCAAACGCACATAGCGTATAGTGGTATCTTCAAGCTTTCTGATCACACCTTCAAACCTCAGCGGCTTATCATTTCACAGCATCATGATATTCTTCCTGTCCTGGGCTGAAGTAAATAATGTCTAGAGTAAACACCAGCTCCTCAGGAAAGGCGGTCTACATCATTCTATTGGGAGCAGTCACCTCACCTGGCCAGGTTCTCACCTCCGTGGTGAGACCTTTATGTCACTGAGCGATATTAAATTTTCTGGCTCTAATCATTATGCCACTGAGCAATGCTAATACCTAACCTTTATGCCACTGAGCAATACTATATTTCCTGGCTCTAAAACCTCAAAAGACCTCTTGTTTGAGGTTTCCTGCACCCATAATTAGCTACTTCCTTTGTCCTTCCTGTCTTTGAAGGGATTAAACAAACAAACAAACAAACAAAAAAACCCCTCATAGATACAGACAACAAATATGGTGATTACCAGAGGAAAGGGTTGGGGGAGGTAGAGGTAAAGAGGGGATAAATAATGGAGACTTGGTTTGGGTGGTGAACACACAATATACATAAGATGTATTATAGAATTGTGCACCTGAAACCTATATCATTTTATTAATCAATGTCAGCTTTAATTAATTCAATAAATAAAAATTAAAAATAATAAATAAATAAATAAATGCTATTTTACTACTGGAGAGCAAAAATCCTCTAAATTGTCCTACCTGGCCTTAGCAGCCAAACAGTAACCATCTTTCCTTCAATTTCTAAGTAGCTAAATGAGAGTGAAACCTCAAGAAATAAGTATGAAAACATAATGGCCAGCCCTACCCAGTTTGGCTCAGTGGATAGAGCATTGGCTTGAGAACTGAAGGGTTCCAGCTTCAATTCCCATTAAGAGCATGTACCTCAGTGGCAGGCTCGATCCCTGGTCAGGGTATCGGGAGGCAACCAATCGATGTACCTCTCTCACATCAATGTTTCTCTTTTCTCCCCCTCCCTTCCACTCTCTCTAAACATGAAAAAATATCCTTGAGTGGGAGTTAACAAAAAATAATAATAACAATGGCCAAAGGGATTTTCAGATGACTATTTGGGTTTTGTGAATAGAATAGAGTCTATTCACAGGTTAAAAGAGAAAATAGTTCTGTGAAGCAGTCCAATAATTAAGAATTTTGATTCTCAATATTCTTGCCAAAGTATCACATAGTTCAGACACTAACATCACCCTGAAAGCACTCATTTACCTTTCCTGTTTATTTTTATTAATTTTTTTTTGGGGGGGGGGATGTTCTATTTCAGCTCATTACCACGCAATGCTAGAAAACAGATTATTAAAATAGTCAATAAACTTAAAATTTACTCAAAAACCTGCATGTGTATAGCAGTTTTACTCACAATTGCCAAAATTTGGAAGCAACCATGCAACTAAAATGTCCTTTCATAGGTGGAGGGATAAAGTGTGATAAATCCAGATAACAGAATATTATTTAGCACTAAGAAGAAATGAGCTATCAAGCCGTAGGGCATGAGGAAACTTATATATGTACTAGAGGCCTGGTACATGCACCAGTGGGGTCACTCGGCCTGGCCTGCACCCTCTCACAATCTGAGAGCCCTCAGGGAATGTCAGATAGCTGATTTTGGTCCAATCCCCACAGGCCCAATCCAGACAGGAGGGAGCCCGATCCTGTACATAATCATCTGTCCCCTGGTGGTCAGTGCATGTGTTAGCAACTGGTCGACTGGTCATTCGGTTGTTTAGGCTTTTATATATATAAATTACTAAGTGAAAAGTCCATCTGAATATGCTAAATACCATATAATTCTAACTAAATAACATCATGGGAAAGATAAAACTATGAAGACAGTAAAAAGATCAGTGGTTGCCAGGGGCTGACAGTAGGGAGAAATGAATAGGTGTCGCACAGAAGACTTTAGAGCAGTGAAAACACTGTATGATACTATAATGGAAGATACATGTCACTATACATTTGTCCAAACCCATAGAATATACACCAGAATGAACTTTAGTGTAATCTGTGGGTTTGGGGTGATCATTATGTGTCAATGAAGGTTCACCAACTGTAACAAATGTACCAGTCTGGTGGGAGATGTTGATAATGGGGAAGACTGTGTATGTGTGGAGGAGAAGGGGTATATGGGAAATCTCTGTACCTTCCTCTCAACTTTGCTTTGAAGCTAAAACTGCTCTAAGTAAAAGTCTTTTTAAAAAATCATACGCCCCTGACCAGTTTGGCTCAGTGGATAGAGCATTGGCCTGCTGACTGAAGGGTCCCAGGTTCGATTCCAGTCAAGAGCACGTACCTTGGTTGCGGACGCATCCCCAGTAGGGGGTGTGCAGGAGGCAGCTGATCAATGTTTGTCTCTCATCGATGTTTCTAACTCTCTATCCCTCTCCCTTCCTCTCAGTAAAAAATCAATAAAAATATTTAAAAATAAATCATACGGATCAGAGGTTGAACTTATAGCATAATCTATGTTCACAGTCTCATACATTTCAAATCAAAATAAAGTAATCTAATAGGTTATATAAAACCAGAGGCCAGGTACATGAATTCATGCAATCGGAGGTGGGGGGTGCCTCAGCCTGGCCTGCACCCTCTTGCAGTCCGGGAACCCTCGGGGGATGTCCGACTGATGGCTTAGGCCCACTCCCCTGAGTAGTCAGACATCCGTAGCACTGCCGCGGAGGCAGGAGAGGCTCCCGCCACCGACACTGTGCTCGCCAGCCTTGAGCCCGGCTCAGGGCTTCTAGCTGAGCAGCATTCCCCCTGTGGGAGTGCACTGACCACCAGGGGGCTGCTCCGGAATTGAGCATCTGCCCCCTGGTGGTCAGTGTGCATCATAGCAACCAGTCATTCCCCATTGGTCAATTTGCATATTAGCCTTTTATTATATAAGACTAGGGGCCCGGTGCACGAAATTCGTGCACTGGGTGTGGGGGGTGGTGGGGGGAGTGTCCCTCAGCCCAGCCTGCCCCCTCTCACATACTGGGAGCCCTCAGGCGTTGACCCCCATCACCCTCCAATCACAGGATTGGCCCCTTGCCCAGGCCTGTCACCTCTGGCCTAGGCGTCCGGCCCCGGCAGCGGGGATCTGCAGTGGCAGCGGAGAGTGCCGCGAACGCGCGGGCTCCGCCCCTGCCCCTGCAGGATGCCTCTGGCTGAGGCATCCGGCCCGGGCAGCGGGGACCCCCAGCTGCAGCGGCCCCACGATCGTGGGCTCCACTTTAGGCCCAGGCAAGGGGCCCCTAGCTCCTGGGACTGCCAGCTTCGACCATGCCCAGCTCCCATTGCTGGCTCCACCCCTACTTCCTGCTATCACTGGCCAGGGCAGAAAAGGCACCTGATTCTCTGATCATGGCTGGGGGGCAGGGCAAAGGCGGCCCCAGGGCCACCTTTGCCCTGCCCCCCATCTCTTAGCTCCCCCCTGGGTTTCCGATCACTGTCAGTGGCAGGGGGCTTCTTCCTGCTTTCCCTTTCGCCTCCCTGCATTGTGCCTACATATGCAAATTAGCCGCCATCTTGTTGGCAGTTAACTGCCAATCTTAGTTGGCAGTTAATTTGCATATAGCCCTGATTAGCCAATGAAAAGGGTATCGTCGTACGCCAATTACCATTTTTCTCTTTTATTAGTGTTGATAATCTCAGCTATCATTTATATTCATATTTAAAATGTCCATGTGAATGAACTTGAAATGTCTGGCTACACTCTTAGTTTTAAGAAGCAGAGGCACTGCCCTAACCGGTTTGGCTCAGTGGATAGAGCGTCAGCCTGAGGACCGAAGGGTCCCAGGTTCGATTCTGGCCAAGGGCATGTACCTTGGTTGCGGGCACATCCCCAGTAGGGGGTGTACAGGAGGCAGCTGATCAATGTTTCTCTCTCATCGATGTTTCTAACTCTCTATCCCTCTCCCTTCCTCTCTGTAAAAAAATCAATAAAATATATTTAAAAAAAAAAAAAAAAGCAGAGGCACAAAAACCAGAAACTCAAAATAAAAATATATAAACAAATAAAATAGAAGCGTAGAGCCTGCCAGATAATCTTGTTTCTCACCAGTCCTCTTTGCTGTGCTGTATTTGTTGCTTTGGTTGATCCAGGTTAAACTCTTCTACTCACACTATATATGAGAAATCAGTATCACAGTTAGGCCACATTCAAGACACGGCCTTATCCAGTGTGTTTGAATATACGGTATAAGTATGCACATATGCAAAATTCATGGTAATCAAAAGGTTTCCATAGCAATAGAAATTAAAATCTCCCATCTCAGATTGTTACAAAGAAAAATAATCTGAAGGCAGTAAGACAACCAGTTCAATTAACTTTTACAAAGCACCTACTACGTGGGAAAGACTGTGCTAAATGCTGAGTAGTGACACTATATCCCATGAAGAGGCAAAAGGAGGGAGGGGTCGCTGTACCAACACTTGGAATAGATGTTTGCTTATTGCAAAGTACTCCTTTATTATGGGACACTGGGGTGGGGACAAGTATCTGCTGACCCAAGTACTATAAAAATTGTTTCTCATAAAACTAATGTTGCACAAAATTCGATTTTTAATGATCATTGTCTACCAGCAGCTTACAATCAAGGGCCAGTTCAAACAGGTATAAGAAAATCAGAGACACTATAAAACATTTATCCTAATGACCAACCTTGGTTTGAATATAAGAATTTAGTAGGCAGTGGGGATAGAGTATAAATAAATCAGCACGACAGGGAAGTTAGAGAATGGGGACAAAGTGTTAATATGTTAAACATTTTTTTAATTAAGAACTATTTCTCCCCAACCTTGCTTAGTCTTGAGTGGATCATCTTATTCAACTGGAGCCACAGAATAAAGATTATTTTGAGGAGCAACCAAAAATTGTGGGCCTACATGAGGCTCAAAGGGTGACTGTTTCTCCCTTTTTTCTGACAGCTAAGTGTTAAGAGAATTATAAAATGATTTTATACTGCATATCCATCAAGGTCTACATCTTTTTTTTTTTTTTCACTTGTGGACATTTTAATGAACTTCTCTCCACGTAGCTTCAAGCTACCCAGACACAGGCCTCACCAACACCCTTAATCTTCTCCTCAGCTCTTCTGCTAAAGAATTTAGCCTTCACAATGACGGGCTGCTTTGGGAGCTTTCCCTTCTCCAGAACTTTGAAGTAGCCTGATTGTACAATATCAATGATAGGAGCAGCTCCAGTCTTGTTTTTGGCATTTACCGAGTTTGCTCACTGACCGAGGTCCATAGTTTATCTAGCCTGACAGTTGGGCAGGAACTCTAGTTCCTCTCTAAGTGGTAACGCTTCATACCAAGTTCCCCAAAGTAGCCTGGGTGATATTGGTCGAAGTTGGTCCTGTGATGACGCAAGCCACCAGCATTACCTCGGCCCCCGGGGGGCTTCCTGTGCTTGCCGATGCAGCTCTGGCCATGGCTCACGTAGCCCTGAAGTTCCCGGGTCTTCCTCAGTCTGGATGGCATGTTGATGGCCGAGATGCCAGGGCCAGGCTCTTTCGAAGTCTCGAGGTTTACATCTTGAGCAGAAATGTTTATTTTCACATAAGGAACCTAAAGGTGATAAAGTGGTCTTACACAGTGGAGATCAGGTGGCTTTCCATGGCAACTGTGAGGATGGCCATGCATCTTCATGCAATGTAAAGGACCAGACAGCACTCCACGGCAAGCAGGCTACCAAGCCATGCTCTAGAGCTACTGTCCAAAGGGTCGCTTCAAGCCACATGTGACTATCTAAATTTAACCAACATTAAATAGCACTAAAGAAAAGTCGTCTATTGGCACCAATTATACCAGGTATTCTACCCTTAAGTGAAAAGTCAGCAACAGGATATGATTTATTATAAGACTTATTACAGTTCAAAAAATTCAATTATAAAATCTAGATTGGCATATGAATGTTCATTTTATAATTGTCTGAAAATTTTCATAACACAATGTTGGAAAAAATGTCTTCTAATAAACTCAGTTACACTAGACAAATCTCAAGTACTCAGTAGCCACACGTGGTAGCTAGTGGCCACTAATGGACTGCACAGTCACAGAATATTTCCATAATCTCAAAGACGTTTACTGGACAGAGCTGCTCTCGTCTAGCTGTTCAGGAGCCCAGGCAAGACTGCTGAGACTAATTCTTCACCTTAAGGTCAGGTCCGACTAGTCCCTGGGGCAGGTGGTTCATACTAACAGCACTACACATTTTTAAAGAGTAACAGAATACTAGGGCATGGTTACTGACAGGAGAAGAAATGAAAGGTCAAGTCTATTAGGCAAAGGTTGAAGAGAACTAGGAAATATGAGTGGGACCTGTGCTCATTGGGAGTTAAAATATAAATATATAGGTATACATTTAAGTCTAAACGTTTAATAATTTTTAAGCTAAGAACTCATTTAGTTCCAACAGAGATACAAAATATGTATTTGTGAAATAAGGAATAAGAGCATAATACAAGATAACTTGGTATATTGACTTTACCTTTGTAATCCTTGAGGAAATCACTGCTTTTACCAAAAACATTTACAAGTGAATACTCCCTAAGAATCTGTGATAAACGAAAAAAAACAAACAAACAAACAAAAAAACCCAGAGCCTTCTGTGAACAACCTCTATAATTACCAAAACCTTAAATCCCATCGGGTATGGAAGAAATAAGGGAAGATCTACAATTGCCTTTATCTTTTTCTTTTTTTTTTAATTTTTTGCCTCTAATGTGCCTGATACCTTTATTCTGGATACATATTCCTACCTGAAAAAATTTCTGCCAACACATGTGCCTCCTACAACAATTTTTATTATCTTTAAATGGCAAGAGACACAGTCTCCTGAAAGAAAGCACTCTCCATCCAGGTTTGGTAAGTTTTATTGAAGCAAAATTTCAACAAAAGGTGGCTTTTATTTACAGAATTCAATGCGTGTGGGGACTGTCCAACCATCTTGGACACAAGTAAAAATAAGCATTAAGCCTGTTTATGTATTTTATTATTTTCAGTTTGCATTAAAAAAAATCTGTTTGCTTCACATTCATAGAAATCCCAATATTATAAATGACAAATAAACCCTCCCTTACTCATCCTTTAATTAAATATAAAAATAGCTATAAAAAGCATAATTCAGATAGGTTTAATCTTGAAATGTAATCCAATAAGACTAAAAACTAAACATTTCAGGTCCTGTACCAAATAGTAAAATACTCGAAGGCCTTCGGGATCCCTAAAATTGAAAGAGATCAAAGTTACTTTTTTGTTCCTAAAATGCAACAACATAATTCTATAAATTAATTCCTAAAACAAAACAATAATCTAAAACAAATTAAAGGAATGCATCTTTTCTGTAAGAGAAAAAATAAAAAATTTTCTTTACCAGTATTTCATATTTAAAGTGTTTATTTTCTTATAATAGCAATGCATCACAAAAATGTATAAAGCAGATAAAATTATAAAAATAGAAAAAATAATGTTCAAAATACTATATAATGTCACTTTTCACAGAATAACTATAAACATTTTGGTGTTTCTCTATTTTCTTTACTAATTAAAATAATCCCTGTGCCCTTTTTTATTGTTGTTAATCCTCACCTTTTCCATTGATTTTTAGAGAGTGGAAGGATGGGGAGAGACCGAGAGAAACATGGATGTGAGAGAGAGACTCCCACACATGCCTGACCAAGACCAGGGATTAAGCCTGCGACCAAGGTACGTGTCCTCGATCAGAATCAAACCCTGTACCCTCAGTCCATAGGCCAAAGCTCTATCCAATGTGCTAAACAAGCTAGGGAAAATTATTCCCTGTGCCCTTTTTAACATTACTTTCTCCATTACATTAAAAAGAACTCACAAATAATTTTTAATCAATTTAACAGTTCTCTCCTTATTAGACATTTGGACATTTTTCCAATTATAAATAAGGGTTCAATGACCATCTTTATGAATAATAAAGCTTTTTCATTATCCTATATAAAGCCCTAATATGCAAATTGACCAAATGACGGAACAACCGGTTGCTATGATGCGCACTGACCACCAGGGGGCAGACACTCAATGTAGAAGCTGCCCCCTGGTGGTCAGTGCACTCCACTGCAGGTGGGCAGTAAGGAGCAAGGGGTCCTGGACTGCAAGAGCCCCAGACTGCAAGAGGGATGTCTGACTGCCAGCTTAGGCCCAATCCCCATGAGGAGCGGGCCTAAGCCGGCAGGCAGACATCCCCCGAGGGGTCCCAGACTGTGAGAGGGTGCAGGCCACGTCTGAGGGACCACCCCCCGTCCCCGCCACCGATTGCATGAATTTCATGCACTGAGCTTCTAGTTTGAGAATATTTTCGCAGAATAGACACTCAGAAATGAAATTACTACAGTGAAGATGGGTGAAAATTTAACAAAATATTGATGGCTTTTGTAGCAAATTATCAAATTGCTTTCTAAAAAACATGTACCAATTTATAATCCTAGTAGGGTATGAATGCCGTACCCTCACCAACTATGGGAAAATAAATTTGATAATTTAAAAGTATCTGGTCAGTCTTTATGAACATAGCCTTTTATACCCGATAGTAATTAGGCATTCATTCCTCTCTCCTCTAATAAATATTCATAAAGTCTCTATTATGTGCCAGGCACTGTGCTAATTTTGGAAATACACAAGGTTCTCATGGAGTTTACATACAAACCAGTAAAGCAAACAAATAAGTTATTACAATTTAGAATGATAGGAAAAAAAGGACACCAGGAGGACATTTTAAAGGTAAAGGGTGAAAAAAAAAATTAAATTAAAGGTAAAGAGTGGAAAGAAATAAATGCAGAGGGATTTTTCAGGCAAAAGCAGACAGGGAAACACAACTTAGGAAGACATACCTAGCTAAAGCCATTAAGCTATACTGGATTTTTTTTTTATTCCTCTGAAGACTAAATCCAAGGAGGAGAATGATGTGATGTGGAGCGAAGGAGGCTGATATGCAATAACAATTTCTTTTAAATTTTGTGAGTGTCCAAATTTTTTTACAAAGTAGGTAATAAAATTTGGGCATTATTATTCATAGTTATAAGATTAAGATTTTTTTGTGTAAATCAATAAATACACTGCTACCTTCTTTGACAGCAAGTCTTTAATGACATAAAAATCAGAATTTCATCTGTATAATAAACAGACAGGGTGCCAATGAAATAATCTTAGCAAACTCGCTATAGTTCTAAAATGAACCTCTCCAATAAATTTTATCAATTAGTGAAAATGCTTTAACATACTCACTTTGACTGATTTACATCAATAAGAGAACCTATTTTTGATGTAGTAAAAGAAATGTGCTCATCTCCAATTACAATTTCAAGCTCCTGAAGAAAATAAAGAAATATAATTAAATGTAGAAATCCATCCCAGAGATATCTATATTCTTGATACTAAGGGGGTCCCAATTTTAGCTGCAGGTTTTCTAACAATAATAGAGAAGGGCAGGTGGGACATAATCTGTTAGGCATAAACTGTGTCTATAAAATAAAACAATAAGAACTTCAACACCTGCACAGGAGTCCCCCAGTATTATAACTACCAAAATTACTCTGCAGAGATCTAATAAATATACTAAAAAATGAATGACATACTTAAAAGTGACACACAATTATTTCTTATATCAAGTAAACATTAAAGGCATCACTTTGAAGCACAATATTGTAAAAATAATACGGTTTTACGCTTACTTATAATAAATAAAAACCCATTTACCCTTTTCACCAGGCTCTAAAAATTAAATGCATAATATTAATAATAGTACTATACTTTAATATTATCAGTAATCTCTAAAATACGCTTATCAAATAGGCTTTATTAGACTACTTTTACAACTATGAAATCCAAGACTCAGAAGTCATAGGAAAAAACTTGTTTATAAACTGACTAGAGGCCCGATGCACGGAATTCGTGCATGAGTAGGCTCCCTAGGCCTGGCTGGCGATCAGGGCCGATCTGTGGGGTAACCAGTGGGGTGATAGGGGGCCCCCACTGGCACCTGCTTTGGCCGACCTGGTGCCGCCTGCTCGCTGGCTCCACCCCCCGCCACCACTGCCTGTCACCTCCCTCTGCAGGGCGACCGGCAGGGAGATTTGGGGCCCCTGCTGTAACCTGCCTTGGCTGGCCTGGGGCCTGCAGGTTGGAGGCAGCTCCTGCATTGAGCATCTGCCCCTGGTGGTCAGTGTGCATCATAGTGACCGGTCGTTCCACTGGTCATTCCACCGTTTGGTCGATTTGCATATTAGGCTTTTATTATATAGGATATTTGAATCGTGAACTGTAAGACTGAAAGATTGATACACTTTGACTTCACAAAACATCAAAATTAAAAACTACTAAATTAAACATAACATAATGTAGATGTTCCCAGTGTGCCATAATTATTGTATAATTTTTTTTCTATATTTTATCTGCAAACCTAAAACCAACAAATAAGAGACTATATCTGTGGTCATTTTTCAAGTTAAATAACAGATGCCGTTGAAGGCTGATCAGAAGACTTAAAGACCGACAGACAATTTCTGAAGCATGTCTAATCCTCCCCAATGACCAAAACACAAGACCACATCCTCAAGTGGGTAGATAAACTAGATTCTCCCTGCGTATAAAAGAGATATACAGTTTACTACTTATTGTTTCTGTTTTTTGTACATATGCACATATGCATAAAACAGATCTAAATTTATTTTTTAAAAGTGTTTGCAATGCATAAATACTATTAACTATTATGTTTGCTTCCTAAATAATGTTTCTTTAAATAGAAGAGTTAAATTACTACTACAGAGGGTCAACATCTGTTAAGATTTCTCCACATTTTCTTCTAGTCGAAGGTATTACAAACAAAAGTGAAATTAAATGTTTCTTCCTCCAAGGGTCATTATCTCTTTTCTCCAAGCGTTGAAAAGCCCAATTTAGGAATTAAACTATCTTTCTACTGAGGAAATCAGCCTTCAGAACTCTTCAGAAGCCCTCTGAGATACATCAGTTGCTCTGAAGAGAGTATGAGAGGCAAAGGCAGTGGTCAGCCTGAACAAAGAAACCTATCAAATCCCTCTCTGGGGCAAGAGATGAAAATAAGAGTTTTCAAAGTTATAAAGGAAATGTTACATAGTCAATGAAAAACTTAAATCCCAAATTTAACAAATACCTATACTTATTCCTAAAAAAAAGTAATTAACATGTAATAGAAATTACTCACAACAGTGTGAAAACATCCTAGGGGTGGCTATAGAAGACTGATCAGAAAGATGTCTAAATTTAGAGCTATATATCAACTCCTTTACTACTAGGAGGTAGCACAGAAAATGAGGAAAAGAAAAAAGAAAATTTACCAGTTGTAAAAGTAGTCTAAAATAAAAAACTAAGGAATCAATGAGTGGCTACTATAAATAAATAAGGAGAAACATAACAATGATATTATCAATTTTAATATTTATGCATTTAAGGAATCATTATATACAAACCTGTCGGCCAACCCTGTCAGGGGGAGGCCACAAGGCATCATCTTCTTTTGTAATTTCGCTGTCATCAATAATTCTCTTCAGTTCTTCCATTACACTCTTGTGTACATAAGCCTGAAAATAAGTTGCAATAAAATTTCATGATGCCTCTCTATTTCTTCCCACGACTCAGAAGGAAATGATAAAATGGAGTTACAAACCCTAACTATTAAAAGAGAATATCAAAGAAAAATTTAATTCTGATTCCAAAGTATAACATCAGCTAGAATCATTCATCCTTCTTATCATGTTTCTTCGCTCTCTTGCCCTTTCTTTTCACTCTTCACATCACTTAGCCCCTTTTAAAACCTGTAGTCTGTCCTGGTAACATGGGACTCAAATCTCTCCAAGTGGTTAATGGTGACAACAAAAAAATCTATGAGTTGAACAGAGACAAAGTACACATCATAGTGACTGAACTTTTTCTTTTTTTTTTTTAAATATATTTTATTGATCTTTTAACAGAGAGGAAGGGAGAGAGACAGAGAGTTAGAAACATCGATCAGCTGCCTCCTGCACATCTCCTACTGGGGATGTGCCCGCAACCCAGGTACATGCCCTTGACCGGAATCGAACCTGGGACCCTTCAGTCCGCAGGCCGACGCTCTATCCACTGAGCCAAACCGGTTTCGGCTGAACTTTTTCTTATCTCTAACTTTTAAGCCTTTCTTTTAAAATTCTTAGTGTGCTTAAATCATGATTATCATTTTAAATAGTGAATAAAAAGACAAATTAATTATAAAATGAATTAAATGATATGTTCAAATGTGGGACTACAGCTTAATATATTCAGATTGCTTCTTTTATTGTTACAGATGCTACAATTATATCTAATTTAAGCAGAATTCCTTTTCAACACATAAATTGGCTTCTTCTTTACAATACAGCCTTATATATACTTTTGTAAATTCAACAGACATAAGGAAAATGGCTAACTGTAACAATTAGACATTCCAAAAGAACTTACCTCTTTTCTGATCATGACATCATTTTTGTAATTGCTATTGTTGGCATATCTAAGCTTTCCTGTGGGGAGTGGAAAAAAATTCAATCAAAAACTGCTAAAAAAAATAAAGAAACGACACCGTAAGCAATTTTGAAGATAAACACCATTTTATACTATTACTTTTATTAATATTTCTTCCATCCTAGCATAAGACCAATGCTAGAATGTAGACATTCAAAAATTGCTGGTAAGTTCGCTGCAGTTGAAGCTAGTCAATTTTTTTAATATCCGATGCCTTTGATATAATTTTTAAATACCCAATATAATTTTTTAAATATTCAATATAATTTTTAATATTTGATGCCTCAATATAATGGGAAGGCCATTTTAGGGCCCATTTTCTTAAGCTATGCCTTGATCTAGACATAGACAAAGAAACAAACATTCCTTTTAAAGTTTATTTTTATGTCTGTATTGGTGCTGATTAACCCAGCGCATTTAATCTAACCAGTAAAACAACCTTAAAAGGTAGGTTTTATTCTCCCACATACTCCTAGTTGAGTAACTTGCTTAGGGCCACACAAGATTCAGATCTAGTTCTACCTTCCTCGAAAACTCATGCTTTCCCCATTACTCCAAAATGTTCTTTTAATCATTTTCCTTCAAATTAATGTACGCATAATGACAATGTTAATATTTTAGATTTGTGATTAGGAAGCACACAAAGCTCCTCGATAAAAGTCCGTCAGTTTGTTAACTGATCTATATTTAATTTTAATCCATCATGACTTGTACGCCCTGATGCATGCTTCTCCTCATGGCTACTCAGTTACCCAGGTAAACATGTAATGTGGTCCTGATCCTTTAAAATGAAAGGTAAAGCCTGGCAGGTGCCGCTCAGTGGTTGAGCGTGGACCTATGAACTAGGACAGTGGTTGGCAAACTGGGCTCCCGAGCCACATGCGGCTCTTCCACAAAATACCACGTGTGGGCACGCACATACAGTGCGAAACTTCGTGGCCCATGTGCAGAAGTCGGTTTTCAGCTTGGGTGAGTCTATTTTGAAGAAGTGGCGTTAGAAGAAGTGGGGGGGTGTCGTCCGTCGGGCAACAGGAGACACCCGAAGGCGGGCCGCGGGATACCAACGCGGGGGAGGCGCACGCGATTCATGCAGGAGTTGAGTGAGACTGGCTACAAGACGAGTGTGGATGGGAGAGTTGGAAAGGGTCGACCTCAGCTCTCAATCAGATTGAGGGCGTTTTCAGCAAAGGCCAGCTTAGGAGTACCCTAATTAAGTTAATAACAATGTACCTACCTATATAGTTTAAGTTTAAAAAATCTGGCTCTCAAAAGAAATTTCAATCATTGCACTGTTGATATTTGGCTCTGTTGACTAATGAGTTTGCCAACCACTGAACTAGGTAGGAGGTCATGGTTGGATACCCTGTCAGGGCACCTGCCCAGGTTCGTCTGATCCCCCAGTAGGGGGCGTGCAGGAGGCAGCCAATCAATGATGATTCTCTCATCATTGATGTTTCTATCTCTCTTCTTCTCCCTTCCTCTCTGAAATCAATAAAAATATATTTAATAAATAAATAAAAATAAAATACAGTGGTCGGTACAATTAAAATAAAATGCTAGGTAAACCTAATGAGGTGAGCCCCGTAGGAATCACTGGTTTGTGACTCACTCTTTTTGATGGAAGTGTACAGATGTTGTGGTGGTAGATAAATAGATGAGAACCACTATTCTGGCATGAAATTTCCCAAATAACATTAGACTACTTAATTTATGTGACTGACAAAAAGAGATATGGACAAGCTGAAAACTACTCATAGGCAAAGGCACTGAAAACAGTATCACATAAAAAAAGGATCGAGAATTCATATAAATTGGCTCCTTTTCTAAATGTAAAAGAAACATAGGGAGAATAAGGTGATTACAGTTTCTAAATCATTGCAGGGTTGTCCTTACCATGAGTTCTGCCTAAAGTGCCTGACACTCTTCCCCTTTCCTAATATGTGATCCTGCCCTAATTTGTCTTTCATACCCTCACGGAACTTTGTCCAAAACATGAGCACTTAACATCCATACTGATTTATGGCCTGAGTCATGTCTGTCCCGCCCACCAAGGCATACTTCCTCGCCGGAAATGAAAGAGTCTTGTTCATTACTGTACCCTCATTTTTGTATTTACATGCTGCCCAACACATAATGGGCATTCAAAACAGAGAAGTCTGTGCAGCTGGACTGTCCTTGTTGCAAGAAGAAGGGTTCAATATACAATAACACTCTCTAAAAAGAATCAGAGACGTCACAGGTAAGATGTGCTGCATGCCTTATGGGCATAGGCAGTCTTACCTCGCCCTTTGCTCAAGCTGCCCTGTCTCCGCCCCCACCCCCACCCCCCGCGCCTCGCTCCCTACCCCCCGCCCCGCTTTCCCCGCCCCCCCCCCCCCCCCCCCCCCCGCAGAAGCTAAGAAACCACCTATTTCAAGAGTCATTTCAGCTGTCACCTTCTCCGGGAAGCTTTCCTTACTCCTTCCGGTGGAACTAACCACTCCCCTTTTTTGCACTCTGAATGCATCCTATGTGAAAGACCCCAAGAACACGTCATCACGCTCATCTTTCCACACGCTGGGCTCCTCCCCTTCAGGGCGGGGCTCATTCTTTTTCCTAGACACGCACTCATGGCGCCGGAATGAATAAGATGAATGAATGGGTCGCCCACAGATTATTAGCCCACAGAGCATCTGAAGCATCCACGGGACCACCGCTCGCCGGGGATGTCTTACAAATGCTCACGCATGAGGTGGACAAACCAGATGCCCCGGAGGCCCTTCCCGGCGAGCGGACTCCGGATGCCCATTACCGTCGGTTCAACTGCAGGTCGCATCGGCCGGGACTAGCCTGTCCGGATGAGTTCACACCGAGTAATTCTCTTACCTCAAAACCTCTGTATGCCTCCTGTATTCCCCAGCTCCTACGACACGGGCCCAGCCCCCGAGTCGCTCGCACACCCGCCCCGCCCCGCCCCGCCTCCCCGCGGGCTCCCCGCCCGCTTCCCGGGCTGGCGCCGCGCAGGGGGCCGCGGGGCGGCCGCTCGTCCGCTCGTCCGCTCACCGTCCGGCCGGAACTCGAACTCCAGAAACTCGTGTCCGAACTTGCCCTTGTGCCCTACGTAGTAGCGCAGGTAGAAATCGCTGGCCATAGCCATTTTCCTCGCAGAAAGCCCGCCGTAGCCTCGGCCAACGTGCCGCCGGGCGCCTGGCAGTGACGTCAGCGCCCAGGATAGTGCGTCACTGCGGGCGCGCCTCGCTGGCCTCCGGGTCTGGGCTGCTATCGCGGGAGGGACCTGACCGCACCGGAGCGGGTAGCTCAGCTTCGGGTTAGTGCGGACAGTCATGTTATTTTTAAAATTACGTAAATCACATTATACTGGCCAAAGCACAGAAGGGTGAGCAAATGACAGCATTTTTATGGGCCGGGAACGGAGGATCGCACGTCGCATTTCCTCGTCGGGTCCTGGGGCGTTTTGTGAGTGGGGCGTGGCCTTTCCCCATTAACTGGTGGGTAAAGCTAAAGCCCGAAATCGGATTGTAAGGCTTGGATACGACCCCTTTCCTGCTGCATTTCTACCTAAAACAGTGCTCTCCCTTTGGACAACGCGAGTCATCGGGCAACTTGAAGCCTATAAATAATAGAGACAAAGAATCCCAAAATCGCAGCAGTTATGGGCGATCAGGCAGGCAGGCAGGTCTCAAACACAAGGTCTGAAAATTTGAAAGCACATTGAAACTAAAAATCCCGACAGTCATAGTATGAAAACAGTTCCTTTCAATAGGAAAACTCCATTCAGTCAGGGCTCATCTTTAGCGGCCTGGGGAGCTGTGGCAGTGACTTAGTGTGGGGTGGGCTTTGAAGGATGGGAAAAGACAAGATGAACTTTACAATCTATATTTCAAACAGCACACAGAGTAATCCTGTCTATTGATGACCTTTGACTTTCAGTGGGGTGTAGTAAAATGAGTGACAGAAGACCTGAGATTCATTCCCAACACTTCCCTCTACCTAATCTCGGTTAAGTCACTATCTCTAAGCCTGTTTGTCCATAAACCAACTGATTATACGGCAGTCAACGTTGATAGAACTATTGAGAGGACCAAATACGATGATGGAAAATAAGGTCTCAGTTTAAACGGCATATCTTCAGGGAGCTCCCCATTTTATATTCCCCTCTATCCTATTTGTTTCTTTAAAAAAATGTTTTTATTGATTTCAGAGAGAGGAAGAGAGAAACATCAATGGGAATCGGCTTCCTCCTGCACACCTGAGCTGGTAACCCAGGCCTGTGACCTGCCCAGAATAGAACTGGTGACCTCCAGTGCATGGGCCAATGCTCAACCAACTGAGCCACACAGGCTGGGCCTCTGTTTCTTTGTAGCACTTACCACAATGTATAATTTAAGAATTCTCACACAAATATGTATATAATGTATCTTACTTTCCAGACTGTAATCGAAAGCTCTCTATTTCTTTTATTCATCACCTAGCACCATGTTTTAGCATTGTTGTCCTTAACACTCAACTTAAAATATTTACATATATTTGAATGATTAAAGAAATCTTGTGTAAATTTGACTTAAATGAAGAACCTAGAAGCAATGATGAGTTTCCATAAGACTTGATTATTTAGTACCAAGCCACTCAACCTTCCTTCTCTCTACTGCCACTTAATTTAAATTCTGACTAGTCATTGTGGTATTCCTACATATGCAAGAATCATTATTTAGTTTGATGATTCATCATGACTCCGTCAGGATTCTCACTTCTACAAAGTTGTCGACAGCCAGTCATCTTTCCTACACCAGCCTTAGATGTCCTTTCCAGAGTACCCAGAGTGAGCATTCTTTAAAATCACAGATCACATGTTCAACTGAATTGTTATCATCATGATGTTTTCATAATTTTGCAGTAGTAGGAGATTACTATCAACATCCAGAAGTTCACACAAAAATGATAACTTCAACATTTTAGTCATGTGGTAATTGACCACATGTCCTGCATCAGCATGACTGATGACCAAGCTTTTCTTCTTGGCTACAGTAGATTTTAAAAGAAAAAGGTAGGAAAGATTCTAGAATAGGAAGGGAAAAGAAAGGAAACTAACATTTATTGAGCATACATTATGTGCCAGATATCATATAAATACTTATTCTCCTTCAGTCCTCACAACAACCCTGTGAGGTAAGTATTATACCCATTTCATCCTTTTTCAGACAATGTAGATTATTTAATTTTTCTATCTTTCATTCACTTTTATCCTTCCTACTATAGAGATTCTGGCAGTTGTATATCTGAAGAGCCTACTTTCACTCAATAAATATTAATTTAATGGAATAAGTTTCACAGAATCAATGGATAATTGAAATCAGAAACTATTATCCTTCTATCTTGAATATACTTTGCGAGGCCTTGATAAAGACCTGGCCTACTAAGTATTCTTACTTGGTTTCCACCTTTCATATTTATTAAACACACACAGTATATCATTCATGTTCCTAACTGACTCTAGGCTCAGTCTCCTTAATCTTATAGGGACCAGGAAGCAAGCCTGATCAACAATATATATTGAATGCTCTTAATCATAAAATGACCTCTCCATCTTCTGGTTAAAAATAGCATAAACAGAGTTCACTTACCTCAGCATTAGATAAAAGGGGCCATCTTTCTCTTACCTGTACCCAGGGGAAACTCGGAAATCTTCCTTCGTGGTTCTCCTCTAGCCCTGCATGAAGGGATCATTACTGTGGAACTTTATGTCTTCCCTCCACCTTCTCTTTGAAGGATGACCTTGGTTCACGTCTATATCCCTGAGCAAATAGGACCTTTAATTTTCTTTCTCATCAATTCCTTTTGGGGCTTTCTATTTCCTCATGTGATTCTAATTTCTCTGGACCTTATAATAGTCTAGATAAAAGCATGTTTCAGGAGGAAACTAGCCAGTGGTAGGATGTACCAGCTTATTTGTGCCATACCCCCCTGCGAAAAAATTTTTTTTCAGATTTATAAAACCTCCTTTGCAGTGACATTATCTACCACTTCTACCCTGACTCTTTAGGATTTGGGACAACATAAATGAAACTGTTTTTCCTCTACTCTGGTGTGGAGAGTCTCACCCAGCATCATTTCACATATCTAGGAAAATATATAGGGGGAGATCCAGCTCCATGTCCCACTTCTTCCTTTATGTCCCACTAGAAAGTCCGTCCTCTCTCCTTAGAGGATTTCCAAGGGTATATGATCGCACATAAATGTTTCTTGCCCCAGGATCTTCAAAGGACGCTGTAGCTGTAGGAGAGGCTCTTTACGCTGATGCCTGCCACAGCTGCATACCGTTCAGGCACCACCAACTCTGGTACCTGCAACACAGCTTTGTCATCTGCAGTTCGAGAGGCAGCTTCTAGGCGTGAGCATAATTCTCTAACTGAAGGGCGTTTGTCCTCTTTCCAGTGCCAACAGGATTTCATAAGACTATACCTGAGAGGGAAATAAGAGAAACTGACCTCCTTGGCCAGGCAAATGTCTGAGGAACATGTCTCCTCACCTAAAAATCTTAACAAAAACAACAACCCTAAAATTCTTTAATCTACTTCTTATTGTCCTGACTCATATTCTTCCCAGAGATTAACATTCTCTTCTGCTCTTAATGTAAATCTCTTAATATCATCTTCTCAATAGGGCCCTTTTAATAATAGGAATGACTGAAGATTTCTCAGGGTACAATCAGTATGACAGAACAGTTCCCACCCCACCCCCATTCTGTTGCCAAAAGCTCAGAAGTTGTGTTCTCATCTTTAGATATTACTAACTTGAAGCATACCAAACCATTAGTACAACTTATCTACCAATAAAAGGTATATCACAGCCAGGAAAATAAGAAGTCATGGTACAGCATAGGGAGTATAGTCAATAATCTATACTAATAAAAGGGTAATATGCTAATTAGACCGGGTCGACTGGCCATCTTCCAGACATCTGACTTCCTTCCGGACAAAGCCATGGTGGTGGGGGCCGAGGCAGAGGCAGTTAGGGGTGATCAGGCCAGCAGGGGAGGGCTATTGGGGGCAAGATCAGGCCTGCAGGGAAGGGAAGTTAGGGGCAATCAGGCAGGCAGGCAGAGGCATTAGGGGCAATCAGGCAGGCAAGCAGAGAGGTTAGGGGTGATCAGGCAGGCAGGCAAAGGGGTTAGGGGCAATCAGGCAGGCAGGCAGACAGGTGAGCAATTAGGAGCCAGTGGTCCCAGATTGTGAGAGGGATGTCTGACTGCCAGTTTAGGATCCCCCAAGGGGTCCCTGATTGGAGAGGGTACAGGCTGGGCTGAGTGAACCACCCCCAACCTGGTGCACAAATTTCGTACACTGGGCCACTAGTATTGTAATAACTATGTATGGCTCCAAATGGGTACTAGACTTATCAAGGTGATCACTTCCTAAGTTATATAGATGTTCAATCACTATGTTGTACACCTGAAACTAATATATTGTATGTCAACTGTAATTGAAAAATTAAAAAATTATAAAAATATATATAAGAAGTTATGGAATAATATTATTCATCCTAATTTTGGAAAGTGTAATTGGGTTTTTCCTTCCATGAATCCAGATCATTTCCCCCTTTTATAATTTACCTTCTTCAAAAAACTGCCTTAATCTAGAAAAGTATTTACCACCTTTCATCTATCTTTTCTTCAATCGAGTTTAGAGAATGTATAATGCTGTCTGTTTTCAAACACTTTCATCATGTCCCATCCCTGCTGAAGAACCTACAGTGGTTTCCCACTACCTACCATATGAAGTAGACATCCTACCCTCTAGCTTCTCTACCACATAGGCCTTGCCTAACTGAAGCCCTCTCCTCCAGCCAAGTCAGTGTCTCACTATGCCATAGATGTGGTTATCAACACCCAACTCTGTCTTTGCACATGCTGTGCCCAACTCCTTGAATATGCTCTCTGTGGTCATCATTTCCTATGGTTTTAAATCTCAATTCCTCTGTGAAGCTTTCCCTTATAAACCTCAGTGCCCTCTGTATTTCCCACACTTGTTAATGTTGAACCAAGAGACTTTGTAAAAGATGCTACTTTAATTATACTGCTAACATTTACCAAGAGCTGACTAATATAAGACATTGGAGTGGAACTTAGCATGCATCATTTCATTTTAGTCTCACAATAACTTTGAGGTAGGATTATCATTATCCCTATCTCACAATAAGTAAACAATATAGGGTAAAGTAGCAGGATTAGCACTGAACTTATGTCTTTTTGACTCAGAGATGAATCTGAGCTTTTGGTTTCAGATATCTCCTCATCCAATGTTAAATTCTTCAAGTAGTGATCTTATCAGTTAAGTGTCTCCCCCCAGTATCAAAGAGAGCCTTTTATATATAGAAAGCCTGCAAGAAATATTTGGCAGCAATTTTATTCTAGTATACACAGCCAGTATCACAATACTGTGGATATTTATAGTTATTTATAATCTATACACTAAATGATTACTTGGACTTTACCATTTAGTGCTGAAGATTTTACAAAATAGCAAAAATTGTCATGGAAATGTATGTTAGTATATTATATTCTTTCCTGCCTTCTTATAAATAATTTAACCTTTTTGTATGTCCTATAACTATCCCTTTTTGTACTTTATTAGTCATAAAATTCTGAGTGTAATTTTTATTTTTTCCTTTTTTTTTTTTTTTTTTTTTTGTGCCTTCATGGTTCACCAGTTATCCCATTCTGCTGGCAATATTGGTTCCTCTTTCTCCTGTCTTTAAAATTTCCTCCTACGTCCTTCTACTGGTTTACTTCTAATGTGCTCAGAGCTGGAAAAATAAATAGTCAATAATTTTTAAAAGTTAAATAGTAAATACGAGCCAATGAATAATTCTGGTGCAATGGATTTTATGACAGCTATATTAGAACTAAGGCTGGCAGTCTCTGACTGAGACTGACATTTAGACAAGTAAAACCCTACTGTACTTGCATTGTATTTGGTCTGCTTCGTACCTATTTTGGAAGCTTCTGGGGGAACTAAACCAAATTTGGATTCCTAACAGAGTTCTCAGTGGTTGCCTCAACATGGTGTGTGCGTGTATACACACACACATAGATATGTACATATGATATATATGACATGAGCAGATGTATTTTCCTGCATAAGTTTGATATAGGGATGTAGATTAGCACATAAAGGGCAGCTGGGGGTGATCTCTGAAAGGGGCATGATTAATAGGGAGCAATAAAAGATTTGGAATGAGAGAAGAGTAGGCCTTAAAAGCCACTTACATGGTTTGTGTGCAGCTACTGGGTCTCTTCATGATCTTCCCTCTCTGCAGATGCTGTAGAATGCTGACAGGAGGGACTTCAGGATATGGTGGTGCCCCTGTTGGTAGGGAAAGCATGAGAGTAGCAGAGAACGTTAGGTCCTCTAGAATACAAACTATAAATCTGAAGACAACATTTTTATGTTTATGCAAGATCACTCTTGGAATTATCCTTTATCCTTTGGATTTTAAAATATCCCTGGAATTGGTAAAGTGTTGAGGAAAAAAGAAAAAAAGCAAAAAAAAAATAATTAAAAGGTGTAGAAGGATTTCATGTCAGCCCAGTTTAAACCTCAGAGATTCAACTGAAACCCCTTCTCATAGAATATGTCATCCATCACTCAAACCTACTTGCATACAGGTACATACCTAGAGTCACCATCTCATAAAGCAGGATACCAAAGGACCAGCTATAAAAGAAACAAAGTCATTTAATTAATCTCTGTTTTTCCTTTCCTAAAGAGAACTCACTTAAACATCGGAGGCCTTCAGATGTTAAACAGAGAAGGCAAAGTAATGGAACAGAGAGTGTCTGATAAAATAAGCCAAGTAAGAGTGCCATTTGAAAGCATTTCTATCCAATCCCCTTAGAGTGTAATCCCTTTGAAGACTGGATTCATGTCTACTTTTTTTCTATATTTCATATTAACAGATATTTACTCTTATTGGCTAAATTATGGGTGTGTTTATGCAAACACATTCTCACCCAAACATAAAGAAATTCCCCTCAGCATATTTTTCATCCTTTCCATTCCTTCCTGCTGAAATTCCAGCCTTTATTTTTAGCCCAAGACCAAGTGAGGGTTATCATTTATCTACTCTTTCCTCAGTATATCTAATTGACCAAACCTAGGAAAAATATTAACAGAACAAGCTTTATACATAGTTGGAATACATATTTCCCTATGCAACATAATTTGAGAGATGTCTATTTCACTATTCTATACACCATCATTCAATGAGTAATGTTTCCCAGTTCAGTGTATTGCTCCCAGACTTTTACTGAGAAGCTGATGTCAGTGAAGCAGCAATGGAAGTCTCTTAATTGACTTACCATTTTAACTGACTTTCTACATTTTCTCTGCTGCTCATGACATTCATGGTTAGTAAGATAGTCCATCTTACACCTATGTACTTCTCCAAGCAGTTGAGTTATATGGTTATCAAAAGTCAATTGTGATTCTTTACAGTCCTATTTATACCAATCATACATGTAGCTATAATTATGTAATCAATTAAATATTATGCAAGCTAATTAAATATGAATGCAAACAATATTAGCTCCCTGAAAAGTAGGCTGAATGCTTTGAAAATATTCTATAAAAAATAAGCTGCTAAAAAGAAAGTGGTATCAAATTGTGTGGGTGACACAAATGTAAAAAAAATAGGAAAAATAACAATAAATGTCTGCGGTCAAATTGTTTCACAACTGTTTTTCAAGTTTCTCGCTCAGAATTTAAACTGAAACTCAAAAATAATTTATGACGGATACTATTATACAAGAAACAACATGTAACATCATTCAGCAGGTCCATCCTCATGAAAAAGGTCTTGACCCTCCTCCAAAGCTCAATCAATATATATCCATTTATATGTTTTAGTTAAAATAAATTATTTGAGGCATGTATGTATATTTCTTTTTACTTTAATAATTCCTGGTTTAACTGAACTTTTGATTAAGTGGACCCACGTCCTTCAAATTAAAAGGACTCTACTAGATATCAGTATAAACAATCTTTTCATTTTTCTTTTTGCTTTTCTAATTAAGGTTGCTAATCTAATACTGAAGGAATAATTCGAAAGGCATTAAAAAAGATTGCAGCCAGATGCCAAATACGAGCTCTGTCACATAATACGCATTTCTGCTTGAGAGTCTGTCTGACTTCTAAGTAAACATAATTGACAACAGACGCTGTCATGGTCAGGGACTAGAGGACACTCAGGTCAAGAAGGGAAGAAATCCCAGGGGCAGGAACAAACCGTACATGTCTCCTCTGATGCCGGCTGGTCTCAGCAGTAGCCTTTCTGGGGCAAGCCACTTGAGGGGCACAGTGCGAGTAGAGGTGATAGCCCCTTGGGTGTGGACTTCATAAGCCAGGCCCAGTCCACAGAGCTTAGCGGTAAGGTCACATTGGATCAGAATATTTCTGGCTGCCACATCCCCATGGAACAGATGTTTATCCTGAAGAAATTCCTATCAATTTAAGATCAAAGGTAGATCAGCTGTCTGAGGTCATGGCTTGGATCACACCCAAGGAGAAGCAGTGCTAGGGATCATCAAAAAGATAAGGACATTTTCTATTCCAAGCAAGTCTCTGTAACATTTTTATATCACTTCCAAGTCATGATAATGGATCAGACATTTTGCAAGTCCAACCAAACATGTTCTAAACTAATATTTCTTGGTTTTTAGGTATAAAATTATTTAGCATTGGCTTCACTCGAGGGCTTCCCCATAGTCTCTGGGTGGAGGCAGCAGTGACGTCCCCAGTGTTGACAGCGATAGCCGGGGGTGGGGTGGGGTGATGGACACCCATGGCGCTGGCTGGGGCATCACCACTGGCCTTGACCTTGAAATGGTGCTGCTGGCTGAGCACCTGCTGAAGCCACTGCCCAAGGACAAGCAGATTGAGATGGGGCCCTTCCTCTAGGTGCTTTCCCACCTGCCACCCTTCTTTGATTGCCTTGAGTCCACAGTGTTTACACCCATCAAGGCAGACCTAAGTGCCAACATTATGAAAATTAAAGCTGTGATTGACACACTGACTGGCCAAGTTCTGGACCATATAGAACATCCTGAGGGCAAAGAAGGAAATGTGTGGAGCAGAGTGGCCCCAAGTGGGGCTAGGCTGGTGCCCATGTGGCTGAAGAGGCCTCCGCTTCATCCAGATCTTCCTCCAGATCTGTGATGGGGAGTGGGCTGAGAACCACCCCAACTTCATCCACATCAATGCCACCAACGCCTAGGAGATGGCCCTCAGGAAGCATCACAGCTGGATCTTGCAGAAGATCTTCCAGGCAGCACTGTATGCAACACCCCATAAGTCCGACTTCCTGAAAGCGCTCGCCAAGGGCCAGACATGAGGGAGGAGGAGTGCCTGGAGAAGGTCTGCCTTTTCCTGGTCAACTACAGGGCCACCACTGAAATCACCTAGGAGATGTCACCAGGATGAACCCTGGTCTCAATGACAAGGTGTAGGTGTGCCACCTGCCGCCCCACATGCGGCTGCTCACAGAAACAGACAAACCAGAATCACTGCGAATCTAGCTGGCAGGCTGCCCTTGGCCTGCCTCCCCCAGAGCAGCCAGAGTCTGGCTGGGGTCTGCGGAAGACAGCCCTGGTTTCTGAAAAGTCATTTTTGGCTTCTATCCTAATGGAGCAATAAGTGTCCTACTTCTGAATCACCTTTGAATTTCACAACAGCACAGACGGACTATACCTTCATTTCAGTGTGGTAAAAAGCAATGTTGCTAATAAATCAAGACCTAGGGTTTTTTGTCCCCACCCCCGAGATGGTGCATGACTCTGAGGACGTATACCTCACTTTAAAAATGAGGATCTGGTGCAGTGATGTTTTGGGTAGTTTAAGGACAAGGAGGAATTTGATTTGAAATTATACAGGACCCTGATTGTGGGAATTTTTTTTTAAAGCAAACTACTGTGTGCTCTCAGGTGGTTGCACAGCCCAGCCTCACAGCACTGTCATTATCGACCCTGCTCTTTCCTACTATCTTTTTCCAGACAGTTTTTTACAGTTGAAAACAACCAGCAAGCCTTTGATGACTATGACCAAAGGGACTTTATTTTAAAGCTATCAGGTACAAACAATTGACCAGAGATAACTGAATTTGCATAATGGTTTTCTTCAGGGACAGCCTTTCCAACCTAAGAAAGCACCTACTATGTATATTCTCTCAAGGGGAAGACCATGAGCCCTCCAGATGCTGAGACCCAAGGAAACACCTCTCTGCCTTTACTGTCCCTCCTGGTGCTAACAAGAGCTGTATTTTTAAAAGTGCTGGGGTGAATAGAAGAATCCCGAAAGAATGGATGTGTGTTAAAAACCCAATGAGGAACAATTGGTGACTTTTATACAGAAACTAAATAATTCTTAGTAAATAAATCTCTATTTTGGGGGGGAAAAGTGTTTAGGATTACCAAACTGAGCAAATCATCCAAATAACATTAATACTGGGTTTGGAATGTCTAATCCCCCACTGTGTGTCAAGCCCCAGCCCTGCCTGATTTCACCTTTCTCTCAGTGAGGATCCAGCTGGCAACTGGAAAAGCAAGTAGCTTTCAAGTTTCTAACAGCAGTCCCCAAAATAAGGTAATGTGTACACAGAAAAAACTGAGTGTCATAACAACCCTTTCATATGGAGTTTCACATCACTGTATTTTGTCCCTAAAATAACTAGATAAAGTGAGTTAAGGAAGTATCTTTTAGATAAATGTAAATGATTACAAATGATTACACAAGACCACACACTTATTAAGAGGTAGTGACCAGAACCAGGTATTCTAATCCATAGGAGGGACTACAAATTATACTAATAATTCTCAAGCCAGACTGGAAAATCAGAATGGCCTAAGAGCTTTTTAAAAACATAAGGTTTTTCACCCCATATTTACTTAACTGAAACCTAGGCAGAGGGACCTGGTAATCTATATTTTTAAGAAGTATTAAGCCCTAACTGTTTGGCTCAGTGGATAGAGCATCAGCCCACAGACTGAATGGTCCCGGGTTCAATTCCAGTCAAGAGCACATACCTTGGTTGCAGGTTCCCCGGCCCTGCTTGGGGTGCATGTGGGAGGCAACCAATTGATGTGTTTCTCTCACATCAATGTTTCTCTCTTTCTCTCCCTTTCCCTTCCACTATCTCTGAAAACCAATGGAAAAATATCCTTGGGTGAGGATTAACAACAATAAAAAATAATAAAATAAAATGCATGTTAAAAAAAGAAGAAGTATTAAAATGATTCTAAGCATAGCCAACAAGGCATTGGAGAACCACTGCACCAGGATGACATTGGTTTGCTGGAATCATCTGCCCCAATATCAAGTTATTCAAGGCTTATGAAGAAGTTGAAAAAAGACATGACCCAAGAGCTGGAGATTGAGGTATATCATTATCAAATGAGATGGCATGAAAAAATAAAAGATTAAGGTGGTAATTCCCAATCGATGATGAAGGAAATAGTGACAATTGTTCTGTCTTTGGTGGAGTTTTATTTCTTTTCCATAGTCATTTACCCCTCCCTCCTTGTATCCCTTTCCACCTCCACCTACCCCCTACCCCCTCTCTGGTGGAGTTTTAGAACAAATAAATTAAACTATAATGACAAGAATTAAAGAATGTAGTAACTTTGAGGTTGTGAAAAGTAATTTTTATTATCTTATAACTGGTAACCTAGAGCCCTGATGAATGCAGCCATAGAATCAATGCATCTCACTGGGGCACCTCTGCAATTATGGCTTAGAATACAAGGTAGGCTGTATCCTGACACCCTAATTTTATCAAGGAACTATACCAAATAGGCCCTCCAAAACCAGAGATAATATCCATTAATGTGATGTCTCTCTCCCCTGCCCCATAGGAACTTCAATTTTAACTCTGCACTTTTTTCATCTTGCTACTTTTTTTCTAAGCTTTCCCTTATTCCATTTAGATACCTGGTATATTTCACACATCTGGATGGCAAGATACATAAAAAAACTGAAAATGGAAGCTTCACAGAGCCTGGTTTTCTATAACAAATGCTATTTTAAATAAAATTATTTAAATAATTTCATAGACATAGTCATCTAAATTTCCCTGAGTAATTATGGTAAAGATAAATTTTTTCTCTTAAACCCCGAGTTCTTTCTCTTACCTGTTTTTTAAATTCTTTATTATTATGTATTAATTTTTAAAATATTTATTGTCTCACCTCTTTGAGTTGGTTTAAAATAAAGGAATGATCTCACTATTGCCCCCTTTTTATTCCTCCTCTTCCACTTGTTCCTTCTTTTTAAAGTATATGTATTTCTTATCACATTCAGTATCAAAGCAAGTCTCCAAGAAAACATGTTCTGAACTAGTATTTCTTGTTTCTCAGGTATAAAATGGTATACTTCTTTCTGGTTCTGTAGCCTTTTACCCATTCAGTTTAATCTTCTCATTTCTTCTCCCAATTTGCTTCCCTATTTGCCCCTTTTTCATCTATTAATATTAGTATATACGGGGAAGTAAAAGTATTAAGCAAGCGGACATAAAGCTCTTAGCCCTGGCTTTTGAATTCTGAGAAACCCTTTAAAACCCTTACTGTTATGTTTAAAAACCCTAAATTGACTAATTTCTGCCCAGAATTACCAGTCCTGATCATACCTAGTATATGATCTAAATTCTTTCATAAAGAACTGAAAATAATTTTTCTGTGCTTGAGTTTCTGCCCCCTAACTTCCATCTGATTTTCTTTAGAAATATAAATATTAAAAAATATGACAACAAATACCAAGTTAACAAGAAAATCCCTACTATCTGTTATCATTTTGCTCAGCTTACCAAAGCCAATAGAACCTGCTTCCCAATGTGATATACTTGTTTTTCAGTGAGATCATAGAGAAGGCCATCCATGGTCATCACATCCTACAGAGACAGAAAAAAAGCATTGTATCAAAATGACATGAACGGATTTGAAAAAAATATATGGGCAGAGATATTCTTAAATGCAGAGAGCAAAGCTAAGAAAACAAACATAGAACTATAAGATTCAAGGATAGAATGATATTAGAGATTCTCAAATATGAAGAGAAATACAATGATTTATTGGACTGGAAAAATAGTAAAGAATGTAGATAAATAGAAGAATGAAGGAAGAACAGAATAGCAGGTAAGAAAGACAAGTATATGCTTTATCCATTGGATAAATCATCAATTTTCATGTGTGTGTGTGTGTGTGTGTGATTAAGCATATTAACTCAACACATTTTTATTGAATGCCTACTATGTGCCAGATTTCATCTTAGGAACACAGAATATAAAAGTGAACAAAATAAACATGTCTTTTGCCTTCTGGAGTTTATAGCATGGCAAACACATATGAATCAGAATAAAATAATCATATATAAATGTGTAATTACATATCTATAAGCACCATGAAGGAAATGTAAAAGAAAGCATATGATGGTGGGGGAAAGAGACCTGATTCAGTTGGGGGACAAGGACATTTTTTTATGAAATCTGAAGGATGAGTGGCCATTGACTATGCAAAGAAGGGAGAAGTTTGGTGTAATGAGAAAAACATGGGAGGCAATCTAAAATAGAGAAGCAGAGCAATTTTGAAAAACAGAAAAGAGCTAGTGAGGTTAGAGCATAAAACAAGTTACATTTGGATAAGTTCTTTAAATGGTTTTAAATACCTAGAGACCTGCACAGTGTCCTATTTGTATTCACTGGATGAAAGATGCCACCAGGGTTTTTTTTCATACACATTTAGTAGTAAAATAAGCATATTGAGGAGGCTTATTTAATATTGAACTTGCTCATTGGCAAGTAAAGAACTAACCACGGAAACATATAGTGCTTGAGAAAGAGGAATACATAGACAAGTAGGAAAACTAAAGAAAATGATTTTCACTTTAGTCTGGAAATTAATTTTTTAAAATATGAGTTTGAGGTTCAAAAACTTACAAGCTGAATTTCTCCTCAACTCAGCCCTGGCATACTAGGAAGATGTTACGGAATGTTATGGAAAACACATTTAACAATAACAACAACAAAATTACAATCAGTACTAGACAGTTATGTTGTTATGCAATCATCACTATTAACAGCTACCATTTTGAGTGTTTGCTATATACCAATCACTGCTGTGTTTTTACATACATAATTTCTTTTATTATTACTCCCATTTTACAGATTCAGATTCAGAAAACTCAGGCTGAGAGAGGTGGCTTGCCCAAATTCACATAGCTGGTAGGAAGTGGAACCTAAAATCCATACTCTAAATCCCCACTGCCCAATATGGTAGCCATTGGACACCTGTGGCTATTTACATGCGTATCACTTTAAATGAAATAAAACTAAAAATTCAGTTTCTCAGTCACATCAGTCACATCTCAAGTGTTCCATAGCCACACGTGATTAGGGGCTACCATATTGGACAGGGCAGATAGAAAACATAGCTATCATAAAACGTTCCATTGGATGGTGATACTCAATCACTCTGTTATGCTATTATAATGTCTCTTTACTTTGTCACATGTCAGGCTCATTGCCATGTGAATAGCTAATCAGCCAGGTAAAGCCTTTCTGTCTACCCTACCGCTCACCCGGCGACAGGTCCAGAGAAAGCTGAGCAGGTCCCCCTGGGCGACATCCTCCAACACCATATAGAGCGGCTCTCTTTCTGTGCAGCAGCCTTCCAGCTGTACCAGGTTTTGGTGCTTCCCCAGGTACTGATAGAATTGGATTTGCCCTAAGAAATCCTGTATCTCATGGAGCCTGGCTGGTTCTGTGGAGAACAGAAGAGCCATGGGCAGTGGTCAGAACATTTCAGAGAAAATGGGAAGTTTGCGGCAGGAAGCAACCTGAGATGATAATTCTCAAGGCTCTAAAGGGGAGTGACTATAGACAAAAAGTAAACAGAAAGGGAACCAATTAGACGATGATTCTCACTGATATTTTGTCAAAGGTAACAGAATTACAGGTATTACAATTAGGTAGGCTTTCATCTCCCTAAATGGGCAAGTGTGTTCACATTAAAATGTTATCACAGTCTAGGCCTTTGGATTAATAATCTTGTTTATTCTATCCTTGTTCTATGCATCCACCATTACGTGTCCATATTATGAGCATCAGAAAAAAAAAGAATAAAGAAAATAAATACAGTGCTGTCAGGGTAAGAGATATAGTGGAGAAAAATGAAGAATCAACCTCAACATCCTCATCCAAGTAACAGTCCTGATAGGCAAGGTTGAGCTATGGGAAAGAAAGGCCCCAAGAAAACAGTTGTCTTGAGTTTTCACTTTCTAATCCCTTCTTGAGTTTGAGGTACAAAAGCTTAAAAGCTGAATTTCTTCTCAACTCAGCTCTTCTTCTTCTGAACACAATTGTGATCACAACTATCTATTGATTAACATCTCAATGTCTGCAAAGCCCATAGCATTTACTGTTAGGGGTCTCACAGGAGAAAGTTAAAAAGGGAAATAAGAAGTCTAACACTTCTCCTTTTACCTTTTAAAACCTTGAGGACAATGTCCTTGGACTTAGCTGGGTCCCCAGGGTACAACTTGGTTCGATAGATGGCCCCACAACTACCATTGTAGATCCACTCCAGAACTTCAGAGAGTTGCTCCCGGGGTATCTGCAGCTTAGCCAGGGCATGTGTGGATGTTTGTAGAAGGCTTTCCACTGATGTCTCCTCAAGTGGCACAACTACACTTCCTTCATGTCCTCCTGCTTCCCCGTTTTGGCCCCTAAATGGAGGCACCGGAGCAATGCCTAGAACAAAGAGGTGATACCAACCAGCTTTTTCCTACCCTCCAAACTCCAGGAAAGCAGAGCTTGGAACAAACTGGAAAGAAAGTTCCTTTAATAATTTTTTTGCCACCCATTGTGGGGATATTTTCTGATGCTTCTCTGTGAACCAGCATCAGTATCAACCTGTAGAACTTTTATAGTAATTCTATTACTTCTAAGACAACCCCAGATGTCCTCTTGAAAGTGGTTATGGCATTTCTTTTCTGTGTTTCTCAGGATCACAGTTCAATATAAATGTAATATGGAGACAATTGAGGAAGTTCCTGAATAGGTATTAAAACCACAGCTACCTAACCCAGCTGGTGTTGCTCAGTGGTTAAGCATCAATCCATGAACCAGGAGGTCACCATTCGATTCCCAGTCAGGGCACATGCCCTAGTTGCAAGTTCCCTCCCCAGTGTGAGGCATGCAGGAGGTAGCCAATTGATGATTATCAATTGATGTTTTTATCTCTCTCTCCCTCACCCTTCCTCTCTCTGAAGTCAATAAAAAACATATTTAAAACCACAGATACCTAAAGGTGGTGGTAACTGCCAGTGGGGAATATCATTTAAGTCAATCAAATGGCTCCCAAAGGTAAAGGGGAGGTATGAATAACTACCTAACTCTAAGTTATGGCTATTCTTCCACCTTCATATTGTGCCCAGGGTCATGTTATTCCATACTTCTTAGTTTTATTCAAAAAGTATTCTGGTACTTTCTCCCTTCCTTAGTCAACTTTTCCCTATTGGAATAGAGAGATACATTCTTTGTATTAAATCTTCATTCATTCATTCATTCATTCATTTATTCAACAAATATCACCTCCTACATGCCAAGCACTGTTGTAGCTTTGGGATAAAGTCCAGATTCTTATGAAGATTATTTTCTAGTGGTAGGAGAGAGGAAGCAGATAATAACATACCAGGTTTTGAGTGCTATGGAGGAAACAGAGCATCAACGAGTCTATTTCATATTTAAAGGTCAGAAAAGGCCTTTGTGATGATGTATGTGAAATAACCTGGAAGCAATAAGAGAGTAAACTATATCCCAGTATCAGGAAGGGTATTATAGACAAAGGGATCAGGAAGTACAAAGGTATTGAAGAAGGAGCATATGGCATACTGGAGGAAGAGGAATGAAGTCAGTGCAGTGAAATCAAGTGGAATAACTGGAGAATTATAGGAGAAAAGGCCAGAGAGGGCCCAGATCATGTAGGACTATTGAAAGAATTTTGTCTTTTTTCATTCTAAGATGGGAAGCTATTGGGGAGTTTCCAAGCAGAGAATTGACCGGACTGACTTACACTGTAAAAGAATCGTTCTGCTACTCTGACGAGAATACACCATAAAGGGATAAGATTAGAAGCAAGGAAACCAGTTAGGCATGTATTACAATGGTCTATGAGAGGTGAGAGTGGTATAAGTTATTTTGAAGATAGAGTTAAAGGAATTACTAATGGACTGGATGAAAACCTTTAATATTTTAGACTGAACGCGTAGAAATCTGGGATTGCCTTTTACTAAGATAGGGGAAGACAGAGGATATTTTGGCAGAGGATATTTTGTGAGGGAATTTCAGAACCTTTGCTTTGGACATATTACATCTGAGATGTGTATTAGAGTCCAACTGCAAGATGGGTGATTTGATATACGAATCTAGATTCAAGGGGGACCATAATTAAATAGAGAAAGCATTTGAATCTATAGACTTAAAATTAGATCATTTAGAAAGTGACTGGAGATTTAAAGAAAAAAAGTGTTTCAAGAAGACAGGAGTACAAAATTGTTTCAAATGTTTTCAGCAGGTCAAGTAAGATGAGGACTCAACATAGCAGTCACTGGTGATCTTGGAAAGAGTTGTTTTGGTGGAGTGGTGTGGTTGAAAGCCATATTTTAGTATATTCAAACGAGAATGCAACAAGTGTTAGTGAGAGTGAGTTTAGGTTTTTTTGTTTTATTTTTGGTTAAAATATCCTCACCCAAGGATATTTTTCCCATTGATTTTTAGAGAAAAAGGAGGTTTGGAGGGAGATGCGGGAAGAGAGAAACATCAATGAAGGGGGACACACATCGATTGGTTGGCTCCCACATGCACCCTGACTGAGGTCAGGGATTGAACCTGCAACCCAGGTATATGTCCTTGACTAGGAATCAAACTCATAACCCTTTGGTGTGCGGGCTGACACTCTATCCACTGAGCAGCAACAGCCAGGGCAATATATGGTAGGGTTTTTTGTATGTTTTCTATTGATTTCACAGAGAGAGAGAAACATCAATGATGAGAGAGAGAATCATTTTGCAGCTGCCTCCTGTAGGCCCCCTATTGGGGATTGAGCCTGCAAACTGGGCATGTGCCCTGACTGGGAATTGAAGAGTAACTGGCCTTCTCGAGAGTGAATTCAAGCAATTTATTTGAAAAGGTTTTCTACAAGAATGAATTATAAGAGACTTGGGGTAAAATTTGGAGCAGGATTAGGGATTAGCCACTATGAAGTTTCATATTGCTGTCAGATTTTTCCCTTATTTTTACTCTTAGCTTCATGTACTAGCTGATTATTTTTCATTATATGTTCAGTGGTACTCCAGAACAGCATGATATCATCTCCTACCTAGCACTTCAAAGACTATTATGAAAGCTACCCCTGTTCATCATATATTCCAGGGGCACAGAGTAGGGCTGGAATGTATTAGAGAGTAAGATGTCATCCTTCAAAGCTGGTAACAAAACCTACTAGGTTTTTCTCCCAGATCCTTAGACATTCATGTGGTCATTTGATAGTGCAATAAGACCAAGAGGACGGAAAAAGTTCACATGAGGCCTCTCTTGCCTGTTCTGCTTTCAGCTAACAAGCATATGTGGAGTTTCTACTCATGAGTCCTCTACTTCCTCCTGTTTCTCAACTCCACAGGAGGGGACCCGGCCTTCTTTTCCATTGCAGGAACCGAGACCTCTAGACTTGGACCCATTGAGACTTGGGTTTTATTTTTCTGCAATCTCTATCTTCCCTGAGCTTCTGTCCATCCCCAGTTTTAGCTTTACCTTGGAGTCCAGGAGACTGTTGTTGAGCTCTTTTTTCTCTGATAAAAAGCCACAGGATGACCCCAAGAATGATGAGGGTGGCACCAACCAGAAAGGCTGGGATGATGATGATTTCATACTGCTGGTGCCAGACAACTGGGTAGGAAATTAAACAGAAAGAAAAGAGATTAAAGAAAAAGCCTAGCCTGATGTCTACACAAGTTCCCCTACCCACCAGTCCTCAGCTCATCAGACATAAATGGTCATCTCTTTCTTCCACTCCACTTTCATTCAATGGAAACCCTATTGGGAGCAACTCTCTCATCAGAACCGCCCATGTCCCTCTTTCTTAGCCCAGCAAGTGTGCTCTGTGCCTCTTCTCTTATTTTTCCTACTGAGATGAAGAATGCAGCATCTGCATCTCTGATTGGCCCTCACCATTTTTTTTAAAACAATGGCCCCTATTGTCCATTTCTTTATCAATACCGTCTTCATTTCTACTACAAATCAAATTATTCTCCTCCTAGAATCTATCCAGACTTTAGTCTTCATTATTCTAAGAGAAGAACATAAACATGTGTACTTACTACACAATTTGTCACTGAGACTGCATTCCTTTAGCATTTGTGTCATGGCCTTCTCCTCTCCCATTGCCACACAGCTGTCCACTCCTACGCTTGATCCACAGAGTATGCACAGAACATGGCTGAGAATAGTTCACAAGGACTGAGTAGTTCTGAAAAAAATAAAATGGAGCACACAGAGAACTTTAAAACACATCTACAGATCACTAGATACTAAATACATGGCTACCTGGAACTCTCTGAGCCGCACATCCATCTCTGTCAATGTCCCTGATATTCAGGCAGGAAGAATTTTATTCTTTTATTTTATTTATTTATTTTTATACAGATGGGGAGAGAGAGAGAGAGAGAGAGAGAGAGAGAGAGAGAGAGAGAGAGAGAGAAAGGACATTGATTTGACGTTCCACTTATTTGTGCATTCATTGGTTGATTCATGTGTGCGCAGGGACCTCAACCTTGGCATATGGGGACAACACTCTAACCAACTGAGCTATCCAGCCAGAGCAAGAATTTTATTCTTTTCCCAGCATTGTTCTCTTTTATATACCAAGTACAATGCTGATCTCTTACCTTTTCATGTCATTGTTTCTCAAAATATTTTTGAAGGCTTCCTTCCTACCCAAGACCCTGCTCCAGTGCTCAAGTACATGAGTTATGAGGGGAAGATCTACCTCCTCTATAGTCCTCAAGCAGGTCTAATGTTCTTTTTCATTTAATTTTAAAATAAAATACAGGCTGTGGCAAAAGTAGGTTTACAATTGTTCATATGGAAAATGATACAATAATTAATAAATAACAGTACAAGAATAAACTGTGTTTTGTGTACTCAAAACTGTAAACCTACCATTGCCCCATCCTGTATTTCATTTCATTTTTATACAATGCTAATGAAGGCAATGAATAAACAGCAGATTTCAAGAGAGAAGAGTTGTGCATTTGCTTTCCTTCACAACCAATGAACAATCAGCATTTATCAATAAAAGCTATTCAATTCTGCAACTCTCCAAGCTCCAAAGAGCGTCCCCTGCCCACCATATACAGATAAACACAGACACTCATTCTTACCAGTATATAGATTCAAGAGAGTGTCAGTATGAAGCCAACTTCTCTTTCTCTCTCTCCCTTTTAAACAAAAAGGAAATGTATCTCTATTGTTCAAAAGTAAAAATATAAAATAATATAACATAAAAATCTTTCTCTCAACTCATCCTTCTCCATTTGTACAGTTCCCAGTTCTCCTTCAAGTACATTATAGTTACAATAGAGATTCTTCATGTGAATCACTTTTAATTCTGTATCATAAGTATATATTTGAAATGACTCCTCTAGTATCCTGGATCTTTCTTTCTGAAAAGAACTGGCAGTTACCACCCTTCCATATATCTACAAACTTTATTTTTGTTAACAAGAATCTCCCCTGGCTCTATGGTCAGCAAAGCCTACTTATTTAATTCTGATTGATCTGAAAGAAAATATGCTTATTTTCCACTGTTTAGGTAATCCTAAGTGTGTGGTCTACTTTTGTAGTCATTTGATAACAAGGCAGAATTTTAAAAACTAGAATTGTAGCCCTAACCGGTTTGGCTCAGTGGATAGAGCGTCGGCCTGCAGACGGAAGGGTCCCAGGTTTAAAAACTAGAATTGTAGCCCTAACCAGTTTGGCTCAGTGGATAGAGCGTCGGCCTGCAGACTGAAGGGTCCCAGGTTCGATTCCAGTCAAGGGCATGTACCTTGGTTGCGGGCACATCCCCAGTAGGGGGTGTGCAGGAGGCAGCTGATTGATGTTTCTCTCTCATCGATGTTTCTAACTCTCTATCCCTCTCCCCTCCTCTCTGTAAAAAATCAATAAAATATATTTTTTTAAAAAACTAGAATTGTAGCTTATATGATATTACACATGTTACATTAGCCTCATTACATGTTGTGTTTTATTATTGATATTAATAACCACAGTGCTATCTACTGAGGCAGAGTCTTTTAGGTAAAGAAGTTTCTCAGCTCCAGCCAAACCACCTTTTCACTATTCCTGCAGCCCCGTGACCTTGTATGGGGGGATGACAGTTAAACAATTTCCTTATAACTTATAAGACAGACAGGTGTGCCCTAACCGGTTTGGCTCAGTGGATAGAGCGTCGGCCTGCGTTCTGAAGGGTCCCAGGTTCGATTCCAGTCAAGGGCATGTACCTTGGTTGCGGGCACATCCCCACTAGGGGGTGTACAAGAGGCAGCTGATCGATGTTCCTCTCTCATCGATGTTTCTCTCTATCCCTCTCCCTTTCTCTCTGTAAAAAAAAAAAAAAAAAAAAAAAAAAATCAATAAAATATATTTAAAAAAAAAAAAAAAGACAGACAGGTGTGTAGCTGGTTGACAGAAGCCCAGGTAAACAGAGGAGTAACCCACAGAAGAAAATTGGCAGAGAAGAAAAGTAAATTATTATCCGTGGGTTTGTATATAACAAGGGATCTGTGAAGTCAATGAGTAATAAGACAGCAAAGTCCATCTCATTGAGTTTGTAAGCCAAAAAGGCAAGGTGAAAGGTAGTTGAGAAAGTTTCCACAATTCCATAAGACCACATGGAAGGAAAAATATTTAAAAAAGGGCAAAAAATAGAGAGCCTTGTGAGTATGAAATGAAGAAGAAGGTCTTAAAAATGAACATGTTCAACCAGGAGGATTCAAAAGCTATTTGAAAATTTCTCACTGCCATTCTCATTCTTATTTCCCTTGCCTCTTACTTCCTTTTCAGTGCATTATCAAAAGTAATTATTTTCATTCAGGGAGCAGCCAGTTTAGTGAGTTTGACTCTCTGAGGAATAGCTTTTGTGAGCATAATCTGTCTTACCAGAGTACAAGCGAAAGATAGGTCAGTCAGCAGCCAGTTCAAATGCATGTACTCTGCCCAGAAACCAAACTACACACCCACGAATACATACTGAAGGAAGCTATTTAAAGCCCAGTGTGCACACATATCTCCACACAGAACTGCTCATGGTGGGCCACTCTCAACTATAGGCACGTGGCCCAACATACCTACACCCAAAGTCTCACACTCATGTTTCTACCCCTGCACCTGGAGCACATGCATTACAGAGCACCCAGCTTTGGATACAATATGCATTTACTGAAAAACATTCTCAACCTCACTTTTATTTGTGCATAGGTCGTTTAAAGAGGCTAGTCCTTTTTAAAAAATTTTGTTGTGGTTAAATTTCTTTAATTTCCAGAATGATGTTTGTATGATACAGAAAAGCAGCCCCGTCACCACATACTTAGCTACAATTCCAGTATTTATACTTGACAACTGGTATTCCAATCCAGAGATTAGGTTCAGATTTCACAATTACAGAGAGCAGAACATCAGCATCTTCCTCATAGAACATCCACCAAAGGAGCAATGCAAAGGCTGTGGTCATTGACAAAATGCTTTAACCAAAAATTATACTGAAAAGATATTTCTCAACAAGCCATCAAAATCACAGCCAAGGAGACACGCGATGTTAGCAACATGGCAGCATCCAAAAGGTAATAGTCAAACCAAGCTGTACATACTTTGCCAGAGATAGAGCTTGGGAGACTGGGGCATAGGTCTAGAATCTAAAGTTAGTCCACCCACCCCCGCCTGCCAGGTCCCTGCAGTTTACAGTTGGATCCGTTCATTCTAAGGACCCCACCAGAGGCCCTATGCTAGTCTCCCCTAGCAGTTTGGACTTTTGTTTTTCCTTTCTGGTCTATGTCAAAAGTTCAATCCTCAGTGTGGGGTATGCAGGAGGTGGCCGGACAATGATTCTCTCTCATCATTGATGTTTCTATCTCTCTCTTCTTCTCCCTTCCTCTCTGAAATCAATAAAAATATGCTTAAAAACAAATAAATGTCTTAAATTTGTGTAACACTTCAAAGGAAATAAAGTGTGTTCATCTATGTGATCATACTTAAAATCCTAGGTGACTTGTAGCATTAGTGGGCACTGCACTTTTATGTTATGGGGCCTGTGTGTCTTGCAATCACTCTGCTCCTTTACATAAGCCAACTTTTCAGGAGGAACCAAGATACAAATTAGTCTTCCTCATCTGTCCTGTACATCACCTTGCTTCAGGACTGCCTGCAGACAGCTAACAATAAGAAGCAAGAAAAAAGGATGACCCTCAGTCTTAGTGTCAAAAGATCTCTTTGAACAGCGTCAGGACTCCAACCACCATGGGTGAGCTTGTTTTCCAACCCATTCAACATGCATTTCAGGGTCAGGGTCCCTGGGAAAATAGGGGAGGGTGGAGATTAGAACAATCACTCTGGGTAATCGCCTCCCTTTTTGCCTCATGCACATTAGTAGATATCACCAGTCATAAAGCAAGTTATCTACACAAGTCTGATTCTCTGGATTTAAAGAAGGTCACCTCTTTCAAGTGCCTTTCCATTCATTCTTCCTCTCACAAGTTTGCTTCCTTGGGAAGGTTGAGCCTGGGCCACTGTGTGATCCAGCATGGAGACCCTGATTCTTAGGCTAATGCTTCATCCTCCACGTGTTCTGGCCCCTTCCCATCCTTCAGGCTCACAGCAAAACATTGCTAGTCCTAGAAACGAGGCTTTTCCCTTCAAAAAGCAGAAGTTAGAAATAGAATTGGGACCAGAACCAGGGAAGTGAGCAAAGAAAATGATCCGAGATCCCATAATCTAGTGAGTACTGGGAAAAATTTCTGATTCCACCCTTATCTTCAGAATACATTTTGAAGGCAGACATGCAGACATCATCTGCCCCCCTATGACTTGCAGGCAGACTTGACTCATCTGTTCTTTCCAATTTATGGTATTTTCATTGATAAAGTTTGGTTTCAACATTATGGTTTCCATGTTTCTTTTGGATTCTGACATAAATTCTTTTTGACACTACTGATCTTGTCCATCTGAGTGACAAGGACGTGTGTGTAGTAAAGTAGCTTATGGAGTATTGGGTTTGTAGTTAAACGACTGGAATATGGAACCTTGCTCTGCCATTTACTTGCTTTTTTTTTTTTTAATTCTGGCTAACTCAAAATTTACTAAGATAAATTTAATAAGAAGAGAATAAGAGTAAAATGGGAAGTGAAATTCACCCCAAATCTTTGCAAACGTATAGTCTAGAGACCATAGAAGTTAATAATTATAACTAGAATTGAGCTAAATAGTAATGTTAACTCTCCAAACTCTTACACCTGCTCACAATGTCAGCACAATGCTACGATGCATCTCTACATCTGTTTTACACACAGAGAGCGTTTTATCTGCAACTATAACACAACTCTCATAGTGACATTTCTCTTCAGTTAGCACATCTAGTCTCCCAGACATAATCAACAGTTTACCCATGAGTGTCCAGAAGAAATTCTTCTTAGCAAAATATACCTACAGATAAAACTTTTAAAAAATGATCCATTCTCCTGTACACTATCTGCCTATGTGTTGTGAGAAATCCCTTGACTGACCGCTGTATAACATCGGGTCCCATCCCCACAAGGTGTGATTAAACCTGTTATGCTGGCCTCACCCTCAACCTTACAGCCTGCATATCCACACAAGTAGACCTGCCAGCCATATCTTTTTACCTAGATAAGTGACAGACCTTTCTGGATGGATGCCACCCTGGGTTAAGGTAGTTATTAAAAGCTATGGGCTATGGGGCAAAGGACACAAGGACCTAAAGTGAGGGGAGGTAAAATATATGGAGATAGCAGCCCCCAGACTGAGAGTCTGCCTTCTAGCTCCATCACTCAGTCTTCCCTTCTCCTCTCCTTTTCATCCTTACCCATGAGCTATCTAGCAAAAGAAACAACAAACAAGCAAAAAACTCTAGTGGAATGAACATATTAAATTGGGGGGAAAATAGAGAACTGCTCAGATCTAGAGTATTCCAGAATTATCTCCAACATTCTGAAGGTAAGCTGTCCTTCCTTTTTTCAGATCCAGCATACATATACTGAACAACTACTATATATATATATATATATCAGGTATTATGTTCTTTTATTTTGTTGTCTTAGATTCTACATATAAGGAAATCAGATGGGATTTGTCTTTCTCTGACTCAGAAATAATATATCTTAAATTAGACATTCTCCCTCTGATTATTTTCTATTCCTATGATTACTAATCGATAGCAATTTCCCCAGCCCAGAATAAGGGATGTCCAGAAGAAAAAAAAGTCAAAAAGCTTCTCCACAGCAAAAGAAACCATCCTTAAAATGCAAAGGGAAGCCAGGTGAGGGAAAACATATTTGTCAATGATACACCTGATAAGGGGTTAATTTAAAAAATATATAAAGAACTCGTACAACTCAACAAGAAGACAAACAATCCAATTTTTTTAAAAAATGGACACTTCTCCAAAGAGGACATACAGATAGACAATAGACATATGAAAAAAAATGCTCAACACCTGCCAGAATGACTACCATCAATAAACCAACAAATAACAAGGGCTGGAGAGGATATGAAGAAAAGGAAACCCTAATGCCTTGCTGTTGGGAGTGCAGACTGGTGCAGCCACAGTGGGGGGTGGGGGGAACAGTATGGATTTTCTAAAAAAAATTAAAAATGGAACTGCCTTTTGAGCCAGTGATTCCACTTCTGTGAATATATCTTAAGAATCCCAAGTACCAATCAGAAAGAATATATACACCCATATGTTCATAGCAGCATTATTTACAATATCTAAGATCTGGAAAGAGCCCAAGTACTCTTCAATAGATGAGTAGATAAAAAAGCAGTGGTACATTTATACTGTGGAATACTATGCAGCTGCAAAAATGAAGGATCTCTTTGAGACCTCATGGATGGACCTGGAGAGTATTATTCTAAGTGAAACAAGCCAGTCAGAGAAAGACAACTATCACATGATCTCACTTATATGTGGAATCTAAAGAATAAAATAAACTGACGAACAAAATAGATCCAGAGACATAGAAACATGGAATTGACAGATCTCAGAGGGAAGGTGGGAGAGGCAACAGGAAGAGATTAACCAAAGAACCTACATACATGTACGCATAGCCCATGGACACGTACAATAGTGAGGTGAAGGCCTGGGGTGAGGTAGGAACCAGGTGGAGGGGAGCAAAGGGGAGGAAAAGGGGGGCATCTGTAATACTCTCAACAATAAAAATAAATTTAAAGAAAGAAGAGGGAAGCTTGACCGATGTGGCCCACTGGTTGAGTGTCGACCTATGAACCAGGAGGTCATGGTTTGACTCCCAGTCAGGGCACACACCCGGGTTGCGGGCTCAATCCTCCAGTGTGGGGCATGATCAGGAGGCAGCTGATCAATGATTCTCTCTCATCATTGATGTTTTGATCTCCCTCTCTCGCTCCCTCCCTCTCTGAAATTAATAAAAAAAAAATTTTTTAAAGAAGAGGAAAAAGTCAAGAACACACAAAGAGCACCCCCCTCTAAACACAGATTTGCCCCTGACCCATCTGTGTCTCCTTCCTCCTACCTGGGTAACTCTCCAGAAGACACCTGGGTGTGCTGCTCTCCTGGCTTCTTTCAGACACCTTGTTCCTACTGTTGTCGGTCACATTGTATTTTCAGGGATCAGCCTCCCTCTTTGCAAGGCATCCCGCTCGGCTTTTCCTTCTAAAAGAAGGATTTCTGGTACATTTGAAATTGTTTGATGTTTCCCCTCTTAAGTAAGGAGACCAATTCTGTTTTCTGGCCTCTACTCCAGCCTGTTCTAGCACACTGCCCTCTGGCAGAGAGGAGGCCCCAGCTGAGGAGGACAGAAGACAGCCTGCAAATGATTTCAGGAACACTCACACACACACACACACACTCACAGGCACGTGTCCCACAGTGCACGCACACAGTTTCTCATTCTCTGGTAAATGCATCCCAGACCCAGGCAGGCAGATCTTGGCCAGGGGATTTCACAATCAGGAAATCCACTCAGCTGCTGTTTAACTCAGTCTGGTGACAAACAGGTGTGTCACTGTAAAGATTCCAAACATGAAATGTAATCCCAGGTAAACAAAAACAAATACCTGGCAAGATAAAAAAGACACTTCGGGGAACACTTAACCAGCTCATTCTGCACAGCCAGGAGCGAACAGCAGATGTCCTCTCGGGAGTGGGTGTGCTTGCTTCAGAGCTGGGTGCCTCTGGGCGCTGACCTGGTGCTAAGATAACCGAGTCGGAGGTTCAGAGTTCTAGTTCTGGTTTGGTAAGTAATTCGTCGAATGTTTGGAGGCCTGACCTCGCCATTCCTTCCCTTCCTAGTTTAAGGACCAGGGCCCTCCTGCGGGCAGTGAAGAAGCATGAGAGAGCAGCAGGAAGTGAATCACACCGGAACAGGGCTGGCCAACCAGCAAGGCCCCTCAACCAGTTATTCCACCTTGCCGCTCTCAAATTCTTCATCTCCCTATCCATGTCATGGCAGCCCCAGAATCTCACAAGTGTTTGTTCCTATTCCTTCTCTGCCTATAATTTCCTAAGAGGTAGTGGTAAGAGAAGGAGCTTTGGAGTTGGGCTTCTATTTGAAAGCTGAGTTCTACCAGCCATCATGACTGTGTATGAGGTATTCTAACTGTCTGAGCCTCTGAAAAGTGGAGACAAGAATATCTACCATCCAAGTCCTGGAAAGTGTAGCTTAGCTTAGTGGTTTGAGTGTTGCCCAAAGGGTCGAAGGTTTGACTCCTGGTTAAGGGCACGTACCTTTGTTGTGGGTTTGCTCCCCGCCCTTGGTTGGGGTGCCTGTGGAAGGCAACCAGTCAATGTGTCTCTCACATTTCTGTTTCTCTCCCCCTCTCTCCCTTCCACTCTCTCTGAAAAGCAATGATAAAAAGATCCTCAGGTGAGGATTAACAACAACAACAAAAAATCCACCATCCAAGACTGTTAAAAGTGTTGACGTAAAAAAGTCCAAACCTATAGAGAATTGTTATGAGTTTATATGGGTCAAACTGACACATGCCAGGGAGCAAGATCTAAAATGCTCCAGGAAATAACAGTTTTGCCGTTTCTTTTATGCATTTGAAATGAAGGAAAAGGGAGAAAGCAAAGCGGGGGTCGGATTACAAAATAGTTAAGATTATGTGCTCTCCTGTGGGTGGTTATTTCAAAAGTGTGTTAACCTAGATACACAAAAACAAATGGAGAGGGCTTGATTGAGGCAAAGAAAAACCTTTTACTAAAAAGTTTTACCTGGGGCATAACTACTCATCATGACCTGCCCAGTTAGGAATTTATGATCAAATCACCCTATAAGGTTACTTTCCATAGAACCCCCCCCCCCTGCTTTTTTTTTAATCTACAAAAGTTATATAGGATAATTCATGTAAAGTACCTAACACAGTGCCAGGCCCATTACAATCAATCTGCACCAGTCTCTCCCGTCCTCCCTCCCTTCTTCACCTGTCTCCCATACTGAGAGGCAGTCATATAGCTGTACCAGTCAGGAATGGTTGAATTAAGTCTTAATGTATGTATATAAAAGGCAAATATGCGAAGTCTCCTACAGTTCAACTGGTCACTATGATGTGCACTGACCACCAGGGGGCAGATGCTCAATACAGCAGCTGCTGAGCTGCAGTGACTTGGCAGCAGGGGTTCTCAGGTAACGCACCCTGAAACCAGAGAGGAGGGAGCCCGATTCCTCATGGGGGCCGTGTGATTCCACCTTCTGCAGTGGGTTATGCTGTTGCTGGGGCACTGTCGGCCCTGAATCTGGCTTACTGCACACTTGCATTTGTGTTCCACACCCTGTACGACAGCAACTTTGCAGAGTGCCCTCTTGCACTCTGGGACCCCTCAGGGGATGTCGGAGAGCCGGTTTCGACCTGATCCCCGCAGGCTAGGTAGAGGGACCCTACCTGCTGGCGGGACCCCGCTCACTCCGCAGATGCCAGGGAGGGACCTCGGGAGGCTGGCTCCAGGGCGTGTCCAGCCCATCTAGCCCAGTCCTGCCCCACTGGCCACCTTCTAATTAATTTCCTTTCAATGTGCACGAATCCGTGCACTGGGTCACTAGTATTTCATAATAAAGAAATGGAAAGGTAGAAAGGCTGGAAGGCAGAACAGGAACATGTTTCTGTTCTAGCAAGAATTCATTTGTGTACTGTAATTACTTTTCAGACCAAGGGCTCCAACTTAGTGTTTGAAAGCAGAGATAGCAAAGAAGAAAATTGGCTTAGGGTGACAGAAAACACAGAAGGTGGGGGAGGGAACCTTCCCAAAGACCTGGTGATCAGAATTAAAGATGAGGGAGAAGCACTAAATCAAGATTTGTGGCTTCTTAGAAGGCTCTGTTGTCCTAAAGTCAAGGTGAAGACCTGGAGTTAAGTCCTTCCTGTTGCTTGATAAAGGCATTATCCTTCCTACCTGGGAGAGAGCCAAGTTGGAACTTCCAGGAACAAAGCTAATGTATCACCCCCAGGAAGCTGTGGTAGAGAAAACATAGGGGCCAGTGTCAGAGATGAATGGATGTATCTTAACCTTGTAAAGCCTTAGTTTCCTAATTTTTACAACTAAAATAATTATGCTCACTTACCTGAAAGGATTCTATTGAGAATTAATGAGAAAGTAAACGTGTTCTTCAGTGGTAACAGTTACGTATTCCTACTCTAGCAAGAATTCATCTGTGTACCATAATTACTTTTCAGACCAAGGGTTCCAGCTTAGTGTTTCTGAATATTATGTTGTACTGGAGGTTCTCTAACTTTAACTATGACTACCCCACCACAATGGTCTCCAGGGGCTATGGCTTTCTTGCAAAGCATTGGCATAAATGTGGGTAAAATCCCTTTCCTCTTAATATTGGTGTAATGCAATGAAAGTGTCAAAAGACTAACTAAATATTGAGAGAATAGTTGGAAAACAAATTCAATGAGCTAAAAGTGCAGAACCAGTGTGGATGTGCATGGATGTGGATGTGGGTGTGTGAGGTGTGTAAGCATGTATTTTCTTAAGTAGAAAATTGCAATTCTACTATAACTGACTTCTTATCTTCATACTAGAGGCCAATGCACAAAATTCGTGTAAGGGTAGGTCCTCGCAGCCTCCGCTTCGTCCGTCAGGTCATCTGGAAGGTCATTCTGCTGTCTGGCCGTCTGGTCAATTTGCATATTACACTTTTATTACACGTTTATTAACCACACTGCAGCCCAACAGCTGCCACCCTCAGCCATCTGCCTTCATCCCTTACTTTCTGCTCCTGAATTTACTAGTGTATGCATAAGATGCTGTTTTCAGGCACTTCTTTCCTTAAGGTCTTTTTACTAGTACATCTTCCACAATAAAGGCCAAAGGGCATATTTCTAGGGTCCAGTTCACTTTCATTTTTATTACCAGTTTCAGAAGCATAGCCCAGTCCATTTCTGAAATCCAGTAAACCCATCTCTACTACTAATTAGCTGTGCACTCTTGAGCAAATTCAGCTCTCCTAAACCTCAGTTTTCTCATCCGTTAAACTGGGTTTACAATATTAACTCATGAAGAGTCCGTGTAAAAAGTAAATGATACTTAGAACAATAGCTAGTGCATAGTAATTATTTCTATAAGTATAGGAATAAAAATATTCCTGTAATAATTATTATTATCACTTTTCTAATTATGACATCTTCAAATGGCCTCTCCTTTTTTTGGATAAGAACTTCATACTATGCAGCATAAATATGATGACATAATACCATAATTAAGATACTCATATGTCTACATATCACATAGGAATAAGATAATTATTTCCTGAGATCTAAGATTAATGCATCCTTATAGTAAATCTTACCTGGGCTTCTACTATAATTTTCTCATTTTCCTCTGTAAAGTATCTGCTTCTTTCAAATCTTAAATTTTCAACTACCCTGTTCTTCTTTTATGTAAATTACTTCAGAGTTTTTGAATTTAAATGCATCCTTTAGGTTGATTTATGACCAAAAAAAAATGGAACTGAATGAAATAAAGTGGTGGTTGGGGATGGGGGAGGGGTTCTATGGAAAGTAACCTCACAGGGTAATCTGATCATAAATCCCTAACTAGGCAGGTAATGGTGGGTAGTCTTGCATGTCCCAGGCACATAACTTCTTTAGTAAAAAAGTTTATCATTGCCTTAAGCAAGCCTTGTCCATTGTTTCTATGCATCTGAGTTAATACACTATTGAAATAACCACACTCAAGAGAGAACATAGTCTTGTTAACTATCCTATAAACTAATCCCTGATTTGTTTTCCTCCACCTCCACGTAATTTCAAACATATAAAAGAAACTGCAACTGTTATTCTCAGGGGCATTTGAGATCTTGCTTCCTGGCATATGTCATCAGTTTGGTTCAAATAAACTCTTATAAAATTTTTAAAAAAAGAAAAAAGAAGGTTCTAGAAGAAATGTACAGTGAAAGGGAATAATTCTGTCCCAATACATGCAAAGGAATCATGAGATCTGTTATGGCCCTGGGCCAACAACTTCCTGTGTGTGACCGTGAGCTAATTAACATCTCTGTCAGAGGGTTGTATGTAAAGGATTATGAAACATATAAAGAGTAAAAAGACAAGGCATCTATCGATACCCAGTGCAGAATATCTCAGAAAGCACAACTATGATGAAACAAAAAACATAAAAAACATATTTACATACAAGAGGATTCAGAAGTGTAAAACAAGAGGAAGGGTGGACAACAGTTTTTCTCTATCATTTTAAGTGAGGAATTTAGTACCTTATATCCATCCCTCAATGTGGGTATGTAACCCAGTCCTTCTAATAGAATCTGTATTTGCTGTCAACAGGAAGAGCAAGAGCTACAAAAAGAGATCAAGAATTGTAGATGTACCCCTACAAAGACGCAGAAAGCAGCTCAAAACAAAGGGATATGAGCTCAAAACAAAGGGATATGAGCATAGCAAAACAAAAAAAAAAAACCTGCCACCTTCCTGGGTTCTTCTGGGTTCTTGATTTGTCCTGGGAAACAAAACTGTGACAGAAACGTGGACTTTAAAGGTTTGTTTGATATTATCTTTTGAAATGAAGAGGCAACAAGGATCCCAATAAAGACAGGACAGAACAATGATAAAGAGTTTAGTGTCTAAATTCCAGAAGAAAACCCTCAAAAGTCATTGTTTAATATTTATTTAAACTGAACAAAAACATATTAAATGCTGTTCACCACCTCTTGCTCTGGTTTCCTCCTCTGTATGTCTCCCCTAACATATTCCTGGACCTTTTTTCCAGTGTCCTGGTAAGAAGGTTTTGTGTCCTCAATCCGCATTATTTCTCCCTTCTTTTCCACTAACCTCATCTCTTTCCATGTGTCAGATGGGGCAGAGTTCAGTCAATAAATCAAATGGAGTGTTAAACTCCACCCTTGCTCTGCTCCTCCTTAACTGACATTTATGCCCAGCCCTGCTTCCTTGATACTGGATTTTGCTTTCCACTATGGCTTAGTACATTTTATGGCATATAGTTAAAGTGACAAACATTTATATAACACTCACCATGTGTTAGGCACTGCTCTAAGCATTTCACATCTAAGAAACTGGGTCACAGAGAAGGAACTTGCTCCAGATCCCAGAGCTAGTAAACAGGGATTTGGGTCTTCAAGCAGGTCCTGTGGCTTTAAAATCTGCTTCCCAGGTAGATTCTCATAAACTTTTTTTTCAAATTAGAATTATCTTTAACATTGCTTTAGGTTTTTGTTTATTAAGATATAATTCACGTACCATGAAATTCACCCTTTTAAAATGTACAATTTGTTGATTTGTAGTGTATTCACAAAGTTTTGTAACCATCACTCCCATCTAATTTTAGAATATTTTCATCAGCCCCAAAAGAAACTAGTACCAATAGCAATCACTCCCCAATGCCCAATCCCTGGCAATCACTACTTTATTTTCTGTCTTTATAGATTTGCCTATTTTGGACATTTCATGTAAATTGAATCACACCATTTGTGGCCTTTCATATCTAGCTTCTTTCACATTCAACTGTTTTCAAGATTCATCTATTGTGTTAGTAAGGGTTCTCTAGAGAAATCCAGCCAATAGGATATACATATGTGTCATGAGGAGATTTATTATAGGGATTGGCTCATGAGGTTCTGGAGGCCAAGACGTCCCATTATCTGCCAAACCAAGAAAACAGGTGGCATAATTCAGTCCGAGGTTGAAGGTCTGAGAACAAGGGGTCACTATTTAAGTCCTAAAGTCAGAAGGTCAGAGAAACAGGGGCTCCAGTGTTAGAGGGAAATAAAGATGGACATCATGCTTGGTCAGCGTGGCTCAGTGGCAGAGTGTCAACCTATGAACCAGGAGGCCACAGTTCAATTCCTAGATAGGGCATATACACAGGTTGTGGGCTTGATTCCCAGTGTGGGGAGTGCAGGAGGCAATCCATCAACAATTCTCTCTCATCATTGATGTTTTTATCTCTTTCTCCCCCTCTCCCTGCCTCTCTAAAGTCTCTCTCTCTCTCTCTCTCTCTCTCTCTCTCTCTCTCTCTCTCTATATATATATATATATATATATATATATATTATAGAGAGAGATAGATATATATAGATATATATAGATATGTAGATATATATAGAGAGATATGTAGATATATAGATATATATTTTAAAGATGGACATCACAGGTTGCCTTTTTGTCTTATTCAAAACTTCTTTTTTTATAATAGCCTCCCTAACTGATGTGAAATGGGTACCTCATTGTGGCTTTGATTTGCATTTCCCTGATGATTAATAATACTGAGCATCCTTTAATGTACTCATTGGCCATTTATATATATACTTTGGAGAAATGTCTATTCAAATCCTTTACCCATTTTTAAATTGGGCTATTTGTCTATTATTGTTGAGCTGTAAGTGTTCTTTATATATTCTGAATACTAAACCATTATGTGATATATGATTTGCAATATTTTCTCCCATTTTGTCTGTTTGTGTGTTTTAGGTTGTTTTTTTTTTGTTTTTTTTTTACTTTTGATAGTGTCCTTTGAAGCACAATAATTTCTAATTTTGATAAAGTCCAATTTATCTATTTTGGGGGGGGGGTTGCTTGTGCTTTTGGTGTCATAGCTAAGAAACTTGCTTAACTTAAATCATGAAGATTTATACCTATGTTTTTTTAAGAAATTTATAGATGTAGGTCTTTGATCAATTTTGAGTTAAGTTCTGCATATGGTGTGAGGCAGGGATTCACCATCATTCTTTTGCATGTGGATATCCAGTTGTTTTAGCACAGTTTGTCAAAAGACACTTCTTCCCCTAATGAATTATTTTGGCACCCTGTCAAAAATCAAACAGCCATAGGCATATGGGTTTATTTCAGGACTCTCAATTCTATTCTGTTGGTCCATATGTGTATCCTTATGCCAAGAGCACAGCCTTAATTACTGAGCTTGCAGTAAGTTTTAAAATTGTTCAGTATGAGTCTTCCAACTTTGTTCTCTTTTTGAAGACTGTTTTAGATAGTCAAAATCCTTTTGTTCCCTATGTGAATGTTATAATCAGCTTGACCTTTTTCAGAAAAAATATCCATCTGGAATTTTGGCAGTTATATATATATATATATATATATATATATATATATATATATATATATATATATATATATTCTGGGAGTACTGCCATCTTACAAATATTGTCTTTCTACATAAGAACACCGATTGTCTTTCCAGTTATTTAGATTTTCTTTAATTTCTTTCCATGATAGTTTGCAGTTTCAAGTGTACAAGTCTCATTTGTTGTTGATGATAACATTTACAGTTCCATGTCCTCTAAAGATTAAACAAGAATTTGTGTGCAATTTGGTGATACCAAGGTCTGTCCCGTCTCTAAGAAAATCAGTTCTAGATCAGGTTGGGCAGCACATGCCTCCTAATTACTGGCCAGATATGCCATCTTCATCAAGCACCGTGGCATAATATAAGGCCACCACTGATCTTCTCATATCCGATTGGGTACACAGAGCCCTACATTTTGTAGCTCTGACTGTCAGACCTAGTTTATTTACTTTGATAGCCTTGAGTTGGTTTACATGCCTCAGGTTGCCATGAAATGGTGGAACTAGAGAGAATATCCAAAGTATCACATCTCTAAATTCCTAGCAATATAAATGCTTCTACATATCTAACCTACAGAGAACACAGCTCTCTGGGTACCCAAAATATGTTTGATTGAGGTTTACATAAAAGCCATAAAGGTGCAGTCCCCAAAATCATTTTTGAACCCTGTAACTCAGGATTTCCAGCTGGCACAGAAAGATCTATCCAGGGTTCACTGAACTTCTTTTTGTGAGTGATTTATCTCACACATGATCTGAATATCTATGAACTCACAACCTGTGGCCTTGCTGATATTATCAAATCTTTATTGCTAATCAGTTTGTAGATAACCTCAGCTCATACTTTCATTTTTAAGTCCGTGTGTCTCTGTTTCTCAATCAATGTTAACTCAGTGAATTAAAAATAATCAATTTTAATATCAGCCCAAGAAGAGTAGACTTAGAAAGATAAAAGTGGTGATGGTGAAGAGGAGATGATTTATAGATTATTATAAAATCACATTTGAAAAAATAAAATAAAATTACATTTGGTTCATCTACATTTCTTTTTTCTTTTTCTTTTTTTTTTTTTTTATATATTTTATTGATTTTTTACAGAGAGGAAGGGAGAGAGGTAGAGAGCTAGAAACATCGATGAGAGAGAAACATCGATCAGCCGCCTCCTGCACATCTCCCACTGGGGATGTGCCCGCAACCCAGGCACATGCCCTTGACCGGAATCGAACCTGGGACCTTTCAGTCCGCAGGCCGACGCTCTATCCACTGAGCCAAACCGGTTTCGGCCATTTCTTTTTTCTTAATCCCACAAAAATTGAATTAGCCTTCAAAGCTACTGGTATCTTCAAATTTATAATAGAAAGCCACTTCAGAATAATTTATGGCTGCTTTAACAACCTCATATTGCATGTGAGACTAAGATCTAAGTGAAAAGGTGACTGGCCTTGGGTCAGGAAAATAAATCAGAAATCTAATCAGATGTGGGACCTCCTGATTATGAATCCATTCATCTTAAGAGTAGAACATAGGTGAGGATATGAAAGACAGGGAGTGAAATTGAGGACACTTGGCATTATGGAAACTGCTTGGGCTCCAAGAAGGCATGCAAAGACAGCAAGTTCAACTTAGTGTCAAAAAGCCATTCTTTGGAAGAGCCATTACAAGAACTGGAACTACTGATTAATCCTGATCAAGATGACAGCCTCCCAAAAGCACAGAGATTTCATGGCAGAGCCCATGGGGGAAAAGCCAGTGGGGAGCCTGGCTGGGATTGGTGAAGTCCTGGGCAAGAAGCTGGAGGAAAGGGGCTTTGACAAGGCTTATGTGGTCCTTGGCCAGTTTCTGGTGCTAAGGAAAGATGAAGAACTCTTCCGGGAATGGCTAAAGGACACATGTGGCCCCAATGCCAAGCAGTCCCAGGACTGCTTTGGGTGCCTTCGAGAGCGGTGTGACGCCTTGTGATGCTCTCTGGGGAGCCCCCAATCCCAAACGCCAGCCTTGAGTCTTCAGAGTTTGCAGCTGCGTGGGGGCTACTCCCTTGTCCTCTACAAAGGAAAGGATTGCTGTCTACTCACCACCGATGTCCTCCGGGTCTTTGGGGGAGTTCTCTCCCTCATCATTTCAACTTTTTTGGAATTCTCACTCTTGCATGCATCTCCCTTCTCTTTCCCCTGCCAGGTTCAGGCCAATAATCAGCTTTTCTGAGTGGATTTCTGGCCCCTCCCCTCACCCCCACTCTCACCCCTGGTCTGTTTAAAGACATTTGGCTCCTCTTCTGGCAAAACAGTCACTGTCCAGATAAAGTTTCTTAAATCAATAAAGTTAGTGGCCTTCCAAAGCAAATCAGTTTTTTCCCCACACTCTTAATGAAGTAGCTATATCTTCTGTGCCACTATAGTCATATCTCCCTGCTAAAGAAACAATAAAAACAGCAACCCTGGCTCTATTTCTTATTCTGCCTGGCAAGCACACTATGGAATGCAATGCGTGTTCCACTGATTCCGTAGAATTCTGAATGCGCACAACCAGAGAGCCCTTTGAAAGCAACCAAAATACCTAACCTCCATAACTTACTGATGAGGAAACAGCCACAGAATTTAGGTGTCTTCCAACAGCTAATTAGCACCTAAGCTGAGACTAGTATTGTGTGTCTTGAATGGCCACCTTCTGCTCTTTCACTATCATTTCCCATCGCTGAGGATATTTGACTGGATATTTGATTTCTTTTTATTCCGTTAAGTTTTGTGGGGGTGAGGATAAGGAGGAAGACCCTAGCTCTTGAAATTTCTCATGTGCGTAGACTTTCATAGCTTCTTCTGTCTGCCAGGCCTTTGGGCTGTAAATGCGTCTGGACTAGCCTCTGGAAATCTTCCCCACATACCTCCAAGGCTGAAGACCAGAGACTACTAGTATACATTCCAGGTGTATATTCACTGGTGGCATTGCAGGGCTTTAAGAATATTCGAGTGACTACTCTGCTTCATTCTTCTTCCTCCATCAGAACTCATTTTGACTCATAGTCAGATATCATCCCCAAAGAACACTAAAGGGGTCAGTCAGTGAGACCGACGGAGAAATCACAGATGTCGGAGGCAGGGCAGGTTCAGATCAGACTGACTAGATTTGCTGCATCTGCTTATAAATCTGAGGGAAAACCAGACAGGCCAGATAGATTGTCAGCATTCCCTTCACCCCCCCCCCCCACCCCCATCCCCCTCCTTCCTTGAAACAAGCCAAGCCTGTGACTTCCAAGATTCAGATAAGCAAGTCCTTCCCTCTAACTGGCCAGAGGCAGCACTAATTTGGAGCCGCTGGAAGGGGCATCAGTGAGCACTCAGACAAGGATCAACCGGAGCTTTCCTGTCTGGGCCCCGCCAGGCCCAGCTGCCTTAAAAGGGACTCTGAAGAAGTTGATTCTAAGGACACACACTTCTAGGCATGGCTTCAACATACATTTGGTTCTCATAGCTGATTATTATCAGAAAAAAAGGTGCATAGGATCATCTTCTCTGAACTCCAAATTATCATCTTGGGCAAATATTTTTCATCATTCAGTTGCTAGCATATGAATATAACATAAATTACATCTCCTGGAGTCACTCAACACAATACCCTGCATTTACCTAATAATATAGTATATCTGGTTAAATCATTCAACAACTGATTATAAGACAAAAACTAATAATTTTGAAGCTTTCTCCAGAAAGCTACCTGGCTTAAATTCTGAGTATTATATGTGTATTATTGAGATTTTCTTGTGGCCACAATGTACCTTTTGAAACACATATGTTTCCCCTTAACCTTTAGCATCTGCTACAATTTGTTCTTAGTAGAATTCTCACACAGCCTACAGTTACTAGTGTATACATATGATAATTTTCATTTAGATCAGTGTTCTAAAAATAGCACCATATTTCTATGTATTTTGTTACCAGAAACTTTAAGCATCACTGTTAAATATATAAAGATGGGCCTGTTTACTGTAGCTGAGGCTATAACATGTTAACTGCTGTAGAATGAAACATTAAAATGGGTTTCCTTTTCATTTATAATTCTTGCCAGTAATTTAGTCCGCAAAAGTATGAAAGAGAAGGACTGAAAAATGCAATCATACCATAGCTGGTTTAGCTCAGTAGATAGAGTGTTGACCTGCTGACCCAAAGGGTCCCCGGTTCGATTCCAGTCAAGGGCACATCCCTCGTTTGCAGGCTCCTCTCTGGCCCAGGTCCTGGTCAGGGCTTGTGCAGGAGGCAACCAATTGATTCTAAAAATCAATGGAAAAATATCCTTGGATGAGGATTTTTTTTTAAAAAAAGCAATCATTATCTTCAAGTTGCTTTGACCATGGCATTGTTAGCAATTGGCTGTCCATATACCTTGCTACTGCAGTGGCTAGAAGGCTTATTATTATACATGAGAAAACAGGTTGAGTTGGAAGGCAGACAATGCTTAGAAGCTGAGATGTAGCTGAGGGCTATAGAAAGTGGGAACATCAGGAAATCATTCTGTTGCCTGAAGACTAACCCTTAGGGCAGCGGTTCTCAACCTGTGGGTCGCCAACCTGTGGGTCGCGACCCCTTTGGGGGTCGAATGACCCTTTCACAGAGATCACCTAAGACCATCGGAAAACACATATATAATTACATATTGTTTTATGATTAATCACTATGCTTTAATTATGTTCAATTTGTAACAATGAAAATACATCCTGCATATCAGATATTTACATTACGATTCATAACAGTAGCAAAATTACAGTTATGAAGTAGCAACAAAAATAACTTTATGGTTGGGGGTCACCACAACATGAGGAACTGTATTAAAGGGTCACGGCATTAGGAAGGTTGAGAACCGCTGCCTGAGGGAGTGGTACTCACAGCATAATAATTAAAGCTGGAACCTGCACTGCCCAATTCAGCTGGAGTTGTAGGAAGGGAAAGTAGTGGAGATGGACAGTGAGCTAATAGGGTAAGAGTAAATTCAGGAAAAGCTCAAGTCAAGGGATGCATAGGAACTCCTTCACTCCACCCCCATTTTCCTTCCCATATCCAGAGGTGATTAAACTCTAACCTGTCTCCTCACGACTATTCTGGTCAGGAAATTCAGAGACATTATGAGAAGTTAAAAATTAAAAGAATTTTTTTGTGTCTTTCTTAAGCCTGAAAGAATCCCCTGAGACTTCCCAATCTACCTCAACCCTTCATTTTCCAAGAGAAGAAAATAATAAGAATAAAATAACTCAGGCCCTGCTGGTATGACTAGTGGATTGAGCATCGTGCCATGCACCAAGAGGTCACTGCTTAAATTCCTGGTCAGGGTACATGCCCAGGTAGTGGGCTCATTCCCAATAGGGGGCATAATCAATGCTACTCTGTCATTGATGTCTCTCTCTCTCTCTCTCTCTCTCTCCCTCCCTCCCTCCCTCCCTCCCTCCCTCCCTCCCTTCCTCCCTCCCTGCTTTCCTCTCTAAAATCAATAAAAACACATTTTAAAAAAAACAAAACTCAGAACACTGAGTAAGTGCCTTGTTCTTTGCTCACAAAAAGAGAGTCAGAGCTTAAAACAGAATGAGGGCCCTTGGACTCAAGACAGGACTCTTTCCACTCTATACCGATGTCTGTGCAATTAGCTGCTTTTTCTTTGTGTACATTCATTCCCTTCAACTTTCATTTTCCCCAGTTAGGAACTTTGTCCAAGAAATGATATGCTAGTGTAATCATTGAATACCCAGCCTATTTAATCTGCACTTAATTAGTTTGCCCTTTATTATCTGTTTCTTCCCAACCAGACAGTCATTTCCTTAAGGGCCCAGTCAGCTTCTTTAGGTCCTTTATGAGAAGAGCCAAGAAGTAGGCACAGAGCAATAGCCACATCTAAAGTCATGGCATTTTGGGGAACTAAGACCACTCAACCTATGTGGGTAGGGTAAACAAAATGAAGTGACAGAGTTATAAGAAAAAGCATGAAACCTTCATGACAACAGGAATTTAGGAACTTAAAAAAAAAAAGAAAGAATTTAGGGACTTAGGCTATTTTCTTCATCACTGTACTCTTTACTCATTGCTGTATCCCCTAGCACCTAGGGTGACTAGTGTCAGGCACATATCAAGATTCATACGCTTACCTGGCCTGTGTGCCTCAGTGGTTGAGCATGGACCTATGAACCAGGAGGTCATGGTTGGATTCCTGGCCAGGGCTCGATCCCCAGTAGGGGGCGTGCAGGAGACAGCCAACCAATGATTTTCTTTCATCACTGATATTTCTATCTCTCTCTCCCTCTCCCTACCTCTCTGAAATCAATAAAAACATATTTTTAAAAAATATTCATATGCTTGTTCAATAAATAAATCACTAAATTCACCTATAAAAATAGCATTGGATCTAAAATAACCATTTGCAACAGCATAGGTGGAGCTGGAGAGCATTATGCTAAGCGAAATAAGTCAGTCAGAGAAAGACAAATATCACATGATCTCACTCATTTGTGGATTATAATGGACAACATAAACTGATGAACAAAAACAGATCCAGAGACAGAGAAACATCGATCAGATGCTCAAACCTCAGAGGGAAGGTAGGGGAGGGTGGGGGTAAGGGGGAGAGATCAACCAAAGGACTTGTATGCATGCATATAAGTATAACCAATGGATACAGACAACAGGGGATGAGGATGAGGGCATGATGTGGGGGGGGGGGGGCAACGGGGGGATAAGGACATATATGTAATGCCTTAATCAATAAAGAAAAAAAGAAGTTAGGAAAAAAAAAGAATTTTACTGTTCTAATCTTTAGATTTTTCCTCCTTCCTCAATATTTCAGCTTAAACTGCTTAGTTGTCCTCAAAAAATTAAATAAATAAAAAATAACATAAATTTTATCAGAAAATAATGTATACAAATTCATTAGGTATTGCTAAAAGTACAAGTGGGGTTGGGGAGTAATTTTGAAGTGTTACATGGGAAGATCATGGTACCCAGGTTTCTGCTCAGTGGGGAAACATTTTTAGTTCTACCATTAGGCAGGATGCTATTTTTCTCTATAAAAGGAATATAAAGTTTTTACTACACATAGCAAGCAAAATAGTGACTCTTCAGAGTGAAAACAGAACAATAAACCCAACAAAGAAAACCTAGGCATTGACAGCTCAGTGTGGCAGGCAGATAATGGCCCCCAAAGATGTCCAAATCTTCAGAACTGTGAATCCGTTAGTTTTTAATAGTGTTAAACTAGCACTGGGAAATTAAGATTGCAGATGGATTCATGAACTGACCTTAAAATAGGAAGGCTATCCTGGATTCCCCATTGAGTCCAATGTCACCACAAGGATCCTGAAATGTGGAAGAAGGCAGAAATGTTGGTGTCAGCATAGGGATGTGAGAAAGACTTGATGTGGCTTGAAGATGGAGGAAGGGACTCATGAACCAAGGAATGCAGGCAGCTTCAGATTCTCCCCTCCAGCCTCCAGAAGGAACACAGACCTGCCTACCCCTCTCAGACTTCTGACTTCCAGAAATGTAAGACAAAATCAGTGTTGTTGGAAGCCATCACATTTGTGGTAATTTGTTAATGCAAGAACAGGAAAATAGCTCACTTGGGTTAGAACAAAACAGAGCTGCAGAATCATGTAACTCCCGGTAGGAGTTTGGAGCACATACTTGCAGGAGCTGGTTGGGAAGAGTTGCAAAAGGTGGGAAAACCAAGTTTCTGCAGAAGAAAACTCAAATAGATGTGATGCTCAACTGACTTTCAGCATGTGCACAATTAGAGAACTAGGCATTGTTATGGGTTGAAACGTGCTGACCCAAAATTCATAAGTTGGAAGTCCTAGCTCCCAGTATCTCCGAATGTGACCTTGTTGTTCATTGGGAGATAATGGAGGTCATCATAACTACTTCATCAGGCTGGGCCTTCATCTAATATGACTGGTGTCCTTGAAAAGGGGGGGAAATACGAAGATAGACGCATACCAGCTGAACATAAAAATAGTCATCAACAAACTAAAGAAAGAGGCCTGAGGCAGGTCCTTCCCTCACAACCCTGACAAAACCTTGATCAAGGGCTCCTCGCCTCCAGAACTGTGAGATAAATTCCCATTGTTTAAGCCGCTCAACGGAGTCTATGATGCTCACTGAAGCCAATACTTTGTCAGGTCTCTTTGAAAGAGATGGATGGCCCCTCGCGGGCAGTGAGTGGAGAGTCTGCTGTACCGAGGAGGGTGACTGAGGGGGACAGCACAGAGCCATTTCCAGCTGCAGTTCAGGGTCGGTGTGCTACACGTTACTGTAGCTTTATTTCCACAACCCCTGATGGCTCTCACTAAGTAGTGGGAAGGAAGCGTGGGCTGAAATATAGGAGAAACTCTGATGGGGAAAGGACTCGCAGCAGAAAGAGACCACAATCACAGAAATTAAAGGAGACAAAATGGGGCTGAGGTTGAAGGGCTGATGATGAAAAAGGAAAGAGATAGAGAAGGAGAAGACAGATGAAGAGAAAACAGAAGTTCAGTCAACAGGGAACAGCCTATCACACTGCACAGGTATTATCTCACAGTAATCATCACAATGACCCTACTTTACAGATGAGAAGGCTGAAGCTGAGAGCGGTTTGCCCAAGGCCACACATGCGTGGCTATATAGTCCTGTGACAAGTAATTCCCGTGCCCTGCTTCTCTCTACCTCCCCTCTCCGACTGCCCCTCTCCAGGAATACAGCGAGGCCCCTCATCACTGGGCTTTCTGGCTGCTGCTGCTCTTTGCCAAAATCGCTAAGGCAAGTTTAGTCTCTTGTCATAAAAGCATTGAAAGCAAAACCCGCAAGATGCTTGTCCCAAAGAAATACAGATTCATTCACCTGATGATTATTGTTTGCTCACATGCAATGCAGCCGCTCACAACCATCCCACTCTGGCCTCCTCCCTCTTTTTCTTTCCGAATGCCAAAGTCCACCCTACCTGCATCACTGCTTCCTCCACCCCCCACCCTTGTACCCCCAATCCCCTATTCTCTACCGTGTCCCTCCTCCGGTCACTCTGGTTTCAGATGAACTGGCCCAGCCAGGAAGAAAGAAAGAAAGAAAAAAAAAAATGACCGGTTTGGGTAGGGCAAGGTGTGCCAGCCTCAAGGAAATGCTTTTCAGTCCCTCCTTCCCTGTGGGGCGTGGCTGCCGGCGAAGGATGGAGTTTGGGCGGGCTTCCCACAAGGGAAGTCTGTGGGCACTGAGGTTTCTGAGGCTCGCCTCACACTAGCCTGCGGGAAACCTCTGCTGTAACTGTGAAAGCTGGCCTTGTTGCTGACCTCCATACTCATTTCCTTCCCGAGTGATTGATTGATAGGTATAAAAGCAAACCTCCTTCCGCGTGAAACTGCTAAATCCTGATGAAGCGCAACAGTGCCACCTCAGGTCCGCCCCCAACGCAGCTGCCTTCGTTGGTGCTGAAAATGGTCAGGATTTGACATTCAGCTTGATTAGTCCCACCGGGGACAATCGCAACCGAGTTGTTGCTGGGTGTACCAAATAGTCTGACCACTGCTATGGCAGGAGGGAATCGATGAGGAATAAGTGGAACTAAAAATCCCAGAATTAGGTAACTCATCATTAACATATGCTTTTGAAATACTCTCCGTACCAGGGGATGCAGAGGTGAGCAAGGTAGTTACGTTATCTGCCCACATAGAATTTACAATCACAGGACACACTAAAGAAAAAAAAAAAAAGGAAGGAATTCCAAGTTAGATATTAACACCTAAAACAAGTTCAATTTAAGAAATACAGGTCATTGGTAACTTGATTCAGCATTGATAGCATACCAAGCAGAAAGGGGCATCCACGAGAAGCGAAAGGGTTAGGGTACACCGTAATGGGGAGTATGTAGAGACTCAGGTACTTCAGTGCTCTAGTCTTCCCTATCAAAATACTTATTTCCGTTAGAGCTCTTTTAAAACAGGATGAACTGTTCTAAATGTCATTGAATTGTACAATTAAAATGGTTATTGGTTAATTTTCTGTTATATAAATTTTACCTCAATTTTTTTAAAATGATGAAGTCTCATCAGTCAATTGTTCTTCCCATCGTTCATGTCATAATTGATTAATAAAAGCCAGATGAACTGGTAGAAGCTCTATATTATGTAATCTCCCACTCTACTTCCCCAAGGACCCTAATCTTGAGGGCAGAGATTGTGGCTTACTCATTTTTTTAATTTCCACAGTGCCCTAGCATATTGCTAGATAGCCATTCTGATACACAAAACATTCAAAAATCTTGATATTGTCAAGGAGCCATTATAATGATAGAAGTTATAACCTCTAAGACATAAGGACTTGTAAAAATATACATATTTAACAAAGAGGGAAAGGCAAAAATTTTCTTACTCCCTAAATTTTATTGGGCAATTCAAACAAATGATGAATTTTTAAATTCCTGAAATAGAGAAAACCCTGGAAATAGCAAGACACAGAAACACCTAAGTACGTACTAAATGCAGTGCTAGTTCAACAGAAGACATAAACAGGAGGTCCCACACATTATACTAATGAATAAGGTGGTTAGAAATCTGCTGTGTCTCTTTTCTCTCCAAGTGTTCATTACCTTATAATTTCAATTATTACCTCTAACTCATTTTCAGCAATGCTTCAGTTCCACCATCCTGTCAGATGGTTATTTCTGCCTCAGTATTAATTCATTTAATAGTGCTTTTAAAAGTGCTTGTTCTCTGCTCTGCTCACGTTAAGTACTGAACAGTAGGAAGTCATACTGAGATTTACACTGGGGAACCTCTTCATTCTACAGTTTCCTCCACATGAACCTTTACTAGATCCTGTTTTCCTCTAATCTTCTAACAGCCATTTAGTCACGTTATTTAGTGTATTCTCTCTTGTACAATTCTGCAATTGTGAGGGATCCCAGCTTGAAGTCTGGTGAGGTGGATAGTCCCGAAACCTACTTATATGGGGCATGTAGACATCCTGGGAAATCATCCTACATAATAAAAGGCTAATATGCAAATGGCCGAATGGTGGAATGACTAGTCACTATGATGCGCACTGACCACCAGGGGGCAGACACTCAACGCAGGAGCTGCCCCCTGGTGGTCAGTGTGCTCCCACAGCGGGAGCGCTGCTCAGCCAGAAGCCGGGCTCATGGCTGACGAGCACAGCGGCAGTGGTGGGAGCCTCTCCCGCTTCCGTGGCAATGCTAAGGGCAATGCTTAGGCCCACTAAGCCATCAGTCAGACATCCCCCTAGGGTTCCCAGACTGCGAGAAGGCACAGGCCAGGCTGAGGGACTCGCCCCAAGTGCACAAATTTCGTGCACGGGGCCTCTAGTTCATTATAAAGAAAAACAGAGCATGAAAGCTTTGCTTAATAACAAGAATAGCTTGGTGTTCAGCATTATGTCTGTATCTTAAATTCCTTTGGCCAAGGCCTCATGATTTACAATTGAGTCCTAGGGAAACAAAACTGTAAGTATAACTGATTGAGTTATTTCACACACACACACACACATAAAAAAAAACACACACACACAAAACAATAAACCAACGAAACAAATTACATTAGACCTTGGGTAGCATTGCTTTGGAACTGTTCCAAAGGAATTTGACACACAAGGGAGGGAGACAGATTCTTCCAACTTTACCTGAAAACATGGCTCAGCTTCCCTATAGGTGGGCAGCAGGGGCTCCACAAGGTGCTGGGGCCTACCTGCAAGGCTTCCTGCACAAGGAAACAGAGCGGCCATGATGGACGCTGTAAGTAGAGTCAGCAGCAATGCCCGGCACCTGTATGGGACTTCTAAGGCACTGAGAGAACAGTAGACAGCAACAGAGGGGATCTAAGTCAGAGCAGGAAAATGGTGGACTCTATTGTAGGTGGGATTTGAGTGGGTGAAATTTATGAGGCATTCCACGACCTTGAGGATCCCCAGGGACAGTTGAGAAAAGGGTTTTTAAGATAAACCAGAGGTTCTGCAACCAACTAAAGGCAGAAACAAGAGAACATGGACTATCACTCAGTAAGCACCTCATGTTTACCCCAGCTTGGTATGTCCTAGGGATTGTTGATTATGGGTATACAACTTTCCATGTATACTTGTTCCTTTTTTACATTGTGTATTGGTTTTCTGTTGCTGATGAAACAAATTACTACAAACTTGGTGACCTAAACAATATAAGATTATTATAAAAAATGTCACGTTTCAGGACATTATGCCAACCATATGCTCCACTCATTTCTTCTTCCATTTTCCCCCCTTCCCCAAGATTCTCAGAATCCTTCAGTGTAATTTAGAGATTATGGGCCTACAGCTAGTTTCCATAGCTTACATCAACATGGACGGGTAGACCTTTCTGGGCCTCAAGTTTTTTCACTTGTAAAATGAAGAGATTGGAGTAAATTAGCCCCAAATCCTTGTCAAGTTTCACATCCCAGGATTCTCTAATCCTTGAACACACACAAAGACTCATCTGGTCCAAATTCTTGCCTCCCAGAGCCATTTACCACAGCAGAACATCTCCAGCAGGTAGTCCAGCTCTGTTTCAACTGTATCAGTGCTGAGGACCTGCTACCAGATAGCTCATTGCATTGTGAAAACTTTTCCTCATACTAAGTAGAAAATGTGACTTAACATCTCTAACCCCAGTTTATTCATAAAAGAGATGAGCCCTGGCCGTTGTGGCTCGTTTGGTTGAGCATCGTCCCATACACCAATTGGTCCCGAATTCTATTCCCAGTCAGAGCACATACCCAGGTTTCAGGCTCAATTCTTGGTTGGGTGCGTAAGGGAAGCAACCGATCGATGTTTCTGTCTCACATTGATGTTTCCCTCTCTCTCTCTCTCTCTCACTGGCCCCCTCCTTTCCACTCTCTCCAAAAATCAATGGAAAAAATATTCTCAGGAGGATTTTAAAAACTAAATAAACCATAATAATCCTGAATGAAATCTCTGACCTTTCTGGCTAAATTATTGAGGTATGGTCAATTACAAGTTAATTTTTTAAAAGTCTACCTATTTCTTTGATAATGGTTAAAAAAAGAGAGGGTTTTAATCTATGCCATTAAATAATTTTCTAAAGATTGATACTACTTAATAAACACTCTCTGAGTATTATTTTCAGAAAAGTTACTTATCTCCCTAAGGCAGCCGTGGGCAAACTACAGCCCGCAGGCCGGATCCGGCCCGTTTGAAATGAATAAAACTAAAAAAAAAGACGGTACCCTTTTATGTAATGATGTTTACTTTGAATTTATATCAGTTCACACAAACACTCCATCCATGCTTTTGTTCCGGCCCTCCGGTCCAGTTTAAGAACCCATTGTGGCCCTTGAGTCAAAAAGTTTGCCCACCCCTGACCTAAGGGGCTATAAGCTTCACGCTGAGTACCACATCCACTTAACTGCAAATTAGACAGCTCCAAAATGTTGCATCAGTACTTGCTTTTTTCACCCCATTCCATCCCATCAAATGGCATTAAGTACAGTCCTTCTACCTTTTATTTTTAATTTTTGTTAATCTTCACCCAAGGATATTTCTCCATTGATTTTTAGAGAGAGTGGAAGGGAAAGGAGAGACACGGAGAGAGAGACATCAATGTGAGAGAGACAGATCGACTAGTTGCCTCCAGCATGAGTCCAGATCAGGGCAGGGTATCAAGCCTGCAACCGAGGCACGAGCCCTTGACTAGACTCGAACCTGGGACCCTTCAGTCCTCAGGCTGATGCCCTATCCAATAAGCCAAACTGGCTAGGGCAGTCCTTCTATCTTTTAAATCTCTATCATCCTCTTTTCTATTTTCCTATTGTCTTGAGTTCACTCCCTCTTTTCTTGGCTGAATTATGGTAATAGGCTTTTTGTGTGTGTGTGTGTAGTTATTATTTTATTTTTTATTGAATTTATTAGGGTGACACTGGTTAATAAAATTATATAATTTTCAGGGATACAGTCTATAATACTTTATCTATATATTGTATTGTATGTTCACCACCCAAAGTCAAGTTTCCTTCTATCACCATTTATCCCCGCCTGCTTTACTCTCTTATCTTCCCCTATTCCCCTTTCCCTCTGATTATAATTATTACCATCATTATTAATCCCTTCACCTTTTTCACCCTGCGCTTCTCCCCTCTCCCCTCTGATAGCTATCAGTCTGTTCTCTGTATCTGTCTGTTTCTATTTTGTTAATTTTGTTCATTAGATTCCACATATAATGGAAATCATATGGTCTCTGCCTCTCTCTGACTGGCTTATTTCACTTAGCATAATACTCTTCAGGTCCATCCATGCTGTTGCAAAAGGTAAGACTTCCTACTTTTTTGTAGCCAAGTAGTAACCCATTGTATAAATGTACCACAGGGTTTTTATCAACTCACCTACTGAGGGGCACCTGGGCTGCTTCCACATCTTGGCTGTTATAAATAACACTGCAATGAACATAGGGGTGCATGTATTCTTTCAAAATAGTGTTTTGGGTTTCTTAAGATATATTCCCAGAAGTGGAATTACTGGGTCATAAGGTGGTCCCATTTTTAATTTTTTGAGATAACTCCATGCTACTTTCCACAGTGGCTGCAACAATCTGCATTCCCACCAACAGTGCATAAGGGTTCCTTCCCTTTTCTCCACATCGTTGCCAGCACTTGTTGATTTATTGGTGATAGCCATCCTGACAGGTGTGAGGTGATCTCATTGTGGCTTTAATGCACATTTCTCTGATGATTATAATGGTAAGCATCTTTTCACATGTCTATTGGCCATCTGTATGGTATGTCCTCTTTGGAGACTAGGCTTCGAACTGGCCTCCATTCCTGTCATATCTTTCATATTGCTGCTACAGTGATCTCTCCAATAAGCAAACCTTACCATGTAAAGACTTAAAATTTTGAAGTTATTGCAGAATGAAATTGAACTAGTTTACCAGATAAAACCCCAGGAAAAGACAAAGTTGATGAAGTCTTACTCTTGACACTGACAAGATCAACTTATTTTCAGAGATTTATATCAGCACCTATTTCCTTTCCTGATTTTTCCTATTGAACAAGACACTTATACCATAACTAGGGGCCCAGTGCACGAATTTGTACACCTTGAAAGGAACTGTGGGCTGCGAGGCTGCGGTGGGCACAGGGGCAGGTCTCGGCCCATCCTCCACGCCCCCACCCTGCCCCGCCTGCCACAACCCCCAGTCCCTTTCTGCCGGCAGCCCCACTCCCAAGTGCTGATGTCGCGGAGCAAGCGGAGCCAGTGCCATCAGCAGGTGTGAGCAGCGGCAGCTGCCCCAATCACCCCTCAGGAGCAGGGGGAGGTGGAGAAGCACTCAGGGGCAATTGGGGCAGCTGCCACTTGCACCCACTGATGGCATCAAGTGATCGGGACTGGCACTAGGCATTGGCAGCAGGTGGGAACAGTGGCTCTGACACCAGGTGCAAGCGGGGCTGGCGCCCGCAGCAGATGCAAGTACTCAGCAGGACTGTGGCGCATGGGAGCAAAGAATTTTCAGTAACCACCAGAGGCTCATCTTGATGACAGCAACTGGCGCCCCGCCTTGGTCTGGTGCCCCCTGCTCACCTGCTCCACCATCCCACAGCAGACAATGCCCGCCATGTTCTTCACTCTGCCACCTGCTGCTGACGCCCGCCATGTTTTACATGCGCCCCCTGGTGGTCAGCACACATCATAGAACTGGTTGTTCTGCTGTTCAATCTATTTGCATGTTAGGCTTTTATATAGAGAGACTAGAGGCCCGATGCACAAAAATTTGTGCACTCAGGGGGGAGGGGGGTCCCTCAGCCCGGCCTGTGCCCTCTCGCAGTCTGGGACCCCTCGGGAGATAACGCCCTGCTGGCTTAGGCCTGCTCCAGGGTGGCAGAGGGCAGGCCCAATCCCTAGGTGCAGCCCCTGGTCGGCTCAGAGCAGGGCTGATTGGGGAGTTGGGGCGCCGCCCCGTCATGCACAGAGCAGGGAGATTGGGAGGTTGTGATGCCACCCTCAGTCACGATCAGGGTAGGGCCAATTGGGGGGTTGGGGCACCGCTCCCTGTCACACTCAAGGCAGGGTCGATGGGGAGGTTGCGGTGCCACCCCGTCATGCACAGAGCAGGGCCCATCAGGGGGTTGGGGCACCGCCCTCTATCACCCACAGAGCAGGGCCGATCAGGGGGTTGGGGCACCGCAACTCTCACACTCAGGGCAGGGCCAACGGGGAGGTTATGGCTCTACCGTCACACACAGAGCAGGGCCCGTGGGGGCGGGGTTGGGGAGCTCCCCCCTATCAGGCACAGAGCAGGGCTGATCAGGGGGTTGGGGCGCCTTCCCCCGTCACGAACAGAGCAGGGCTGATAGGGGCCCCGCCCCCTGTCACACACAGAGCCACAGGGCGATCAGGGGGTTTGGGTGCTGCCCACTGTCACGCTGATCCCGGTGCCGGGAGGCCTCATGGCTCCGCTGATCCCGGTGCTGGGAGGCATATTACCCTTTTACTATATAAGGTAGAGGCCTGGTACATGGGTGGGGCCGGCTGGTTTGCCCTGAAGGGTGTCCTGGATCAGGGTGCAGGTCCCAACTGGGGTGCCTGGCCAGCCTGGGTGAGGGGCTGAGGGCTGTTTTCAGGCTGGGGGTGACTGAAGCTCCCAACTGCTCCTTTTTTTCTTTTTTTTTTCTTTTTTTATTCTGGGCCAGCTTTAGCTTTGAGGCTTGGCTCCAGCTCTTAGGCATCTGCGGCTAAAAGTAGGTTTCTGGCCTTTGCTTACAATGTTGCCAATCTGCTGGCTGAAGTCCAGAGGTATTTGTTACAATGTTTCTTAAACTGCAGGCTCAGAGGCAGAGCAGGCAGGGAACGTTGGTTTCCTCCGTCACTGAAGCAACCAAGCCTCATGTTAGTTTCAAGCTGCCTGGCTCCCGGCCGCCATCTTGGCTGACAGTTAATTTGCATATCTCGCTGATTAGCCAATGAAAAGGGTAGCGGTCGTACGCCAATTACCACGTTTCTCTTTTATTAGTGTAGATATGAAAAATCACCCCTCTGGAGTCTAGATTTTCCCTCTTTTCAGTTGAAACCAAGTATTATTAGCTCCCAGAAGCTTTAATCTGTGTCAACTCTAAGCCCTAAAGAACTTCATTACTTCAACTCTCAAAGTATTAGCCTTTATAAATACATTTTCACACTCCACATGGAGCAATAGTACTTTCAAAAATTGCCTCTTTGCATTCAACACTGGATCCCCTATGATACTGATCTGGCTGAGGTATTTGTGATATGAAAGCTCCCAGATCATTCATGGCAAATAGTAGGCACTCAAATATTTCAGTGGTACATGGCTACTTTCTGAATAGGCGCTGTTCCAACACACATGCAAAATCCATGAGCTTCAAATATCAATCACAGCTAATGTGTGACCATGGTATGCCAGCCTTCTACTTCATCTTTGGCTATGCTATCACCCAGGTAGCCTGTGTCTCTTGGTAAACAGTTCAAGTTCCTGATCCCCTGCTGTGAAAGAACTTCATTTCACACCCATCCTCAAATCATATCCAATTGTCTTCTTTCTTGTGTATTTTTATTGTTGATAGTATTACTGATATCTCCCATTTCCCCCCTTTACCCACCCTGCTCACAGCCCCTACCCATTCCTCCAGGACTTCACTATCCAATTACCAGGTCCATGGGCTATGCATGGAAGTATAAGTTGTTTGGTTTATTTCTTCTCGTCCACCCACCCCAACCCCACATTGAGGTATGTCAGTCTGTTCCATGCCTCCCTACTTTGGGTCTTATTTTGTTGGGCAATTCATTTTGTTCATTAGATTCCACAAATAAGTGAGATCATGTGATTTCTTGTGTATTTTCAACATGGGTTTCAGTTTGTACTCATTGTCAACGACCTAAGCCAGTGATGGCGAACCTATGACACACGAACTCATTTTTTTGGTTGATTTTTCCTTGTTAAATGGCATTTAAATATATAAAATAAATATCAAAAATATAAATCTTTGTTTTACTATGGCTGCAAATATCAAAAAATTTCTATATGTGACACGGCACCAGAGTTAAGTTAGGGTTTTTCAAAATGCTGACACGAACCTCAAAAGGTTCGCCATCACTGACCTACACCAAGACTATTATTCCCAACTGTGCATTAATTTTTTTCTGTAGATATAGCTGTAACCCTGAAACAGATGGTATTTAGAAGCAAAGGTCTTGGAATTACATGAGATAAAGTGTTTATAACTGCAATTTAAAAAGCCCTCAATATCCAATAGTATGAGAACAAAATTATAGAAAGCTGTAATTAAATGGTATACAGCCAATACAATGATGAATGTATGCTACACACACTAATAGAAAAGCAGTAAAAATATTGGATGAAAACAAAACTCAGTGCCAAAAGTACAGTATATGGCACATTGTTAAGACATTTAAGCAAGGACCAGTTAGAGTGCAGTGACCCATAGAATTTTAAAAAGCTTTTTCTAATGATTATTAAATGGTTAGGGTAACCTCAGTTAAAACCTCTTCCCTCCCCCTGAATTTGGGTCAGTTTTTGGATGTTTACCAATCTTTTGCCACACTCACAAAAATAGTATCTGAAATAGAAGTATTTAAACACACACACACACACACACACACACACACACACACACACGCTAATTGGTTGCCTTGAGGGAATCAGGACTGAAATTGAAGACTTTTCTATGAAGTATTTTTTATACCTTTGAATATTTTTGCCTTGTACATATTACCAATTTTGATTTCTTTTTAAGCTTGCAAGGCAATACTCTTGAGCAATCCACTTTCTCTTGTTGGCTGTTTTTTCGACAGGCCCATATGGTCCCTCAGAGTTCTCCCCGGCCCCCCTTCCCCCACCCCCCCGCCAGGAATGCTCTTCTCTCAAGATATTCAAGTGGTTATTGATCTTCCGTGTATATATTCTATTATCGTTTAGAAAAGGCCCCTCTCCCTCTAGTTAAACATACTTCCTGAAATTATGCCAATTTCTATCCCTTTACTTTTGATTTTTCCCTTACATTTGTCATTTGACATTACACATTTGTTTACATATTTGCTTTTTCTCTACATCACTCACTAAAATGCAGTAAGTTCATTGCAACTAGAATCTTTTGTTCATTTTTTTCCCTCCTAGCCACTAAATGGTGCCTGGCACAACCCTAGGCTCAATATGTACTGAGTCAAGCACAAGTAATTTGAAGGTGCAGTGGGTCTGAGGCGTTATCTACCTGATATATGCCTTGGTTTCTCAACTCGGAGGTACCACCTACATTCTGGGGGCAGAAATTCCTAATGTGGTAGCAAAGAGCCTCCGTTCCTCTTTCTGAAAGATACACATATAAACATACAATACAACCTCAGGTTAGAAGCTGAAAGATGTCAGAACTAACTCTTCCATCAATCTAAAGGAAGCAGTTTAACCTGCATGCCATCCACTCACCTCAGTGAAGATTACTCAAAAGATACAGAGGACCAGAAAGACAAAAGGATGCCTAAGTGCTGAACTCAGACACCACCTGTTCATTCCCAGACGCACATTCCAAACGCATCTACCACCATCTCAAACGCACATGCCTACATTTATTAAATAGCACGAGTGCACCTTTACGTTTGGTTTTGAGCTTACTATTAAGTCAAATGAATTAAGTGGGGGGAAAAGACAAAACATACGCTGAGACAGGAGAACATACTCTAGTTATACACCTTCTCCTTTCAAGGGTAAAAATTTTATTTTTGAGGAACTTCATGCTGCACATTTTCAGAGAGTCGCATAAGAAAGCATAAATGTTATCCTCCCCTCATCTAGAAATAAATAAGAAGAGCATAAAATTTCTTTTTAAATCACGACACTTGGAAGTTTAGCACCAGCATCCAAAATGAACTAGAAAAGGGAACAAAAAAGCATTTACTATATATTTCAGATTTCTTTGGTTGGGGTACTCCCCATGTGGTATTAATATTTCTTCTTTCAATTCATATTACCAAAACAGTAAAAACCAGGAAAAAAATATAAACCTAGTGGTTGCCGAAACTGGGGAGGTTGCTCTCTTGTCTTCTGTGCAGGCATTCCAGAAAAATTGCTGGAAACATTGGCTGACATTCTCGTTTTGTACTTGTTTCGTAAAGAATAATCGTAAACATTCCAATGTCCACATCTTGGTTATTAGTCTTCCACTTTATTGCTTGGATGTTTCTTTGGTGTTGGTAAGGTCGTGTCTGCTTTTTGTTTCATTTTTTTGAATGGTCATTAATTCTTTAGGTCACCTGGAAAAAATTAAAGTCAAACTTAGAAAAAGTGGCAAAATGACCAAGAGTTAAAGAATAAGAAGACAAAAATAGCCTGTTTTCTTGAAAATAAAAAAACAGTATTTCAAAAGCTCTAAGCAAAATGTACATGTTTATCTTCTCTAGATTTGTAAACTGTACATTGATTTAATGGAAACTCTTTCATAAAATATTTTTATAAACGAGGTCAGGACATAATAAGGAAACCAATGAAGATTAACAAGCTAACCTGTACAAAGAGGTTATTCTTTACCGCTCTGTTTAACCACTTCAGAGGTGTTACCTCATTAAGTCTTTGCAAGGACCTTGGTGGATAGTCTGTTGGTGTTCCCGTTTTCCCAGCAGCAGACACTGCCGAGGCAGAGGGTAAACGAACTGCTCCAGATCACCTAGCAGATGAGCAGTAGATCCTGCACTGGACTGTACAGGCCTCTGGCTCCTACACATTGTCCCCACTGCCTCCAAATGAATAATGTTGCTTGTCAAAGGGAAAAGGGAAGAAAAAAACCCTCTAATTTATTCTACAAATCAGTCTCCAGATATTAAAATAAGGCCTGGTCAGGCACTTGAAACTGATCAAATCGGCCACTAGGTGTCACAAAAGTAAAACTTCCAAAAACTTTCTTATTGGTATACCATATTAATACTATAATAGTTTAAAACTGTCTGTCTAAAAACAAGCAAAAAAACAAAAAAAAACTGTCTAGAAAAAAATTTGGCTCTCATTAACTTTCTGAATGCTTATGTCCCTAAAGCTTAGCAAAAAAAAAAAAAAAAAAGTACATCTCAAAAACCACTCTTTCTTCAAAATTCCAATGGAGAGGAGGGGATGGTCCAGGTAAATCACAGAACTAGTTTAGACTGATTTGTGCTCTGGTTGAGAAATCAATGACTTAAAAATAATACACACACACACACACACACACCCCAACATAAGCCTGGGCTGCCCAAGCTCTTACCTAGTGATGGTGAAGGTGCCTGGGGAGCCTGGTGTTACTCAGCACTGCTCTGCTCGGTGGCCGGAGCAGGGTTCTCAGATGGCACGTCACCTGCCTTGGTCTAAAACAGAACAAAATCACAAACCAGAAATGAAGCAATTCAGGTGACAGTAATTACTTTCCACACACCTAGAGGCGGGTTCCTCTCTAAATGCGGTCCTTTATTTGCACAGCCCTAAACCTTTTGGCTCTGAATCCCCACCAGGATGGATAATTCTTTCAAAGAATGTCAATTTAGTTAAACTCAAATATTTGGTTTTTGTGTTATGTGCAGAATATACTCTCTATATATGTATGGACCTTAAGCAAAATGTTAATATACATATAGATACATAGAAAATATATGTGAACAGATACTACTTATATATAAAATGTTATGTGTAAATAATTATATGTTATTTATAAATGACATTTTACATAAACGATTATATGTAAATATACATATTTTTATATATTACATATATTTAAGTATAGGCTATCAGACTAGAAAACCACTCTTAGAATAGATACTGAAGTTTGACAGGATTAAGAATGACCTGGTACCACCGGCTCCGGCTGGCTGGATTTACCTCTTTGCCATCTTGTGAAGGAGCATTAGGAGGACGGGGACGGCGCCGATAGTTGTACGGGCGCCGGTACCCGCGGCGAACAGATGGCTGGTTTGGACCATTGGCCGCTTGTTGATTCTCTTTATCTTCAGCTTCTCCCACAGCTGGGGCAGGTCTTGGGCGAGGAGGTCCCCTAGAACAGAGATCACAAAACAAAGAGAGAAAAAGTGCAACGAGACAGGGACTCTCAAGAACATAGGTTTCATTCATGCTTAGAGATTAAAGAGTCAAAGTGACCGAGTACTTGTTACTAGAAGTATGCACAGGCTAATGCAGCAAATGGAACAAACTTTTGGTGGGAAAAAAAAACCCACCATTTCCCCCTTTCATCTGAATACCTATTTGTAGTGAATAAACATATCCTGAACACATGCTAAATTCCTACCAGGCACTCCGATAGGCACTAAAAAGAGGAAAATCAAAGGAGGAAAGTGGTCTGGTGTCTGCCCTCCAGGAACAGAGCTCCGTGGAGACTATGGGGATTAAACAAGGGAAGAAAACACCCACCACGTGCCAGAGCCTGTGCCGGAGTGTTTACACGTTACGTGATTTAATTTCAACACCAATTCTGTGAGTCAGATTCACAGTGAGAAAGCCAACAGGTTGAGAGAGAGTAAGTACTTGTTTGAATCACATGGGATGGCTGCTTTTATAGGTCAAAAAGGTCAACGGTAACTCTGCCAGGATCACACAGCTAGGAATTGACAGAGCTGGACTCAAATACTGTCCAGTCTCCTCAGTTTTCATGAAGACATTTCTCTGAAGTCTCTCTTATTTGAAAGTCCTTAGTAATCAATCCTTAGAGTGATTATGCCTAAAATTGGAATGACTTGTGAGAAAAAAGGATGCCGAGTGGTACAAATCCTTTCCCCAAATACCACACTTACTAGTACTCTCCTTTCAATAAACCCCTACTGCCGAACTTCACGGTGGTCTACGTGTGATTCAAGAATGAAGGTGCTTCTTCACTTACCTCAAGGACAGGCTAAATAAACAAACAGGAAGGCTTATAATACAAAAAGCTGAAAGGATCTCAGGGAATGTAGTTCAACTTGCAGTCTTTACAGGGACAGAGCACAAACAAAATAACCCGCTCCTTCGCTAACTTTAACATCATGGGTAGTAATATTTACTGAGCACTTACTATACCAGGCCATATACTAATTATCTTAGGTAGTCGCTTCTTTATACATTTAACCCTAATGACAACCGTAGATAGTCCTTAATGTCCATTTTATAGGCCTTGCACCAAGTCTTAGAGAGTTGGCAAACTTGTCAAAGGAGTTATAGCTACCACCTGCAGGGTGGGAATTGAAACAGACAGTGATCTGTAGCCTGATTTAACCCTTACTCTAGACTGGCTCAGTTAACAGAATATGTAGTATCCCAAATACTCTCTGGCACTCAATCTCCCTCCATTTGTAGCACTACCAGTGAATTACTCATCAATTAATTTATGCTTATTTCATTAAATATAATTTAAAAATAAGTATTAATTTATAATTAAAAAATAAGAATGCTAGCAAATACAAATAATGCTTTGGGATAACTAAAAGTTATAATTATTTAAGTAAGGGGGAAGTCTCACAGGCCATCTGAAAACATATACTGCAGAGTCTCCCCTAAACTTGGACACATAGTGAAAGGAGGCACATCTTCTATTAGGTAATAAATCCTCAGAACAGACCCACAACATCCTCACACATTCTACCGTCACTCCCGAGTCCTTCAGCTGATCATGCCTTAGTGAAACGTGACGTACCTACGGTACCTTGGACGGTAAGTTGGATTTCGATGAACCGGTCCCTGAAGTTGAGCTCCCTCTGGGACTCCATCCTTGATCTCTCCAATCTCACCAGCCTAGAAGGGAACAGGGCTGAAAATGAGTGTCGTGCTACAGGACACAGGAAACAGAGCACACGGTTGTATTCAGAATTTTTTTGAAAAGAAATAAAAATGCTTCCTTACAAAGCTGCGAGAACACTCAACTCTAACAGTGAACTTTTTACTGACTAGATCTTTGTGAAGGCTAGAAAAGAAAGAAAAACTCGCTCCCACTAGGGCAGTATTCCGCCTTGTTCCAGAGCAATTAAAGTCATTTCACGATGTTAATTTAACATTTAGAGTGCTCCATTCATCTCTTCAAAGAAAACCTACTACTTTTGAGCAATGAGGATCTGTTCAAACTCAGACCCACTAATGCTACAAACTGGGTATCCCTTCAATATCACTAATGGTTTCTACATTCGAAGTTTCTCGCACACCTTATTACCACGCTTTCACCTCTGATTTCTTCCTTTCACAATTTCTTCCGTGTATCTATTTGCACGATTTAAGTATAACATTTAAAAAATAAAGTACACTTTCTTGATGATAAATTAATTGTAAGCTGTGGGAAAAAATTGTATTGTAGAACTTCTAGAGGAAGAATAACTAAAAACTAAAATAAAAAAGCCCACCTACCAACCTCTGAAATGCCAACAATCTCTGAAATTCATTACAATAGTCACAATGTCAATCATCTTCCCCCCTCAAAACTAACATCCCTTCCTTCTCCATATTTCACTAAGAAGCAATCAGAAAATATCGTCTACATTCTTTCACTACAGAATCTACTAAGTTACCTATACTAGAATTTATAATAATTGTCTTCTCTCATTACACTGGCTAAGTGGTCCAAGCTCATATCCATGGCCAACCCCTCTCTTTATCCTAGAGGAGTTTTACTCTTTATCCCCCTTCACTATGTATTTTCTCCCCTTCCTGCTCCATCATTCCCACCCAGCCCATGAGCATGCAGAAATAACACCCATAGTTTTCAATTACTTTATTTTGAAATAATCAAACTTGTAGAATCTAATCCTCAGACCCCATTCAAGTCTTACCAATAATGTCCTTTATAGCAAAAGGTCTCACTTAGCACCATGCCTTGAATTTAGTTGTCTCTCTTTCTGACACAGTTCTTCAATTTCTACTTGGTTTCCATGACTGTGAAGGACACTTTTAAAGCTCACAGGCCAGCCCTAGCTGGTCTGGCTCAGTGAATAGAGCGTAGGCCTATGGATTGAAGGGTCCTGGGTTCTATTCAGGTCAAGGGCGCGTGCCTGGGTTGCAGGCGCGATCCCCAGTGGGGGGTGTGCAGGAGGCAGCCGGTCAATGATTCTCTCTCTCATCCTTGATGTTTCTAGCTCTCTCCCCCTTCCTTTCTGAAATCAACAAAAATATATAAAAATAATAAAATTGTTTAAAAAAAAAAAAAAAAGAGTACAAGCCAGATATTCTGTAAACTACACCTCAGTGTGGGTTGCTGGTGTTTCCCATGCTCTAGTGAATGTGTGGATGGCAGGGAAGCCACAAAAGCAACACCATTTTCCTCACTGCCTCCTGCCAGGTGGAGTCTGGCTTCAATTTGCACCCAACTGACAGTGGTGGTGTTGAGCGGTCGATGAGGTGGTATCTATCTTCTAAGGCTCCTCTGCTTTAGGTTTACTCTTTTTATTTTTCTAAATATGTTTTTATATATTTGTTTTTTTAGAGAGAAGGGAAGGGAGAGAGTCATCGATGTGAGAGGAAAACATTGATTGGCTGCTTCCCACATGCACCCAGACCAGGGATTGAGCCCGCAACCTAGGTATGTGCCCTGACCTGGAATCGAACCAGCAACCTTTTGGTGCACAGGACTACGCTCAAGCAACTGAGCCACACTGGCCAGGGCTAGGTTTACTCTTTTCTCCTTGGTAATTAAGAAGGATTTTGTGAATTTCAAAGTCTATAAATATTTCATTCCTCATCAAATTCTCAATACATTCATTTATATCTATACAGACTCATGGTTTCCTATTTTATTCAATGGGTTATAATCTGTTACTATCATTACTGGCCAATGGGAACCCATTCAAGCTGCCTCCTGTCCTTTTGACATGTCTCCAACATTCTCTGAGTACTTCCTTGCTTTCTGGCACGACAAGATGTTCCAGGTTCATATTGTCCTTTCTCTGGTTCAGATCTGAAATCAGCCATTTCTCGAAAGGAGCTTCCTTTCATTGGAGAACGATGTTTAGGAAGCTCAGTGCTATCAAGGTGTCACTGATTTCAGTGAACAGAAATAAGGACCACCACATACAAATATATATGCACATACTCTATAAACTATACATATATAAATGAGTGTATGAATGAATGTATGAGTGTGTGTGTGTGTGTGTGTGTGTGTGTGTGGCATTTGATCTGCCCATCTAATACATCATGGGTAAGTAGTTGGTGAGGGAAGGGCTAAGGGAAACCAGGACAGAACTCAATGTGAAAATAAAATCAACCCCAAACCTTGCCCTAACCTCAGATCCTCCTCCAGATACTGCCCCATTTCTCTGAGCTCCTTTACAGCAATTTATGCTAAAGGAAACCCATCACCACCACAGAAACCTCCTCAAAGGGGAAGAAAATACCTCTTCTCCCCCACCCCCGCTTGGCTCGCTCTTGAATTCACTCTGACTAGATTTTTGTTCTCACCATATCACAAACCTCCCAAGTTACCAAACCTAGTAATTAATTCTCAACCTAACTTCCTCTATTTTTTGGCAGCACTTCCTTCTTAAAATACTTTTTTTCCCCCTACCTGCTCGTTCTCATGTCATTTGCTAGGCTCATCTTCCTAATCTTCCATTGGTATGCCTCAGAACTCCTTCCCAGGGTCAATTCTCTACCTATGCTCATTTATAGTTAACTAGAGGCCAGGTGCATGACATTCGTGCACTGCGGGGGGGGGGGTGTCAGTTCTCAGCCTGGCCTGTGCCCTCTCGCAGTCCGGGACCCCTCAGGGGATCTCCACCCCAATCCGGCACGAGGACACCCTTGAGGGGTCCTTAGCGCTGCTGTGGAAGTGGGAGAGGCACCCGACACCGCCACTGCACTTGCCAGCCATGAGTCCGGCTTCTGGCTGAGTGGTGCTCCCCCTGTGGGAGCACACTGACCACTGGGGGCAGCTCCTGCATTGAGCACCTGTCCCCTGGTGGTCAGTGTGCATCATAGGGACCAGTCATTCCAGCGTCAAGTCAATTTGCATATTAGGGTTTTATTATATAGGATATCGTCCTATATGATGCCTTTCAATGTTTTGTGACTCCAAAGTTTTATCTACAATCTCATTTCTCTTTTTCAGGTTCCCTTCAGCCTTTGTACTTGCCAATCCCTCTGCCATGCATGCCATTCCCAGTACCCCAATAACTCGCTGCCTTGCTCCCCTAGGTCTCTTCTCAAATACAACACCGAAGACTTTGTCAACCAACTTCTTTAAAATGAAACCCTCTTAACTCGAGCCACTTTCTACCTCTTGACTCTGCTTTGTTTTATTTTATTTATTTATTTTCTTGCCGACCTGACATCTCCACTTGGCGGTAAAATATAATGTGAAGAGAAGACCTCCAAATGATTCCCACCTCTCCCCCAAGCGTTATCTTTCTTCAGCCTTCCTATATTTGTTTGAATAAAAAACTTGGAGATATCCTCTACTCCTAAAAGCACACATGCCCTCCAGCATCAAATGCTGTCACTTTCATGGTGAACACATTTTCTGAATCTGACCACCTACCACACCTCTAATCCATGCATGATCATCTCTCCACAGGGATGACCTCTCCATAGTCGCTGATCTTCCTACTTGTTGCCTCCCGTGGTCCAGCCTCTAAAAACCGTCCAATGATCGCTTAAATATATTGCTTCCCTGTTTAGATTCCTTTATTGGCTTTTTATCACATTTAGAGTATGTTAACAGTCCCTCTCATGGTCTCTCAGGCATGCTTGGTCTGCCCTGAGCCCCTAGCCCTCTTCTCTTGACTCATCCCAGCCCAGCCACATGAGTTTCCCCTCCGTTCTCTGAACACGCAAACCTGGTTCTTCCTCGGGAACTTTGATTAGGGAAAAAAAAAAAAAAAAAGACAGAAAGAGCAACACATATAGAGAATGAAAGCTGACTAGAATGAGAAAGTGGGAAAAGCATGCATAGATGGATTGAAGCTTCTTGCCCATGTAACCTTAGGCAAAACTTGCTTTTTTTTTTCATTCAAGTTTTCCAAAGCTTTTTATTTTAAATATTAATAGCGAAAACCTGGAGGTCAGATATAAAACTTACGACAAAATACGCTGTGAAATACCACAGCAAGGCAAGGGTGTGGAAGACAAACGCTTAACACCCTAGCAAAAAACTTGCTAACTTTTTAAAGTACTCAAATCCCTTCATTTGTAACAACCACAACAACCATATGCAACCCAACACCAACTTAAATCTGCAGGGAAAACTGAGTAAGAACTGATTTCAAATGCCAACCATTTGGCAGATGCCAAACAATGTTACTCCCTTTCCTCTATCATGTATTTATTTTCTCAAAGACTACAAATACTTGATATTAGCTCAGTAACCAATCCCACTTAATTTTCAAACACACTGATTATCTTTAAGAATCTGGAAGTCATTTGGTCACTGACCATGCTGTATTATGTTCTTGGTACATAAGGGAAACACTATTGGCCTGCATAGTGTTAGTTTTCCCTGTTGTGTCCAATAAATGTCATGGTTTTTGTATATTGTAGAAAATGTTAGAAATATTTTTCTATATGACCTCAGTAATTTTTACCATCTAGAGATCTCTCAGTACTTGTAAGTCATTACACTGACAACCTAGAAGTAGCCTAGTTTTATGGAAGGCAGTTTCAGGAATTTTCACTTGATGCTATTGTTTAACTCATTCAGTGAACATCCAAACATGTATATTAGAAAGAGTGTAAGGAAAACTGTTGAAAAAAAGTGTAAGACAGTTTTTACTTCAGATATGAAACGTAAAGTAAAAAAATCCAGGCCACGTTTAAAAAACTATATGCAGTTATCAGAATAAGCATATATTTCAAAAATTAGTTTTCAACCAGCATCTGCAAAAAATGTTCTACATGGCACTCCAGACTCACTTTACTCTCAACCTTTAAATCCTAAGGTGAAATATACTTTATTTCAAATACAGAAAAGAATCATCATGTATCTATGCTAAATACTAAAAATGATTACTTCAGGAAAGTACCATCAACACTGAAAATAAATGTCCATTACAATCCCACTGACTCTTCCTGTCCTCCGAGGAGCCCCAAGTGCGGCCCTACAGGAACCTACTATGCCTGTGCCTCACGTACCCAATCTCTCCATATACGCAAGTCTACTTGTTATTTTTAGCACGTTTGTCAGGGACAGCTGTTAAAGAGTGGAAGAGAAAAAACAAGAAGCAATGTAGAAAGAACACCGTCATGCATGATGAGACAGGAGAAGGGTAGCAAAGAACAGACTGAACATAGTGTTCAGTCAAAACACTTAGTGGAAAAACAACCCAAGGACACTAAGAGGCAGTATTTGTAGCTAGTGATAACAAAAATGATGCCCTGTCCTAAGTTTTCCAAGTTTCCAGGGACTGGGAAGTTGCTATAAGGCTCAATAATTAGAAGTCAAGTTCACATTAGTTGTATCAATATTTTGTGATTTAAAAAAAAGAGGAATAAATCAATAACCAACAATCCCCAACCTCTGGTAGGGTTTCTTAAGCAACACCATCGCACCTAAATTAAGGACTTTAGAGATGTTACCTACCCTGAGGCATCACACTAAAGTCTTTACCTTCGATTTAATCACAGTGTGCCTCACGGTGGAGGCACACTATTATTGCCATTTAATGTATGAATAAGTTAATCTCTCTAAAGTTTGGTTTTCTCAAAATTTCACAGATAGTAAGTAGCAGAGACAAGATTTAAATCCAGGTCTGTCTGACTTCAGAGTTTAAGCTCTTAAGCGTATCACTGGTCTCTCTACTTTTATTCTTCCATAAACTAGAAACTGTCATCTAGCCACTAGTATCCCCAAGTACAGGCATGGCTCCTGTGGTTGTGCTTTCAGAAATGTTCCTAGAATGAAAGACTCAAGGCCTTGCCTCAGCTTTTGCAGCACCAGGAAGCCCACAAGCAAGGTTTTGTTTCCAGCGGCTGGTGTTGGAGGAGGAGGAGGAGGAGGAGGAGGAGGAAGAGGCAGAGGAAGGACGGAAGGGTGAGGATTGCTGAAGAGAAGTCCCAGGTGCAATTTTACCTGCATTCTGTTGGGATGGGGATAGACCCGTGAGCGACGGTCAAAGGTCTGTCCCACGTGGTAAGGCGGGAACCGCCGCCGGTACTGAGGGCGATACTGGGGGCGGCGCAGCTGACTCCTGGCCCCAGAGAACTGCCCGTCAGTGGCAGGGGGGTCAAATCCTTCACTGCTGCCGCTCCCTTCCTCCTCCTCCTCCCCAGCGTACTAGCGAAGCAAAGAAACAGAGATTCAGAAGAAGTTTCAGCAAGGAAAGAACCAAAGAATACCACTTAGGGTGAATATCACCAAAAGAAAAATATCTTCCCAAAAGGAATAATCCTTTTTTTATACGAAGTGCATTTAACCCAGATCATTATGTGATAACCTGGGATAAACTACATTCAGATTAAAGTAGATCTATGCAGATAAAATACCAAGAAGCAGAAAAGCAAAAGCAATCACTCTATAATAATGTTAAGTCATCTAATTAGGATTGATAAGTATCAGTTGACCAACCACCCAAAGACCATCTACAATGTTTATAATATTTACCTTGGCCACATGTGTGTCTCCCAACATTTGCCATTCACAGGGGCAAAGTCAGGGCAGTCAAGAAAAAATATATTTTGTAGTGTTATGAACAGTTTGTTCCACATAGTATACTTCCTACAGCTATTTTATAACCCTTCGGGGGGTTATCAAGGTCCAACTATTCTCATAATGCTATGAGGATGCTATTTGCCTGTTCCCATCTCATCATCTCATGAGTGTGTGGTGGGGTCTCCCAGAACAATAATGACATGTGGTCTCAGCAGACTGAATGCAGGAGATATGAGAACTCAGCTGTCTTCTATTAAATCAAACATCAGAGATTTGCAGAAAACATCAAGCAACCCCACTCTTCTCACTCAATTTTGAAATATATACTTTTCAGGGAGAAAGTTAGATTTTCTTTATATGTTCAAGAATAAAGTTTTAATTGTACATTAACAGATAGTAATAAGTAAAAGATACAGGTAGTTTCTAAATATAGATCTTACTGCCCAGCCAGCATGGCTTAGTGGTTAAGCGTCAACCTAAGAACCAGGAGATCAAGGTTCAATTACCGGTCAGGGCACATGCCTGGGTTATAGGCTCGATCCCCAGTGGGGAGGCATGCAGGAAGCAGCTGATGAATGTTTCTCTCTCTCCCTTCGTCTCTGAAATCAATAAAAATATATTTTTTTAAATGTAGGTCTTATTAGCAAAGGAAATTGACCCATTATATAACCATATCATATACTAGTAGTTTATATTTAAAAATAAAAGCTAATAGCCAAACTTCCCTCAAAAAACTTATTTAAAATCTTACTTTAAAGTGGGATATGCAGATACCAAAGTAGTCTTATGGGAAGTAACTATAGTTATTAAAAATAGCTAAATTAAAATTTAACATAATGACCCATTTCTTCTGGAGGGTGAGGATATTTAAGTTTTAGAACTGTCCAGTTCTAAAGCCAACATGGGCAACTAAATTCCCCAACAGGAAACCCTTCGATGATAGCCTGAGCTCATCCAATTTCAGACAAATCAAGCCATTATAAACTTCCTATAACCTGAATCAGATGTGATCCCCAATTATGTAATGATGCATTAGCAGAAAAAATGTTCACCAAAATATTACGTGTGAGACTTCATACATTTTTTCTTTCCTTTTAGGCTTTTTGTATCTTTTTGAGCTGTAGACAGACAATCTCTCATTTTTACAAAATGAGAATAATGGCAGCATCATTAACAAACATGCTCTTGAACTCTAAGGACTTAAAACATTATAACAGAAAAACATTTAGGTACACTTTCAGAATTTTGACATTTCTAAATATCTTTTACATGCATGACTTCAAATTTCCAGCTGAGAATAGTCTCTAAAGGGAAAATTTTCACTAAAGGTTCTACCACTGTACTTCTAGGAGTCAAAATAATTACAACTACAGCTCCATGAATCTGATGAACTTGTGTTAACCTGACATAGTAAATGCTCATTCCTACCTCTACCCTCTGCACAGCTTATTGGGGGAAAAAACACAACAGAATAAGCAAAATGTGGGTAAGAAAAATACAGAAACAGGAAAATAAGATGCCATAAGCAATCTGATAAAAATCAATTTGGGCAGGGTGAGAAGATGACAGAATGAAGGGGAAAGCATTCTGCTACACAGAAAGATGTAAGCTTATCAAAGCATGGGGATAAATCATTCTCAACCTGCATATATTTTATTCTGGTGAGATTTTTTTCAAGTTTTTCTTGGGTGACCGGCATAGCCACAACCCTGTGCTCACCAAACATCTGGAGTTTTATTCTATGGTGCCAGTCCCAGATACTAATTCTAGAAACATCGAAAAGTGACTCAAATTTATAGAATCCTCATGACCACACATAAATGGGATTCTTTTTGGGTGCTTTGAAAGTATTGATACTGCGCCTCCTAAGAAAGCTCTAGCCAGACTTGGTTGTAAGCCTTTCACCTGGATTGATAACCAATCTGAAGAACTATAAATCCAGACAATTACTACTTCTACACTTTAACATCAAGTAAATGCTATGTATGCTAAATAAAATAGCCACTTACTTGAGGCAAATTTAGTATTTCTGCAGCCAACACTGTTTATTGCCTCTTCCCAAGCTATCCCTACTCTTCCTTGCCAACCAAATGCTGATTTTCTTAGAGACCAGCAGTGCCAGTGCCAGCAGCAAGAGATGAGCCACAGGTTTGAGTCAATCCCAGAAATCCCATTCCCCTTTACCAGTGAATGCCCTAAGGCCAGGTTCTGGTCCCGGGAAAGAGCCCAATGAAGAAGATGTCTTTTTGACAACCTTGGCACAGCCTACCTTAGTTAACTTTTCTTGTTATAAGATGGTTAAATGTCTGTTATATGCAGCCAAGTACATACAAACTGATGTAACTTTTCAATGGCAAGTTTCTAATGAGACCAGTGCTTATGGATAAATTCTGGGTATGAAAATTTCCCATCAAAACAAACAAACAGCCGAAATCGGTTTGGCTCAGTGGATAGAGCGTCGGCCTGCAGACTGAGGGGTCCCAGGTTCGATTCCGGTCAAGGGCATGTATCTGGGGTGCGGGCACATCCCCAGTGGGAGATGTGCAGGAGGTGGCTGATCGATGTTTCTCTTCCATCGATGTTTCTAACTCTCTCTCTCTCTCCCTTCCTCTCTGTAAAAAATCAATAAAATATATTTTAAAAAAAACACAAAACAAACAAAACAACAACAATCATTTTGTGTTTGTGTTGCCAGGAGAAGACACAGTATTCATCTGCTCTAAGTATGTACACTCAGTTTCAGATGTGAACATCTTTGCAATCACCAATCAGGAAGAAAGGCCAACATACATTACGGGGAGGTCCACGGCGTCTGCCATAGTAACCGCGTCGGTAACGGCGCCGATCAGCAGCATAACGGCTCCCTTCCACAGGAACTCCATCTGGGCCGGTCACGTTGGCTGCTTCGGCACCCTGAGACAGAACAAAGACACCCTCAAAATTTACAAGAAGCTAGGCCAGTGTGGCTCAGTGGTTGAGCATCGATTTGCTAGTTCCATTCCCGTCAGGGCAAATGACCGGGTGGGTTATGGGCTCGATCCCCAGTAGGGGGTATGCAGGAGGCAGCCAATTGATTTTTCAATCTCTCTCTCCATTCCTCTCTCTAAAAATCAATAAAAACGTATTTTAAAAAAAATTTAAAAAGAAGCTAAACCCCCCCAAAACAGCCTTAGACAACAGACAGACTGCACTCTCAATTCCTGTTGTCAGACATCAAAAATATGCCCAAGTTTTAATAAGGTGAGCAAAGTCACTGCCGTTCTGATTGAAATGTATACAGCTTGTTTGCTCATGCAGCCTACGCTCTGCCTTCACGGCTGGTCATACTAGGTTCAAGAGCAGTGTGTACCTCTTTGACAAACACAAACTGGTCAATATAACACAACTGTAAAAGAAAGAATGCTAGACCAGGAAGGGAGATTCCTCAGTGGAAAACAACTGAGATAATGGTATCTTGCTAGAAAATGTTGAAACCTATGTGACCCTGGAGGTACCAAGAGAATTCCCATTCATGGGCTCATGTGTCTCTGTCCAGCGATGAACAAGAGCGAAACTTGGGAGCGACGGGAAAGGAGGGTCCTGGATTTAGTAACAGTTCCCATACACGTCGTCCCGTCCCTCTTTAGACCTTCCTGTTCTCCTCAGAGCAGACAGCATTCTTATTCTCTTACAGACAAATAAATAAAATAATGCTTCAAGCATATAAAAAATTAAAGCCTCAAAAGAGTGTATTTCACACTGTATCAATTTGTAAAACCTCAAGTTCTGAAAACCAAGAGGTAAAATTACCTGACAAAACATACAGAGGTAAAGTAAAATAAACCTGACGAAGCAAAATTTTAGAGATCATTACAGGCCAGCATTTGTTGGTGGATGATTCAAAACTCCAAGAGATTTGCAAGATACCATGGGGATCAAATCAGTTAAGACATCATTTAAATTGCTATATTAAATAAAATAAAGTTTTTCTTTTAAAACAGAACAGGTTGGGAGCGACTAAAAATACAGAGTATGGAATGGTATGTACGTATGTGTGTGGGAAAAGCACATGTGGGGAGTTAACTAGCGATTCACTCCATTATTAGTTTATAATTCAGCTGGCACGATTAAATGCCACGGTGGTTGTAACATACATGGCTTTAGGATATTTTTTTAATGCTATGGTGTTTTATTGATATCTATAATAGACTGCTGTCTAAAAGCAAAACAGAAAGGACATTACTAATATTGGAATTAAATAATATAACAGCATAAAAAAATATCCAGGTACATTTCAAGATGATCAAGTAGCTTCATCAGAATAAAGTTGTTATACAGCCTATCAGAAAGCCTCCAGCTTTCCAAAATCTAACTCAAAGATTCACTTGAAATCTTCTTTTATGGAGATTAAAACATTCTTCACTGTGTATTACTTGTATTACTAAAAATCACAGCCTGAAAGTTTTATTTGTATAAAACAAGTCAAATTTCACCCCATTTAAAATTTGCTTTTCCTTCCATAATTAAATAGGATTCATCATTTATTCAATGAGAAATTAAAACATCCTTTTATAATATATATATCAAAGAATGCTTATAATGATATCCAATAATCAAAAATATTTCTGCTTGAAAGTCACTTCTTCCTGTTAACACAAAAACATCCAAAGTAATGAGAGTTCATAAAGGGGCTGAGAGAGCATTTACTCTGCAAGAACACTAAGTGCCCACACTCTGAGACCCAACCACAACCCTCTCACCTTCTCTCCTTCGACCACATCAAACTCTACAGTTTCTCCATCTCCTACACTGCGCAGGTATTTTCGTGGGTTATTCTTCTTGATGGCAGTCTATAAGAAGAGAAATTCGAAATAAAGTATATGTCAGTACTGGTAACATTTCACTGCTTTCAAGTTTACAGGGTATATTGAAGACACAGGTGACCTATTACACTTTTTTAATTATCATTCTCCTACTAACCTGAATCTCTAAAATAACAATAAAACAAAAAACACTATAAAAAACAGAATGTGTAGTTGTATTCTGTTACAGCCTGAACACTTAGTCGTGATACTAGATATATTAGTTCCCTCAAACTAGTAATCATTGGAGATTCAGACTGTAGGCTCTATCAGTGGGAGTGGGAGTAGGAGTGGGGATGCCTTTATGAAATCTTACACACACACACACACACGCACAAGCACAAGCACAAGCACACATTTTAGGTATAAAGGTTTCTGCAGACAAGAGAAGCTGCTAACCTCAAAAAGTATTAAAGAGCCCAGCTGGTGTGGTTCAGTGGTTGAACATCGACCTATGAACCAGTAGGTCACAGTTCGATTCCCAGTCAGGGCACATGCCTGGGTTGCAGGCTTGATCCCCAGTGTGGGGCCTGCAGAAGGCAGCCAATCAAATATTCTCTATCATCATTGATGTTTCTATCTCTCCCTTCCTCTCTGAAATCAATAAAAAATATATTTAAAAAAAATATTAAAGAATGTGTGTGAAGGGGCAGGGGGGAGGAATGAACAGGAAAAATGAATTAGAAAATGCCAAGGTGTAAATATTTCTGATAAAATATGCAAAATTACCTCAGGAATCAGAACATTGCTGATAATCTGGCCTTTCCCCCAACCTGCCCCCAATTTTATGGATGAGAAAACATGAGGCTAAAAGTGATGTATCCAAGGTCATATTCAAGATGCAGCAGGGGAGGGTGGATGGGGGGGGTAAGAGGGGGAACTCATATACCTGTACTGCATCTATATATGTATTCAATATTTTCCCCACCACACCACGCTGTGTCCCTGACAATACATTAAGAGGTTGATAAAGATGTTACCCTGCATTAAACATCTGCACCTCAACATCTGCTCGTGAACAGACCTCTTTTTCAACCAGTAGAGGGAAGTGGAATGACTCCTGCAATGAATTTCCATTTCTCTAGCTGGTATCTCTAAATAGTTAAAGGGGCTCTGAGTTTCTATGGAACTAGGTCAACCTTATTTTATAAAGCGATTAGGCATGTGTAATCCAGCCCTTCCCTTACTCTTGAGTAGGAGGGAGGGGAAAAAAAATAAAAGAATGAGCCAATAGAGCAGAGACTTCACCCACAGAGGAAAAAGGCAGTTCAGGACAGGATATATGCGCACGCAGCCTGCTGCCCGAACACTCAGCCATTCCAAAGCCAGCCCCTCCCTGCCGGCTCCTTCCCCTTTTCCTGTTAGACTAGGCAGGCCTCAACACAGGGAGGTGACTCACCACACAGCCTCACAGGGGCTGGAATCAGGTCACACGCTCACTCACAGGCCCACAGAGCTGGCCACCAGCACAGAAACTTGTGAGGTCCTTTTACTCCAGCAGTCACCCAGCGCAGAGTTCTTTCCCCAACAGGTCTATTAACCTCTTGGTATTATAAGCAACACTGCCTGTCAGCCTGCTATGACTTTAAAAGTCAATGTATGTGAACAACAACAAAAAATCTACCCAAGTTATCTAGGTACAACTGCAATATATCCAGACAAGTGGACATGTAAACAATAAAAACCACAACCAGAGAGCTTCTTCGTAACTATCACTACCTCCAGTCACCACACCCCAACACACATACATACACACAATACACACACACCCCCAAACAGAAGGGAACAAAAACACTGAAAACCAGATGCCTGACAGAGCCCTGTAGGTAAATATGCTGGTGGTAGTACATGCCTCTCTGCTTCCCTGCTATACACTCAGAACTGCACACATATTTGGGGCAGTTCATTGGAAACTGACTATACAAAGAACAGTAAGGGTGGGTATTTTTTCTTTTCGCCTCTTTTGTAAAGTCAGTCCAGTGGTAATAGGATGAAGAACATCCTAGGCTACTGATGTGAAGGAGACTGAGATCCTGGAGCAGGACGCCCGTATTTCCCATGTTACCCATTTCCTACATTTGCTTCGCTCCTAGGGCAGCGCGGGCCTTCTGACCTGGCCATGTGCTAGCCATGCCTACCTTTCACAGGGGCGAGGACGAGTCCTGGGAATGGGGAGTTTCCTCACGTCTCACACACACACCCTAACCATCTGCTTTGCTGCTGTGCTGTTTACTTCAAGTTAGAGCTGCTCTGATAGAGGAGCTTTAACCAACACCCACCCAGGCAAAAGCCAAACGCTAGGGGGAACCACACAGTCCGGAGGGTAGAACACCCAACCACAGAAACAACGTTTTTGCTAAGGACTCCAAGGGCTCAAAAATTAAAAAGTGGCCTAACTAAATATTACTTCATGCCATTCGAAAATAAAAACTGTTTGAAAACAGCTACTATGATGGCACAGAAGCGCTAATCTGCCCATCTTAACATGTGGGATTGAGCTCTCCTGCCAAAATGAGAATCACAGAAAGGGTTTAGGGCAGTGTGCGTTCTCCTCCCAGGAGCACACCCACGCCTCTCCCGGCCCCTCCCCCACAGGCATGCATCTCCTAAACCAGTGGTTCTCAGCCTTCCTAATGCCGAGACCCTTTAATACAGTTAGTTCCTCATGTTGTGACCACCAATTTCATTGTTACAAATTGAACATAATTAAAGCATAGTGATTAATCACAAAAACAGTATGTAATTATATGTGTTTTCTGATGGTCTTAGGTGACCCCTGTGAAAGGGTTGTCACGACCCACAGGTTGAGAACTGCTGTCCTAAACCGTAAGGGACCCCAGGACACTTGCAACCAGGGGAGCAATGGGCGGCAGCAGCTCGTCCTGGGCCAACCCGAACCTGTCTCCAAGGCACCCTTTTCCCCAACTCTCCAGTGAGCTGACAGCAGCCCCGCCTTGGCTCACTTCTTTCCCATAACATTTCGGCAGAGCCAAAGCAGCCCAGCCAGGCTCTCCTGTTGCTGCTGCTATCATCCTAGGCCCTTCCTTGTTTCACTGTTCCCAGTTCTAATACACATACTCTCAAAATAAAAAATTTAAACAAAGAGTTTAGGGTAGAATGATGATGTCCATGACCACCTTTGGGAATGGGAAACAGCACATTACCGACACCCCACTTTTCACATATAAAATGTAACATTTATTACCCCTCTTACCTGATGCACAAATACATCTTCTTTGGTGTCATTTCTGTTGGAAGAGAAAAAGAACACAATTAATAGGTACTAGGTATGAGAAGAAAAACTTAAAAAGAACAAATGTTTTATAAGAGTTCAGATTTCAAAACATACCACAAACTTTTGTTTATCCTCTAAACTCAATTCAGATGCCTGGACTCAACCCTCACTGAAAGCTTCTAATCCCCCAAGGCGCCCACCTTGCTCCTCCACATCACCACAGCGCTCAGATGCGAGTGTACAGAGGCCACACACCGAACTATCCCTCCCCTCTCATCTCTTGCTAAGTCACGTGGGATGTAATCAGAGCCCCAGATTTCCCTCCCGGCAAAAGCAAAGCAAGACAGTTAAAAGGACAAGGCACAGCTGTGATCTAGGCTCTCCTTACACTGAAACCAAAAACAGTCACCGCCCCCCCAACCCGCCCCAACATCACCCCACCCTAACTCATCCCCCCACTCTCACCAAAACAGAAATTGGGGGGGGGGGGCGGAGGATTTCAGAATTGGGGAGCGAGGTAGGAGAGGGAGCAAAGCAAACGACAGTATCATGTGAAAAACGTAATGCCCCCAACAGCCTGCACTTACCTTCTCATTCCTATAGGGTTAGGAGTTACCACGGTTTAAAGAAAACACTACGGTTCCTACACAGCACTTGGCGTAGACCTGGGTAATAGTTCCAGCTCAATTACGCGCTAGTTGTGTGACCTTAGGAAAGTTGCCGGACCAGTCTAAGCCTCTGCTGCTCCATCTCTGAGATTACGGATATGGACTCCATTACCCTAGGCTCTTCCCACTTCTGATTTATCGCCCCCCACCCCTTGTTTCTTTTAATGACTAGATTTAATAAAAATAAGTTACTAATCAGTGTTCTGATAACGACCAGTAGCTTAGAAATGAGAATATTGACAGTGCTCACAAATCTTAAAACTTATACAAGTCACTAATAAAGCATGGTAAAAAAAATTTTTAACAATCGGTACCACAACGTAAGTATGTATTTAAAACATGGCGAGACATACATACCGATTTATAAACCCATATCCATTTCTGACGTTGAACCATTTGACAGTGCCAAGGACTTTGGTGGCTGGAATAGGATTAAGCAGATAAATTAGTAGCCGACCTACCCAGAGATAAAGCTCATATCGCTTAAGGTCTTGACAGCATTATACGAAGCCTAAACGTACCTGAGGAAACCACGAAAAGCTTAAGTCCAAAATATAATAGAAAAAGAAAAGGGAGCAAGTGAAGATATCAAGGGGAAATACTTTTCAGCAGGATAAACCTTTCTTCCCTGTTAAACTTTTCAGTAGAGTCATAAGATAAGGGTGGTCATAAGTCTATTTACTTCTGCAATAATTAAAACTGAGAAACACTGTTTAAGAGGGGTAGGGGGGCCTTTAAAGTTTTAACACTGAAAAATGTTATTAGTGCAAAACAAGGGTCACAATGAAAGAGAATGCAGGTAGATGAACAAGGTAAGTACAAGTGACCTTAACACATGGCTTTCACACTTTGAAATATTGGCAAACTTCAGTAAGTGAAATAGTAGCTCCTAGTTAATCTACAAAGATATAACATAAAGTAGCCTGTCTAGTTGCCAGGTGGGGCCTATCAGAGTCAAGAGTAATAATAGAACTGGTGCTGTCTCAACCTGGTTCTGTACTCACCACCCTGAGACATGATGTAACAGGCCTTTTCAAACCACAGTGATGAATTTGGGCTTCTGTTTACCCTACTCTCTGCAGTTGGTGGGAATCAAAACCCAGAATTTTCTATAAAATTCCCTCTTAAACTTGACTATGGGTTTTACTTTGCAACAAGGGTAGGACCATTTCTGTACCCCAGATTTCAGCAGAATTTAAGAGAAAACCCAATAGTATGGTCACATAAGTTGTACTTTGCAGATTCATAATTATTTCAGCCATCAAGTATAATTTGAGATGACTCCTTTAAATCAACTGTGAATGTCAAACTCAGCACCTCTAGGAAATGCCTATGCCTAAATTCAGAAAAATGTATAAAGCAATTATCAAGACTCAGTGAAACAGGAAATGTGACAATCATTTGGCAGTAACTGAGAAAGCCCTGGGAATAAAGTACGTTAAGAAAAAAAAAAAAACTTAGCAGAGAATCAAAGTAACAATTAACATTAATTCATGCTGCCTCTCTATGAGATTAACTTGCAAGGATAAACAATAAGGATTCAGTTCTTTTAACCCAAATCTAAAACAGTAATTGGGACTTGCTTTGTTGTGGGCAGGGTTAATTCTGAGTGTTGCTAGATTGATATGCTTGAGGAAATACTTTAGCTCTCTTTGTAAAAAGAAAAAACAAAACAAAACTATATTCTTTACGCCTCCAGAGTCATTCAGCCCACTACTGACTGAGCAAGAAAGATCTCCCAATGAAGAGATTGAACCATTAAAGCTTCCGTTTTAGGCCATTCTAACTAGAGCAGTAGGGCCAAGGAGGAAAAAAATTATGTTTTGGACCTAAATGTGCACAGAAATGGCCTGTTTTTGATACACCATATGCTTTTCAGCCATACATTATTTCAAACGATTTGTCATTGTGCCTCCTTTCATTTGCCCTAGCGACCTAGGAAAATATAAGGAAACCCGCTTCTGACTCATTTTCATGTAAGTAAATGTTTACCATTGTCAAAGGAAAAACCTTGACTAGAAAGCCAACACTAATATAATAGGGGAAAAGATAAAAAAAAAGATTTCCAAGTCTAACGTCAATCAAGGCCGAAGGTTATTTTACTCCCCAATGTAGTTTTAAAAATGCTTCCTAATTCCACAAATATTTCTAACGGCTTCATATGGCCAAACACATTCATATACACTTCTTGCTTTAACACCATAAACTCACTCACATACACACAGGGTGAAGAGGAGACAGAGGAAGACCATATGGCTTTTCATCAGAAGGGAGTATTGTTTCACTCAGGTAAACTACTTTTCCTGGCCGATGGCTGGCTGTATGTCCGCTGAAGTTAAAGACTGATTGTAAAAACTAGAATGGGAAACTCCAAAACCCAAATTCCATCTCAGTCAGCCCTGTGCCTGGCATATTTCAGGCATCCACGTGTTTGCCTGGCAAAGGAAAGGGGAAGGCAGAACACAGTGGACGGAGACCAACGGTGAAAATGTCATTTTGAGAGCTGGAGTTAGAGTGGAAAGATGACAGACTTCCAGGCTGGTCACCAGGATGCGGTAGATAGAGGCTAATAGCAATTGGTGGTTGACAAAATTAACTTTATCTGTTTCCTTCATCTTTAACAATCCAAAGGGTTAGTTCAGATCCAAAAGGGTAGATGGATTAAGTGAAAAACCTCAAAATTCCCTTTCTACAACAGAAAAGGAAAAAAGAAAGAAGAAAAAAAAGAGGAGGTATCTGCACACCCACTTTGGATAACCCAAGGTTGACGCTCTCGGACATTTGGCATGAAGTGTTCCAAGAAACACATGTGGGAAACATCACAGTTCCATCCTGACGAGGCTTCGACGACTTTTAGTTGGGCAACATGAGGGCTATTTTATGTCTTAACCTACACAGGTTGCATTTGGCACGTGGTTGGCAGTGACTGAGCAAGCCCTGAGAATAAAACGGGAAAACAGGCCCCTCGATGAGTGGAGCATGGGATCCATATTACTTCCGTCACCTTATTCCCTTCCTTTTTCTTCCTAGAAAACTGGGAAGGCGAGGAGGGATCCACACACACACCCCACCCACAACACTGAAAAGGTCTCCGAAGGCTCCTACCTCGTCCCTTAACTCTCCCGTCTGGAAGGGAGCGCACGAGACAGGCACACAGCCCTGAGAAAGCTTTCCACCACCCACCTGTTCTGCAAGCCCGTTCAAGGCCCCACACGGGGCTCAACTGGAGAGAAGGCTGAAATGTGTGTGGCACACCCCACCCCGACGACGACCACAGAAACCCTTTCTGGTGCTCGGCCCCCCTTGAACCCGAACGTCTTATCTGCCAACTTCCTTCCCTAGGTTGTTACCAGTCCTAAGATAAGGAGGTACCGAGCAGACGTCATACCCACACTTCCCACCAAGTTTTTCCAGCTGCTACACCAAATGCGCCCGGGAAGAAGAAAACGGGGTAGCGACTGGTAAACAGGTTTTTTTGTTTTGTTTTGTTTTTGCAGCAGTGGGCACCGGGGAGGGAGGAAGACACGAAACCAAGACCCAAGAGGATTGCGACACCCCCCCCCCCCCCCTTCCCAGCATGTGGCCCACGGAAGCATGGCGCCTTTCCCGAGCCAAAGTGGGAAGGGCGTCCGGGACAGACACCTGAGCCTCCCGGCAGGAAGCCTGTTCACCTTTTTCCCTTCCGTCCCAACCAGCGCCCCGCTCTTCCCCAAAGGAAATCCTTTCCCCACCCGGAGCCGCAGGGTCCACTCCAAAGTGGCCGCCCCGCGGGTCCGTCCCGACCCTCCATCCACCTCCATCCCCGCCCTGGGTCCTCGCCCTCCCCGCCACCCCCGTTCTCCCGGGACGGAAGCCTTCGCCGCTGCAGGAATGCGCGGCCGTGACCGAAGTGGGGACGCCACTGGCCGGCCCAGGACCCAGGGGGACGCGCACCGGCCGGCCGGGAGCGCAGAGCGCCACGCGCTCACCTGGGAGCGCCCGCAGGACCGGCTGCTGCAGCCACCTGCGCAGGGACCCCACGTCCCGGGAACCCCGTGCGACGCCCTGGAAACCCCGTCGGGCGTCCCCTCCCCGGGGAAGGGGTGGGAGACACGCAGACGGAGATGCCCACACGTGCTCGGCGGCCGGCTGCCGCCCGCCCCGCCCAGGGCAGCCCCTACGCTCCCGGGACTGACTCACCGAGAACTTTTTTCTCCGCGTCTTCGTTGCCGGTGGGGGCTGAAGAGGCGGGGGCCGCGGGGCCCGTGGGGGCGGGGGTCGCGTCCCCACCCGGGTTTCCTGCGACGAGCACCGCGGGCGCCGTGGCCGCGGCCTGGGGCGCGCCGCCGCCCCCCGGGCTCTTGGGCGCGGGGTCTTGGGGGACCGCGGCGGCCGCCTCCGCCGGAGCCTGCGGGAGGGCGGGGGTGGTGGTGGTGGTGGTGGCCTCGCCCGCCTCGCTCATGCCGCCTCCTGGGCTCTCACTCGGGCACCTCGGTGGCGGTTGGTCGGCGGTTAGCGCGGCTGGTGGTCGCGGCGGCCGGGCTCGCTCTCGGGGAGGCCGGTGCGGATCTCGCGGCGCAGGCGGCGGCGGCCGGGGTGGGGTCTCGCGGCGGAGGCGGCTCGAGCTCTCGGGCTGCGCGCTCGCTCTTGGGCTCCTCGCTCGATCTTACTGCCCCAAAAATGGCCCCGCACAAGTTTTTCTAGGCGGCGCACGGGCCGGGGAGGGAAGGGCGGGCGGGCGAGGGAAGAGGGTGGGGAAAGTTGGCTCCGGAGTTGGGCACCGACTCTCATTAGCATTTAAAGGCGCCTGGTGCGCTTGGCTCCCCACCCGGCCGCTCGGGGCTGGGGCGCAGGGGCCGGGGCGGGGAGGACCGGGGCGCGCGGGGAGGGCTGAGGCTTGCACGGCGCGCTGCGGGTGTCGGAGGAGCGCGTCCTGCTGTCCCTTTGTTGGAGAGGCCGAGGGCTCTCTTCCCCACGACCTCGGGGCCACCTGAGACTGACCTTTGGGAGGGGAAAACAGGGCAACCAAATTACGCCGCGCTTGTCTCCCCCAGACACTTGTTTTTACTCAACGTTGATCGGGCACCGGAAACTATTTGGTTACAGCAATTAAGAGCTGACGGGATAAAATCTTAAGACTATCTGACAACTTACTCCTGAAAGATCACTTACCGATCATTTCACCTACTACCCACAGGTGAGGAAATGGAAGTCCAGCCCTCGGAGAATTAATTCTCACCCACTTAACAGACAAATAATGAGTTGTTAATGTGTTTTAAATAATGTAGTTTTTTTAAAAAAAAAAAAACCTGAATAAATCCACATCCTCCCTCCGGCTCCCATTGCCTGGGCCATCTGGTGAAAGTTTAAGCAACTGAGCCCTCAGCCTCAGGGATGACAGGTCCAGAGACAAATCACCCAATAAACGTTAGCTCAGTTGAAAGAGGCAACATGGCCTTTAGAGAGTGGACTGGGTTATGCTAAACCATGTACATGCCAGAGGGACATGACTTGTACCCAAGCACTATCTGGAATACAGAACGATTTGGCCTTTGCCTGTAGGGCCCGGGGAAACGTAGGTATACATTTCTAGTGCTGCTCTTTATTAACGGAGTTAACTTGGGCTAGGTATTCAAGAGTCGGTTTCCTCCATGGGAGTTTCTGAAAGGTGCTATGGAAAGTAGATGAGATTATCATATGTAACTCCAGTGTCTGGTCTCACAAAAGCTCCTTTTGTTTCCCCTTCCCTATTTCCCCAAACCATTTACCTATCCCCCCCCCCCCCCAATTATCTGTGGCTGTATGCCCTACCTCAGGAGGTGTAATTCATTATGTTTCCACTGGTTAGCACAGAATCTAGCATAGAGCTGGAGCACAGTAAATGCTTACTAAATGAAAACAAACAAAAAGACCAAATTGTTCCAAACTTAATTACTTATCAATACATTCATTATCAATAATTATGAAATCATCTGCATTATTACTTTCTTACTCCAGCCATGGAGAATACTAATTAAATTAATTCTTAGAAAAGAATAGCAAAATATAGGATTTTTTACTTTTCCATGTACTTCAATAGTTTTAAAATTACAAACTCCTACATGTTAAAGTCATATTTTAGTTTGACTTCAATCTAGAGTATACAGAATGTTATATATATGTGGGTGCTTAAAAAATGCTGGACTCAAAATAATTTTAAAATGCTGGTCTAATTCTAAGCATGATTAAATTACTTCTTAATTTTTTAAAAGATTATAGTCATTAATTTGAATTATAAAGCATGATTTATTCTCCTGAGGACTGGCCATTGACTTTCCTATCCAAGAAAATAATTATCATTGCTATTTACTATGCAGAATTGGATTGCAGGAAAAACAAAGAGAGGGTATGTGAAAAAATATATATATTAGGGGCCTGGTGCACAACATTTGTGCACTGGAGGGGGGAGGGGCCCTCAGCCCGGCCTGTGCCCTCTCGTAGTCCCGGATCCCTCGGGGGATGTCCACCTGCCGGCTTTGGCCCAATTCCGCGCCCCCCCCCTCCCCCAGGATCACGCCTAAGCTGGCAGTCAGACATCCCTCTCGCAGTCCAGGGCTCTTGCAGCCCTAGACCCCTCGCTCCTTACCGCCCACCTGCAGCAGAGGTGGGAGAGGCTGCTGCCACCACTGCTGCCCGGCTTCTGGCTGAGCAGTCCCGGTGTGGGAGTGCACTGACCACCAGGGGGCAGCTCCTGCATTGAGTGTCTGCCCCCTGGTGGTCAGTGCATGTCATAGCGACTGGTCATTCTGCCATTTGGTCGATTTGCATATTAGGGTTTTATTATATACTAGAGGCCCAGCACACGAAATTCGTGCGGGGGGGGGGGGGGTGGTCCCTGAGCCCGGTCTGCACCTTGCACCCTCTTCAATCCAGGATACCTTTCACAATCTGGGACCGCAGGCTCTTTACTGTTCGCCTGCCTGCTTGCCTGACATCCCCTAACCACTCTGCCTGCCAGCCTGATGCACATAACTGCGCCCTGCCAACCTGATCGCCCCTAACTGCCCTCCCCTGCTGGCCTGATCGCCCTTAACTGCTCTCCCCTGCCAGCCTTTTCACCCCTTACCGCCTGTGCCTCAGCCCCTGCCACCGTGGCTTTCCCCAGAAGGACATCCGGAAGATGTCTGGTCTAATTAGCATATTACCCTTTTATTAGAATAGATGTATGTATATGTATATATTCACCCTTGGAAAATAATTCATAACTAACAGGTGTGGCCTCCCACTTCTGGAAGACCCTAACATAATTACAGATGCATCCTGGAATTTCCTAGAATTTGTGCTGGACTGGCTCCCAAATCTACTTATTTTCATCCAAAGAAAAGAGCAGTTGAGCAGCTGGGAGTTCTTGATACTGGGCTAAATAAATCTAGAGAGAATTGGTTAGAACAAACACGATCTATATTGTTTTAATAATCATAACAAGAGACCAACTTGAAACAGATGCTCATAAAGTCATCCATTCCTTCACTCACTCATTCACACACTCATTGGCACACATTTACTAAACACACACTGTGTGCTAGACAAAGCACTACACTGAGTATCCAGTGTTGATCAAGATGGAGCTTACACTAAGGCTTTTTCCAAGTGATGTTAAAGAATTGTTTTCCTATTATTTCTAGTGTAAAGAAATGGTATTTATTATATTGGAGATTAAGTGGAACAAAAGAAGAATCGTAATCCAGTTGTTGACAGCAGTCATTTTTAAGCACTGACTGGTTTGGTCATGAAAACAAAAACCACTCAGTTCCTAGTGACTGTTGGAGTTAGAGCTTCTACAAATGTTGGACAGACAGGGGCAGAGAAAGTCAGAGGCTCCACTGAAGATTCCTAACCCAAGACCCTAAGCCACTGGTTTTCAGGAACACTCTTCAAGTCCCTGGAGACACAAGATCCCTGGGAGGCTCTGAACCATTCAGGACTAGAGCCAAGTTTTGTGAGCCTTAAAGCGTATGCAATTTAGAGAGCTCTCTTTCAGAAAAAATAAGTAAAATTATGAATACAAAAGTGCTAAAGCCACTCCCAGAACCCTAGAAAGGGTTCATGCCAGAAGGGAGCCCTGAAGTTGCAACTTCATTAGCTTCACTGGGAGTTCACCCTCATCAGCTATCTAAGCAACATAAAGGCAATTTATCTGGAAGCAGCTTCGGACCTTTATCTGCCCACACATCTTCCTGTAATTGACTCTGGAAAACAATGGTCTCCTCCTGTTCAGCCTTCTAAATTTTGTGCAAGTGCCTCTCATTTCCCATATTGGGAAAGAGATTCTGGGAAATGTAGTTCCTGCCTTTGCTGATACTAAGGATGATGCTGAGTTGACAAAAGACTACCCAGCATATCACCCTAAGGTAAAAAAATGCAATTATTTGACCAAGGAGATTGAAGAGAGTTTAATCCATTCAAGGAACTAGAGCTTAAAGGATGGAAGCATTGATATATTAGCAGATCTGAAACTGGAAAACACTGAAGTATTAATCTTAACCCGATTGATGCTAAAACAACACAGAAAGGAAATTGGTCAGTTGGGAATACAAAAGTAGGAGAACAAGAAATCAAAGGTTTTTTTCATGGCCTCTGGTGATATTTCAGGAAGAAGGTACCCTGATTATGAGGGTCTGTTTGACATTCACCAATAATGCATTCAACACACTTATTGATCATTCACATTAAGGGCTAAGAATAGCATGCAAATCAAGACCAGAATGACCCTACATTCAAGGAGGCTATGGTCTACATTAGCACTGACCAAATGAAATATAATTTTAACTCCAAGTGTGACCCACAGATCTAATTTTAAAATTTCTGACAGCCAAGAAATAGATGAAATTAATATTGAGTTCTGCTAGGCAACTAGAAGTTTAGCTTGAATAATTCTCTAGAAGCCCATTGTGAAAAAGTTCTGGCCCTTTAATTTGGACCACACATCAGAATGTAGTAACCCATCAAGATAGTGCTACCTATTGGGCTTGCTTGAGCTTCCTTATCCTATAGTAGGTGCCCAGTGCATGAATTCATGCACCTTGAAAGAAACTGTGGGCTGCAAGGCTGTGGTGGGCACAGGGGGGGATTTTGGCCCATCCTCCATGCCCCCACCAGGCCCCTCCCGCCAGTCCCCTGTCTACTGACAGCCCTGCTCCTGCCGCTGCTGCTCCCATGCATTGACGGTGCCAGCCTCACTCGCACCCGCTGACTGTGTGAAGCAATTGGGACTGGTGCCAGCAGTGGGTGCGAGTGGGGCTGGTGCCGGCAGTGGGTGCGAGCAGTGGCTGCTGCCCTGATAGCCCCTCAGGAGCAGGGGGAGATGGAGAAGACCTCAGGGGCGATCAGGACCAGCGCCAGGCCCTGTCACTGGGTGCTAGCAGTGGCTCTGGCAGCAGGTGTGAGCACCCGATGGGACCACGGTGCACAGAAGCAAAGAATTTTCAGTAACCACCAGAGGCTCACCCCAATGACAGCGACCGGCGCCCATCCTTGGTCTGGCGCCCCCGTCATCTACTTCACCATCCCTCCGCAGCCGATGCCCACCATGTTTGTGCTCTGCCACCTGCTGCCAATGCCCACCATGTTCTCCCAGGTGGTCAGCGCACATCATAGCAAATGGTTGTTAGGTTGTTCTGCCATTCGGGCTATTTGCATATTAGGGTTTTATATATATGCAAATAGAACAGCAGAACGACCAGTCGCTATGATGTACATTGACCACCAGGGGCAAATGCTCAAAGCAGGAGCTGCTCCCAGGTGGTCAGTGTGCTCCCACAGAGGGAGCACTACTCACCCAGAAGCCTGGCTCACAGGGAGTGGGCCTAAACTGGCAGGCAGACATCCCCCAAGGGGTCCCAGACGGCAAGAGGGCACAGGCCAGGCTGAGGGACCTTCCCCCCTCAGCCGAATGTTGTGCACCAGGCCTCTAGTGATATATAATAAGCAAAGGATTTACACGAACCCTAATTCCATAATTCTGAGTAGCTATGAAATGGTGTCACTGACACATTTTAGGGTATGAAAATAAAGTTAATTTACAATATCTGTTCTATACTACCACTATCTTCGCAGACGTACTCTTTCCTTCTTTAACTTTAATATGTACCGCCAAAGGAAAGTGCAGATAAATTATGGGTTTTCTTCACTAAAAGAACTAAGAGTAGAGTAGGGGATTGACTGTGACTTCTATGGGAAGCTGAATTTAGGATTTGGAAAATGTTGCACCTCTAGATCTGAGATTTTTGAGAGAGGAGAGCAATTACTGAGAAGTTATAAAAAGCAGATTAAAAAAAAAAACCTGATTATTTCAGCATATGTTAATTTTATATGAAAGTTTATGCTTCTAAAAGACTTTGTTGTGTTAGTTTTGCTTCTATTGTTTTTATCTAAACTGTTTAGATAAATTCTTAATATTTCTCAAAAGACTAGCAAATTGGTGCACTTTTGGTTGAAGAACTTGAAAAGATTGTTTAATAGATAAATAAGAACTAGAAAGAAATCTTAGAAAGTATCCATTTCAACCCCTCTCATTTTATTCAGTGAGAATCAGGAAAGTTAAACAACTTCCTCCAATTAACTCATCGATTTAGTGGCAAAGCTAGAACCAAACCCTGACACTCAATCCAGTGTTCTTTCTACTACACAATTCTGTCTGAAAAAATCCCCATGCTCTGGCATTGGATCTAGTGGGGCTTAAACTCTCTTCTTTCATTAAGTATATAATGGGAATTTGGTAAAATGTAAGAAACATGCAGAGAAATCTGTAAATACTCAGAACTCATCTCAGAAATAGAGTCAACTGAGAAGATGTTCATGTCTTTCCAATTAGAACCCTTGGAGCGGAAACCCAACAGCTGTGCAAAATTTTATTTTGTAGCATTTTGGAACTAACTCTCTGAAACAGTAAAATATACTCTCTTCTCCTTGAAAAAGCTTTCTTCTGCGTCTTTTGGCACAGATTACTTTTCTTTTTCTCCCTGTTTTAATTCACTTTTTTTTGTTAATTTTCATCCTCTTTATTACTTCCCTTTATGTCCTCACTTGTTTAAAAAAATCTCATGGGACATATAATCTAAATTCTTGCCTAGAAGATTTAATGTCTTATGTTTTTTGGTAGATACAATTCTGAAAAATAGATCCTCAGCCAAACAGAAAAAAAGGGAAAGCATCCATAGATCTCTTCTTGTTTTTCTCTTCAGAATTCTTTCTCCTCTTTAATTGGAACTCTTCCTCTTAGTCAGACTTCCATTTGATCACTATTAGAATCTCTAATTGCTCACTGTAGTGGTCTATTTAGTACTCATTTTTTGGAGGTACTTGTTTCATTTGATTTTGATAGTCTCCTAACATGGGAACTTTGGAGTAGAAATTGAGAATGAGAAAATTTGGGAGGATAATGAAGAGTTTGTTCCTAATAAAATTGCAAGAGAGAAAGATTAATTAAGTGCCCTCAGAGTTTGACTTCCACATGATAGGGTCACAATATTGAAGAAAAAATATCTATATATATATAAAAAGGTAGCTACCGTAACAGCCATAACGACCAAACAACTGGTCGCTATAATGCCCATTGTGGCCAGCCAACCTCCTGATCAGGGGGTGGGGCCAGTGGCCAACCTCTTGTCCCCGCCCCACTGCTGACCTGATCAGACTCTCCCACCTCAATCAAGAGCAGGGCCTGCCGGCCAAATGCCCCCTCCCTACCCCCCCCCCCCCCCGCTAGCCATGCCCCAGATCAGCCCTCCCCACCACAATAGGCCCTCAGCCCCAGGCCCTGGCCGCCCATGCCCCTGATGGGCCCCCACCACCCTGATCACCCAAAGCCCCTCCCCCTGGCCAGCCCTGCCCCTGATCACCACCCCACCTCAATAGGGGACAGGGCTGGCCGGCCAACCTCCTGCAGCCCCTCCCCGGCCAGCCATGCCCCCAATAGGCCCCCACCATACTGATCGGCCCACAGCCCCTCCCCCAGGCAGACCCCACCCCAGATCGGCCCCCCAACCCTGATCAGGAGCAGGACCACCTGGACAACCACCCATGGGCCCTCCCCAAGGCCACTGGCCCCTGATCGGCACCCCCACCCACCCCATTCGGGGGTGGGGCCAACTGGCCCACTTCCCACAGCCCCTCTCATGGCCAGCCCTGCCCCCAATCAGCCCCCCAATCCCAACTGGGGGCAGGGCCCGCTGGCTAATCGCCCACAGCCCCTTCCCCTAGCCGACCTGGCCCTGATCAGGGGCCCTGATTGGACCTCAATCCAGGCAGGCTGGCCAGCCAACCTCCCGCCATCTCCTCCTCCGGACAGGCCCAGCCCCAATCCACCTTAATTGGAGCCCGGCCGGTGGGACCCCACCCGTGCACGAATTTGTGCACTGGGCCTCTAGTATGTATATAAAGAAAAAGCACCCTCAAGTAGCAATATTTGCTAGTGTAGATCTGAGTGTGTATTTATTTTAATATTTGAACTAAATAAAAACGATGAGTAATATCTACCTCTTCCAAGTGTTTAGATCTCTAGAAATCTTCACTGCTCTCCAAGCAAACTTTTTCTAGTCCTCTTTCTTTTATTCTGCCTTTACCTGAATCCCATGCATTTATCATTATTGATGCTGGTTTTTTAATAAGTATAAGATGTTGGGGAGCCCTGACTGGTTTGGCTCAGTGGATAGAGCGTCAGCCTGTGTACTGAAGGGTCCCAGGTTCGATTTTGGTCAAGGGTAAAAAAAAAAAAGATGTTGGGGAGCAGAGTTTGAGCAAAAGTAAGTATTATGATAGGATATCTGTGCCTTACTAAGGTGATAGGTTGCAAATTACAGTTGCAGATAAGTTTGTGAATTTCCAGAAACACATCTACCTAATGTTGTTTTGCTCTGAGGCATGAAATATATTTTCAAAATTGTTTTAGTAAAAATACTCTTTTCTTTATTAATATTTCTGTTTAGGAAACTTAAAGTGATTTTCAAATTCTTGACTTTCAAGCCAGTTCTTACTTCCCTTTTACTTCTTATGCCATTTAAGGTGAAGAGCAGTAATTAAAGGATGATTTCATTGTTAAAGATGGAGCAATTTTAGAATTTTTAAAGAAGCAAGTAAAAGTTTTAGAATTTAAAGCTATACCACACTAGGGGTCCCCACAGTAAACATTTACATAGAAAATGAAAAACTTAAGAGTTGTGAAATATCAACAGGAAAAACTTAAAATCAGGTAGGCTAATTTTTAAAAACAAGATTGCAAGAATCAAGTGGAATGGTTTAGTTTGTTTTCTGAGGCAGTTACAGTACTTTGTTTTGATGGTGGTTGGGTGATTTTTTGTGTATGTGTATATTTTATGTATTATTATTATGTTACTAGAGGCCCAGTGTACGAAATTCATGCACGGAGGGGGGCGGTCCCTCAGCCAAGCCTGCATCCTCTCCAATCCGGGACCCCTTGGGGGATGTCCAACTACCTAAACTGGCAGTCAGACATCCCTCTTGCAATCCTGGACTGCTGGCTATTAACAGTCCACCTGCCTGCCTGATCACTCCTAATCATTCTTCCTGCCTGCCTGATTACCCCTAACCCCTATGCCTGCCTGCCTGATCGCCCCTAACCCCTCTGCCTGCCAGCCTGATTGCCCCTAACTGCCCTCCCCTGCCGGCCTGATCACCCCTAACTCCCTCTGCCTCAGCCCCCGCCACTGTGGCTTTGTGCAGAAGGAGGACCAGATGACCGGAAGATGTCTGGTCTATCCGGTCTAATTAGCATATTACCCTTTTATTAGTATAGATGATTATTATTAAACTCCACTAGGCTGAAAGCACATCGTCAGGATGATGGACAATATAAAGAAGTATGTTACAGTAAAGGAAAACAGGAAGAACAAAAATGGGGTGGATTGACTCCATAAAAGAAGCCACAGGCATGAATCTCAGGAGCTGAGCAGGATGGTCAAGGACAAGACATTATGGACGTCACTCATTCACAGGGCTGCCAGGAATTGGAGCCGATTCAACAGCACAACACACACGTTACAGCAAAGACATATTTCACTATTTGGTGGTGGCCACTTCTATTTTTTCTGTATCTTAATTTCCTGAGTTTCTCCTCAGATTCAAGGTTTGTGATATGTAAATATAATGAAATGAAATATTGTCCTAAAGCTAAAGTATGGACTCTGACATTTAAAGGGACCTAAAAGGGCCCTGCCGGAGTGGCTCAGTTGGTTGAGTGTCATCCCATGGACCGAGAAGTCACCGGTTCAATTCCTGGTCAGGGCACATGCCTGCTTTGTGGGCTTGATCCACAGTAGGGGGCATGCAGGAGGCAGCAGATCAATGTTTCTCTCTCTCCCTCTCCCTTCTCTCTTTCTAAAGTCAATAAAAACATTTTTTTTTTTAATTAAAGGGACCTAAAAGGTATTTTGGGGTCCAAGAAAATAGAATACCATTTTATTTGTATTTCACTGATGTAAAATCATGCTAGCCAGCTATTTTGTTCTCTCTAACAAGAGTAGACCAAAAGAACACAAGTTCAGTAGTATCAAAAAGGATCTCTAACTGTGAGATGGTGAGAAATTCATGTGATAAAATGAACTCAATGTGTCTCTATTTGAGAAAGTTCTAAAGACAATCTTTGTGGGCAAGAGCATGGTGGTTGGATGTAGTCTTGATTTATTGTAAAGGCCCAGAGGGATGTGCTTCACTGGTATTTTATTACCCAGGTTTGACGGGAGCAGGAGTCCTCTCTGGAGAGTGGAGTGATGTTCACGTCACTGTCACTTGACTCTTCTTCACAGCCTAGGAACTAAGATTCACTGTGGCCACTCAACAGGTATAACTGGGCACACCTTAGCCCTAGTTTCTGATCTCAATATATTCCGGTCCCTCAAGGTTAATTGGCATTTTCCTGACTTCTATTATGGCTGACACTCTTAAGCAAGCTGTACATACCTTCCAAAATAGGCCACAGTGCTGTTTGAAATAGAAGTCTGTCAAGAAAATGCTGGATTGGGGTTACTTATGCCTTTTCCTCCAGATGGGAACCAAACTCATATTGAGAGGATGTTTTGTAATCAGAGGACCTTTCCCGATCCCCTCTCAAACAAAAACCAGAAGGAAGCGACAGAAATGTCTCCAAGGTACAGATTTTTTATTCTATTCAGTTGACCCTTTCCATTTGCCATCTTATTATTTCATTTGTTCTTAACTATAGTCCAGTTCATTTTTTAACCCATCAGGTTCTCAGATCTTTTTTGCATGTGTTGTTTTCTGTAGTAGTGAGGGTGGCACAATTCCTTTAATACTAAAAGGAGGCATCATTTATCTGGTATCCATCATGGCCTAGGTACTAATCAGGGGCCTCATATTTATCATTTCTAATCCTCACACCAGTTCTGCAAGATTGGTATCCTAATTTTACAGAGGTGGTAACCAGATTATGGTCATTCAAGGTACAAAGCAGGACCTCCTATTCAACTCTACACTGATACTTCCTATGGCTCTTTTCCATATGGATTATAGGAGGATCCCAACCCTGAAAAGCAATCTAGCATTCATTCAGAGAGGCAAGTTTGTTTTGAAAATTGTAATTTCCTCCTCCTGTGTCCCTCCATTCCTGTCAAACTCAGAAGCTCGTACACATGGAAGCAAAGTGAGGAGGGAAAAGGATAATATGTGGAGTGTAATACATGATTAGTCTGTTGCTGTTTTCTTGTCTTTTTATACACTGATTTTTCTTTTATATGCATACTAGAGGCCCAATGCACAAAATTCATGCAGGCGGGAGGCGGGGGAGGGGGGAGGAGTGGAGGGGAGTCCCCTCAGTCCAGCCTGCACCCTCTCTAATCTAGGACTCCTCGGGGGATGTCTGACTGTAGGTTTAGGCCCAATTCCAGGGATCCAGCCTAAACTGGCAGTCGGACATCCCTCTCACAATCCAGGACCGCTGGCTCCTAACTGCTCACCTGCCTGCCTGGCTGATCACTCCTAACCGCCTCTGCCTGCTGGCCTAGTCATCCCCAATTGCCCCTTGCCGCCAGCCTGGTTGCCCCTAACTGCCCCCCCCCACCAACCTGGTCGTCCCTTACAGCCGCCCCCCCTGCCCCCCTGGTAGCCCCCAACTGCCCCACCCTTTCCAGCCTGGTTGCCACCAACTGCCCCCCTCTGCCGGCCTGGTTGCCCCCAACTGCCCCCCTTGCTGGCCTGGTTGCCCCCAACTGCCCCCCTTGCTGGCCTGGTTGCCCCCAAACAGCCTGCTGTTCAGTCATTTGGTCATCCCTCACTAACCCCCCTGCCGACCTGGTCACCCCACGCAGCCTGCTGGTTGTTACTTTTACTGGGATGATGTCCCAGACAATTTGCATATTCCTCTAATATTAGTATAGATTTTTTTTCTCTTACATGTTAGGATTGATCTCAATTTCCCCTTTGCTATAGTACCCCAGTACCATTTACATTTCCAATTTGTTGTATATAAATTCAATTGCATTTATTTACATTGCAATAGAAGAAAAAGAGAGAATTCTGAGCTTGTTTCTGTAATTTTCTTTTGTTCTTATTCCGAAGAGAAAGCCGAGAGTTTGGCAGGTGGTAGTTTACAGGACTGAAGGCTGAAGCTGACTCAAGGAAAGACCTCTCTTTCTAATGTGAACAAACCCACTAAATATAATATGCTAGGGCATTTCAAGTGGAAGGGAAGAAGAGCTAGTGTCTTTGTAAGGAGATATGCAAAAGCAGAAGCCAAGGCAATAAGATTCTCAAGCCTGGAAAAGAGACAATAGCTTACTGTGAGTAAGTGGGACTGTGGCCTGCTCTCTCTCTCTCCTGCCTTCTGGAAGGTCTTTGTGGTGTAGGGGATGTCTGCATGGTGGGCATATTTGGGTAGCATCACATCCCTCAACGTTCTTAACTCTGGTAAAGGCTCCCATGAATGGTGCGGAGCAAAGCCACAGGACCACCAGACTTGGATGCTCTTGCAAGCTTGGACAATGCCCATCTCAGCAGCAAGTGTGAGTGCAGTGTAGACTAAAGTTTGCTCTCTGGAATAAGGGTCTTCCATGGGATGGACATGGGTGGGGAGGGGAGGCAGAGCCCATTAATGACTAAATTGCTTACAACTTTGGTGGAATAGGTTCTCCAAATAAGATTAAGTTTAAGAAAATATTGTAGGCTGAATTTTTTTGCTTATCTCTTAGGTCCATTCTCCACTTTTTTCTGTCTGCTCTGTGCCCCAGGGAGCTAACCTTTTTGGATGGCTTCTACAGACTTCTTTGCCCTCTGGATTCCAGTTGTGTCCAGCCATTGGGAGGCACTGGCAGGAGATCAGAGGAAGAGAAAGGATGAACTGGGATGTTTATTTCTAAGGATCCCTCCCTATGGGTTGACTGAGTCCTTTTACTGAAGGCAGCAGATCCTGTCTGGTGGCCCTGCCTTGTAGTTACTCTCTCTGGGTTGTGTTCTGTTAACCATTCCCTCTCCTTGCCCTCAAAAATCTAAAATCTTTAGAAGCTTTCCCACTGTCATTAGCATGAGATGGGGGTAGGGAAGCTGCACTATTCCTACCTGACTTCCTTTAATCCTATTTACACTTTTTAAGTAACTTCTTTGTTAAATCCTCCTCAATTAATTATCTTTTGTGGTGCCATCTTTTCTCTGGCAGGAGCCTGACTAATTAATTTATGGATTCATATTTTTCACACCTGAGTTTGTGGATTCAAAACCCTTACATGTGCCACTTTTTTCTGTAAATACCAAAAACCCTTGTGCAGTTTCTATTAAGGACTCTGAGTAGATTATAACTCCTAGCACTGAAGCCTAATCATTTTGAGATTTTTGACTGAAAGTCCCACATTCCAGGGAAGGTCTCAGTCCCAGGCAAATCGAATGGTTGATGAACCTAGTTATGACTCTGGTGGTCATAACCTAGTTATGACTTGGGTGTGCATGCAAAGAAGTCCCTAGTGACTTGTGTCTAGTGGAGTATGATGAGACAGAGTTTGAAAATTACTGCACAATTCTACGTATAAGATTATCCAGAAGATGAAAGAAATTAGGATAAATGCAACCCTGCCGAACAACTGTTTCAAAATACTTTTTAAAAAAGTATATAAATCTATTGTCACATTTTTATCTTACATAAAATATATTATCTCTCAATACTAACATGCACAAAATGCTATAATATTATAAAGATATTTTATTTTATTTTTTAAATATATTTTATTGGTTTTTTAGAGAGGAAGGGAGAGGGATAGAGAGTTAGAAACATCCATGAGAGAGAAACATCCATCAGCTGCCTCCTGCACATCTCCTACTGGGGATGTGCCCGCAACCCAGGTACATGCCCTTGACCGGAATCGAACCTGGGACCTTTCAGTCCGCAGTCCGATGCTCTATCCACTGAGCCAAACCAGTTTCGGCTAAAGATATTTTAAAGTAAAGGTATAATTTGTAGGATTGAAAATATCTGTAAAATAACACACTTTATACACGATGCTTACATTCTGTAAAATTAATAAATTTGTAAGAATGATTACTAAAGAATTTACCTGGTCATGAAAATAACTTACAGCAAAGCCTCCTCCTTCATTTCACGTTAATATTCCCTTTGAAGGTTTCAAAGAGCTTCACAAATCTCAGGCCACTAGAAAGAAAGGATTTCATCTATTTGCACCATAAATTGCACAGCAAAACCTTCATCACGTGTTTACTGAAAAATGCTGGGCTGGATGATAAGGATAGTGTAGCATAGATCCCAGGGGCCTCCAATGCTTACCTAATACTTTTTAGTGGGTCATGGATATAAGACCCTCATTTCAGAATGATTAAAAATTCAACTACTGCCCTAACCAGTTTGGCTCAGTGGATAGAGCGTCAGCCTGCAGACTCAAGGGTCCCAGGTTCAATTCCGGTCAAGGGCATGTACCTTGGTTGTGGGCACATCCCCAGTAGGGTGTGTGCAGGAGGCAGCTGATCAATGTTTCTCTCTCATCGATGTTTCTAACTCTCTATCCCTCTCCCTTCCTCTCTGTAAAAAAAAAAAATCAATAAAATATATCTTAAAAAAAAAAGATCATCATTCTCCCCTTAAAAATAAATAAATAAAATAAAAATTTTAAAAAAATTCAACTACTTCTTAAAGGTGGAGGAGCAGTGTTGTCAGAATCCTGGGTACAAGGTGAAAATGATCCTCCATACCTAGACTTGACTTTGGAGGCATGGTTTATCATGTTGAAACAGATGACAGAGCTGGGAAAGGTCAAGCAGCTTGTGATGGAAATGATTACCAGAAACTAAGAGTGCTTTTCGGAGATATAGTTTCCATCCCAAGAGGAAAGGCAGTTGTATCTTGGATGAGGCTAATTTGAGCTGGCAGGGAGCTGAAAAAGAACACAATCTGTGGAATGTCTGAGGAAGTCAACCTGAAGAGGCCACTAGTGCTCCCACGTAAAACACGTCAGTGGCCGTGGTGGAAGGCACTTGAGAGCTGGCTCCAGGGCCTGCGATGTGAGAATACAGTGGGTAAAACTAAGTGTTGCCAGAGTTTAGGAAAAGATGACCATATAGTAGTCCTCCCTTATCTGCAGTTTTGCTTTCCATACTCAGTTACCCTGCAGTCAATAGCGGTCCGAAATTATTAAATGGAAGATTCTAGAAACAAACAATTCATACATTTTTAAAAATTTATCGATTTGAGAGAGAGAAACATTGATTTTGTTGTTGTTGTTTCACTTATGTCTGCATTCATTGGTTGTTTCTTGTATGTGCCCTGACCGGAAATCGAACCCACAACCTTGGTGTAGCAGGACAATGTTCTAACCAACTGAGCTATAAGTTTTAAATGGGATGATGTTCTGAGTAGCATGATGGAATTTTGCACCATCCTGCTCTGTCCGGCCCGGGCATGTGCGTCATCCCTTTGTCCAACATATCCCATTTATCAGAGAAAGAGAGAGAGACCACATTCACATAACTTTCGTTACAGTATATTGTTATAATTGTTCTAGTGTATTATCAGTTATTGTTGTTAACCTCCTACTGTGCCTAACTAATGAATTAAACTTTACCATAGGTGTATGTGTATAGGAAAAACATAGTATATATAGGGTTGGGTACGATCTGTGGTTAAAGCATTCACTGGTGGTCTTGGCACATATCCCCAGAGATAAGGAGGGACTGGTGTATTCATAGTAAAGTTAGAGACTTTGTTACAAAGAACCTACCCTCAGATCCTGGAGAAGAGTGTCGCTGACCCACTTAGCACAGGTGTGAGCAGGAGCCAGGATAAGCATCTTTCCCTGTGAGGAACTCAACCTGACTGGACTCAGTTCCTTTCAACCTTCTCCCAAGTAGGGGAGCTGGTGAAAAGGGGGAAAGAAGAAGCAGCTGTTTCCTTCAACAAGGTCGGAAACATGGGTCCTTTTCAGGCAATTGGCCCAAACCCTGCAAGGGCGTAGGTCAATTTCTTCGCTTTGCTTCCACGTCTTCCCTATAAGTCTTCCTTTAGCTCAGTGGTTCTCAACCTTCTGGCCCTTTAAATACAGTTCCTCATGTTGTGACCCAACCAGAAAATTATTTCCGTTGCTACTTCATAGCTGTAATGTTGCTACTGTTATGAATCGTAATGTAAATATCTGATATGCTGGATGGTCTTAGGCGACCGCTGCTTAGCTCCTGTCTCCTAACCACTTCTGGTTTGGCTCTGCTGGATTCAAATCAACTTTTGCTCAGATAACCTCCAAAACATTTTTAATGTGCCTCAGTTTGTCTTTTAACACCCCACACAGCTGCTCTGTTATCTGAAGACTTCAAGTTATCTGGGCTTAATACAAACTCGGAACCAGCTCTGACAATGGGAAGATTTGGGGCTATCCTGGGAGGAAGACATTTTTCCAAGAGGGCTCAGGTCCTGAAAGGGACAGGCAGGACATGTCCCCTGTGCTCAGCTAACATAGTTAGCTCTTGGGGAAATATTACTGTGATATTGTGATTTATAATCATAAATACATATTTGGTTTTCCTCCCCATTCCTGGCACAGAACTCCTTAAACTCTTCCAACTGCCTAAGTGATGAAAGCAGTGAAGCTGTCTTTTGCTGTTCATAACAAGCCCCTTTAACCACATCGGAGTTTATGTTAACGAAGTGGCTGTTGGAAAGCTCCTAGGTCACCGAAGGAAGGATGGGGGCTGGTTGCCAGGGAAGCCGACCATGTCATTAGAGGGTTGGAACATTCAGTCCCACTCCTAACCTCTGGGGAGGAGAGAGAGGAAATTGAGTTCAACCACCAATTGGCCAAAGATGTAATCAATCATGTCAATGTAATGTCGACTCCATAAAACCCCCGAAAGAGTGGGGTTTGGAGAGTTTCTTGTTTGCAGGGCAAAAATGCCGGGAAGGTGGTGCACCCCAAACTTCAAGGGGACAGATGCTCCTGTGCTCCGGACTCTTCCGGACTTTGCTCTGTGTGCCTCTTCATCTGTCCGTTCCTTCAGATCCCATTCATATCCTTTGTAATACGCTGGGAATCTAGTAAGAAAACTGATTTCCTAAGTTCTTTAAGCTAAGTAGCTTGTAGCGAATTAGTCAAACCTGAGGAGGGGGTCAGGGGAACCTTAGATCTAATGGAGAAGTGGTGGTGATACAGTGGGGAATGAAGAACACCTTGACCAAGTGATCTGGATTAATACCACCAGCGAGAGGCAGGTGGAGAGCTTGTGCGTCCAGATGAGCTTCCCATGAAAGACACAGCATCATCGAGGTAAGGAATGTATTAAAAGGAGGGAAGACTATTTTTTAAACATGCCAATGTTATAAAAGGCAACGGAAAGCTGTGGGAATATTCCAAATTAAAGAAAGCTAAAAAGATCAGACAACTAAATGCAGTATTAGGTTAGGTGTCTGTGCCGCAGGAGAAAAAAATGCTATCAAAAACATTTTTGCCTTAATTCAAAAATGTGAAATTCAGACCGTCAAATAGATAAAAAGTATGATATCAATGTTAAAGGTATTGAAGTTGCTAACTGCTCTGGGGTTACATAAGAGATAATCATGATCCTTAGGAAATACACACTGAAAAGTTTAGGGGTAAAAGACCATGATTTATGTAACTTGCTCTCAAATGGGTGAGGCAAAAAGAGAAAATAGCAAAGCAAATGGGGTATAATGTTAATAAGTGAATCTGGGTAAAAGGTATGTGGGTTATTTTTTTACTACTCATAGTTACAACTTTTCTGTATGTTTGAAATTATTTGCTAATGAAAAGTTAAAATGATTTTCAGAACATGCTTTTTGTTCTTCTGGCTTTTTATGTACATTTTTTAAAATTTCATTTTATTGCTTAAAGCATTACAAAGAGTAGTACATATGTCTCCTTTGTCCCCCCATTTTTCTTCCCCTGGCCTCCCCTACCCCCCCGTATCTTGTGTCCATTGGTTATGCTTAGATGCATGCATACAGTGCTTCGGTTGATCTCTTACCTCCCCCGCCCCAACCCTCCCCAGCCTTCCCACTGTAGTTTGACAGTCTGTTTGATGCTGCTCAGCCTCTGTATCTATTTTTGTTCATCAGTTTATAATGTTCTTTATTATCCAAAAATGAGTGAGATCATGTGGTATTTTTCTTTCATTGACTGGCTTATTTCACTTAGCATAATGCTCCCCAGTTCCATCCATGCTGTTGTAAGAATTCCTTCTTTTTTATAGCAGCGTAGTATTCCATTGTGCAGATGTACCAGAGTTTTTAATCTATTTATCTGCTGATGGGCATTTAAGCTGTTTCCAGATCTTAGCTATGGTGAATTGTGCTGCTATGAACATAGAGGTGCATATATCCTTTCTGATTGGTGTTTCTGGTTTCTTGGGATATGTTCCTAGAAGTGGGATCACTGGGTCAAATGGGAGTTCCATTTTTAACTTTTTGAGGAAACTCCATACTGTCTTCCACAGTGGCTGCACCAGTCTGCATTCCCACAGCAGTGCATGAGGATTCCTTTTTCTCCACATCCTCGCCAGCGCTTATTGTTTGTTGATTTGTTGATGATAGCCAGTCTGACAGGTGTGAGATGGTACCTCATTGTTGTTTTGATTTGCATCTCTCAGATGATTAGTGACTTTGAGCATGTTTTTATATGTCTCTCAGCCTTATGTATGTCCTCTTTCAGAAAGTGTCAATTTAGGTCCTTTGCCCATTTTTTGATTGGATTGTTTATCTTCCTTTTGTTAAGTTGTATGAGTTCCCTGTAAATTTTGGAGATTAAACCCTTATCAGAGATAACATTAGCAAATATGTTCTCCCATGCAGTGGGCTTTCTTGTTGTGGTGTTGATGTTTTTTTTGTTTTGTTTTGTTTTGTTTTTTGCTGTGCAGAAGCTTTTTATTTTGATGTAGTCCCATTTGTTTATTTTCTCCTTAGTTTCCATTGTCCTAGGAGCTGTATCAGTAAAGATATTGCTATGACAAATGTCTGCTATTTTGCTGCCTATGGCTTCTTCTAAGATTTTTATGGTTTCCCATCCTACATTTAAGTCCTTTATCCATTTTGAGTTTATTTTTGTGTATGGTGTAAGTTGGTGATCTAGTTTCATTTTTTTTGCAAGTATCTGTCCAGTTTTCCTAACACCATTTATTGAAGAGACTGTCTTGTCTCCATTGTGTGCTCTTGCCTCCTTTGTCAAATATTAATTGAGCATACTGGCTTGTGTCAATTTCTAGGTTCTCTGTTCTGTTCCACCTGTCTATATGTCTGTTCTGGTGCCAGTACCAGGCAGTTTTGAGAACCGTGGCTTGGTCATATACCTTGATATCTGGTATTGTGATTCCTCCTACATTGTTTTTTCTCAAGATTGCTGCAGCTATTTGGGGCCTTTTTTTTTATTCCAGGTGAATTTTTGGAGAGTTTGTTCTAGGTCTTTGAAGTATGCCATTGGTATTTTAATGGGGATTGCGTTGAATTTATAGATTGCTTTGGGTAGTATGGACATTTTAATGATGTTGATTCTTGTACATTTTTTATCACATAGCCAAATACATATTTTGTCGTTACAAATCAAGTTGACTTTTACAATGTATTATTCTATCCATTGCCATGATAAAACCACAGAGGCAGGCCCTGACGAGGAGTCAGTGCACCAACAGCAGCAGGTCTCCAAGCAGACAGTATGGCATCTCTGAAATTAATTATGATTTTACTGTCACTTGGTTGGGTGGAGATAGGAGCAAATTGAGGGTGATGAAGTGAAGAGCCTAATGTGAATATCTTACTACATTTAAGCACCCAAACTAAAATGTTCAACACATTATATATAATAAATATGGGTCATTATACATTTGACATATGTGTCACTTATCCATCTTAATATATGTCAGATTTGTAATTTGTGCAGTATCTAATATATATCAGAGATCTAATAAAATTCCAAGATCACTGAGAAAACAACATATTTTACTAATTCCTGTTGGGAAGTTACAGTACTTGTGACCAAACAGCCAAAGAGATCCTAGTTAGGAGAAAGACTCCACTACTGTTTGTCCGCTCTTCAGAAAATAACCAACTCAATTGAGGCCTCTTCTTACTATCTGTAAAGGGCTATAACTTCTGAGAATAGCTCTGAGGAGTAGCTTGTAAAGAAAAGTGTAAAAGACTTCAATGAGTTAGGAGTACCTCATAAAACAGAGTTCATAATGACAGGGTATCTCTGTCCCACACAGCACTACAGCACTTTAGTCTCGGATTGTAAAGGGTGGAATGGGGGGCGGGGGGGGGGGGGGCAATTGTGAAGACCTGCTGCCTGCAGGAGGCAGTAAAGAGCTTCACATAATACAGTATTGTACGTGAACATTGTGACAGTAAAGATGTAAGTTACTGTTATTATTTGGGGGGCATAATTCCCGGAGCAAAGCACAATGTACCCAAGTAGAATCAAAGGGATAATGAAACAAAATTTTAGAACAGCTACCAAAAGGTAGACACTCAAATAGCTCAGGAGGGTTGATTTACATGCTTAAAATTCCCAGAGTTTGACTCAGCATGTCCTTTCCTTGCTCCTTTAAACACTTTCCCTCTCTCCCAGCGCCTGGTCCACCTTCAGCACCATTAGTATCTCTTTACTTTCATCTGACATGTGGACAGAAAGCTGTCTGTCACCAGTCAGAATTGATTTATTTATACTAAAAGCTTCTCCTATGCTCCGCTAGACTGAAATGCTACCAAATAGAAATTCATACATTTCAGTGAGGGTACTTTTGGCAAATAGATTTCCTGTTTGTGCAAACTTCAGTTGGTCGGTGATGGCTGCCGGGCCTGCCTGGGTGAGAAGGACTCTGGGGTAAGAGCTTGTCGGAGCTCAGCATGGAGGAGAACCTTGATGGATGAGTGATGACTAGCATGGTTGGATAAGGTGTGAGTGGGGGCCTTCCTGGCTCAGATCTGACATTCTCAGTAAATGTATTGCCTCCTCTAGAAACCCTCTTTTTATTCACAGGTTGTCATGTCTCCATGCATTTTTACAGATTGGAATTCCCTTTCCCCTTCTATACATTTGAGAGCTTTCATGATTCCGACTGCGTTCAAACGTGACTTTCCCTATGAAGCCCTCCCTGGCTTCTCCAAGCACCTCCCAAGATCACTAGACGGTGAGCCTCTGCGAATCTGCTTCTTGGTCTCTTCACCAATCTCGGCAGCACCAGCAGAGTGTCTGACTACAGGCAGGCATCAAAAGAATGAGTAAACACATACTAACTCTCGAGAAAAATTACAATGGGGGGGGGGTGGTTAGGAGAAAACAAGTAGTATTTAATATTGAAAACTGAGTGTGAAAACAACCAAAAAAAATGACTTAGAGCATTGTGGGGATTTGGAGACCAAGAAAACTTTGTGAATAAGGCACAGAATCATGAAGGAAATTATATTAGAGTTACACCTTGACAAATAGATAATATTTTACTGGGAGAGGTGACAGGTATTTATCTCCTCGTGAAGAGAGAGTAGGGGAGGATAAAATGCCCTCCAAAAGCATTTTTATCATCTGTATCATTGACAACAAAATATAGACTACTCGATTATGCTATCAAACAAATTCTTTTGTATCAAATAGACTAGAGAACATGGAGACAAAGGGAGAATAAATATGAACTGCCGGGGTCCAGCCCCAGCGGTCCAGGGGTTCCCAAAGGTGTGGACGGAGTCAGCGAAGAATGAAGGACACGGAGACAGTATTCAGATGATCAGCATAGCCAGGTTCTCTCTTTATTCTCCGTGGATCTTCCTGTGCCTGGCTGAGGCCACAGAGAGAGATCCAGAGGCAAGCTGAGCCTTTATTTTATAGTCAGAGGTAAGCAAGGTAGTGGTTAGCATAGTTACACTGTTCTTATGAGTTTCACTTGTTTGGGCAGCACTTGCTGCACATCCCTCAGCCCACTAGCTTCCCAGATAAGATCTAGGGAGCGTCATAAGGTCAAGTCTAATTATGCTAAGAGGACTGTGCCCTCTAAGCTGGGACTTGTTTGTGACTTTGCCAACAGGTCAGTCCAAGGCTTAACCCTATAGCCGCGCCCTACAATGAACAATTTCCATAATTCCTAATAGTTTTCTGGCTCTCGGTTCTAATTTTCTGTACCACTTAAAAGAACTTCTTATCTTTGGGTCCTTCATCTCATTGAGAAACCATCCTTTTTTTCCTTTAACCAAGTTTGAAATGAAACTTTATTATTTGATTAAGATGTCAGCCAATGAAGAAATGTTCCTACTTTATTTAAGTGGCAGAAATCATTGATGCTGAACTTGGGGTCTTAAACATATAATACAGTGAACAGATAATATGTTGTAGAATTGTGCATCTGAAACATATGTATTTATGTTTCAGATGTATAATTTTGTCACCCCAGTAAATTCAACAAAAAACAGAAGGAAACAAAAATAAATGAGCTACCCTGAAATAAACCTTAAAATTGAAATTGCTATTAGTGATCAAACCACTCTTTAATAATGTCTGGGAAAGTTATGTATATTGTCCCATGCTAAAAATGAATCCATCTTTTAAGTGGCTCTTCGGTTATAAAGAAAAAAGCAAACATCTCATTTCTATATCAGTGAGGAGGGTGGTTAGGAAGGAAGGTCGCTTGTGTTAATCAAATGGGTCTCCTTCAGAGCTCGGCAAGGGTGGTGAGACGACCTTGGGCCTTGACCAGAGACGCTAAGTTTTGAATTCTGGCTCTACCGCTTACTGGCTCTGTCACCTTGGGTAATTTACTTGATTTCTGTCTTCCTAGTTTATTTTTTTCAAATATGCTTTTGTTTTCATTGAGAAAGGAAGAAAGAGGGATAGAGAGATAGAAACGTTGATGAGAGAGAAACATCATCGATCGGCTGCCTCCTGCATACCCCCTACTGGGGATGGAGACTGCCACCCTTGGCATGTGCCCTGAGTGGGAACCTCTTGGTTCCTGGGCCGACGCTCAACCACTGAGCAACACAGGCCAGGCTGTCTTTCTAGTTTCCTCTGTAAAATGAGGATGAGGATGGAAAAGTCTCCTTTGCATGACGGTGAGGATTGCAAGGGTTCTAGATCATAGTTGATTCTCCTGTGGGAGCCCTCAGCACTGTCCCGCTGTGCGTACAGCCTTTGTTCTCCCAGCTCCTCCAGAGTCAGTGACATCATAAAAACACAGGAAGGGAAATCTGTAAACATTAGTCATGGAACAAGTCTGTTTCTGAGAATCCGACTCAGAATTTACTTTTACTTCACGGTTGTTGCCACCTTGTGGATTTTTTGGGTAATGAGATTCAGTCTGAGAGTAAAAGAGGGCTTACTGTTACGTTAGTTGTCACTGTGGGCACGCTCTTCTCCGTGTTGGCTTGTAAAGTTTGAATGTAGTGCTGAGAGCAGGAATAAGATCATTAACCTGCCTTCCTCCATAGATCCCTCTCCTCCCCAGTTTGCAAATATAAAAAACTGAATCCCAAATAATTTGAATCCTCCTGACTTCCAATTAAGCATACTTCTCATTTACACAATTAGATGATAGATGATTGTATTTGCAATTAGCTGACGGCTATATTCTCACTTCTTTTATAGGCAGTAGTTAACTGATCAATTAATTTGCCTTATTGCACTGTATTTACATGTGATCCCACTCTCTTCTGGTCTATTTCCTGGGTGCTTTCAATTTTCTTTCTTTAGAAGCATTTTCTTATCATTCTTTTGTGTGTGTGTGTGTGTGTGTGTGTGTGTAAGCATTGGGTGAAAGTTCAATATCCTGTCTCTATTTGCTCAATATTCCTTGTGAATTTTCCATCTTTGTGTATTCCTCTTGGCTTCCTGCCCTACCCCTCCACTTCTCTGATGTTATGCAAAAACCCCATTACTTCTACGTAAATTCAAGTTCCATCTACTTCTGAGCCTTTCAGGCCACAGTGGCTCATGCTACCTCTTTTGGGACTCGTATCATTGACTCACGTAAGTTGTTTTGATGGGCATATCATTATTTCTTTAGCTAGACTATGGCCTCTCTGTAAGCAAAAATGATGTCTTAAGAGCACTTGAGTTCCCAATATATATGTGAATGATTAACATGTATTTCCTGGTCCATTATGGGTGTCCCTACTTTAGCTTCTGTTTTCTATCCCATTTCCATCTTTCCAAACAAGCAGAAAACAACAACCAAGAAAACAAAAAGATGGCCTACTTAAGTATTAACAGATTGTTGCTTTTCATTTCTACTGCTTTTTACTTGTGGCAACCTGTTTTCTAATTTGTGCAAATGTGTGCATGCTGAGTGTGTGTCTATGCAAAAGGCATGTGTGTGTGTGCGTGTGTGAGTGAGTGATTTCCCCCATAACTTCCAGATCTGAGCAACTTAACTATGGGTATTTTTAGGGATGAATCTGTGTTCAAGATGCTTTATTTTACTAAAGTTTTCTTTTTTTACTTCTTAGAGACAACTGATGGTATCACTTTAAAACAAATTCTCAGGATGAGATTTTTGGGACTAAATGTTGCAAACATATTAAAAGTTGGTTTATAGTTATGAATTCTCAGATCATTTTTTCTCATTCCCCTTATTTCCAGGGTTGAAATTTGTTCTTCCCTTTTCCTGAGGAGAGGTTTTTAGTTTAAAATGTGTTTTTAATTCACCTTGTCAATGAGGGTATAGCCTTCTTGTATCCAGGTGTGTGTACATGGTGGTGGTGTGTGTGGGGGGGGAGGGGGATAGGGTTCCATTAATAGTCTCCAACTTCACTAATGACTATTCACTAGTGGACATGAGTGAGTGCTCGTTTTTGTGCCTGGGCTATAAAGTAGAAGCTCTGGTTGAGCACGTTCCCTTACTTCCTTCCCTGGATTTTGGTCTTACTTTATTTTGTTAAATCTCTAAGCATGTCCTTTGATTTTTGCTAGTTCAGTTAAGTGTTGAAAAATACTGTTTTCAAGTTCCATCTAGAATCCTCAGTTACTTGAATTGGGATGGTTGTCTTTGATGGGATTAATGATCACTTACTTATTTAATCTATTAGATACAATTTAGAATCAATTTATAAATTTCACAGAAAAATTGTCTTATGATTTTGGCTTTAGGATTTTATCAAATTCAGGAAAACTTTATTATCTTTACTTAATATTTTTCTTCTTCTTAAATATGGTTTATCATTCCATTTGTTTATATCTTCATTATGTCCTTCAGTAATATTTATTTTTTTAAAATATATTCTATTGACTTTTTACAGAGAGGAAGGGAGAAGGATAGAGAGTTAGAAACATTGATGAGAGAGAGACATCGATCAGCTGCCTCCTGCACACCTCCTACTGGGGATGTGCCCGCAACCAAGGTACATGCCCTTGATTGGAATTTAACCTGGGACCTTTCAGTCCTCAGGCCAACGCTTTATCCACTGAGCCAAACCAGTTAGGGCTATGTTTTTCTTTTAAAGCTCTTACATTGAGGGTTTGTAAACATGTTTTAACTTTCATTTTGTATCAATTATTGCTGTATAAATAGCTAACACTTACATAGTACTTACTATGTGCCAGGCATAATTTTAAGTTCTTTAGTATTTTTTTTTTTTTTACCTTGTGAACTTATTAACTTGAATAGTCTGTCACTTGACTCCCATTGAAAGTCCTAAGCTCTTTAAATCTAATCGTCAGTATAATATTTTGAGGGCAGAACTATAATTAAGAATATTGTACAGATGAGAAACGAAGTGATGGAGTGATTAAATAATTTCAAAAGTGACACAACTAGCTTTTCACCTATAGTTATTGACTTTCCCTTGCTTTCTTTTTAACATCAATAATGTATGCCTTTTACTGTTCATTTACCTTTTTTATTGATGTTTTATTTGGTGCCTCTCTTTAATACAATTGTTTGGGCTTTTTTCCCTGTGTGTTTTATTAGCCTTGATTGTAGGCTTATATTTACATTTGACTGTGGACACTTTTTAAATTTACTGTTGCCTGACTCCAATGTTGGAATGGAGACAGTTGGCATCTTTAAGTATAAAATCTTACACTCATTCCTATGAGAATTTTTCCATTCCTTTTGGGTGTTGCCAGCTACCTGGAACATTGTGGTGCCTCTGTGACTCAGTTATTCATGCTAACTTCTCCAGTCTGGAAGAAGATATTGAAGTGTTTACTGCTTTACACTGTGTGTGTGTGCGTGTGTGTGTGTGTGTGTGAGAGAGAGAGAGAGAGAGAGAGAGAGAGAGAGAGAGAGAAATGTTTGTGTTTGCCTAGGAGGTGTGGAAGCAAGACCAGCCTGCCCGACTGCTTTACATTCCATCTCTAAGCAGTCACCCTAATGGGTTGTTCTTGGCTCCCTAAACCTCTTTATTTTCATTCATTATGACTCAGAAGAGTCTTAAGAAATAATATCACATTTTCTCTGGTGTCTATCTTTCAGCCAAATTTTCTTCCTCAATTTAATCCTGTCAGATTTCTATCTTTTAGACATATATAAACTTTTTCAGTTTTCTAATGATACTTTGTTTTTGCCAGTATGGTTCATGCTTTATTCCTTATTTTTAAATTCATTTTCAAACAGTTGTAAGGTGAAGTTTGCGTCAGTTTCTCATTCTGTTACTAATACCCACTTATTAAGATTAATACCCAATTATTAATCATTTTCCTCATTTCTAGCTTCTCCTTATTGGCTCTATTGTTAGTAAAACATATATTAATAATACCATTAATGAAAGAATATTTATAATCAGCAATTTCTGAACAATACATAAATCACACAAATACTGAATTGAATAAAACGTTATCACAGACCAGTTGGCATGGTTCAGCGGTTGAACGTCAACCTATGAATGAGGAGATCATGGTTCGATTCCCGGTCAAGGCACATGCCTGGGTTGCGGGCTCAATCCCCAGTGTGAAGCATGCAGGAGGCAGCCAATCAATGATTCTCTCTCATCATTGATGTTTCTCTCTCTCTCTCTCTCTCTCTCTCTCTCTCTCTCTCTCTGTCTCTCTCTCTCTCTCTCTCCCTTCCTCTCTGAAATCAATAAAAAAAATATATATCCTAATATATAAAAACCCTGGGTCTGTCACATCCACAACAACCAGAGGCTCGACCTAACACCCAGGCTGCGTGCAGTAGGCTCCAGTGGGTGGGGACTTGTGGCAGCGGAGATAGGGATGGATGTGGCAGGGCCAACACTCACACTCACTCACAACCACACACACACACAGATACACACAGTGCCCACCAGCTCACAGCCTTTTCTCCCTTTCTTTCTCTCCCTCCCACCATGTTCTCCCAGCCTCTCTCAGAATGAGGAAACAAAACAGACTGAGCCTAAAGAGGCCTGGATGGAAGGGAGGGCGGGGAAGAGGGTGGAGCAGCCCCCACTGGCTCCGCCCCCTCCCAGCCAGGAAAGAGGAAGAAGAAGACAGGGAGGCCTGGAGGACTGCTGAGAAAAACAAAGAGAGACAGAGACTGAGGGAGATCAGGCCAGCAGGGATGGGCAGTTGGGAGCAAGATCAGGCTGGCAGGGGAGAGCAGTTAGGGGCGATCAGACAGGCAGGAACAGGTAGTTAGGGGCAATCAGGCAGGCAGGCAGGTGAGCGGTTAGGAGCCAGCGGTCCCAGATTGCAAGAGGGATGTCCGACATCCCCCAAGGGGTCCCTGATTAGAGAGGGTGCAAGTTGGGCTGAGGGAACCCCCCCATGTATGAATTTTGTGCACCAGGCCACTAATACACACACACACACACACACACACACATGCCTAAGCAACCATCCAACTGTCCGACTGTCTGACCAGTAGCTATGACATGGAATGATCACCAGGGGGAAGACACTCAACGCAGTACCTGCCGAGCTGTGGTGACTTGGCAGCTGCGATTCTGGGTGACACCCCCAGAACCAGAGAGGAGGGAGCCCGATTCCAGCATTCATCACCTGAGAACTGCCCTCTCGCAATCCAGGACCCCTCAGGGGATGTTGGAGAGCCGTTTCATCCCAATTCCTGCAGGCCAGGCCGAGGGACCCCACCAATGCCTGAGTCCATGCACCAGGCCTCTAGTATTTTATATAGAAAAGTTATCACAAGCCTATAAAAATTGATATCAGTTTGTATTTTTCAGAACATTCATAAATTTTCTCCACAGTCTGAGATAATGATTACAATTTCAAGTTGAAAAAAACATGTCCAAGAATGAACTGAGTTTCACACTACTATTATACAACAGAGAGAGACTCCATTCCCTGAATAGCAATGATTTGGGCAACTGGGCAAGCTCTGATGACTTGGACAACTATTCTACTTCAATTACTTGGACAACTAGTCAACCCCAATGACTTGGACAACTGGTCAATTTCTAATGATTTGGACAAGTACTCAGCACCTAATTACTTGGACAACTGATCAACCCCTAGAGAGGCAGCAATCAGAACTTGGATTCTTTTTCTCTTTTCACTTCTTTCTTTTTCTCTTACTATTTTCAGTTGTCTTTTTCTCTGTTCTTCTATTTCTTTATTTCCCACTTGAAAAATATAATGGTTTACTTACAAATCAGAACCACAGATCTACAACAATCCTTTGTTTCAATTACATTACAAGAACCAAAGGTGGGAAAGCAAGGTGGTTTCCTCAAATTCACACTCAGGTCAATGACATAGATTAAATTTAAGTATCTAACTACCAATCCATAGTTCATTTGCTCTGAACTATCTCAGGGAATCTTAGAACCAAAATGCTCATCTGGAAACTGGTTAGCTTTATTCTTTAGAAAGTTGAAAAGATGTTAAGCTAAGCTCACAACAGCTTTCCTTTTCAGTTGGTAAGAGATAAGAATTACCTGTGCAATGTAGTACACACATTGTATATGCAATGCCCTGCATTTAGTACATGCATTCTAAGTTCAACAGATAAGTCTAAAGAGTCTTGCAGGAAGATGACCTTGTCTATCCTATAAAATAAATTACCTTAAATATATATAAGCAAATTAGTTTTAAAATTATTTTACAATATTCACGTGGGTAAAGTGTGAGAAAATGGAAACTCACAACCACTAATAGATGAATAAATTAGTATGGTCTTTGGGGGCACTATTTAGTATAACTTAAAATGCATTATCTAACAAAGCACATATGGAATCTATATGCTGAAAATTAAAAAAGGCTGATGGAAGAAATTGAAGAAAGCACATATAAATGGAGAGATGTATTGTGTTCATATCAGAAGAATTCAAACATGTCAGTGCTCTTCAATGTGATCTAAAAAATTAGCACAAGTCCAATCAAAATGCCAGCAGGATTTTTTATAGAGGTAAGCACGTTCAGAAATTCACAGGGAAAGGCAATAGAACTAGAATAGTTAAAACAATTTTTAAAAGAAGAAAAAAAGTGAGAAATTACAGTACTCAATTTTAAGATTTCCTGTAAAGAGACAGTAATTATGATGGTGGGTATTGGTGAAGGAATAAACACATCAATCAATGGAGTAGGATACAATTGAGAAACAGACCCATACAAATATGGCACATTAATTTTCAACAAATGTGCAAAAGCAATTCAATCGTACTGTAACAGAATGTCCATGTGTAAAAAGAGACTTTGATCCATACCTTTTGACATATGTAAAAATTAACTCAGAATGATTATAGATCTAAATTAAAAGATAAAACTGTGACACTTTTAGAAAAAATAGAAGAAAAATCTTTGAGCTGGGTTAGACAAAGACTTCTTCAATATGACACCAAAAACATGACCCATAAAAAGGGGGGCGTGGAAATAATTTACTTTCATCAAATTTCAAAACCTTTACTTTATAAGAGGCATTGCTAAAAGATTGGAAAGACAAGCTGTAAAGTTGATTAAAATATTTGCAAATCACATATCCAAAAAAATTTACATGTGGAATACATAAAGAGCTCTCAAAACTCAACAATAAGAAAACAAAAAACCCAATGTTCGCAAAAGAATAAAAAAAATTACCAAAATGTTCAATGTCATTAGTCATAGGAAAATATAAAACCACGGTGAGATATCACTACATATCTATTATAACAGCAAAAAAACTATTTAAATACTGACATACCAAGTACTGGTGATGCTACAGAGAAACTAGACATCCCATACATTACTGAAAATGCAAAGTAGCACACCATACTGGAAATCATTTGGAAGTTTCTTATAGACTTAAAGAGATATTACCTGCCGGGAGCCGGTCCATCCTTGCTGTTTCAAGGGACCTGGCATATATGGCATACGGTTCTTAATATGTTTGCTCACCTTCTTGGCGCTGTGTTTTAACCAAGGTCACCTCTCCGAGAAAGGTTGAATCCCCAGGTAGGGATTTTCCCCTGAAGTTAGGGAGGGGATGAACTCCTTAACTAAGTGCCAGGCGGGTAGTTAATCAATTTAACTACAAACAATCATGCTTAAGCTACATAATCTTTACTCCCTGGAATGGAGATAAGAAACGCCCTAACCTTTGTAATAGAAATTGACAGGATTAGAATCAACTGGTATAAATACAGATGTAACCAGACAGAGAGACAGAACTCAGACTCTAGAGACAGAAGACAGAACTGAGAACACAGGGCTTGGAAGACAGGACCAAGAGAGACAGAGCCTAGGCACAGAACCTACACAGAACGTTCTCTAGAGACAGAAGAACTTCGCTGGCGAGAGCATGCCGGAGGATCCTGGACAGAAACTGGCATCAGAACCTAGAGACAGAACCTAGCGAGAGAACATAGCAAAAGATCCTGGACTGAACCTGACTATAGAACATGGCAAGAGAACCTGACTAGAACCTGGTGACTGAACCTGACTGGAGTACCTGGACAGAACCTGGCTAGAGATCCTAAGCAGAACCTCTCTGGAGATCGAGACCAGAACCGGGCTGGAGATCCTGGCTAGGCTGCTGATCAGCTGAGCCCTGTCTCTGTGTCGTTCTTTCTTCGCCAACTCCGTCCGCACCTTTGGGGACCCCTGGACCTGCTGGGGTTGGACCCCGGCATCTGGCGCCCAAACAGGGACCCCTAGGTAAGCTCCCTGCACTCGGGACGGATAGGACTCCACCATAGGAAGAGGGTGGATAGTCTTCGCCGACTCCGTCCACACCTTTGGGAACCCCTGGAACAGGATTCCCCTAGGTTAGCCCTCCCCCCATTGAGAACCCCCACACTCGGGACGGATAGGACTCCACCAGGGTACTGCAGACCCCCCTATAGAGGATAAGTAGGGTAAGAAGGTGGATAGTACAGAACTTAGATTAAGAAGATGTGCCATACTGAGTCTAAAGAAAAAAGAGTCCGTATTGATCTTTTAACACATATGCTTGCTAGCAGAGGAATTAAGGTTACTCCCAGTCAGATGGAACATTTTATACAAGAAATACGTCCATGCTTTTCTGAGGAAGGAAAGGTGCTGGAAAGGTAAATGTAGAGGCATGGGAAAAGGTAGGCCCAAGGAGCCTTATCCTTAACCCCACTGCAGCCTTTCCACCCCGGGAAAGTGCAGAATTGGCAAGCTCTCCCTGGGGTGATAGATCAGGACTCAGGTAATAGCAGAAAGCGCCAAACCTACTCTTAAAATGGATACAAGAGAGCACTTCGGGTTTTTCTTTTTAATGCCTGCTTTTAAAAAATAAAAAAGGGGGAATTTGCCGGGAGCCGGTCCATCCTTGCTGTTTCAAGGGACCTGGCATATATGGCATATGGTTCTTAATATGTTTGCTCACCTTCTTGGTGCTGTGTTTTAACCAAGGTCACCTCTCCGAGAAAGGTTGAATCCCCAGGTAGGGATTTTCCCCTGAAGTTAGGGAGGGAATAAAACCTCTTAACTAAGTGCCAGGTGGGTAATTAATCATTTTAACTACAAACAATCATGCTTAAGCTACATAATCTTTACTCCCTGGAATGGAGATAAGAAACGCCCTAACCTTTGGAATAGAGATTGATAGGATTGGAATCAACTGCTATAAATACAGATATAACAAGACAGCAAGAGACAGAATTCAGAAGACAGAAAGACACAGAACTTAGGACACAGGGCTTGGAAGACAGGACCAAGAGAGACCGAGCCTAGGCACAGAACCTACACAGAACGTTCTCTAGAGACAGAAGAACTTCGCTGGCGAGAGCATGCCGGAGGATCCTGGACCGGGACTGGCCTCGGAGCCTGGAGGCAGAGCCTGGCGAGAGAGCATGGCAGGGGATCCTGGACTGAACCTGACTGCGGAGATTGGCAGGAGAGCCTGACTAGAACCTGGTGACTGGACCTGCCTGGAGAACCTGGACAGAACCTGGCTGGAGATCCTAAGCAGAACCTCTCTGGAGATCGAGACCAGAACTTGGCTGGAGATCCTGGCTAGGCTGCTGATCAACTGAACAACAACAGACAGAACTCAGAACACAGAACCTACAAAGAATGTTCTCTAGAGACAGAAGAACTTCGCTGGAGAGAACATGGCAAAAGATCCTGGACAGAAACTGGCCTCAGAACCTAGAGACAGAACCTAGCAAGAGAACATGGCAAAAGATCCTGGACTGAACCTGACTACAGAAATTGACAGGAGAGCCTGACTAGAACCTGATGACTGAACCTGACTGGAGAACCTGGACAGAACCTCTCTGGAGATCGAGACCAGAACTTGGTTGGAGATCCTGGCTAGGCTGCTGATCAACTGAACGCTGTCTCCGTGTCATTCCTTCTTCGCCGACTCCGTCTACGCCTTTGGGCACCCCTGGACCCGCTGGGGTTGGACCCCAGCAATTACCATATGGCCCAGTGATCCCACTGTTGGGTATATACCCTGAAGGAATAAAAACTATGCTCAGACAAAAACTGTACACAAATGTTTAAAGCTTGTCTATTCATAATTGTCCCAAACTGGACACAATCCAAAGTCTTTCAATGGGTGAATGAATAAACACAACGTAGTTCATCTATATAATAGAACACTACCCAGGAATAAGAAAGGAAAGAAATATAGATATGTACAACAATTTGGATGCATCTCAAAAACATTATGCTGAATGATAATAGATAAGCCTCAAAAGATTACATATTGTATGATTTCATTTATGTGACATTCTTGAAAAAAGAAACTATACTTACAGGGAACAGATCTGTAGTTACATGTTTTACAAAGGTAGGGAAGGGTGTGATTATGAAGCAAGGGTAGGGCACATCTGGCCCATGGGCCTTATAAGGCCCACAAAATAATTTGGTCTGGCCCTGCCAAGACATCAGGGAATGAGTTAAATGTTTGACCAAATATAGCAGGCTAATTCCTATGTTGATAATTTTGTATGGCCCATGAATGGTGTTATAAACACAGGCTTATTTAATTTAGCATAATGTTCTCCAGGTCCATCCATGCTGTCGCAAAGGGTAAGATTTCCTTGTTTTTTTTAATGGCTGAGTAGTATTCCATTAGGTAAATATACCACAGCTTTTTAAATCCACTCATCTACTGATGGACACTTGGGCTGCTTCCAAATCTTTGATATACTTGTCATTTTGGTCAATAAAAATAGCTTTTTACTATCTTAAATAATTTGATCAAATAGTTTTTAATGTAATTTTAGAAATACAGCCTTCTTCAATTGATTTAATTTTAAATTAAAGATGCATTTATATAGAGGATACAAATTTCTATACAATAAAGAGGGAATATGCAAATTGACCCTTGCATCATCACAAGATGGCCAACCCCCATAATCACAAGATGGCCACCACAAGATGGCTGCCCCCACGTTGTCACAAGATGGCTGGCAGGGGAGGGCATTTGGGGGTGAACAGGCCTGCAGGGGAAGGCAGTTGGGGGCAATTGGGCTGGCAGGGGAGGGCAGTTGGAGGCGATTGGGCTGGCAGGGGAGAGGTTAGGGCAGGGGTGGGCAAACTTTTTGACTCAAAGGGCCACAATGGGTTCTTAAACTGGACCGGAGGGCCGGAACAAAAGCATGGATGGAGTGTTTGTGTGAACTGATATAAATTCAAAGTAAACATCATTACATAAAAGGGTACGGTCTTTTTTTTTTTTTAGTTTTATTCATTTCAAACGGGCCGGATCCGGCCCGTGGGCCGTAGTTTGCCCACGGCTGGGTTAGGGGGTGATCAGGCTGGCAGGCAGAAGCGATTAGGGGCAATCAGGCAGGCAGGCAGGTGAGTGGTTAGGAGCCAGCAGTCCCGGATTGTGAGAGGGATGTCCGACTGCCGGTTTAGGCCCGATCCCGTAGGGACATCTGGCCTAAAGCAGCAGTCGGATATCCCTGCAGGGGTCCCAGATTGGAGAGGGTGCAGGCTGGGCTGAGGGACACCCCCCCTCAGTGCACGAATTTCATGCACAAAGCCTCTAGTAGTAAATATGTAATTGTCCTTGAGGAACAGACAATCTTCATAATAGAGTAAGGCAAGACTAAATTTAATAAGGTAGTATATAAATAAGTCCTAAATTCAACATTTTACTGCTGGACTATATGATACAAATAAGTGATACTCATCCTCATGAACCTGGATGGAGTACTAAGACAGTTATCAAGTTGTTACATCATATAAAAAAAGATTAAAAAGGACCAGGTGAAATTAGTAAGAGTGGAGTACATTTGATTGTTGACTCCTCCATAGCTAGTTTTGAAGTTATTATAGTATACTAGAGGCCCTGTGCATGGAATTCGTGCATGGAAAGGGGTTCCCTCAGCCCTTCCGGCACCCACTCCAATCTGGGAACCTTGGGGGATGTCTGACCACTGGTTTAGGCCTGCCCTCTCCTGCCGTCCTGATCTTGCCCCCTGCCAGCCTGGTTGCCCTCAACTGCCCTCCACTGCCAGCCTGATCTCGCCCCCAATGGCCCTCCCCTGCTGGCCTGATCTCGCCCCTAACTGCTCTCCCCTGTCAGCCTGATCACCCCTAACTGCCTCTGCCTTCCTGATCGCCCCTAACTGCCCTCCCCTGCCGGCCAATTTGGTTCTGATTGGTCAGTTTCTATGCCAATCAGCATCAAAAGCTCTGCCTCCTAGGCAGCCACTGGCTCCTTATATTCACCCAGATTTGGTTCTGATTGGTCAGTTTCTATGCCAGTCAGCATCTCTGGACCTATCAATGGGGCCTGATCAGAAAGGCGGAGCTGATCAGCAAGCCCGGTGGAGGCCTGGAGAGAAATGGAGGTGCGGCTATTGGCCAGGCTGGGAGAGAAAGAGAGGCAAGTTCTGATCAACGGCTGCCACAGAGGATCAGACCCTGCCTCTCTCTCTGCAGGCCTTTCTCCAGGCCTGATCCGCAGCCCCCTAGACAGTCAGTGCTGGGTTGGAGCACCCACAGTGGCCCCAGTCAGTGCTGGGTCACCATAACAACCCAGCACTGACTTCCAGTCTGGTCGGGCCTTAGGTGGTAACCACCCTGGCTCTCTATTATATAGATGTTCAATCAGAATGACTATGAAAAAGGTAGTGCTTGGAGTAATATTCATAATAACTCATGTAGTGTATTACTTGAAAATATCCTATGAATTCCATTATTTTGAAAATTGATACAATTTTCAAAAATAATTTAAAAGTTAGCCTACTTTAGCCCAGCTGGCATGGTTCAGTGGTTGAGCATTGACCTATGAACCAGGAGGTCATGGGTTTGAATCCCAGCTAAGGCATATGCCTGGGTTGCAGGCTCAATCCCCAGTGTGGGGCATGTAGGAGGCAGCCAATCAATGATTCTCTCTTATCATTGATGTTTTGATCTCTCTCTCCCTTTCCCTTCCTCTCAGAAATCAATAAAAAATATATTAAAACATAAACAAACAAGTAAATAAATAAATAAATGTTAACCTACTTTACAAGTTAATCTCAGGTGTCATTACAACATTTCCAACTAAATTTTAAAAGTATATATTTAAACTTTCTAACCCACTTTTGAATCTTGATTCCTTTTTGTATGTTGCATTGTTTATTTGGCTTTACATTTTTTTTTGAATGCTATCTATTACCTAAAAAACCCCCCAATATTTAAAAGAAGAAGTCATGTTAAGCAAAAAATAAAGGGACCATGAAAATGGTTGCCATTGACATCTAGAAATATAATAATAAAGGAGGTAGTATAGAAGCTGTACTAACAATGACCACAGTGTGGCATCCTAGTATCATGTATGACATAAAACTACATGGAAAAGCATAATCACACTATAATAAAAGCTAGCTCAAATTACTGTAGGTTCCTCCCTACAAGAAAATCATCAAAAGAACCCAGGTTTTAAACATTATGCTTAGTTATTTGATCTTCCCTGACTCATAACTCGTTTTACCCTTCTCTTGACAACTGTCCTTTATGCCTAGTCAAAGCTTCCCTTATCAAAAATAAAACAAACACACACACACACACACACATACAAAAACAACTGATAAAACAAAAAATTCTTGCCTAATTCTCAAAGTAGCTATATATTAGCTCACTAACTTCTTGAACAAATATTCATTTGTGGAATCCACTTTGCTTCAACCAATAAATGATCTGGTGCCATCTATTAAAACTAGTTTTCTATAAGTCTCAAAATGAGTTGTATTTGACACTATTATTCATTCTCTTCTTACAGAAACTCTTTTCTATTCTGGTTTGGTGATATTGCTGTCTTCTAAATTTGTTCTTAGTGTTAGGTTGTTTGTATTTAATCAGTTTACTCGTTATTTCTCAGCCAATGGTTGCATTCTCCAGAATTTTGCAGCAGAGGCCTGTCAGCTAGGACGTCTTATATATGAAGCCCAGATAATATATTTTATCCATCTTTTACTTCAAGTTCAAGGATACAATCCAGCCAAAACTGATTTTATAGCATAACTAGGGGCCCAGTGCATGAAATTTGTGCACATGAGGAGGGGGGTCCCTCAGCCAGACCTGCACCCTCTCACAATCCAGACCCCTTGGGGGATGTCCGACTGCCAGGTTAGGCAGTCAGACATTCCTCTTGCAATCCGGGATCACTGGCTCCTAACTACTCGCCTGCCTGCCTGCCTGATCTCCCCTAACTGCTCACCTGCCTGGCTGATCACCCCTAACCACTTGCCTGCCAGCCTGATCTCCCCTAACCACTTGTCTGCCTGCCCGATCACTCCTAACTGCCTCTGCCTCAGTCCCCATCCACCACTGCAGCTTTGTTCAGAAGGTTATCCAGAAGGACGTCTAGAATGACATCCAGAAAGTCGTTCAGCTGTCTGGTCTAATTAGCATATTATGCTTTTATTATTATAGATAGGGACTGGGGAGTGAATATTTTGTCCCAGAGATCCATCCATGACTTAAGGTTTTCATCCCTGAGGCTGAGAGCACAGGTGAGAGTACAGAAAGCTTCCCCACCCTTTTTCTCAGGCCCATCCATAGCCCTCAGTATTTTTAACTCCTTCACTGGCCCCCACTTGTTTTCTCCTGTGTCTGGCCTCTATGAGTGGGCATTACTGCCCTTTTATTTTATTTATTTATTTATTTATTTATTTATTTATTTATTTATTTTTTAACAAAATGTAACTCAACTGTGACCTCTTTTTAAAAAAATATATTTTATTGATTTTTTACAGAGAGGAAGGGAGAGGGATAGAGAGTTAGAAACATCGAAGAGAGAAACATCGATCAGCTGCTTCCTGCACACACCCTACTGGGGATGTATCTGCAGCCAAGGTACATGCCCTTGACCAGAATTGAACCTGGGACTCTTCAGTTCGCAGGGCAACGCTCTATCCACTGAGCCAAACCAGTTAGGGCTGCCCTTTTATTTTTGAATATGTTTTTATTGATTTTAAAGAGAGAGGAAGGGAGAGGGAGAGAGAGAAACACAGATGTTCTGACTCCTGCACATCCCCTGCTGGGGAGCGAGCTCACAACCCTGGATGTGCCCTGACGGGGAATCAGGGATCGGATTGGTAACATGGAACGAGGCTAAACCACTGAGTCATGCTGGTCGGGATCCTGCCTTTTTTGTTTCTGCTGTTGGGTGAGGGGAGAAAAGGGCCTAGGATCCTACCTGTGGAGGTGGGGAGGGGCTGTGAAGAAAAAAAGAACTCAAAGTGAGGTATTGTCTGAGGTCAGATTTTTTAGATGCCAAGTCTGAAATGGAAATGTTTTCAAAATATTTATTGAAGCATTTTCCCAGGGGTGAGGTGCGTGAAGAAAGCAGGGTAGGGCAGGAGATATAGCTAAGCAGGAATGGGATTTTCCATGGGGACTAGCTTAGTCTGACCCCCAGAGAAAGCTCTTGAGCACCAAGTGCTCCACAAAGTGAGTTCTATGAGGCCAGGAGATCAGCCTTTTGCACCCTCGTGTCAGAGAGTCGCTGCTGAGGGTAATTGTCTGGAGAAGAAGGCAGCTGTGAATATTTGCAGCCAATATTCACAAGTGGACAGTAGGGCACTGGGCAGTGGAGGGGAGCAGGGAAGGGCACCCACAACATTCACTGCCTGTTGTCTTCAGATGGAGAATCTCAGAGTAAGTATGTCATACTTTCACTACTGTCTTTGTCCCAGGATTGAGACACATTAAAACAGTGGTTCTCAACCTTCCTAATGCCACGACCCTTTAATACAGTTCCTCATGTTGTGGTGACCCCCAACCATAATATTATTTTTGTTGCTACTTCATAACTGTAATTTTGCTACTGTTATGAATCGTAATGTAAATATCTGATATGCAGGATGTATTTAGGCGACCCCTGTGAAAGGGTCGTTTGACCCCCAAAGGGGTCGTGAACCACAGGTTGAGAACCACTGCATTACAAAGACTCCATTCAAGGCTGGAAAACAAAAGGTAGCAACTTTGCAGAGGAGAAACCTGGCAGACTCCACCTTACCCAAGCGATCAAGTTAAGAGCATCAGTACAAAGACATAGTGCTAGCTAGCATTGGTACGAGCAGAAGAATATTTCACCTTTGTGGTATTCTTTCCAAAAACTCACAACTCCAGCCTAATCATAAGAAAATATCTGACCCAGTACTCATCTAAATCAGTCACACAGTGAAAGATAAGGACGACTGAGCAACTCTCACAGATAAGAGGAGACTAAGAGGTGACAGCTAAATGCAATGTGTCATCTCACATTGGATCCCAGAGCAGATAATAAACATTAGTGCAAAACTATCCAAATCTGAATGAAGTCTGTAGTTCAGTTCAGAGTATTATGCCAATGTTAATGTCTTAGTCTTGATCATTGTATTATGGTTATATAAGATGTAATCATAAAGGGAAGCTGGGTAAAGGTAAGCAGGCACACTCTCCACTGCCTTTGAAACTATTTTGAAATCTAAAATTATAACAAAATTAAAAGTTTCTAAAACCATATTCTATTTCTTTAAACTCATAAGTGTAGCATTGGATGGTGGTGAAGAAAAATCCATTCCGCCATATCATACATGCAGAAACTAATATTCCTTATGGATAATGACGTTAATAACATGAAAGAATATTTATATCATTCATAACTTCTATGCTACTAGCATATATTCAATAAGGTGAATTACCAGAATTAAGGAGACTAATAAAAGAAAATCTTGTAGTCAGTAGAACTTTCATATATAGGATTGTGAGCTGCTCCCAAATTTTAAATTCTCTAATTATATTACACCCCTTATCGAAGGAAAATAAACTTTATAGGGATAATGGAAAGTGAGTTTTAAGTTGAACTCAAAACTTGGTTGTTTTATAACGCTTCCCTTTTCCTTTAGAAAGTTAATCTATACCACCAAGTAAATTTTATGTAATTTTTAAATTTTCTACATTTATTTATTTTACTCTTTTCTCTTGTGTTAAGTGTTTCCTATTTTATGGTATAGTGACCAAAAGGGATCACTATTTTCATGTTAAATTTTATTTTTATAGCATCAAAACGCCAAAGAATCATTATGAAGGTTTATAATGCTTCCTGTCATTCATTTAATTACTGGTAATATTTATTTGCATCGTGCTTTATAGTAGTTTTAAGAGAGAAATGAGCTAACAGAAGAACATAATTAAGGAGACTATGGACATAGCTTTCATTAAGTTCCTTATAGGAATGCAGAGAAGGTAAGCTCTCACAGTTTCTTTTTTCTTTTACAAATGAAGAGCAGCTGGGTATGTGTCCGGGATATACACAATCTTTTGAGACAACCCAAGGGAGTGACAGTCAAGACTCAAGTCAAACCAAGTTTAGACCCCGTACTGGGAAATAGCACTCTAGACAACAATCTAGTCTTCGCATATATTATTATCCTGGGGATCGTGGTACAAAAAAGATGGTGACTGCAAAGGTGCTATGAAAAGCTGTGGTACCTCTTGGTGTGACCTGAGGTGTACACACCCTCTTTGGTTATAATGAAACTAGGGGCCCGGTGCACGAAATTCATGCACTGGGTGTGTGTGTGTGGGGGGGTCCCTCAGCCCAGCCTGCCCCCTCTCACATACTGGGAGCCCTCAGGCGTTGACCCCCATCACCCTCTAATCGCAGGATCGGCCCCTTGCCCAGGCCTGACGCCTCTGACAGAGGCGTCAGGCCTGGGCAGGGGACCCTCATTTCCCCCCATCACTGGTTCTGCCCCCAGCCCAGGCCTGATGCCTCTGGCCCAGGCATCAGGCCTGGGCAGGGGACCCCCAGACCCCTCCGATTGCTGGCTCTGCCCCTTGCCCAGGCCTGATGCCTCAGCCAGAGGTATCAGGCTTGGACAGGGGACACCCATCACCCTCTGATCACCTGATCGGCCCCTTGCCCAGGCCTGACACCTCCGCCAGAGGTGTCAGGCTTTGACAGGGGACCCCCATCTCCCCCCGATCACTGGCTCTGGCCCACGCCCAGGCCTGAGGCCTCTGGCCCAGGAATCATGCCTGGGCAGGGGACCCCCATCTCCCTCTGATCGCTTGCTCCACCCCCCGCCCAAGCCTGACGCCTCTGACTCAGGCTTCAGGCCTGGGCAAGGGGACCATCATATCCCCCCAATCCCCGGCTCCACCCCCCACCCAGGCCTGATGCCTCGGCCAGAGGAGTTGACCCTCATCACCCTCTGATCACCAATCACCGGATCTGCCCCTTGACCAGGCCTGAGGCCTCTGGCTGAGGCGTCCGGCCCAGGCAGCGGGGACCCGCAGCTGCAGCGGCCCCGCGATCGTGGGCTCCGCTTTAGGCCCAGGCAAGGGACCCCTAGCTCCTGGGACTGCCAGCTTCGACCGTGTCCAGCTCCCATCGCTGGCCAGGGTGGCAAAGGCGCCTGATTCTCCGATCATGGCTGGGGGGCAGGCTGGGTTTCCGATCACTGTCAGTGGCAGGGGGCTTCTTCCTGCTTTCCCTTTCGCCTCCCTGCATTGTGCCTACATATGCAAATTAACCGCCATCTTGTTGGCAGTTAATTTGCATATAGCCCTGATTAGCCAATGAAAAGGGTATCGTCGTACGCCAATTACCATTTTTCTCTTTTATTAGTGTAGATTTTCAACTCATCTCCACAATCTAAGGCATAAGTAAGTTTCAGGTGACATGACCCCCTCATCTTTAACTTTCTCGTGCTTTCTGAGTCTTGTCTTATATACTTCTCACCTAAACTCATATTTTATTTCCAGTTGTAACTATAGGGTGGAATTTATGGTTAGAATCATTGAGATTTAGACCACTTTCTCCAGGATCTTTAAAAGGGCATGCCAGCTCAGAAGAAAATTCTATGTATATTTCACCTGACGTTTTCATTCATTCCTTCACTCGCTCATTTATTCATTCAACTAACATTTATTGAATGCCCACAATATGCTAGGCACTGGGAATATAGTGATAGACAGAAGCAGCCACTTTCCTCACGCAGTTGATAATTTTAATAATGTTCTTTATCCTTCACTAAGCCACCTGGACTTTTTTCTTTTATGTTTCCTATGGCTCTCCTTCCTTTTCTAAGGCAACACAAATCCCCCCGCCACCCCGTCTGAGAGTTAGAAGCCAGTTTTCAACTCTTGATTAAATTATTTCTTTCTTTGTCCCCCCCCTTTCCCCCCCACGCACCCCCGGATATTGGATGGAGAAATGGGTCCAGAAGGAGATACCACTGCGCTTTTTTTAAATGACTTCTCTCTGCCAAAATATTACCCTCTCAAATGTTGTTCTTAAAAATCTATGTGTTATTAAAAGCTCAGCATCATCTGTATTTGAGCCTTGTGTTCAATTTATTATTTTAATTATTATTTTTTAGTTCTAAGGGTACCAGGGGTAACTAGATTGCAAAGCATATGATTTCTGCTGTCCAGAAGGGGACCTTGGGGAGCCAGTAGGGAATCCTAAAGTTTTTGTAGACTAAGAAATTTAAGTAATTTGGGGACATTTTCAGACAGCACACCAATTTCAATTTGATCATGGAAATTCCTGTAAATAATTCTGAAAGTTCACATACTATACAGGGTTGTTGCCTTTTTTCTGTTTTGTCTTGTGGTGTTACTTTAATCTTTCATTTTATATTGATCTAATCTTTTAATGTTTGCTTTGGGGAATATATGGAAGAAATTCAAGGCACTGACATTTATTAATTTACCTAAATTAAAGCATGTAATAGACTTATGAGATCCATGAAGGTCATCCATTATGATGATAACTTCCGTATGATGAATTTTTCCTAGTTGTGTAATTTGAAAGTCATGAATTAAGAAATATTTAACGAACACCTATCTTTTGCACAGACATGCTCCGAAATATGGCATGAAAATATATGAATCATGTGGAGAGTAACTTGTATGCATTCAGAGAATCAAGAGATCTCTGGTATAAACCATCCTGGCAAACATTCTAGCTTGTTTTATATTTTACCTAACAGTGGAGAAGAATGAACTCTAGAAAGAGGAATTGCAAATAAATATCTACTAGTATGTTTCTTTTATGTTTTTTTAAAGGAAAACAACTTTAAATTCCAAAATAACTCTCTGTGGTTAATAGGACATTCATAGGTACTTACCAGATAAGAAAACAGAACAAAGAAGAAAGAAAGAAAAAAAAGAGAAAAGAACATTGTGTCCACTAAAAGTTAGTGAGCAAACTTTGAATCTTTGCATATAGCTCAGCATTGTGCTATGTTGTTTAAGACTTTTATTCAACATACTTCACTGCAAAGCTGCAATGATGATTTTGCTTTACTGAGTCAATTAAGAAAGAGATTCTTGCACGCCTGCACCACTGAAGTGAAAGTGAGCTGAGGTGATGATATGAGGCTAATCTTGATTCTAGTCTCTAATTGGCATTAAACATGGTGGACCTTAGACATCTTGAATTTTGAGGGGTTGGATGATGATAATGCTAGTGAAAAATCTAAATCAGTTTAGCTAGCAATAAACATTTTTAATAAAATAAATTACATTTATTTTGAATGCAACAAAGAATACATAAGTTCATTCTTGAGGTAAAAAAATATTTTTAAAAATGACTGACATAGTAAATATCCCTCCTGGTTCACCCAGAAGTAACCACCGTGAACGATTTGATTTATCATCTAAACAGGCCTTTTCTGTGCATTCAGGTATATGGATATTTCTAAATAGATGGTGTTATTTGGTAAGCTTACTTAAGCGAACAGTGTATCTATTGTTGTGCAGCTTCTGTTTCTCACTGGAAGATAATCCCATGTTGGTTGATACAGAACTGCAATCCCTCAGGAGACACCAAAACCGCTGGTGCCCTGATCTTGGACTTCTCGGCCTCCATAGCTGTGAGACATAAATTTCCATTGTTGCTAAGCCACCAGTTGAGGATATGTTGTTAAAGAAGCCTGAATGGACTCAGACAGCTGGCAACCTACGGAAGCATTGGTAGAGCCTCGGGTGGAACTCTTTACCTCATAGGACAGCTAAGGAGGCCTGGTGGGTGGTCCTCCGCTAAAACTAACAGAGAATAACCTGTCCGCCTTGAGCAGGGCCAGCAGATACACTACAAAATGTTAATGAGAAGTTCTAGCAAAGACAACAAGCATACAGTAGAAGTGAGATACCAAATGAGTTATTATGAGATAAAATACCCTGACAGACCTTCAAAAAGGGGAAAGCTAATTACCCATCTCTTAAGCCTCTTGTTTGCCTTGATCTACACATGGAGAGAAGAGATTTAGAGACTGACTTGCGAGAAGGATTTTTTTTCTTTTTGGACAGAACTGTTCTGTGACTATCTTTGCCCCTCCCCTCTTCACCACCATCAACAGAGAATGCCTTGGATGGTGTTCTTCACCTCAAGCCAAGGGAGAAGTGCATTAAGGGAGATTACTTAAGAGCTCTTTATGGGCTCCCTGAAATTGGGTAGTGATGTCGATGTTCAGGGACTCCTGAACCTATGGGAAGCAGGTTGTGCTTTGAACAAGGGAAACTGGCTAAGGGAGCAAGTAGTGATCGAAATCCACCCTGTGGCAAGCTTGCTAAACTGTGAAACAGCAGGGCTGTGTCTGCTCAAAGGGGACATCTTCTCATTTGCACAAAGATTTCACGTGGAATAACTATGACCCTAGGTGTGATGGGCACATTGAAATAGTGTCTGACTCCTCTGAGATATCTAAAGGTGGTTATGGCAGTAGACTGGTAACTGCATGGATGAAGTGAAGGAGGGTTGGCTGAGGTGGAATTGCCCTGCGCTCCAGAGATGTTTCAGGGAAAGTAATGGGTGTTTTCCATAAATCAGATGTGAATTAAGCATGAGAGCCTGGGAGGGGTCATCTTAGGTTCTAATAGCACCAACTGGAGAAGTGATGGAATCTTAGGACAAAGAAGCTGAACTGCTGGATTGTAATTAACCGAATAAGAAATACATTTGTTCTCATCAAGGCATTTAGAGGTAATATAGTACCAATAACTGGAGGTCTTTAAAGAAGGCATCAATGTACTCCCATGCCAGTCATCTCTAAATATATATCGGGCCTAGAGAATATAGGGCCAGCTTATGACAATGCCAATAAAATGAGAGCTTTCTCAACTCCCTTTTATCACCCCCACCTCCCATAACTCTGTCAAAAAAATAAAAATAAAAAGAGCTGCTGTTGAGCAGAGAAATAGATAAGCAGGCGGGGGGGGGGGGTACGGTGGTGGTGGGAGGAGGAATAGTTGAGTGCACCCTCTGGCCAGGAGACAGGCAACTTGCCTATAGAATGCCTTAGCTGGATGGAGAGAAAATAGCTATAACTTTGAATCTACATCAAAACTGTGACCATTACATGGAGTTGGGCATTTTCATATATTGAATTAAAACTGTTTTGTGACAAAACAATCACTATATTTTACTATCTAAAAGTAATCAGCAAGGTCATATTATTTTTTGAATTTTTATCCAAAGGAAGGACAAGCCTTTCTTCCATTGATGACATTTTAAAGAAATAGTTGAACACAAATGATTCTATCCCAGTGAATCTTCAGAGTGGGGTGTGTGTGTGTGTGTGTGTGTGATTTAAACATTCAGTTATAAACCCTTTAGTGTCTGAGCACATTTGGTGATAAGAAACTACTTTTCCCCTGAAAGAACTCAACCTATTGTTTCATTTTAATACTTCCAAAAAATGTATTTATATATTAGTCTAATATAATTAAAATTTATCTAAAGTAATGTGAAGTTATGTTTAAAATTATCTAAAATCTTTAAATAATTATAAGAAATTATTTTACATTATCTTCAAAATACCATTTTTTAAAAAATTAATAGTTCTTTTTTGGTACATTCCTGAACTGTACACATAAGAATTGTTCTTTGTTCCATATAACAGTATAACTAACATGTTTAGTCATACTCTTCTCTGTCCAAGATCAGTGCTCTTAATCTACTCAATGACTCATTGCACAATATTGTTTTCTAACCCACTCATTATTCTGATCTTTTTTAGTTTTAAGATTCCCCAGTCCATTGAAATCATGAACTCAAGGGTATTCTGAATAATGATAGTCTTTGAGTCTGAAGGTGATTTTAGTCTCTTTCTGGAAAATGCTTTCATTGTTGTTCTTTCATCTTGAGATTATATTTCTGTTATTTTAGCCTTTCATTTCATGATGAGGCTCGTTCTACAGGAAAGGGGCCTGAAATAATTGACAGTTGTTCAGGTTGAACCATGTCGGACATGGTAGTAAAACAGAGAACCACAGTTATGAACTAAATGTTAACAGAATAGAAGACAGTTGTTGATACTTATAATTATAACTAATAGTTGGGGAGGATAAACAATTATTTTAAAGAACCTGATCAACATACAGTTTTTCATTGAAGAGCTTAACCAGCGCTTAAACCCAACAGGCTGGCTGAGGCCCAAATAGCAAATCAGATATGGGTGAGAGTTGTCCACCCCATGGGCTTCAAAGGCAATATTGTTCTCCTTGCTCTGATAAAGGAGCATGGCTGAGGTTCCTGAAGCATCAAGAGATTCCATGGGTTCTTCCAAGATGCTTCTGCTCTTGCTCTCGATGGCCTTGCTGGCCCTGAGCTCAGCTCAGGACATCAGTAATGGTAAGAGGGGGAAATGGAGGTCATACAAGGGATGATGGGGTTAAAACTAATGGAATAGAGTGGAGTTGAATTGACCCTTCTCAGAAATTAAGTACTTTATTTTCAGAGAGTAGGTCAATAAAGGAGGAGATAAAATTCGTTTCTATTTCTACTGATTGCAAATATCTCCCTGAATATCTGGGCCCAAGTCCCAACCAGTATCTTCATGGTGTGGCATCTGTTGCTTTTAGATATGTGGACATTCAATTATTCACTCTGTGTGGAACAGGTCATCTAAATTGAGTAAAAATTCTATCATTCATTTAGATACATCATTTTCTTATATCAACCCTTAAACATTTAGAAATGAGAATTTTGATTAAATTTTCATTTATTTCATCAGCATTTTGACATAAAGTAGGCACTATGAATTTTTTCTTTTCATTACATTACTTATTCTTTTAAAATAAGTATAGGTCTGATCATGTAACTACTTGGCAGGCATGCATTTATAGTAAATCTAAGACTTCCTGGAAATGGGTAATTTCAAGTAATGGTGGAGGAATTTATATGTAATAAAAGAGAAAGGCTAAGTCTTTGTTAGTCTGTGGCTTTTTAAAGAGAACACACATAGCATATCTTAACGTTACCAACATCCAGATAATTGTTTAAATGATTGCAAACATTAGGTATCAGACTTTTTGTAAGACAAATAATTGAAAGTCGGAATAAGATTTTATTTTCTTATGAAATGTTATTTCATTATATGGAAGCATCCTAAGTCAGGAAAATAAAAATATTAAACAAATACATAAGGACACATATGTAACACCTTAATCAATAAAGAAAAAAAATTCTAATAGATTATTTGAATTTTAAACCTGTTCTCGTAACTGAGATAAAGTTGCTGCTCATGGGCAATGTACTTCTAAAGTGGTAATTTTGGATTTTTCTGAAAGATGTATAAGCCTTAATAAGCATCTATAAAAGGGTATCTATCTATCTATATGAAAGCCTAAGCAACCGAATGACTGATCGACTGGTGAACTGGTTGCTATGACACGCACTGACCACCAGGGAGCAGACGCTCAACACGGGAGCTGCTTCCTGATGGTCAGTGCGCTCCCACAGTAGGAGTGCCACTCAGTGACCGACCTGTCCCAGGGTCCCACCAGCCCAGTGGCAGCCACTCCCTCCCTCAGTAGTCCTGCAGGTCCAACCTCTGGAGAATGGGCCAGGCACCGACGGACTGGTGCTGCCGGCATAATCCCAACAGCACCACAGGCCTCCTGGAAGTTGGCCTTGGGCACTGCAGCTGCTTCCCCTCCCTAGATGCTCTGCAAGGAAGAAACAATATAATAGCAGCTGCCAGGTGGCTCCCGACAACCAGCTTGAATGTCAGCGGGACGGACCGGATTCCAGGCCTGCAAGGGCATCCCACTGCCTACCTGGAGGGCTAATTGCATCCCGGCCCACCCCCACCCACCTCCGGACGGGTGCCAGATGCAGGGTTCACATCTGGCAAGTGTTGCTGTGGCAGCGCGAGCCTCTCCCAATCAGGACTGACTGGGCACCAGCCTGCGGCAGGCTCAGCGGGGCCAGGATGAGTGGGAGCAGCAGGCAGGAGTGGCAGGTGGTGTTGGAATGCTGGTTTCCACTCAATCCTTGCAGGCCACGCTAAGGGACCCCACCCATGCATGAATTCATGCACTGGGCCTCTAGTTTTATAATAAAATCATCTGAGCCTTAAACTCTACACTTTGTGATAATTTGGATATTAGTTGGAGAATAACAGTAAAATTCTTTGGAAATATTTCTTCCTTAAGTATGTATTGGGAATTTTATGCATGGGAAGTTTATGCATGATCTCGCACACATATCATGCCATTGATTATTCACTACAACAATTCAAAGTAGATATTATCCATATTTTATATTCAAACCATAACCTTAATGTTTAAATAAATACTTTGTAGAGCTTACATAATTAGCAAGAGTTTGGGAGTGAAGGGTTCTGAGTCTTGGCACATAAGCAATTGATGCCATTAAAAAATTGAACAGATTAATGTTTGTTTAAATGGGTTTTGGGCAACTTCCTGAAGTAACCAATAATTATTTGAAAATTTTATCTTTTGGAGGCAAGGATTTTCTGGAATAAAGTCATGGTAATATAGACAATAAGCTATGTGGCTACAGATGGTTTCAATTCTCAAATTTTCTCTGTTGCAAAATGTCTCATAATATGTATTTTGTCTACAGCCATTGTTGCTCTCCATCTTATTATATGTAATACAAAATTAGTAAAATATTTGACTTCCTTTTCATCCCTGCTTCAGAATCAATGATCAGATAGATATAGGATTCTACTTTATGAAATGTTGGTCCATTGTATTCAAACATATTAGTAGTAGTAGTTCTCTTAAGAATTTTCTAACTTAAATTTAACCCTACTTGTCTTTATATAAATGTATAGCTTGGATCTTATCAAATCATATTTTTAATTTGTTTTCTTATTCTTCCCCCCCGCCCTTTTAAATTCTAGGTACTGATACTGAAAACTCACCAGGTAAATCCTTGTTCAAGGATGTGTTCCTTTCTTTTTTTCTTTAGAACTTATCATACCTTTTTCTTTGCTTTGTATTTGTTTCTTGAAAACTCTCAAAATCGAGTCTAGGAAAAGGCAAAAAAATGACAAATGCCTAAGTTTTAGTGGTTCTCAGTCTTATTGTTAGATATGGCCCATTTCCTTCCTTTTCACATTGGAATCTTCTGTGTCAGAGACCTAGTGTCTAAAGATCAACAGAACGTGCCACCGTACGCAAATGTTTTCTATAAATCCTACAAAGACAAATGATTGAATAATACAAATCCCTTACATTTTAAGGGTGTTGTCTCCATTGACATTTAACTAATTTCAGTTATAAAAATACCATGTAATCATAAAGAGATGCAATTTGACTAAAGTACTCATATTATTCAATCAGTAAGTTTACTATTGCAACTTACTCATTTACAGTACTAATGCTTCATTCTTCTGTTATCTAAGCTTTGACATCTGTTTAAATGATAAGATGCCTCAAAGTAGATAAAATGTAAAGCCATTATTAACTGAAAACACTTCAAATGAAAAATTTGAAGACAATTTTAGTGACATGGGTAGGAGTGTGTATAGGAGGGAGGATATAAGAAAAGACCAGAGTGCATGAGAGAGCTAATGAATTTTAAGTTATGTCACCAAAGAGTTGCAGGATTCAGTAAATGAATCAATCAAAAATTTGCTTGCTTAAAGAAAACCTTTACATACTTAATGATTTTCTTCAGTTCCTGACTTGTCAATGATCCTCCCATTAAGGTTATGATATCATTTTATACTTTATTCCTTCATTTGTTCTTTCTTTGCAGAAGGTCCTCAAAACCAAGAGGAAGAAACCCAACCATTAGGTGAGTTATTTTGTTCTTTTGTGTGTTTGGGGGGTGGAGGGGGGAGTGAGTTATTTTGAAATCAATCAACTTACTTACAATTTTTCTGAATAGATTCTAGGAACCTCTGGGTCACTGGTGTAATCCAAAATTTATATGATTTTTACTTTAATTTATGCTTAACTTTCAAAGATTTTCTTCCTCAACCATTTTACTATATAATTTTATCTTCTTAGTATATTGCAGAATGTGCATAAAAGACAAAAAAAAATCAATGGTTTGCTTTAGATCTATAAGTTCTCTCAGGTCTAGAGAATATGGTCATTGCTTTACTTCTGATTTTTTCTTGCCTGTTACCTGGCCTTGTAGGGGCATTGTTATAAGGAGTCCTGAAAAAAAAAATCTTTGATTATCTACATTGTCTATGCCAACAATAATTCAATAAAATTTAATACTTAATAACCATAGCAGGGTCCTATTCTTGGTACTAAGAATGCAAAGGTAAATGAAGCATTGTTCCTGTCCTTAAGGAACTCAGGATGTAATGGAAGATTTCACTTTTAGACATAATGATGATCACCTTCAGAAAAGTGGCAAAAGGAGGCATTATGGCAGCTCAGAGAAAGGGAGAAAAGGGAAGGCCTCCCGCAGGAGATGCCATGTGATCTGGACCTCGGAGAGTGGGGCATGGGGGGAGGCAAAGTTAAATGCATGGCTAAATCTGTGCATATAACATAGCATTTCAGTGGTCTAGGAACACAGAATAACCCAGTAAGGTTGAAATGAATATAGGAAGATAAAGCTAGAGATGTGGCTTAGTTCCAGATTACAAAAGATGCCATGAATGGCAAACTGAATTTGTAATTTATCCTATGGGCCACAGAGAGATTTTTGAATAGTGGAGTCACATAGAAATTGATTTGTTGATCTGACAACAATGAAGAATAGCAACTTGAAAGCCCAAACTGTGTCTTTTAAGCTTAGAGTCTTAGTGTCTGATGTAATGGGCATGCAATAAAGTATACACTGAATCACAAGAGAATGATTGTAAGAGTGATGACCATAGCAGATTGGTAGTTACAGAATAGCCACGGGATATAAAGTACACCATAAGGAATATAGTCAAGAATATTGTAATAACTGTGTATGATGCCACATGGGTACTGGAAATATCGGGGGAACACTTTGTAAAGTATTTGACTGTCTAACCACTATGCTGTCCACCTGAAACTAATACAAAATAACATTGGATATAAAAAATAAATAAATGTACTGTTGATTAAAAAAAGAGTGATGACCACAAGAGCATGAAGAAATGATTGAAAGTTAATATAACAGATGGTGAGGGCTGGGATTCAATTAGAGATACCAGGAATTTTCAAAAGGATAAAATATAGGGTGGGCTTTGTGTATACTTTCTGTTGGTCTAAAGACTTAACAGTTGATAGAAGAGAGGGGAGAGTGGATTTTATATGATTACTCTGCTATTGGGAAGGGCAGGGTAACTGATAATTTCCCCTGTTCAATAGATTTGTGCCAAGATATCATGCATAGCTATAGATAGACACAGTGACTCCATCTGGTGGTTTCTCAGACATCATGAGTTATCTAGTGGTTTATAGATGAATTCATGTATATCACAGCAAGGTTAGACTATGGCCATGTAGAATAGCGGCCGAAACATCAAAAGAGGGGAGAATAACTAGTGATGGGGTGAACAAGAGGTGCTAAGCTAACAAGTACATGCCCTCTAAAGAGGCCAGGATTTCTCTGCCCCTTGTAGGCGCTGGACCCTAGTACCATTTAAACCTGTATTATATTACTTCTCACTAAATCTAGGCTACAGTAGATTCCTTACTTGCCTCATTTAAGTTTATGGCTAACCTTTCTCTTTCCTGGTTTCTTCCTGAATATATTCTCTCACTTAAGAAGACCATAAAATTGTTGAAGAACCCCCAGAGGGATCGCAAGAAGAACACGGAGGTCAGCGTGAAAAAAGAGACCATGGCCACCACCATTGGCCTCAAAGCCAGAATGTACAGGGAGACCAGGAAAGCTCACGTAGCCAAGGTGGAGGAGGAGGTGGAAGAGGAGGCCAAGGTGGTCGAGGCGGCCAGAGAGGCCAAGATGGCCAGGGTAGCCGAGGTGGCAGAGGTGACCAGGGTGGCACTGGTGGCCAGGGTGGTCAGCGTGGAAGAGGTGGCCAGGGTAGTCAACGTGGTGGTCAGTGACAAAGAAAACCAACTAGAGATGGCTTCCAGTGACTCCCTAGGTATTCATTGCATTTTTAGTCCCCAATCTAGTGAATTTCTTCTTAAATTTTTTAATTATTTTCTTTTTGTTTCTAGTTACTTCTCTTGTTTTGGTTCTTGATTTTAATCACTCAAACTGTTTGTCCAAATTTGCCTTTGCCATGAATCGCCTTGCCTCAACCTTACACATAGAAAAATCTCCTTCATTCTTTTAAGAGCAAGTTTTCCTTCTACCCTGAGCTTTTGTTTGACTTCCTTTCCTTATATTAACCTAAAATTTTCCAAGTCCTACTTCTCCTCCCCTCCACCTCTCTTCTCTCCTCCTGCCTGTTTCCCTCTCCTGGCTTCTTCCTCCCATCTCTACCTCCCCACTCCTCCTTCTTCTACTCTATTTTAACTTCATGTGCTGTCTTATAATGAGCCTACTTCATTATAGAAATACCAGTCATAGAGCATGCTCAGGCCAAGTGACTATTGTGCCTAAAATCTTTTTCTCTGTTTCAGAATTGATAGAGATCGACTGGTGAACATGGACTCTTCAGTGGTGTAAACATGGCCTTTTCTTTCTCCAACTTTAAATCATCAATAAAGTCATAAGCATTACACCCTGGCTCTTCTTTTTTATTTAGGGCCATGGTTCTCAGTCAAGGGACAATAAGGACAGGCTGGGAGGAAGATAGCTCTGACTGGACTCCAAATGTTCTGTATTGTGTAACTTGATAGGTAGTTCAGATTTCAATTGTGGAAGGACTTAACTATCACCAGTATTCCAAAGCAAAAAAAAAAATATTCTTGAGACCAGTAAGAGAGTTTTCCAACTCTACATTATCAATACACACATCTTTTTCTCAGCTCAAACACAGAGAAAAAGACCTTGTAAATTTCCTTGATCTCTGACAGTCTTTCAGTGTATGTGTGCATATTATTACATTTCTGTTTACGTAGGGGATTCAGGAGGGCCTCTAGGACCTGTTTGCCCTCAGCATGCCCTATTGGAAATAGATTCATCATCCAGCTGTCAACCAGACAAGCTTCCCATTGGTTTAGAGACATGCAGATATACCTCAGCACTGTCTTTGGTTCATACACGTTGACTCAATTTAGGTTTTTTGGGTTTTTTTTGCATATATGCATTTGTAGAAATGGCATGAAGTAAAATCTGCCAGAACTAGGGAAGGTATAAAGGAGAGTGAGTGTTTATGAGTTGAATTATGTCTCCCAGAAATTTATATGTTGAAGTATTAACCCCAGTGTCTTAGAATATGACCTTATTTGGAAATGGGGTTCTTGCAGATATAATTAGTTAAGATGAGCTTATGTGAGAGTAGGTGGGCCCCTAATCCAGTATGACTGGTATCCTTATAAAAAGGGGAAATTTGGGCATAGACATGTATATAGGGAGAGCACCTTGTGAAGATGAAGACAGAGACTTGGTGTTCCTTAGAAGCTAAGGAGCACTAAAGATTACCATCAAAACACCCGAAGCTAGGAGACCTGGAACAAATTCTTCCTCATAGCCCATAGACTGAACCAACACCTTGGTCTTAAACCTCTAGTCTTTAGAACCGTCACAAAACAAATTTCTGCTGTTTAAGGCACTCAGTTTGTAGGACATTGTTGCAGTGACCCTTGCAAACTAATACAGTGAGAAAATGTACTTACCAGTTTGTTAATTTTTTATTTATTTTATTTTTTAAAATATATTTGTATGGATTTCAGAGAGGGAGAGAGAGAGACAGAAACATCAATGATGAGAGACAATCATTGACTGGCTGCCTTCTGCACACCCCTTACTGGGGATCGAGCCCACAACCCAGGCATGTGCCCTTGACCAGAATCAAACCAGGGACCCTTTAGTTGGCAGGCCAACACGCTATCCACTGAGCAAAACCAGCTAGGGCTTAAGTTTATTTTTAAATGTACAATGTAAGTTTTAGCCTATGCACATAATTTTCTATTGTTTCTTTTAACTTATAAGGCATTTTAAAAATTTATCAGCTTAATCAATGTGTTACCTTTTGCACGGTCAGATTTAGAGAATAAAAATTAACATATGAAACAACATATGAAAAATAAAAGTAATTTTTATCAAATTTATTGATTAGAATATTTATAAACTTTTTATCTTCTGAACACAAAGTCCATGACTACTCTAGGCTGGTCAATCACTTCAAGATACATTTTTTAAATTTATTTATTGTCTAAAGTTTTATATATATCTCCTTTTTCCCCACTTCGCCACACCTCCACCAAGTCATTCCCACACCGGGCAACCCTCCAACACCCCAGTGCCTATGTCCATTGGTTATACTAATATACAATCATATAAGTCCTTTGGTTCCTCTCTAACTCCCCCCTCCCCTGACATTTGTCTCTGGATCTATTCGTATTCATCAAATTATGTTGATCTTTATATCAATATATGAATGAGATCACGTGATATATATCTTTCTCCAACTGGCTTATTTTGCTTAGCATAATGCTCTCCAGTTCTATTCATGCTGTTGCAAATGATAAAAGCTCCTTCTTTTTTATATCAGCGTAGTATTCCATTGTGCAGATGTACCACAGTTTTTTAATCCACTCATCTACTAATGGGCACTTAGGTTGTTTCTGAATCTTAGCTATTGTAAATTGTGTTGTATGAACATAGGAGTGCATATATCCTTTCAGATTGGTGTTTCTGGTTTCTTGGGATATAGTCCTAGAAGTGGAATCACTGGGTCAAATGGAAGTTCCATTTTTTAGTTTTTTGAGGAAACTCCATACTGTTCTCCTCAGTGGCTGCACCAGTCTGCATTCCCACCAGAAGTGCATGAGGATTCCTCCTTCTCCACATCCTCGCCAGCACTGTTGTTTGTTGATTTGTTGATGATAGCCATTCTGACAGGTGTGAGATGGTATCACATTGTTGTTTTGATTTGCATCTCTCGGTTGATTAGTGACTTTGAGCATGTTTTTATATGTCTCTGGGCCTTCTGTATGTCCTTTTTCGAAAAATGTCTATTTAGGTCTTTTGCCCATTTTTTGATTGGATAGTTTATCTTCCTTTTGTTGAGTTGTATGAGTTCTCTGTAAATGTTGGAGATTAAACCCTTATCTGAAATATCATTGGCAAATATGTTCTCCCATGCAGTGGGCTTTCTTGTTGTTTTGTTGATGGTTTCCTTTGCTGTGCAGAAGCTTTTTATATATGTAGTCCCATTTGTTTATTTTCTCCTTAGTCACCATTACCCTAGGAGCTGTGTCAGTAAAGATATTGCTACAACATATGTCTGCTATTTTGCTGCCTATAGAGTCTTGTAGGATTTTTATGGTTTCCCATCTTACATTTAAGTCCTTTAGCCATTTTGAGTTTGTTTTGTGTATGGTGTAAGTTGGTGATCTAGTTTCATTTTTTTGCACGTAGCTGACCAAATTTCCCAGCACTATTTATTAAAGAGACTGTCTTGACTCCATTGTATGCTCTTGCCTCCTTTGTCAAATATTAATTGAGCATAATGGCTTGGGTCTATTTTGTGTTCTCTGTTCTGTTCCATTGGTCTATATGTCTGTTCTTATTCCAGTACCAGGCAGTTTTGAGAGCCATGGCTTGGTAATATAGCTTGATATCTGGTATTGTGATCCCTCCAACTTTGTTCTTCTTTCTCAGGATTGCTGTGGCTATTCGGGGACTTTTTTTTTTAAAATTTCAGATGAATTTTTGGAGAGATTGTTCTAGATCTTTGAAGTATGCTGTTGGTATTTTAATGGGGATTTCATTGAATCTACACATTGCTTTGGGTAGTACGGACATTTTAATGATGTTGATTCTACCAATCCATGAACATGGTATGTGCTTCTATTTGTTTATGTCTTCCTCTATCTCTTTTTTCAATGTCTTGTAGTTTTCTGAGTACAGGTCTTTTACCTCCTTAGTTAAGTTTATTCATAGGTATCTTAATTTTTTTGGTGCAATGGCAAATGGGATTTTTTGTTGTTGTTTCTCTTTCTGTGAGTTCATTATTGGTGTATAAAAAGGCCACAGATTTCTGGTTGTTAATTTTGTATCCTGCTACATTGCCAAATTCATTTATTAGGTCTAGTAGTTTTTTGATGGAGTCTCTGGGGTTTTCTATGTATAGTATCATGTCATCTGTGAATAATGACAGTTTTACTTCTTGTTTTCCAATTTGGACGCCTTTTATTTCTTCTTCATGTCTGATCGCTATGGCTAGCACTTCCAGTACTATTTAGAACAGGGGTGATGAAAGTGCACATCCCTGTCTTGTTCTTAGGAGAAATGAGTTTAGTTTTTGCTCATTGAGTATGATGTTGGCCGTAATATTGTCATATAAGGCTTTTATTATGTTGAGGTATAATCTCTCTATTCCCATTTGCTGAGAGTTTTTATCAAGAAAGGGTGTTGGATTTTGTCAAATGCTTTTTCTGCATTGATTGATATGATTATGTGATTTTTGTCTCTCAGTTTGTTTATGTGATGTATCACATTTATTGATTTGTGGATATTGTACCATCCTTGCATCCCCAGAATGGATCCCACTTGGTCATGGTATATGGTCTTTCTAATGTAATGCTGAATCAAATTTGCCAGAATTTTATTGATGATTTTAGCATCTATGCTCATCAAGGATATTGGTCTGTAGTTCTCTTTCTTTGTTGTGTCTTTATCTGGTTTTGGAATTAGGGTAATGCTGGCTTCATAGAAAGAGCTTGGAAGTGTGCCTTCCTCTTGAATTTTTTGGAATAGTCTGAGGAGGATAAGTTTTAGTTCTTCTTTGAATGCTTGGTAGAACTCCCCTATAAAGCTGTCTGGACCAGGGCTTTTGTTTGCTAGAAGATTTTTTTTATCACTGTTTCAATTTCTTTGGTAGTTATCAGCCTATTCAGGGTTTTGAGTCTTCCAGACTGAGTTTTGGGAGCTTGTATTTTTCTAAGAATATGTCCATTTCGTCTAGGTTGTCCATTTTGTTGGAATAAAGTTGTTCATAGTATTTTTTCATAATCCTTTGTATTTCTGTGGGATCAGTTGTTACTTCACCTCTTTCATTTCTGATTTTGTTTATTTGGGTCCTCTCTCTTTGCTTCTTGGTGAGCCTGGCTAGAGGTTCATCAATCTTGTTTATCCTTTCAGAGAACCAGCTCTTGGTTTTCTTGATCTTTTGCATTGTTGTTTTGTTTTGTCTTTTTTAGTCTCCATGTCATTTATTTCTGCTCTGATCTTTATTATTTCCTTCCTTCTGCTTACACTAAGCTTTTTGTGTTGCTCTCTTTCTAACTCTTTGAGTTGTATGTAGGGTTAGATAATTTATTACCATTTTTTCTTATTTTTTGAGGTAGGCCTGTAGAGCTATGAACTTGCCTCTCATGACTGCTTTCACTGTGTCCTATAGATTTTGGATTCTTGTGTTTTCATTGTCATTTGTTGCCCTGATGGTTTTTATTTCTTCTTTGATCTCTTTGGTAACCCAATCATTGTTTAATAGTATGCTATTTAGCCTCCAGGTGTTTAATTTTTTTCATTGTTTTTATTGTAATTGATTTCTACTTTTATGCCATTGTGATCTGAAAAGATGCTTGATATGATTTCTATCTTCTTGAATTTGAAGAGACTTTGCCTGTGTCCCAATATGTGGTCTATTTTTGAAAATGACCCATGTGCACTTGAGAAGAATGTATATTCTGTGCCTTTGGGGTGAAATATTCTGAAGATGTCAATTAATTTCATCTGATCTAGTGAGTCATTTAGGATTGATGTTTCTTTAATGATTTTTTGTTTAGAGGATTTGTCCAGTGGTGTTAGTGGGGTATTAAAGTCTCCTACTATGACTGTATTGCTGTCTATCTCTCCCTTGATATCCTCCAGAAGTTTTTTTTTTATGTTTTGGGTGCTCCTGTATTGGGTGCATATATGTTTATCAGAGTTATATTTTCTTGTTGAATTGCTCGCTTTAGTATTATAAAGTGGCCTTCCTTATCTCTTGTTATGACCTTCACTTTGAAGTCTAAATTGTCAGATATAAGTATTGCCACCCAGCTTTTTTATATTTCCATTAGCCTGAAAAACCTTTTTCCATACCTTCACCATCAGTCTGTGAGTCCTTTGTCCTGAGGTGGGTTTCCTGTAGACAGCAGATATATGGGTCATGTTTTCTTATCCACTCAGCTACCCTATGTCTTTTGATTGGGGCATTTAATCCATTTACACTTAAAGTTATTATTGATAGGTATTTATTTGTTGCCATTTTTATTCTTTATGCCTGTGTTCCTTCTTGCCTTCCTATTTCTTCTTGGACTTGTGTGAGTCTCTTTAGCATTTCTTGCATTGCTGGTTTGGTGGTAATAAGCCCCCGTAGTCCTTTTTTTTGTCTGTGAAGCTCCTGATTTCACCTTCAACTTTGATTGATAGCCTTACTAGGTACAGAATTCTTGGATGCAGACCCTTGCTTTGCGTGACTTTGTATATCTCATTCCATTCCCTTCTGGCCTGATGTGTTTCTGTTGAGAAATCAGTCTATATTCTAATGGGAGATCCCTTGCAGGTAGGTTTCTGTCTCTCTCTGGCAGACTTTAAGATTCTTACTTTGTCATTGGTGTTTGCCAATTTAATTATAATGTGTCTTGGTGTCTGCCTTTTAGGGTTCATCTTGTTTGGGACTCTGTGTGCTTCTTGGACTTGTGTGAGTTTTTTCTTCTTCCCAATATCAGGGAAGTTTTCTGTCATTATTTCTTCAAACAGGTTTTCTATTCCTTGATCAGTTTCCTCTCCTTCTGGGACCCCTTTTATGTGGATGTTGTTTCATTTTGTGCTGTCCCAAAGTTCCCTTAGGCTCTCTTCCTGTTTTTTACTTTTTTTCCAGTTGCTGCTCTGCTTAAGGTATTTTTTCCTACCTTGTCTTCTATCTCACTGATGCAATACTCTTCTTCTCCTAGTCCACTGTTGATGCTTTGTATTGTGTTCTTTATTGCGGCGATGTCATTTTTCATTTCTTCTTGGTTCTTCTTCATTTCTTGGTTCTTATACATATTGTTGAATTTGTCTTCTATCCTTTTCAGTGTCCTTATGACCATTGCTCTGAATTCTTTCTCTGACATATTGCTTGCCTCAATTTCATTTACCTCCTTTTCTGGTGATTCCTCCTTTTCTTTCATATGGGGACTATTTCTTTGTCTCCCCATATTTGCTCCTCTCAGGGTGTATGGTTATGTAGCTCTCTATCTCCTGCATTGACTTAAAGACACAAAATACAACATGACAAGACACAACGCACAGGGCAACCAGCACAAATGTATTCACAATACCAATAACCCCAAACAAATGTGACCATCAGAGAAAAGAGAATTAGGGGAGAGGAAAGAGTTCAAAAATGATATTGAGAACAGGAAATAAGTTTAAGAGAGAGGAAAAAAAGCGGGGGAGGGAAATATATGAATATGGGGAGAAAACTCCAAAAAAACCAACAGCTAATCCAAAAAATGCAAACAACAAACACCTTGAGATGAATGCGGAAAACAAACAACAACTAATCCAAAAAAATGCAAACAACAAACACCCAAACAACAAACACCCAGATGAATCTGATTTTCAGAAGGTAAGGTCAAGGAATTGAATGAATGGAGAAATGGCCACCACAATTCAGTATAAAGGAGATAGAAAGAGAATGATTGTATAAGAAGAAAAGTAAAAAACAAAATACAAAAAAGGAGAAAAAATATATATATTAAAAAATATATATAAAAAAATTCATATATAAATAATTCCCCCCCTTTTTTTAATCTATCTATCTATATATTCATCTATTATTGGAAAAGAATAATAGAAAGTAGATAGGCCTGAGTTGATTGGAATTAATTAAGCTATTAGTAGAAGAAAACAGTGAGGAGAGGAAAAACAGAAGCAAAAAATATATATATGAAAAGAAACAAGCTAACAAACATTCAAACAATAACAAGACAGAAAGAAAGAAAAAGGGGGAAAAAAAGAAAAAATTTGGCTAGTGAAGAAAGAGAAGAGAGAATTGTGCCTGGACTTGGAGCAGGAGAGAGGAAATTAGATGTATGAGTAAGATCAATTTTTAACAAGGAGTAAAAAGAAAGAATAGAGAAAAACTAAAGCAGGAATAGGGTAAGAGAAACACGATGAAAACGGGGGAAAGTGAGGAAGAGACTGTTGGCATAAAGGAAAAATTGAGACAGAGTAAAATAAAGCTAAAAGAAAAATAAGAATAAAATGTAGAACACTAATTCCAAAATAACATAAAATAAAATAAAGAAAAAATAAAATAAAATAAAACTTTTTAAAAAAGGTAAAATAATAGCAGTGATAATAATAATTAAAAATAAAAATCCTATCTAATAAAGAGGGAATATGCTAATTGAAGCTCACACTGTCACAAAGATGGCGGCACCTACAGCCAATAAGAAGGAATATGCTAATTGACTGCCACGCTCTCAAAGATGGTGGCACCCACAGCCACAAGATGGCCGGCAGGGGAGGGAAGTTGTGGATGATCAGGCCAGTGGGGGAGGGCAGTTAGGGGCGACCTGGCCAGCAGGGGAGGACAGTTGGGGGGGACCAGGCCTGCAAAGGTAGGCAGTTAGGGGCGACCAGGCCGGCAGGGTAGGGTAGTTAGGGGTTACCAGACCTGCAGGGGAGGGCAGTTGGGGGTGACTGGGCCAGCAGGGGAGGGCAGTTGGGGAGCAGTTAGGCATCAATCAAGCTGGCAGGGGAGTGGTTAGGGGGTGATCAGGCAGGCAATCAGTTGGGAGCCAGCAGTCCTGGATTGTGAGAGGGATGTCCAACTGCCAGTTTAAACTGCCAGGTCCCAGATTGGAGAGGGTGCAGGCTGTGTTGAGGGACACCTTCCCCCCAAGTGCATGAATTTTGTGCACTGGTCCACTAGTATAATAATTAAAAAAAAATAAAATCAAGTGAGAAAAAAATTTTAATTTCTTGAGTAAAAGATAAAATATAAAGAAGTGAAGTAGTGAAGGTCGTTCACTTCCTCTACTGTTCTGCCTGGCATATCTGTTTCCTGTCAGGTAGTCAGCACAGTGTTGATGTTCTCTGTGATCCACCGCTCCTCTGTGTCATAAGCCACAACCTTGTTTTCAAGAAGGTGGGATCTCTCTGCTCACTTTGTTTCTCTGCCTGACTTCACAAGAGTCCATTTCTGACACAACCACTGGGTGGTGGTGTTTCTGTATTAATTTCTGGGACTAAATGGCCCCTCTACACAGTGTTTAGACTCTTCTTTTCTTGCTGCACTTAATACTGGGTTTGAGGGATGGACTGACCCAGAACTGGTTTCCTGCTCATCTCTCCTTATTCTGATCCCTAGTTTCCACAAAAACAACTTTCCCCTGCAGTCTCAGTGAGTGTTTTTAATTGGAAGATCCTATGTAATGGACTTAGCAAGCAAAAGCAAGGAGGTAAAAAACAACAACAAACAAAAACAAAAGACAAAGGAGCCGTGCCAACTCTCGTCTTTTCCCCCTGGCACTGCATGGCTGGTATAGAACTTCAGTCTGCCTTTCTGGTCACAGTTTCCCATGGCTGTGGGCTTATATCTAAAGTCCCCTTCTGCCAGCATTCCTGTGGACCCCTTTCCACATTTGAGGGCTACACTGACCCCAAGGGCTGTGGATTTGGTGGGGCGCAGTCTCCTTCTGAGGCTCTAGTCCCCACTGCACGCATTTCTCCCCCAGCCTGGATCCCCGATCTCACCTCTCTCCAGGAGATCTCTGACCTTTCCATCCAAGGATTGCCTCACCAGCTGTGTTTAATTTGCCAATTCAGGGTGGGTGTTATTCGATTCAGCTGTTCCTTCTATCTGCTCTGTGAGAAGGCATGGGTCCCATCCGCGTATTCGGTGCCGCTTTGTCTCCCCCTGGAGAAACTTTTTAGGCACCCATGGCCCAGAAGGCTGGAGTCATAGTGTTCGTGGGTTTGCAGCTGAGACAGCTGGTCCCTGGGAAATGTGGTCATAGGGTCCTGGGAGGTATCCGAGGTCTCTCCTGTTGAAGATAAGACTGGGCTTCCGATCGCAACCACTCTCCCCTTCAAGATGGCATGGTCTCTGTGGCAGAGCCAGCCACACCAGGAAAGATTTCAGCAGTAGTAGAGGCTGCCTGTCCAGGGGAGCCTGGTCCGCCAGTCCCCATCAGTCCCATGGGATATAGCTGTCCTTCAGTAATAAATACGGACACTACCCACACGTCCACACACTCTCACTCTCTTACTCACACATTCTCTTGCAGCCTGCCATCTCATTGGCCGCCATCTTGGCTCTTCTCCACTTCAAGATATATTTGCCACAACATAAATTATGTGCTTTTGATGGAATTTCTCAAATAGATATCTTATAGATGACTTATGTATAATCTGAATATTATCCTTTTAGTTTATAGAGATGATCTGTATTGAATCAATATCTTCTTCGATAACTTTGACATTTTAACATATCAAAACATAAGTTTTTGATTGCAGATCTCATCAGAGTATCTTGACAATCAGTACATGGTGCAGTCCTACTTTGCTAAAAGCAAAATTACACATTTTTTTTGTAGGAAATATCCTTTAATAAGCAATAAATAGTTTTACTTAGGCTTCTTGTTTAGTCATTCTTATTTTATAGAAACTTTTTATACAAACAGTCCTTCTCTCACATTTAGTATCTTTTTTCATTGATCTATGATCCTAATTTTTGTACTCACTGTGACAATATTTACTTTAATCACAATTTATGTTTTATCTGTGATTATAATCAGGATTAATTTCTGCCTGCTACATTCGTAGAATTGCATAGCATTTTATTAAGAACTGTAACCTTATTGAGTCTTTTGCAAAGGTGAAGCTTATTTGGATGATCTGAGAAGAAGAATCTAGTCAGTACCAGGAGGATGAGCCAGCTGCTTTTCAGAGGGATGCAAAATAGCAAGATGCTATTACAGCTGTTCTGAATTAGCCATACAATTTGCATCTGCACAAATGATTAAGAACTATGAAAATACTCTCTCCTCTCACAGTTTGTTTTAAAACATGTTTCAAAAAACTCTGCTGGGAAGGAGAGAGAGAAAAGAGACAAAGAGGCATAGAGGCAAAGATAAAGAGGCAAAATAAGCTATACATAGATTTCCTAAGTTATAAATATACTACATTCATTGTAAGATAATCAAACATATAAAATCAACATTAATGTAAGAACAGAGAATAATTAATAAACGTTTTGTCTTCCTTTGTCCTAGAAAATGATAGTTTGTCTTCCGATCTGTTTATTAGAAATTTCTTCTTTTTAGTGTATGTGTTACTTTATATAGCACCCTTAGAGATGCTTGTCTTAATTTCTTGTTCCCCAGAATTAATATAAATGAATGGCTGGAAGGATAGATTAGAGCTATCAGTTCACCAATCAGCACAGCTAATTCAGTCTCTGGCATGAAGTAACTGGAGGTGGCGATGAGAAAGGACAAATTGTAGGCAATGAAAAGTAGGAGGAAGGAGATGACAGCTTTCATGGCTCCCATGTGGGCATCTGTGCTGGGGTCTCTGCACCCTGTGGCATTGAGCTGCATCCGCCTGATGTGTCTCCATAGGGAGAGGATCAAGAGGAGGAATGAGATGAGGGACACAGAAAAGGGGAACAGCGTGAATAGGTTGAGATATACCTTGCTGGAAGCATATTGAGCTTTATTTACCCTGCATCTCAAAGTTAAGTTTGTTTTCCACTTCGCCTTGACACAAAGCCTGAAGTCATCATTCAAATCGTCAGCGGCAGGAAGGCTAATGAACACAGCGAAGGCCGTGCACACCAGCAGGATCCCAGGAATCGCCCTTTCAATTCTCCATTTCATCCAGAGGAAAAGAGGGTGGAAGAAGTTAGCTATCTTGAAGAAATAGAAAATGCTGAGGCAGGTGGCAAACCAGATACTTAAATGGTTGGTTAGTGTCCAGAAGAAGTCAATGATTCTCATTTGCTTACCAGTGGCATAGACATCTGGATCCAACACCAACATAAAACCATCTAAGGTTATTATACACATTAGACAAATTCTGGATATGGCCAGACTTGTGAGGATTAAATCAATGGAAGCAATCTTCTTATTCTTTATGCAGTCCATGAAGTTTACCAATACAATAAATGCATTTCCTAAGATCCCCACTGAAAACTCCCCAACTGTTATGATCATTAAGGTGTTGATTACTTCATCTGACATGTTAAAACAGAGAAATATCCAATTTGTTTCTATTTGAACTGATGTAGTATGATATCTACACCTACTTCGTAGATTTTGCTGTTATTTTCTTTACCTCTTTTATTGTAGTCTGTCTTATGATGGAAACTGGAATGGCAAATGAAGGCCGTAGCTATCGTCATTAAATCCTAATTAGTCTTGACAAGCAATGTGGTTGGCGATCCCTACCCTGGTCGCTGTATGTCCATTTACCTTCCCAGCAAGTTTTACTTTCCCACATGTAGTTAATGTAGACTGAGCTACAGTTTGCCAAGATGCAAATTCAGCCGATTCCTGTTCATGGCCCCACACTGTCTTTCTCATGTTACGTTTTGCAAATTTTGGATTTATTATTCTGTGATGCATGCTAGTAACCTCATCAGGCATGCCAGATTTAGAAAATAAAAATGCACACCCAGCTAAATTTGAATGTCAAATAAACAATGAAATTTTTTTTTTTTAGTGTATGTCTCAAATGCAAGAGATAACTACTTCCAGAAGGTACTGAAATTCAAATTAATTGAGTGTCTTGTATTTTATCTGGCAAACCGAAACCTCAATCATTTCTGGCCATTAGAAAATGGTCAAAAAATAGAAACTTGTAGAGGAATCTTCATTTTGTCAAATGATAATATTAATTACTGCTGAAAATCTGAAGTTTGGTTGAACATGGAGGGCTATATATTTCCAAGGAATTTTAAATGTTAACACTGACTATGTGTTATTTGGTCTTTAAAAATATTTTCACTCATTTTATCTTGATTTTTCTCTACTCTTTCCTGAGTTTTATCAATTTTGGGTAAGTTCTTGAATTATAGCTGTATTATTTCTTCATAGAAATTATTGCTTCATTAATTTAAAAAACTTCATAGTGAATTTTGGTCACAATTTCCACCTGCTCCATGTCATTGTTTCTCTTGTATTTGACACTTGTTAATGTTATAGCTTTATACCAAGTTTTCCCTCCCATTTTTCATGTTTACCTTGATTTAGATGGTGTGACAATGTTACTAATAACTGAATGAGTTGCACTTTCTTGGAGTAGCTATTTGCATATTTTCCTATAATTTTTTTCATGATCCAAAAGCTGACTTTTTTTTTCCTGTTTCCTCAGAGACAGACTGGCTCCTACCAATAGAATTGATTTAAGTGATGTTTTATATATTTCACCTTCTCTATTACTCTTAACCAAACCAGGTTAGGAGAGTTTTTATCAGTAGTTTTCCTTATACCAGTTCCTGCAGCCAGTGTTGTAAATAAGGCATTTAGTTTTTGCATTTCAGCATGCATCCCTCAGACTCAGGAAGTATATTTTGAAAATTGATTTCTGAGATTTGTAACCTTCTCCTCTATCTTCCCCCCTTGTCTCTTTTTGTTACAGAGACAGGAAGAAGAAACCAGTCTGAGCTGGGGAGGACAAGGAAAGATCTAGAAAGCTACAAATTCTGTTTGACAAGTGAGACCATGTCATCTGTAGTGAGTAATGACAACACATGCTTCGAATTTTTTTAGCTATATAATTTGAAATAACAGGACACATACATATGCCTGTAAACAAACGCACATACCAACAGTCAGCTTCTAGAATTAAAAAACAAACTGATGTTAAATATTACTTATTAAAAATGATAACACAATAGTATCATAAAATATTTAATGAGATAATGCTTGATCTGTTCTTGTTCATACGATAAAACACTTTTAGACTCAACAAAGAGATAAAAATTAAATATGCAGATTTTAGTGAGAAAGCAAAGGCTAGTGTCAACCTATTAAGTGAGATTTGGGCTTCATTCCATGATTCTCTGTGCTTTATTTCTGAAGAGGCATCAGATTATACAGCCCAAAAGCACACACTGTGCTTGTCATGACCAAAGCCATGAAAAAGGCAATACTCTGAGAAGAACTTCACTGAAGAAATTGATTTGCATCTTACCTGACAGGGTCAGACCATATTTAAATATGGCCTATGTAGGGCTGATGTTGCATTTGATTAGCTTAATTGAAATATTTGAGAAAACTTGAATCAGTGGATGAATTAAGTTGAATGTTATCCTTGGGAAACAGAAGTACTCTGGGTTCAATTTGTAAGTTCCAGAAAAGATGAAGACAAAAATAAATAATGTATGTGGATGATTGATTGATAACTGACTTGCGTTGTTGAATTTCTTGGTAAACTCAGAGAATTCTACTTTGCCTTCAGATTCCTGGTCTTTTCCCCTATATCCCTCATTTCCTACACAACTTTTGTCCAAAAGTAGCTGCCTTTGGCAACTCTTATGTGTATTTTGAAACCTAGATGTACTATAGGTCTCCTGATTTCACCAATATCTTTTTCCTCTTTGGTTTTTGCTGGTTAGGGTTAGGGATCAGTTTGGAGAAGGTATTCTGTCTATATCGAAATGGGAATGAAAATATGCTATGGCATATGAACAGTTACCTTAGGGCCTATGCTTACTAAAATGCCCTCCTTGTTTATCTTTTTTTGTTTATAGCAAAATGCAAACAGCCTCATGTTATTTGTCCTCATTGAATAATTTCTTTAGGTTAATTGTTGTTTGGATTTCATACAACTCATATTTAGTCACCGATTTCACAGTAAATCATCAGCAAAATCCTTATATTCTAATCCATTTTTTGGATAGTTCACTTTTACCTTTTTGGTTTGAATTTGGAATCTTAAACTTTTTTTGCACAGTGGGATACTTTAGCAGTTTGGTGAAGACTAATTTCCTCAGAATAATGTTTTTAAATGGATAAAATAAAAATACATGGAATTTCAGAGGAATCCACATAGATTAAAATATATATCTGATAGTAATAGAAGATAGGAAAGGAGTGGAAGAACTAGAAGAAAGCATGAAAAATAGAAAAAGAGAAATGTGAAGACAGAAAATTAATTGAGATTTCAATAGTATAAAAATGTTTACTCAATGATCATAAAATATCAAAAATCAGAGATTTATTTTCTACAGAAGGCAATAAAAGAAAGATGTAGAAATGTGGAAAATACACAGATGGAGAACACATAGTAATTAAATATGAAGCAAATGAACAAAATCAGTGATTTTTACAATAAATAAAGTAAAATTTAAAGCAAAAACCTGCATGAGTGACAAAGAGGGTTTTTAATATCAGTAAAAAAAATGATAATAAAGGTAATGATCACCAAATCACATACAATTATCAATATTGCTTCCAGTTAAATGCAGCTACAAATGAAAATATTATGAGCAGAAACAATTGTGAATGTATGTTTATTAATTATCAATTTCAAATTGTCATATAATAAACATGGATAGGGAGAGAAAATATTATTAATATGGTTCATCTAATGTATATAAATTTGACTTTAGCATCATTAAATTTTTTTCAAGAAAATATGGACCTCCCTGGCCAGTATGAGAAAGATTGCTGGTTTAATTCTTGGTCAGGGCACCTACCCAGGTTGTGGGTTCCATCCCAGTTAAGGGTGTGTACGGGAGGCAACTGATCAATGTTTCTTACACTGATGTTTCTCTCTCTCTTCCTCTCTCTCTCCCTCCCTTTCTTTTCCTCTCTCTCTCTAAAATCAATACCAACATATTAAAAAAAAAGAAAACATAGGCCATTCACAAAAATATATTATATATTAGGCCAAATAAATCTTATCTTAGGCTAACTATAATACAAATATATTGTCTGATCCAGCTTCAATAAAATAAAATTTCAATATAAAAATTGCCATTTCATATATCGTGTAACTAGAAAATTATTCTGTTTAATAACCCTTGCATTAAAAGAAAATTACAAAGGATATTTTAAAATGCTTGGAGCTGAATGACAATATAAGGGCTATGTGTCAACATGGTAGAATATATTTAAAGCAATATTTAGGCAGAAATATAAAGTTTTGACTACATACACTAAAAAAAAGAAAGTAAGAAAGACTGAAAATAATCTAGAGAAAAACAACTAACTTTTGCTTTTAAGAAAATGGCAAACCAGATGTCTGAAGAAATATCTCCAGTGCAAAATACATAAAAATATGTAAAAAGGCTAAATTTTTAGGGGACTACCTCTCAACCATGACATGAATTAAAGGAAGAAAGGAAAAGAGGTGTGTTGCTCTGATAATTTCTAATAATTACCTTATACATATGTATATTTGGGACCAGATTTGCATTACCTATGTAACCTTTATTACCTTTATAGTAAAATTGCAAACTGAAAATTTAATTTAAAGAAGTCCAAGATTGGGGGATTCCTCAGTCAGCATCAAAAGTAATGTTAAATCCTTTCTAGCAAAGTACACTATAAACTTGACCTCAAAGAACTTCCACAGATAAAGTTTAATGAAACTGAATTTAAAATAGAATCACAAAATACATGATGCCCAGAAGTCATAATCAAGAGTCAGCACAAATAATAAACTAAATAAATTTAGACATTAGACCAGCAGACATCAGAGTTAGTAATTATACAGTTTGTGAAAATGCTGAGGAATTCTCTTTTCCTCCTTTCTCAAGGAAAATTACACAATTTTATTTATGTAACTTCTCTTTTATTTTATTACTAGAGGCCCGGTGCACAAAAATTTGTGCACTGGGGGGGGGGGGAGGGAGGGGGCCTCAGCCCGGCCTGTGCCCTCTCGCAGTCTGGGACCCCTCGGGAGATAATGACCTGCTGGCTTAGGCCTGCTCCTGGGTGGCAGAGGGCAGGCCCAATCCCTAGGTGCAGCCCCGGGTCAGGCTCAGAGCAGGGCTGATTGGGGAGTTGGGGCGCCACTCCTGTCATGCACAGAGCAGGGCAGATTGGGAGGTTGCGATGCCACCCTCAGTCACGCTCAGGGTAGGGCCGATTGGGGGGTTGGGGCACCACCCCTGTCACATTCAAGGCAGGGTCGATGGGGAGGTTGCAGCACCACCCCCTGTCACGCACAGAACAGGGCCAATCAGGGGGTTGGGGCGCTGTCCCCTGTCACTCACAGAGCAGGGCCCATCAGGGGTGTTGGGGCTCCGTACCCTGTCATGCACAGAGCAGGGTCGATCAGGGGGTTGGGGAGCTCCCCCCTGTCATGCACAGAGCAGGGCCGATCAGGGGGTTGGGGCACTGCCCGCTATCACCCACAGAGCAGGGACCATCAGGGGGTTGGGGCACTGCTACTCTCACACTCAGAGCAAGACCGATGGGGAGGTTATGGCTCTACCCCATCACACACAGAGCAGGGCTGATCAGGGGGTTGGGGCGCCACCACTCTCACACTCAGAGCAAGGCTGATGGGGAGGTTATGGCTCTACCCCGTCACACACAGAGCAGGGCCCGGTGGGGGGCCGTTGGGGCGCCGCACCCTGTCACACACAGAGCCACAGGGCGATCAGGGGATTTGGGCGCTGCCCCCTGTCACGCTGATCCTGGTGCCGGGAGGCCTCGTGGCTCTGCTGATCCCGGTGCTGGGAGGCATATTACCCTTTTACTATATAGGATAGAGACCTGGTGCATGGGTGGGGGCTGGCTGGTTTACCCTGAAGGGTGTCCTGGATCAGGGTGGCGGTCCTGCATGGGTGCCTGGCCAGCCTGTATGAGGGGCTGATGGCTGTTTGCAGCTGGTCACACACCCTTCAGGGTGGGGGTCCCCACTGGGGTGCCTGGCCAGTCTGGGTGAGGGGCTGAGGGCTGTTTTCAGGCTGGCGGGTGACTGAAGCTCCCAACCGCTCCTTTTTTCCTTTTTTTTTTTTTTTTTTAATTCTGGGCCAGCTTTAGCTCTGGCTCCAGTTCTGAGGCCTCGGCTGCTGAAAGCAGGTATCTGGTTTGTTTGGGTTATATAATTGAAACACTGTATCAACTCCAGCTCTGAGATCCCGGCTGGCTGAAAGCAGGTTTCTGGGGTTTTGTTTAGCTTCTATATTTGTAACAATGTTTCAAACTGCAAGCTCAGAGGCCGGCAGTGGCAGGCGGGGAACCTTGGGGTCCTCCGTCACTGAAGCAAGCAAGCCTCATGTTAGCTTCAAGCTGCCTGGCTGCCAGCCGCCATCTTGGCTGGCAGTTAATTTACATATCGCCCTGATTAGCCAATGGGAAGGGTAGTGGATGTACGGCTAATTACCATGTTTCTCTTTTATTAGATAGGATATTTCCCTGACTACATTATTTATTGCATAAATTATAGTACTTTTAGAAATTCATAGAATACTAAAAGAAGAAAATAAAAATCTGAAATCCTACTGTCCATAGTTAAGAGACCTATCCATTCAGCTTATGTATAAATGTAATCAAAACTGCAATTTTTTTTTTTTTTTTTTTTTTACAGAGGGTAAGGGAGAGGGATAGAGAGTTAGAAACGTCGATGAGAGAGAAACATCGATCAACTGCCTCCTGCACACCTCCTACTGAGGATGTGCCCGCATCCAAGGTACATGCCCTTGACTGGAATCGAACCTGGGACCTTTCAGTCCACAGGCCGACGCTCTATCCACTGAGCCAAACCAGTTAGGGCCAAAACAGCTTTTTAATCAACATACCTTCCTATATCTATCATGAAATTTATTTTGAAATCAATGTAGAAACATGTTAATAATTAGTTGAGTGTTACGACTATACATAACTTCTCCTTCAGGCCTTCATGTGTTTTTTTAAACTTTAGGTGCAATAAACCATATTATTTTATCAGAAAAAATGGAGTTTTATTGATAAAAAGAATATGTACTAAGCCAAAATTTGCAAAAATAGCAGTGTAAGTAACCATAAAGGGATACATATAGATTTGAGTTCATATAAATTACCACTTTATTTTCACAAACACCATGAACTAAGTTATTTACAAAACAGCAAATAAAGGTAAAGATCAGAACATGTATGTAGCATGATGTTAATATGTAAAGTGTCACATAATTGATGAGAACTATAGGCATGAAAAAATAAAAGGAAAACAAATAAATAATTTCTAAAAATTTATACCATTTGCTAATAATTCTGTAAAATGCTTACTCTCACTAGTAATCAAATATATGAAAATTAAAAAGATGTTTTTGGTCCTAACCAGTTTAGCTCATTGGACAGAGCATCGGCCTGCGTACTGAAGGGTCCCAGGTTCAATTCCAGTCAATGGCATGTACCTTGGTTGCAGGCCCATCCCCTGTGGGAGCAATGCAGGAGGCAGCTGGTCAATGTTTCTCTGTCATCGATGTTTCTAACCCCCTATCCCTCTCCCTTCCTCTCTGTAAAAAAGTCAATAAAATATATATATTTTTTTAAAAAGATGTTTTTGTAATCAAAATAATGACATCCTATATAATAAAAGCCCAGGGACCGAATGGCAGAATTAACAGAACGACCAGTTGACCAGTCACTATGATGCGCACTGACCACAGTGGGAGCACCCCTTGGCTGACCAGGATGAGCGGTGCTCCCACAGTGAGCTGATTCTCACAGGACACACCCCCACCAGTGCACAATCTGTTCACTGGGCCTATAGTTAAATATAATAACTTTGAATTATTTCGAGTTTGGAAGAGGATGGATATTTTTCACGACTGAAATAATTAGTTTAACTATTTCTGCAGAGCATTTTATCAATCTGGGAGGAATTTATGAAATTTGGAATTTCCCTTAAAATAACTTAAAATACGTCACCCTCTCTATAGTAGTCACATTGGATTCTCCGTTCCTGGAATGCTATATACTCCTTCTAGCCTAAAAACCTACACAAATGCTGCTTCCCCGCCTCAAATTTCTCCTGCTCTGTACACCATACTCTTATGTAATTGTCAGATCCTAAACTAAACTATCTCAACCTCAATGACATCATTTCTACTCTCAGGACCAAATCATGTTATTTGCTTAGCATACTTTTGTTTTTCTCTCCCCAAAACAAATATAATTAAGTTATTGTTTTCTACTTATTTGTTTTTCTACTAGAATATATTACCCATTATACTGGGATCTTGTTTAGTATTATATTCTCAGCACATGAATTAGTGTTTAAAAATATTTATTAAATGAATTAAGCCTTTATATTTAGAAATCTTCCAGGCATCAGGTTGTAAGTATAAGGCAATGAACTTTTGCAAGTTGCCAAAATAAGTCCACTTGGTTCACATCCTGGTTTGGATATAAATATTCACTTTAATAATCAGCATTTGAAATATGTCTTTGAGTGCAAGTTTATGCATATGAATATGTGTGTGTGTGTGTGTGTGTGTGTGTGTGTGTGTGTGTGTGTGTGTGAAAAATCCTAAAGCAGAACAGTTCATCCTTCATACTGATTCTATCCTGAGTCAGTTTGTGTTCTTGGCATAACTCAGTGACTATGTGGAGTCCTTTGGATGTATCCTTCTAGCAGCTTCTTTCCTTGACTCTAATTGGTTCATGATTTTGCTTCATGTCAAATCAGTAGATTTGAAGGATATAAAACCTGATTTTATTAGTGCTCTGATCCCTTTCCCCCAAGTAGTCTCAGCTTCCTGAGCTATTTTTAACAGAACCACACCTGATGATATGACTACTGATACTACATCAAACACACACCAGTAAAAAACAAACAAACAAACAAACAAACAAAACACATTAGGATTAAGACTTAAACAGTCAAAATAAAATTAACCTTTTAAAGATTTAAAATTGCAAACTCAAAGAAACACCCGTGTCTCTGTCTCTCACGTCCATGTTTTCAATGTCAAGGTTGATCATCACTTTCTTTATTTTTATTTCTTTCTGTTTGGGTCTCTTGGTGACAGGGTGCCAGTGCTTCAGGGAAGTCAGGTAAAGCACAGTGAAGAGTCTGGTTTCAGACGCTTATTCCACCACCATCATCTTTGCAGTGAATAGTCTCCATGCTGTTTTTTTCCTCTGGGAGATGTGTGGGAAGAAGTTGCAGGGTGAGGAAGCTGACTGAACCACAGAATTTGCGTGTGAGGTTACAATCTCCTTGAAGAATGAAATTTCCTGAGACGTCATCGAAATAATTATGGGAGATTTTAGTGATGTTCTGTAACACAATTAAAGCCAATGCAAGAATGTGGTGCAAGTGAAATATCTTCAGGCGTTTCTTCACCGGATTATTCTCATTGAGCATCCATTTCTTCCCAGGCCTGACTATGGAGTTCTGAGCGGTTTCTCCTTTCCCCAGCTGAAATATTAGTTTAGCTATTGAAAGGCCGTAGTACCTTCAGAAAAGCCTGCTTTAGCTTGCTGTTTCCTAGAATTAGGAGAAATGAGTGACCGCAGGGATAGGTGATTGCGGTGGCCATACCAAAAATAAACAGCGATTTATTTTCTGGCACAGAAAAGCATGCTATTTCTATGGCAATGCCTATAAAATGCAAGATCAAGAGGATGATAAAAGATATCAACACTTTCATTGCTCTCACATGTGCTTCTGTGCTGGGGTCTCGGACACCTCGGGCACTCAATTGCATGTTCCTGTTGTGTCTCCAAAGAGAAATGATTAACAAGAGGCATGAAATCAGGCACAGTGTAAAGAGGAAAATGACTCCCAGATTGAGCAAAATTTGGTAAGCAATGTATTCACTTTTAGGTACGTTGTGATGCCGGGTTGTGTTTCCATTATTTATTTTATATTTATTCATAATCTTAACAGTTTGTGGGAAAATAAATAACCATGAAGTAAGCATCAATCCCATCAGAAGAGGAAGTACTCTGTTGATTCTATGCTTCAACCAGAGAAAAATGTGGTGGGAAAAATTGGCTATCTTCAGGAAATAGAAGATGCTGAGACTGGAGACAAACCAGATACTTAAGTGATTTATAATTATCCATGAATAACTAATATATTCCTTCAGGTTTCCAGAGGAGTACACATATGGAGAGAGTATCTTTATAAACCCATCTGTAATTATTATCCATATCAGAAAAATTCTTGAAGTAGCTAAGCCAATGAGAATCAAGTCAATTACAGAAAACTTCTTGTTCTTGACACAGTCAATGCAGTTTACAAGCCCAATAAATCCATTCCCTAAAACCCCCAGTATTGATTCACCAACTGCTATAAAAATGAGGAGGCCTTCCGCTATACTTAGCATAGCTGCCAAGCCCTAATATTGTTTCTGTTACATATATTTTAGATTACCTGATGCAGGATGAGGCATATATTGGCTGGTTGTTGGAAGAATGATTTTCTTTTCTTTCATTACATAAAGATTTAAAAGTGCCCCAGTAATGCTTTTGATGGAATCTGAAATATCTTCATAGAGACCCCTCCACTTTTATGTGTAAAACTTAGCTCATCTAGAGAATGCGTCCCGCCTGAATGCGCAGCTACAATTTGTTAACATGCAAATGAAAGTTTGCTTAATGGGTTTTACTTGTCTGCCTGAGACTATTTTGCATTTGTTAACCTGAATTGTGGAGCAGGAGTACCAAACACATATCTCTAGGAAACAAAACACAACAGAAACAAAAATTGGATTTCTTCATATTTTTCAATATCACCACTAACATCATTATTAATCTCGTGTTAATTCAGGCAGGGCACACTTAAATTTATAATATAAAGAGGACAATAGATTATGACTCAATTACCTAGACACTGGCCAGTGTTGGGGAGTGGAAGAGGGCGGAGAGAGGTCAAGGGGGAAAAAGGAGACATATGTAATACTTTAAACAATAAAGAATTTAAATTAAAAAATATTTACCTAGATACTGAACTATTTTTTAAAATATATTTTTATTGATTTCAGATAGAAAGGGAGAGGGAGAGAGAGATAGAAACATTAATGATGAGAGAGAATCATTAATCAGCTGCCTCTTGCACGTCCCCTACTGGGGATCAAGACCACAACTCGGGCATGTGCCCTTGACCGGAATTGAATCTGGGACTTTTCAGTCTGCAGGCCAACGCTCTACCCACTGAGCCAAACTGGCTAGACTAGAGCTAGACACTGAACTATTGGCACTTTGTGTTAAGATAGGTACAAGAAACCATTTTTCCATATTATTCAATACTGGTGGCCCAGTGCACGAATTTGTGCATGGGTGGGGTCTGGCTGATTCGGCCCCCATGGGCCGATCAGGGAGGGCCTGTCAGGAGGAGGAGACAGCAGGAGGTTGGCTGGCCATCCTGCCCCGATCGGGGCCTGACCAGAGCCAGGCTGCCTGGGGGGAGAAGCTGCGAGTGATTTGCCGGCTGGCCCCACCCCCTGTTGGGGTAGGGGAGCATGATGAGGGGCAGGGCCTGCCTGGGGGAGGGGCTGCAGGAGGTTGGCCAGCTGGCCCCGCCCCCATTGGGATGGGGGGGCAATCACGGGCAGGGCTGGATGGCCCCACCCCCCGATCCTGGAAATTGGCTGGCTGCAGTGGGCATCATAGAAACTGGTCATTCTGGTCATTATGGTGTTCTGGTCACTGGCTTTTTATATATGTAGATATTTTATCTTTTTCTTTTTTTAATCCCCATCCAAGGATATTTTTTCCATTGATTTTTAGAGAAAGTGGAAGAGAGAGGGAGAACCAGAGAGAAATATCGATGTGAGATAAACACATCAATTGGTTGCCCCATGCAAGTGCCCCGACCAGGTCCCTGACCAGAGCCTGCAACTGAGGCACATGCCCTTGACTGGAATCAAACCCAGGACCATTCAGTCCCCAGGCCGACTATCCACTGAGCCAAACTGTTTAGGGCAGTATATTTTATTTTAATTTGTAATTAAAATTCAAGATCAACCAGGTATAGAAAATTTCACAAAATTTATCTCACAAAATTATTGCTGTATTTTTAATAGTTATTCCATTCATGGATGTAGATTATGTTGACATGAAAGACTCTTAGAAATAATCCCTTCATTTACTGTATTTCATGTTGATGGCATTCATTCATTCATTCACAAGTATTTCACTGAGTGTCTAAATATACCAAGCTCTCTTTTAGACACTGAGGGAATATAATGGTAGACAGAAACCCAAAGCTTGTATGATTCATGTAATTTACATTCTAATGGAGGAAGCAGAAACAACCACTTAAATCAAATATTGTCCAAAATTTGAAATTTAACAAACAAATATAACATTTATTGAGCCTTTATTATGTTCCCAGCACTGTGCTAAGCACTTTATGGTTATTATCTCATTTCAACATCACAACAAACCTTTAAAATAGGTACTATTATTAACTTCATTTTTAAAATAAATAAACTGATCTTTAGAGAAAAGAACTTTTCCAATTTATATTGGCATGACTACCATGAATTAATGACCTTAAAATGAAATAGCATCAAACATAGAAATAAACTATGAACGATATTTAGCAAGGCAAAACAAACATAAACAAGCAGCAAACATGGACTTCACATGGGTTGCCAATACTAAAACTGACAGATAAGAATATCTGTAGCTATAAGAGCTTTGTATGAACTACTTTAAAAAAGTAAATAATGTAATTTCAGAGAATAGCAATAAGAGACTGTCAGAAAGAAATGGGAAATTTAGGGACAAAACTTATAGAAATAAAAGTATAATTATAGAAGATCCTCTTTGAGGACCTCAGGCAAGGATTCACCACCTCTGCTCCTCATGCTGAAACTCCAGAATAAGCAGAGATCAGTGAGCAAGAGGAGTCTCATATCAGAACAGGTAGGAAGGAGCAGGGGAGCAGCTGCGATGGCTTGGGAATCCTGGTGAACATAAAGAAGGAAGTGACCTGCCCCATCTGCTTGGATCTCCTAAAAACAAACAAACAAACAAACAAACAAACAAACAAACAAACAGAAAGCACCACCATGATCCTGGAATGTGGGCACAGCTTCTGCCAAGCCTGCATCACTGCAAACAACAGAGTCCATGATCAGCCCAAAAGGAAGTAGCTGCCCTGTGTGCCGGATCAGTTACCAGCCTGAGAACCTGCGTCCAACATCGTGAAGGCTCTTAGGGAAGTCAAGTTGAGCTCAGAAGAGGAGATGTCTCCGTGAGCATCACGGAGAGAAACTCCAGCTCTGCTGCAAGGAGCATGGGAAGGTCATGTGCTGGCTTTGTGAGCCGTCTCGAGAGCACCATGGTCACCACATACGCCTGGAGGAGGACATTGCCCAGTTGTGCCAGTATGAGCTCCGGGAAGCTCTGTATACATTGAGGGCAGAGCAGAAGGAAACTGAGATACTGATAGCTGACCTCAAAGAAGAGACAACTTCCTGGAAGAGAAAATATGTCCGGGATGATCTTAAACAACTGAGAGGAATCCACGATCGTGAGGAACAGACGGAGCTGCAAAAGCTGGAGAAAGAGGAGGGGGGTGATCTCTCTGACCTGCTCGGGCTGAGAGCGTGCTGTTCCATCACAGGCAGTTGTTGCGGGATCTCATCTCAGATCCGGAGCATCCGTTGCAGGGGTCCACAGTAGCGATGCTGCAGAATGTGAACGGCATCATAAAAAGGATTAAGAGCTTCACTCTGAAGAAGCCAGACACTCTCTCCAGATTTCCTGATGTGAGAGTTGTATTACCGTCAACCTTCCCTAGAATAATCCAGATGATGATTTCTGCGAATCCGAGACAAGTGAGAGTGTTAGGTTGGAAGACCATTGTATAGGAGCCATTCGCTTCTCGGGAAGACGATTGTAAGGATTGCAATGTCCTGGGCTCACCGTTTATTCCATCAGGGAAGCATTACTGGGAGGTAGATGTGCCAGAGAAATGCTCCTGGATCTTGGGAGTATATTGTGCAAAACGTAACATTAATAGCTTTTAACAAGGTTACGCTAGATAGTAACCTAAATTTGGCTACTGGGTTATAGGATTATAGAATCAGTTTGAATATAAGGATTTTGTGGGTTTTGCCAATCCCTGGACCTTAATCTCCTCCTTTCTTTCTTCTTACTGTCCCTCCCCATTGTGTTGGGGTTCCTAGACTACAGTGCCTGCACTGTCTCATTTTTTTAATGTTACAAACCAGGGGTTTCTCATGTATAAATCTTATCCATGCTTCTTTTTTTCAGGAAATTGTTCCATATTTCAATCTTATGAAATGTGCTGGCCCCATGAGACTCTGTTCTCTAAGCTCTTAAATCTCTTACACCTTCACCCACTTTTTTGTAGTGCCTCTGGCCTTGGGTACACATGCACTGAGCTTCGCTGCCCCTCCCCACCCCCCACCCTTTTCTCTTCTCTTGTAAAGAGAAAAGGCAAATCTATAATCAGATGAAAGCCTTTAAAACATATAACTTAAGAGCTCATAATGCACATGGACTCAAAATCAATAAAGACAAAGAAAATCTGAACAATACAATTAACAAACTTGATGTATCCAACAATGGAATAATTTATATACTTTTCAAGTACACATAAACTATTTTTTTTTACCAGAATTGACCACATGTGAGGCTAAAAAAAAGTCCCATAAGTGTTAAATGAGTAAAAAACGTTCAGAGTATGCTCCCTAACTACAAATTGATAACATCAAATTCAATAACCGACATCATTAATTATCAGCAAAATGCAAATCTAAACCACAATGAGATATCACCTCACACTTGTTAAAATGGCTGTTATAAAAAAGACAAGAGATGATGAACGCTACTGAGGATGTGGAGAAAAGGAAACTCTTGTGCACTGTTAGTAGGAATGTGAATTGGTACAACTAATTTGGAAAACAGTACGGAGGTTTCCCAAAATTTTAAAAATAGGACAATCCCTCTTCTGGGTATTTATCCAAAGGAAATGAAAACACTATCTGGAAGAGATATCTGCACTCCCATGTTCACTGTAGCATTATTCACAATAGAAACATTCTGTCTGTCACCAGATGAATGGATAAAGAAGATGTGATATATAATATATATATAAATATTATTCAGTCATGAGAAAGAAGGAAATCTGGCCTTTAGCAACAGCATGGATAGGACTTGAGGGCATTATGCTAAGTAAAATAAGCCAGCCAGAGAAAGCCAAATACTGCATGTTCTCACTTATATGGGGAATCTAACACAGTCAAATCATAAAATTAGAGAGTAGAATGGTAGTTTCCAGGACACCAGGAATAGAGAGATTGTAGTAAAGGGGTACAAAGTCTCAGGTATAAGATGATTAAGTTCTGGGTGTCTAATGTACAGCATAATGGCTATAAGTAACAACACTGTATTATATGCTTGTAAGTTGCTTAGAGAGTAGATCTTAAAATGTTATCACCACACACACACACACACACACACACACACAATTACTATGTGAAAGGATAGAGATGTTTACTAATCTTTATTGTGGTAATCATTTTGCAATATATACATGTATCTAATCATTACATTATATACCTTATATTTATTTTTATATATCAATAACATATCAATAATATTTCAATAAAACTAGAAAAAATTTAAGTAACAAAAAGATAACTAAAGAAAAGCCTAACTTACTGAAAATTAAAAAACAAACAAAACACTTTTAAGTACTCATTGAGTTACCAGAGGTTAGAATGAGAGAAGGGACTTTTAGGAAGATAAGAGGGTTTTTAGAGTTGTGTAGCTTTACTAACTACTTATATAATTTGTATTCATTAATTTGAATATCTCAATTTTTTTCTTAGTTAAAGGAACATTTTATTTTAACTTTACCAAAACCCTTCAATTTTCTCTATTCTCTTTTCAAAGAAAACTCACTTCCAGGGTTACTACACAAATAAGATGCAAATGTCACACACATTAAGACATAAAGAGAATTTCCATTTTACCAGCAACCAAAATGTTATGCAAAGTAGGTAAAGCTTTCATGGTAAATTAATCTCAGGCATCTGAAAACTACTTTGGAAAGGAAAATTTTAAAATAACTTTAAAAATACTTAATAGTCATGATCTATGCAGAAACTTGGAAATCACCCAAAAAGCTTTTTTAAAAGAGCCATTGTCAACATTTTGTTTTACAACTTTGAAGTTTTACATACTTTGTGAGAAACATGTGGAATAATTTCCTACTAAGAAACACATAATTGTCATTTTCTCTTATTAATATGTTTCTCTATCATGATTGTTTAAGAGTCAATTATTTTTATGTTGACTTCTTAATAATTCCCCTTCTCTTGAAGTTTATGATGTTTCCAGCTGTGCACTGCAGGGTTTCCCAATCTCAGACATTGGCATTTTTGGTTAAATAATTCTTTGTTTTAATTGGGCAGCATCCCTGGTCTCTACCCACAAGATGCTAGTAGCACTTCCCCAACTGTGACTACTAAAACGTCTTTTGACTTTGACAAATGTCCCAGGAGGAGTCAAAAATCACAGTGGTTGAGAACCATTGATATACGATTTCAGCTTCTATGTTGATAAACAATTATGTATATGTGTGTTTGAAAATATTTATGTTGTTTTCTTTGCATTAAAGCATGTTGGCAATAGGCAAAAAACTATGAACTAAAAATGTTTGCAAAAGTCAAAACTATACATATCTTATGCAACTTACACCCCCCTCTATAAAACTACACATATTCTTGCTTTCCCAAATGAGAGAATGATCCCAGTAAAGTGGAATGAACACTAGTATTAGATATGCTATAGATCACAAAGGAAGTCTTGATAAATTTTGGAAGATGCACATGTAAACCATATTCTCAATGTTGCTGAGCAATGTATAATTACGTTAGATTACATTAGTAAAATCCTAACAAATTCACATAAAAATATTTTCTAAGTGTACAAAAGAGAATAAAACAGGAAAAATACATGCAAATGAGTAATCAGCCTAGAAATGATCTGTTTAAATGTAGAAGATTTAACTGAAAGATAAATGGAAGATTTGAATAACATCAGAAATAATGTTTCTAAATTGGGAAACAAATGATTATAAATAATGTAAGTATATTCTCAAATATTTATAGATTTAGTATCTTTTCAAACATTGTCTTTAAAGAATTATAAATAGAATTCAAGAAGATTTGTAATATTCATTCAACAAAATTTCAGTCAACAAAGATTTTAATCAAGTATTCATTGAAATGTAAAATATACTCAAATTAAGGATATACACAAGTGCACATGTGCATGTTTTATTCTTAACATTTCTGTATTTTGGGGAAGGGTAAAGGTTGGGTTTTGTTTTGTAGGCTGGTAACTGGTCAATATTTTTTATTACCTTTGGATATTTTTAAAAATGTAGAAAAAGTCCATGTGTTTAATTGCTACCATATTCTAACAATGCTCCTTTATTAATCTTAAGTTAAGGTCCTATAAGGCTATATTTTCTGATCCTTGATCTATAACATTAATAATTGTATACCATAATGTATTGTTTTTAAGATTCTGTTGTGTTTAGTTTAGTTTCCTATTTTATTCATCTTTTTTTGTTTGTTTGCCCCTTTCTAATTTCCCTTTTGTAAAATAACTTTATTTTTATTGTTGACCCTGTTACAGATGTTCCCATTTTCTCCTTTTTGTCCACTTCCACCCAGCCTTTGCCCCTCTTCCCTCTGGCCATCACCACACTGTTGTCAGTGTCCATGGGTATGCATATATGTTCTTTGGCTAATCTCTTCACCTTCTTTTATCCAGTCCCCTCTGAAAGCTGTCAGTCTGCTCCATGTTTCCATGGCACTGGTTTTATTTTGTTCAATTTCCCTTTTTATATGTTTTTGCTGTTATAGTATCTCATATTTGTTCTCTTCTTTCATAGTACTCTTTTCTTGAATTTGATGGAAAATATACTAATAAAAGGTAATATGCTAATTAGACCGGACATCTTCTGGACATCCATCTGGACGTCCTTCCGCACAAAGCCATGGTGGTGGGGGCCGAGGCAGAGGCGGTTAGGGGTGACCAGCAGGGGAGGGCAGTTAGGGTCAATCAGGCCAGCAGGCAGAGGTGGTTAGGGGTGACCAGTCAGGCAGGGGAGCCTTTAGGGGTGATCAGGTCAGCAGGGGAGCAACTAGGGGTGATCAGGCCAGCAGGCAGAGGTGGTTAGGGGTTGTCAGGCAGAGGCCATTAGAGGCGATCAGGAAGGCAGGCAGGCAGGTGAGCAGTTAGGAGCCAGTGGTCCCAGACTGCGAGAGGGATGTCTGACTGCCGGTAGTCAAACATCCCCCAAGGGGTCCCAGATTGGAGAGGGTGCAGGCTGGGCTGAGGGACCCAGAGCAGGGCTCACTCTTGGGGTCCAGTTGCCTCTATCTTCCCTTTCATTCCTTCTCTTTCTCACTTTTTCATTCTCAAAAAATCTATAGTAAACAAGCTTTAAACAGCCGGCCCTTTGTTTCGTTTCATGGGAACCCCTTAGTTATCAAGAAACTTGCAGGTGCTTCCTTGAGAATAAAATCTTCAACAGAAAATGAAAATTCCTACCAAGTGTTCTCTCTTTTTTTTTTTTCTGGTTAATCCTTACATGGGGATATTTTCCCATTGATATTTAGGGAGAGTGAAAGAGAGGGAAAGACAGAGAAACATCAGTGTGAGAGGAACACATTGATTGGTTGCCTCCCTCATGCGCCCTGACTAGGGCCCAGACTGGGAAGGAGCCTGTAACCAAGGTAAGTGCCCTTGACTGGAAAAGAACCCAGGACCCTTTGGTCAGCAGGCCAGCACTCTATTCACTGAGCAAAACAGGCGAGGGACCAACTAGTCTCTTCTTTACTCTGTGATTTGTAGCACCATATTAAACTAATCAGAGACTTCATCCCTTTCCTATAATGTCCCCATCTTGGGAGGATGGCATAAGAAAGTGGCAAATTCTGATTTTTTTTGTATAATATAGTGGTCTTGTCTGCATTGCACCACTGTTCTGATTTTCATTGGAGGAATCCTCCTTAAGGTGAGTATTGGGGATTGTGCATATATAAATGTAGTGAAAATGATCTAAAGACATTTTTATAGCTTTAGCTTACCAGGCATAACTTATAAAACAAACATTTCCAAGAAATTAATTTATTTATTGCACTTAATGTTTTTCCTCTTTCATATCTACATTTTATGATAGGAAAAAAACTGAGATATAAACAAAGAACATTTCCATTTTAATAACTTTTATTTGACTTTTTATTATGAAAAATATTCAATAGATATAAATGTAAAGAAAACAAACAATACAATAAATCTAATGTACCCCTTACCCACTTTGAGCAATTTTTAATGTATAGCCAATATATCTTTACTCATCACACTTCTTTATGGGTATTTTGATGTGCATTCTAGATATGACAATACAATATTAGAGGCCTGGTGCGCACAATCGTGCACGGGTGCAGTCCCTAGGCCTGACTGGCATTCCAAGCATGAGCATCTGGCGTGAAAGGGCAGGTCCCAGCTGACCTCTGGGCTTTGGACAGCAGCTGGGCCCTGGGCCCCCGCATGACCCTCTCCACCTAAGTCATGGTGCGCGAGTCCACACGTGGAAACGTGGTGAGCATGTCCGAACACTGCGGGCTGGGGCACAGTGTGGGACTCTGGGCCACCCAGCAGCACTGAACAGAAGTCGAGCGGGCAGCACGCTGTCTCCCAGCCAGCCTCACAGACTGGCTCCTGTGCCAACCCACAGGGTGCCTGACCGGCCCCTGCAGTCCTGGTGGCTGTGACCCGGCTCACCCGGAAGAGGCCACACAGGTGCAGGGCGGGATCCTCTCGGGTGCCCAGCACCTGAGCATGGAAGCTTCCCCGGCACTCGAGCCCTGGCGTCCAGGGGGAGGGTAGCAGGAAGAGTGAGAGTGAGCTCAGCAGACACCCCGTATTCTCACTGCACCTCCGTCCCCGTCACCCCCACCCCTAGGTAGCCTGCGAGAGGTCACAACCCCCCACCTGGGCGTCTTGGGAAGTTGGTTGCCACCACCCATCCCCAGTTCTTCATCCCAGACTGGGCCGGCCCAAATCAGGTGATCAGGGCCTGCCGGCTGCTGGTCGCTGTCTGCGAAATGATCGGCAGAGAGATCAGGTCCCCGCTTGCACCTGCCTTGGCCTGGCACCACCCACTCACCTGCTCCACCATAACGCCACAGTCCCGCTCTCATCGGAGCTTATTGGGGCTGGCAGCGCCTCCACTGCCGCCCACTGCCAGGGCCACATCGCCAACATCTGCCATGTTCCACGCTCCCCTGGTGGTCAGTGCACATCATAGTGAGCAGTTGCATTTTAGGCGTTTATTATATAGGCTTTTATTATGTAGGATTTTATTACAACCAAATTTCCAGCTATACTGGCTATTACAAAAGGATTTTAACAGTTTCAATGAATTGTAGACTATCTCATTTCTGCAGTTACATTGGTGACAAAAATACTCAAAAATACAATTTAGTGTAAAAGATGACCAAAACATGAATGTAATGGCTAAATTTGTATTATGACAGAGACGAGGTGGTTACCTAAAGGAACTAAATGGTTTTAGGTACTAACACATTAATATGAATTGGGAATCCTGACTGACAGTTTACATGTCCATCCATATTGACCTACTGACTTTTGTGAATGACTCCATGTTAATAATAGTGATTTACAGGTGGTTTTTGAATATTTTTTTCTATTTAACTTTTCTCTCTGTTAGATCTTATTACACCTACCCATTCAATTTTGTTGACTTTTGTTTAATTTTTGACATCTCACTTCTGTAGATGTATATATTTATATTCACACATATATACATTTATATACATTTATATATACATATATATATATATAAGTTTTAACAGCTCAGAAAGATTCCTCTTCATATTTTTTTCCTAGTTACTAGATCAGAGTTCTATCCAGGTCTAGAAAGATGATGCTCAGTGATACATTACACACACAAATTGAAGACTCCAATGAAGCAAAGCAGATTCCACGAAGACGTCTTGCTGACTTCTCTTGCAGGCCTTCCTATGTAGCCGAGAGTACCTTTCTTTTCAGGCCTCGCTTCAGGCGCCAAGGAATCCACAAGAAGGCTTTCCTCATTTGGCTGTTTCCAAAAATCACAACATATGGGTGCCCTGAAGGATATAAAATTCCTATCATATAACCAAGCATCACAACCAGCTTGTTCTGTTGCAAAAAGTATCCCCCAAATGTCATGAAATAGGCAAATTGCTGCAGCGCAGAGAGCACAAGAAAGAAAAACACAGTTTTCATTGCTCTGGTGTGGGCTTCCATACTGGCATCTCTGGAGTTCCTAATGTTGAGCTCAACGTGTTTTGTGTGTCTCCACAAAGAAAGCAGCAACAGGAAAAAGGAAATGAAGGAAACAGAGAAAGGAGGGAGGGACCCAATCATGAACATGATAATCTGATCTAAATTTTTACTCGTACTCACATTGATTAACTCAGTCATATTTCCCTCATGTTTTGGGGGGAAATGATACCAGATGATACCAAAATGATACGGCAAAGGAAGGCTCAGGAACAGGAAGGGCAAAGATACCAGCAGAAGCATGAAAACTACCTTGTTAATTCTCCATTTTAGCCAAACAAAAAAATGCGAGGAGAAATTGGCGATCTTCAGGAAATAAAAGACAGCAAGACAAGTAGTTAACCAAGTACTCAGGTGAGAGGCCAGTATCCAGAAACTAGAACAAATAAGGTTTCCTTCCATAGTAGCAGGGATTTCCTGATAGGACAGCACTGAAAACAAATTGACAATTGTTAGCCACAAAAGGCTGATTCTGGTGAAGGCCAAACCGGTGAGAATGAAGTCAACCAAGCATAACTTCCGATTTCTAGCCCAGGCAACGCAATTTGTGAGTCCAATGAATCCATTCCCCAAAATTCCTATTAAAAACCCCCCACTTGTTATAATCACAAAAACTTTCTCCAACATGGCTTCAAAGAGGAAATTCTGATTTATTGTTTGTTGAGTGACCAATTTCCAGATGACTTGCTAGATAATGACATAGATAATATAGTTAATCATGCAGTAGTATTCTTCTCCTTGTGTTTTACTGTGGCTTTTCCTTTCAGCTGTGAAACCCAGAAATCTGCAGTTAAGACCCTGGAATCACTTTCTATAACACTCACTGAACATTTCCACCTGCTCTGCTAAGAATTTTCAGTCTTGGTCCAGATGGTCAGCTACAAACTGTACTATTCTATGTGGAGAGAGATGACTGAAAGATCTAATTCTCATTTGCTAACATGTAAATAAAGGCATGGATTAATTTTCACTCTTTTGAATGAATATTATTTCTCCTCTCCCAAGGAGCTGCTTCATTTGATTTACAAATCTGAATTGTGAAATAGGAACCTCAAACACCAGTTTTCACCACAATAAAATACTCCAACATGTAGGTGAAATGAGCAACCCCTGTACTGCTGACTATGAAGCTTTTGTAGTGTAAGTCACTACATTACAGAGTAAGGTATAGAGCTGGAAATTTTCAGAAACTTGGCGTGCAATCTATGCATCTAACCTCAGTCTCATAATTCCCATGGGAACTTTTTTTCTTTTTTTGGCTTTAAAGATGTGGGCCTTTCAGTTCATCTGTCATTAGCATTTTAAACAGAATATAATTTTTTTCCTTATTTAATATGGAACTCTCTCTTTTGATAGGAAGTAAAATCAATTTATTTAAATTTATGGCAATTTCTGATAACATTGGACTTGTTTATACCAGTAAAAACAGTGTTCTATTAGTTATCATTTCCTCTTTTCTTTTTGTTCTCTTTTCTTGCTTTGAGTTTATTTGTTTATTTGGTCATACAGGCATTTATTTATTCGTTAAATTATTTTTTATTTAATTTATTGTGGTGACATTGGTTCATAAAACCATACAAGTTTCAAGTGTACAACTTAATAAAACATCATCTGCATGCTGCTTTGTGCTTTGGAATTAAGTTGATGAAATTTTTTTATTCCTTTCTCCATCTACTCTGTCTATTTTTACCTCACAAACGACCCTCAAAATTAGTGGATTAAAACAGGAGCTTACATTTTCTCATAGTTCTGCAGATCACCTGGGCTTGGCCAGGCAACTCTTTTTTTTTTTTTTTTTAAATATATTTTATTGATTTTTTACAGAGAGGAAGGGAGAGAGATAGAGAGTTAGAAACATCGATGAGAGAGAAACATCAATCAGCTGCCTCCTGCACATCTCCTACTGGGGATGTGCCCGCAACCCAGGTACATGCCCTTGACTGGAATCGAACCTGGGACCCTTCAGTCTGCAGGCCGACGCTCTATCCACTGAGCCAAACCGGTTTCGGCGGCCAGGCAACTCTTAATGTGACCTTTCATTTAGTTGTCATCAGATGAAGGCTGGGAGCAGAGGCATCTGAAGGCTCATCTGAGACATCTTAGATGGTTCAATCTAATGGCTGGTTAGGAGCTAGTGGTCCTGGATTGCGGGATCAGGCCTAAACCAGCAGTCAGACATCCCCCGAGGGGTTCTGGATTGGAGAGGGTGCGGCTGGGCTGAGAGGACCCCCCTCCCATGCACAAATTTTGTGCACCAGGCCTCTAGTAGAAACATAAAATGACATTTAAGTGCTACATGCTTAGTACCCTTTTACTAACTATAAAGAAAATACAAGTTGAAAATGCACAAATTTTCAAAACCAATAAAATGTTAATGATTTTAATTCAATATAATAAATCATGTTTTGCTGAAACTAAATCATTTTGAACTGAGTAGATGAAAAATATATATGTGATGCTGGGGTTCTACTTACCAACTTGATCTTCTGATTTTATGCATGATTTTCATCAATGTTATTTTTCCTTTGTTCAAAAATAAATTCAAATTGAATTCTTAATCCATTCTTAGATGGGCCAATCAATTTACTATGCATCAACAGTAAAATATTGAAATAAAAACTTAACTATTTTATTAAAAAGTTTTAATGTTGGCATTATGAAGATGTCCCCCTTTTTCCCTTTAATTAAACATTTTTTATTACATAACTACTACTATACCTATTACTAATCAACTGTAGCTAACTGGTTTATACAAAAGATGAGCTCTACACAGGATAGCCATGTGAATGGTGAATACAATACTGATCATACACTGAGTTGTTGTTTTTTTCAGATTCTGATCAGAGCAAAGAATGGATTTTTTTTGGTGGTGGTTACTATTATTATTATTATTATTATTTTAATCTTTAATTTCTTTTTTGGTTAATGCTTATAACATCTAACTTGTGATGATTCCATTTTCCTATAATTGTTTTCTATTCAAATTACCTGACCTTCATTTTATTTGACCTTCATTTAGTAAAAATATTACTAAACAAGCAAAGGAGGACAATGGAGTCTTATGGCAGTATTTGCTTATAAGATCAGTATTAAGATAAGCCTCACCATGTGTCAGTTGCATTTTATAAGAAATTCAAATTCCTACAGTTTTGCATAATTCAATGCTGATTTTCCCCTTGAGGGAAAAAGAGTAATTGCTTTACAGAGCGTATATATCTACAACTTTGTAGCATATTTCTGTGTAGATGCCACTCTTTATTTTCTTAGCGTTATCTATAATAATAAAAGGGTAATATGCTAATTAGACCAGACATCATTCCGGATGCCATTTCGGACATCCTTCTGGATGAAGCCAGGGCCAGAGGGAAGCCCAGGACCTGGGTGCCACAGGGAAGCTGGTGCCGGCAGCCAAGGGAAGGAAGGCCTATTCTTATATGAGTTTTGTGCATCGAGTCTGTAGTCTTAATAATAAAGAGCTAATATGCTAATTAGAATGAACAGCTGAACGACCTTCTGGACGACCTTCAGATGAAGGCAGGGCTGTGAGGGCTGGCCGAGGCTGCAAGGGGCTGCAAGGGCCGGCCAGGGCTATGAGGGCTGAGTTCCTTGCATGAATTTCATGCATCGGGCCTCTAGTCAATAAATAAAAAATGTTGCAACGCAAAAAAAAAGTATTCTTTTCTAAACAAATTTATTTATTTATTTATTTATTTATTTAATATATTTTATTGATTTTTTACAGAGAAGAAGGGAGTGGGATAGAGAGTTAGAAACATCGATGAGAGAGAAACATCGACCAGCTGCCTCCTGCATATCTCCTACTGGGGATGTGCCCACAACCCAGGTACATGCCCTTGACCGGAATCGAACCTGGGACCTTTCAGTCCTCAGGCCAACGCTCTATCCACTGAGCCAAACCAGTTTTGGCCTAAACAAATTTAACGAAAACAAAGTAAATAAAATAAAATTATAGAATCTACTTTTATAACCTTAAAGAATAATTTAAAAGTGGAAGTAAAACACAAACCAAACCACTTCTATTCTTGAAATATACATTATATTTAGGTGAAACAGAAAACTTAAATTTACCCATGATTCTGAAAATAAAATAGTCTGAATAGACATGTAAAAACTAATGTGCTTTAGTTGGCATAATAACTGGAAGATATTTTAGATACATACAAGAATGAGTATTGAAAATAAATTAAGAAATAAACTCAATGAGAAAAAGGAGAAATAAAATAAGCCTAAGAGAAGAAATAAGAATTAACTTAAAAAATAAAAGTAATATTAAATGGATGAAAAGAAAGTACTGATAAATTCAGAATTAACAATAACTTAACAATACAATAAAATTGACCAAAGTCTTTTAAAATTTTTATTTTTATTTTTTTGTCTTTTATGTTTTTTTTTATTGCTTTAAGTATTACAAAGGGTATTACATATGTGTCTTTTTTTTTCCCCACCCTTGACAATCCCCTGGCCTCCCCTATCCCCCAGTGTATAATGTCCATTCTTTAAAATTCTTAAATTACAAAAGAAAATAAGAAAAGTATTTAAAAAGAGAAGACATTTTTTCTACACTCTAAAAAACCTGAAATCAGTTTATACAGATATGAAATACAAAATGACTTATGTAAAAAATGACATTAAAATATATTAAATATATGTCAAAGTACTTAAAATCTAAGTAAAAATTATCATATTTAACAGAGCATTGATTCTTCCCCAAAGTTGCTGGATATAACTAGTTTCATAAAAGATTTGTTCAAAAAAAGATTTGTTTAATATGACAATTTATACAAAATGTTGAAAAGAAATTTGCAGTTTCCTGATAATGTATATATCTATGTATCATGAATCATTAAATGTAAAGGTAATAAAGTGGAATAAGTGAGGAATATACAGGTTGTTTCTTGATTCTGAGAAACTGCTAACAAATTTTTATAAATTTATTCTTACAATTGGAAAACTGATATGCATAATTTTAGTCAATATATGTCTGTCGTGTATACTTTATCACATTTTTATTAAAATTTTCCAAAGAAATAAGAACTGATATACTATTTATATCATTTGTTGCTGGCAAAACCTCTTATAATTAGATAATCCACTTAATTTTTTTATTGTTGACTCTATTATAGATGCCCCTTATTTTCTCCCCCTTTGCCTCCCTCCACCCCCATGTAGGCCTTGACTGCATTATTTTTATTTTTATAAATATGCTAAATATACACATATCTATATACATGTAACTAACATTAAATAAGCATAAAAAAGAGCCTATTTCAAATAAACATTTTAAAATATTTGAAATTACACATTACAAAAGAACCCCAAAGGAGGGTGAAATACAATACAAAAATACTAACAGGAAAGATATCACACTTTTCATGGCTCTTATATGGACCTTGAGGCAAGGACCTCTGAATCCCATTGCACTGTGCTTCATATTCTTGAGATATTTCCATAGGGAGAAGGTGAACAGGATAAAAAAAAAATATGGAAAAGGGTATGAGAGCTCCAAGAGTGAGCACAATCAGTTTAGAAATGTTTTTAGTGTTGCTCCTTTTAGAACTCAAAATCCTATTTCTTTCACATGGATGTATCTGGATATTAATATACATACTTATTATAGTACTAGAGACCTGGTGCACGGATTTGTGCACCAGTAGGGTCTCTCACCCTGGCCTGCGTCCTCTGGCAACCCAGGACCCCTGGGGGGTGTAATAGTGTGCTAAGCAGTAGGCAGCTGGGGAGGAGCCCGAGCCTGGGCAGGGCGCTGCACCAATCACGCTCATCCAGACCGCTGCGCCTACCTCCACTGCCGACATGGAGGGAGAGGCTCATGCTGCCACAGCTGCACTCACCGTGAGCCCATCAGCCAGCTGAGCAGCGCGCCCACTGTGGGAGCACACTGACCACCAGGGGGCAGCTCCTACATTGAGCATCTGCCCCCTGGTGGTCAGTGTACATCATAGTGACCGGTCAAATGGTCATTCGATCACTTAGGCTTTTATATATATACTAGGGGGGGTCTCCCTCAGCCCCACTTGTGCCCTCTCACAGTCTGGGACCCCTCGGGAGATAATGACCTGCTGGCTTAGGCCCGCTTCCGGGTGGCAGAGGGCAGGCCCAATCCCTAGGTGCAGCCCCTGGTCGAGCTCAGAGTAGGGCCAATTGGGGAGTTGGGGCGCCTCCCCCTGTCATACACAGAGCAGGGCGGATCGGAAGGTTGCGATGCCATCCCCAGTCACACTCAGGGTAGGGACGATTGGGGGGTTGGGGTGCCACCCCCTGTCACACTCAAGGCAGGGTCGATGGGGAGGTTGCAGCGCCACCCCCTGTCATGCACAGAGCAGGGCAGATCAGGGGGTTGTGGCACCACCCCTGTCACATACAGAGCCGGCTGATCAGGGGGTTGGGGTGCTGCCCCCTGTCACACACAGAGCAGGGCCAATCAGGGGGTTGGGGCGCCTTCCCCTGTCATGAACAGAGCAGGGCAGATAGGGAGGTTGTGGCCCCACCCCCTGTCACACACAGAGCCACAGGGCGATCGGGGGGGGGGGGGGGGCGGTTGGGTGCTTCCCCCTGTCACGCCGCTCCAGGGGCCAGGAGGCCTCGCAGCTCTGCCGATCCCAGTGCTGGGAGGCATCACTACTCTGCTGATCCCGGTGCTGGGAGGCCTCGCGGCTCCACTGATCCCGGTGCTGGGAGGCATATTACCCTTTTACTATATAGGATAGAGGCCTGGTGCATGGGTGGAGGCCAGCTGGTTTGCCCTGAAGGGTGTCCCGGATCAGGGTGGGGTTCCCGCTTGGGTGCCTGGCCAGCCTGGATGAGGGGATGATGGCTGTTTGCAGCTGGTCATACCCCCTTCAGGGTGGGGGTCCCCACTGGGATGCCTGGCCAGTCTGGGTGAGGGGCTGAGGGCTGTTTTCAGGCTGGCGGGTGACTGAAGCTCCCAACCTCTACTTTTTTTTCTGTTTTTTGTGTTTTGTTTTTTTTTTATTCTGGGATTTATTTACCTTCTATGGCTGTCACTGGAACTGAGAGCCAGCTTTAGCTCTGAGGCTCAGCTCCAGCTCTGAGACCTCGGCTGCTGAAAGCAGGTATCTTCATTTGTTTGGCTTCTATAATTGAAACATTGTTGCCATCATTGCCGCTCTAAACTCTGAGGCAGAAGCTGGCTGAAAGCAGGTTTCTGGAGCTTATTTAGCTTCTATAATTGCAACAATGTTTCTTAGACTGCAGATCAGAGGCCGGCAGTGGCAGGCGGGGAACGTTGGCTTCCTCCATCACTGGAGCAAGCAAGCCTCCTGTTTGCTTCAGCTGCTTGGCTGCCGGCCGCCATCTTGGTTGGCAGTTAATTTGCATATCGTCCTGATTAGCCAATGGGAAGGGTAGCGAAGTTATGGTTAATTACCATGTTTGTCTATTATTAGATAGGACTAGAGGCCTGGTGCACAAACATTTGTTCACTCAGGGGCGAGGGGGGGGTCCCTCCGCCCAGCCTGTGCCCTCTTGCAGTCTGGGACCCCTCAGGGAATGACCACCTGCTGGCTTAGGCCCGCTCCCTGGGGGATTGGGCCTAAGATGGCAATCAGACATCCCTCTGGCAACCCGGCAGCCCTCGGGGGATGTCCACTTGCCAGTGGGGAGCAGGCCTAAACTGCAGTTGGACATTCTTAGTGCTGCTGAGGAAGCTGGAGAGGCTCCCACCACCACCGCTGTACTGGCAGCCATCAGCCTGGCTTGTGGCTGAGCAGAGCTCCTCCCATGTGAGAGCGACCTGACCACCAGAGGGCAGCTCCTGCATTGAGAGTCTGCCCCCTGGTGGTCAGTGTGTGTCATAGTGACCAGTCATTCCCAGTCTTTCTGCTGTTAGAGTCAGTTTGCATATTACCCTTTTACTATATAGGATAGAGGCCTGGTGCATGGGTGGGGGCTGGTTTTCCCTGAAGGGTGTCCCGGATCAGGGTAGGGGTCCCGCTTGGGTGCCTGGCCAGCCTGGATGAGGGGATTATGGCTGTTTGCAGCTGGTCACACCCCCTTCTGCGTGAGTGTCCCCACTGGGGTGCCTGGCCAGTCAGGGTGAGGGGCTGAGGGCCGTTTTCAGGCTGGCAGGTGACTGAAGCTCCCAACCTCTCCTTTTTTTCTTTTTTTTTTATTCTGGGATTTATTTACCTTCTATGGCTGTCACTGGAGCTGAGAGCCCGCTTTAGCTTTGAGGCTCGGCTCCAGCTCTGAGACCTCGGCTGCTGAAAGCAGGTATCTGGGTTTGTTTGGGTTCTATAATTGTAACACTGTTGCGGTCCTGCTCACTCCAGCTCTGATGGCTGAAAGCAGGTTTCTGGGGATTGTTTAACTTCTATAATTGCAACATAGTTGCTTAGAATGCAAGCTCAGAGGCCAGCAGCGGCAGGCGGGGAACCTTGGCTTCTTCCTTCACTGGAGCAAGCAAGCCTCCTGTTCGCTTCAGCTGCTTGGCTGCTGGCCGCCATCTTGGTTGGCAGTTAATTGCATATCTTCTGATTAGCCAATGGAAAGGGTATTGAAGTTATGGTTAATTACCATGTTTCTCTATTATTAGATAGGATAGGATAGAAGATTTAAAGATAAGAACACTAATGCTCCCAGCAACATTACCAGAACTACCATTTCAACCTACGCTTCAGGCAAAGAAAAACAAGATTTGAGAAACTGGCTATCTTGAGAAATAAAAGAGGCTGAGGCCTGTGGCAAACCAGTCACTAAAATGATTGGCCACAACCGCAAGAATAATAAATACAACTTCCATTATATTCATCTGTGAAGATGGATAAATATCCTTTGCAAACTAACTCATCATTATTACCCAAATCAGACAAAGTCTGGAGAGCGCCAAAGCAGTGAGGATTCAATCAACTGAAAAGATCTTTTGTTTCTTGAATCAGTCAATATAGTTCACAGTATTATGAACCCATTCCCCAAAATATCAATGACAAATTCTGTGTTTACTGAAATGGTGAAGAAGCAATGCAAGGCACTCACCATGTCTTCAAAGAGAGAGCTTTGATGTCTAATTGGAATGTTGATAATTTCTTGATTTACCACATTGAAATAGTATGTATACTTGTTTTTTGGATGTGCAATTAATTTCTTTTTAAAAATTGCAGGCTCAATAGTAAGTCAGAAAGCACTCAGGTAGGCTAACGGGCAGGCACATAACTCTCCTTATAAAAATAATTTTCTCCCAGAGATTTAGCTGCACTCTAATCCAGGTACTCTATGTTCTCAACATAAAATGAAATTTCTCATACTTGATGGTAGGAAAAAAACCCTGAGCTCTCATTTGCTAACATGCAAATAAAGATATATTCTCTTTCATTATTTTGAAAGCTTGCCTTTGTTTAACCTCTACCCAATTTGTTAACCAATTTCAGTTGTTATCAATACCATTAAAAAATTCAATGCCTGGAACTCTAACATACAGCAAACACCTACATTAGTAGTTGGAGTTTGGGGAGCACTAAGACCATCACTACTGAGGTGTGATGAAGAAAGACTGATGGGACATTTCTGTAGTTTATCCAAGGCTTTTGATATCCAAAGCATTCAAGTTTCCTGGGTGAAACCAGCAAAGTCACAACTGCTGAGTGCTAGATGCTGATAATTTATATATATTTATCAATTCATCATTTGCACGTTCCCAAACACACATTGCTTGTAGAATACCTCATGGGGTTATTGTCCTGGAATGACTGTCTTCTTTGTCAATAAGAAAATGAGGCTCAGAGAATCCAAAATCATATGGATTCAAAACCTCTTGTTTTGCTCTCTAATAATTCAGACTTTCATTCATATTTATTGAACTTTTCTTGGTGTTAAAAATCATACTATACATCAAGATATTTTAAAAATATGACTACTCTTGATATTTTACACTGAACTGTAAACATTTGGCCAACTTTGGAAACTACAGACAGGGCTTGTGAGAAATGATAGAACTTTATCCTTATCCAACAAAACAGTCTCTGAGTTAAAGCCAAATATTGGCAATATTGAGAGGCTCATCTGCAGAGCACGAATTGTCCTCATTTATGCCTCACCCCCACTCATTAATACACATTCCACTGCAGTCAGCGAGGGCTTTTAGGTTTTATTCAGCTTGTTCTTACATCTTCCCAAAGTATTCTATTATGTCTGTATGCCATGATTTATTTGTCCATTTTATAACTAATGGGCATTTATATGACTCCTCAATTTCAGCCATTACAAACAGTAGTAATATGCACATTTTTGCATATGCATTATGTTACACTTGTATGAAAAATTCTCTAGTATAAAAACCAGTACAATAAATGGGTCTTAGCCTATGAATCTTCACCTTAAATTCATAATGCCATACTCTTGCACAAAGTTGTTTTACAAATCATAATCCAAGAACTACAACATGAAAATTGCCATTTCTACAGATCCTTTCCAACATTAGAAGCATCACACTAATATTTATATTTATATTAGTATTTATATAAATTATTATTACACTTAACATTTACAATTCTTTTTATATCCTAATTTCAAACTTATCTTTAGATTGAAAATTTTGTGCTTCTTTTTTCCTTTAGGTAACTGTAATTCTATATATGGTTATTCTTATTGCATTGTATATTGTTTATACATTTATCACCATTTCATTATAGACTTTTATAACCATACTTCATCAAGTCTCAAATACTCTACTGTTACCAGAACTGTTAATACACTGGAGACATATCCTTTAGGCAAATATTATGTCATAGCACATTAAGAAAATATAATTACTTAAAAGGCATGTTGTAGAGAAATTTTAGTGCTGTTTAAAAAACCTGATAGAAAGAAATGCTGAAGGCTTTCTATTAAGTTATTTTCCCATAGAATGCACAAAGTTATTTCAAATTCTGTTTATAAAGTTAAAGTTGTGCTTTTCTCAGAGAATTTAATTGCCTGAGTAGTCTCAAGGCGATCTGTCTTAGCTTGATGTTTCCCAAAATTATAATAAATGAGTGGCCTGAGGGAAAGGTAATCAAAATCATCATGACAAACATCTTGACCTGATATGTCTGTAAATTAGTGAAGATCCAACTTGCTGTTAGAATAGAAATAATGTAAATGATGAAGAGCAGGAGGAACGCTGTCACCATTTTCATGGCCCTTCTATGGGCCTCTGTGCTTGAGCCCGTCAGGTTGAGCTGAAAATTCTTGGTGTGTCTCACCAAGGACAGAAATAAAAGAAGCAAAGAGATCAGGGACAGGATAAAGGGGATAATGTAGGTCAAAGTAAGAAGAAGAAGACTTTTGAGAGAGAACATTTCATCTACCTCTAACTGCAAAGTCATATTTATTTCATGTAGCCTGTAGGTACTCAACCAAAATTCACTCTTAGCATCATGCATTAAGATATTGAGAGACAGTAGGAAGAAAGACCCCAGGAAAAGCAGAAGAACCACCCTGTGGACTCTCCACTTCAGCCACATGAAAAAGGAGTGGGAGAAATTGGCTATCTTAAGGAAGTAGAAAATGCTGAGGGAGGTGGCAAACCAGATAGTCAGTTGATTAGTTAGTGCCCAAAGAATAGTAACCACCTTTGCTAGTTTACCAGTAGCATACAGATGTTGAGCTAGCCCTATTATAAATGAATCCAATAGAGTTAGCAACAGTTGAATGATTCTGGTCATAGCCAAGCTGGTCAGGATGAAATCAACTGAAGAAACTTTCCCAGTCTTGGCCCATTCGATGCAGTTCACCAGTCCGATGAATCCATTTCCTAGCACTCCTAAGATGAGCATTCCTGTTGCCACAACTAGAATGGAGATCTTTATTACAATGGACATCGTTATAAGAATGTTTCTAATGTTGAGCCTCAATAAAAGCTTTATAGTGAAACAGTTGCAGATGGACATCCATTTATGATGCTTTCCATAAATATTTTCATCATAATTTCAGAAAGTACAACCAAAATTCTGTTTTGAGATGTAGTTCCAGAGACCTTCACAAAAGAATAGTGCATTTTATTTGTACTGTAATTCCAGTGCTAAACCAAACAGTTCTGTTAAGACACACACATTTCATGAATACCTATAGTATTCCTTACAGTCAGCCACTATATAAACACAAATGTTGTCCACTTATCTTGATACCAGCTGCAAATTTTCATTTGTGCCACTGACTAAATGGTGAAGTAAACTAAACATGCAAATCTGAGAGGGATTATTTTACACCAGTGTGTATTTTTATCTCCTTGGAACATACACCTAAATGCAAATATTTTAAATTTTGAATAGTAATTGCTGGGAGGAAAAACCTTTACATAACCCTGTTGTTATTTGTCACTTATCAATAAGATCCTCAGATATCAAGTATATTTGTTGATGCAATTCAATTTACATAAATAATTTATTATAATTATTTCTAGTTCAAAGACCACACCCAATCCTAAAACAAATAACTAAAAATAATCCCAGAGAAATATTATAGAAGCTAAATCAGAACTTATCAGCAAAGTATACCAGGAATATACACAAGGCAGCTACAAACGCTACAATGCAAAATCAATTATACTTTTGTGAAGTCAGGAATATTTAGTGGGAACTTGAATTATTTAGAATTTATGAAGAAATACAGAAACAAAGAGAAACTAAGATGGCGGCATAGATAAACACCGGGAAATCGCTGCCTCCCACAACAACTTCAAAAAAAACAACATAAAGACAAAACGAACAGCATCCAGAACTACAGGAAAGCTGCTGAGTGGAAATTCCACAACTAGAAGGAAAGAAAACCACACTGAGAGCCAGAGGAGCTGGGGAAGTAAAGTGCAGAGGTACGGAGGCTTGCACGCGCGGAAAGGGGCTGGTACCTGAGGATGCGGCTGTCTTTTTAAATCGAGAGGGAGTCACAAACTCCCGACTGCTCTGAACTCCGGTTCCGGGAAGTCTCTGGGGACCCAGGACTCATATGGGGAGAAACTGGACTGTCTGGCAGCGGGCAGAACTCGGAACTTGAGATCAGCTTTCCCTCAGAGATGCTTGCAGCAATTACGGGGACACTGAGACGCGTGGCTCCTTAGGGCAGGGCTGGGAATCCGCCATAGCTGCTTGCTCCGCCCTTTGATTCCCAGAGACCCAGGCCGCGGCAGAGGCTTTTGCATATGAATGCCCCGGCCCTTTGCAACCTGAAAATTACCTAACAAACTGTAGCGGGGTCACAGACCCAGAACTTCCAAGAGAAGGCCCAAGGCCCCACAGCAGCTTGCATTGCTTCACAGCTGGGCCTCATCAGGGTACCTCCAAACTCCAAAAAAGGAAGGGGAATCTGCAGTTCTCTTCGTAGCTCCTGCTGTGTAACCTCAGGCAGAGGCTAAATTAGCACCTCCTTAGATCCAAGAGCCAGTGTACCCAGTGGTCAGAGGGGGACCATCCAGATTACAACTCCTCAGATCCATAAGGGACACACTCAGGTGCAGACTCAGTGAGCACCAAATCCCCACTGAAGCAAGTCTTCCCCCAGAAGGGTGTCTTCAGCACAGAAGTTCTCCCACTGCAGACACAGCTGATTCTCACTGCCAATTGGCCTGGAGGTCAATTCCTCCCAGTGATCCTACAACAATCAAGGCATAACTACAATAAGACTGTGCAAAAAGCCCACAAGGGGGTACACCAAGAGTGTCCACCTCAGGTAACTGGGGAGGCTGAGCCACTGGGCCCTACAGGACACCTAGCACACAAAACCACTCTACCAACACAGGGAAGCATAAAAAATGTGTAGACAAAGAAACAGGTCACAAATGACAGAAATGGAGGAAAGCAAACAACTGGATATAGAGTTCAAGGCTACGTTTATAAGGTTTTTCAAGAATTTTATGGAAACTGCCGATAAATTTAGTGAGGCCCTCGATAAATCTAGTGAGATTCTCAAGGATATGAAAAAGGACCAACTAGAAATTAAGCATACACTGACTGAAATAAAGAATAATATACAGAGATCCAACAGCAAACAAGAGGATCCCAAGAATCAAGTCAAAGATTTGAAATACAAAGAAATAAAAAAGACCCAACCAAAAAAGAAAAAAGATTCCAAAAATATGACGATAGTGTAAGGAGCCTCTGGGACAACTTCAAACGTACCAACATCAGAATTATAGGGGTACCAGAAGAAGAGAGAGGGCAAGATATTGAAAACCTATTTGAAGAAATAATGACAGAAAACTTCCCCTACCTGGTCAAAGAAATAGACTTACAAGTCCAGGAAGTGCAGAGAACCCCAAACAAAAGGAACCCAAAGAGGACCACACCAAGACACATCATAATTAAAATGCCAAGAGCAAAAGACAAAGAGAGAATCTTAAAAGCAGCAAGAGAAAAACAGTCAGTTACCTACAAGGGAGTATCCATACGACTGTCAGCTGATTTCTCAACAGAAACCATGCAAGCCAGAAGAGAGTGGCAAGAAATATTCAAAGTGATGAATGCCAAGAACCTACAACCAAGATTACTTTATCCAGCAAAGCTATCATTCAGAATTGAAGACCAGATAAAGAGCTTCACAGATAAGAAAAAGCTAAAGGAGTTCATCACCACCAAACCAGCATTATATGAAATGCTGAAAGGTATTCTTTAATAAGAGGAAAAAGAAAAAGGAACTCTTACCATTTGTCACAGCATGAATGGAACTGGAGAGCGGATAAATACCACATGATCTCACTCATTTGTGGAATATAGTGAACAACATAAACTGATGAACAAGGACTGATCCAGAGACGGAGAGGCATTGATTGGACTGTCGGGCCTTGGAGGGAAGGTAGGGGAGGGTGGGAGTAAGGGGGAAAGATCAACCAAAGGACTTATATGCAAGCATATAGGCCTAACCAATGGACACGGACAACGGGGGGGGGGGGGGTGAGGGCATGAGTGGGGGAGGGTAGAAGGTAACGTGGGGATAAGGACACATATGTAATATCTTAATCAATAAAAAATATATTTTAATAAAAAAGAAATACAGAAACAAATTCAAGACTTGTGTAAAGGCATGTGAAATTATCAGTGACTTGAACAAGCATGACTGCCTCCTAAACATAGGAACTTTTTTTGTTTAACAATATCATGTTGGCTTTTTAACTGAAAGGTTACTGAGTGCCCTCCAATATCCCTGTCCTAAATGAATGTCTTCATCTTTCTGGGGAATAGAGTGACCTTGTTTTACAGACTCCCTGACAGATGGTGTGGCAAAGTGAATAATGTTTATCAATGTTTGTGAGCGAAAATTACAGGCCCATCCACAAAATATCCCACACACATGATCCCCCATATATCCACCTTCTCCCTGCTGTCTGGAATGGCCATGATTCCAAGGCAATCTTGGAAGCCACATGTTTAACATGTCATACTTGTAATCAGCCTTCTTCACTGGATAACAGCATGGAGGAGGCTCCTCAGACATATCAGGACTGTTTAAAAAGCAGTAGGAAATTTAGATTATGTATGAATCACTGTATGTTTTGGAGCCTATTGATGACAGCTATTCATTCACCCAGTCTAAGGCAGTAATTGGAATTGAGCACATGAATATTAGTTAGGAAGCACTTGAATGGTGAAGAAACAGAACCAGGAAATTTATGCCATCTGCTGATTTTGTGATGGGTTCGATTTCATTGGTTTTCCAGATCTAATGAGGTTTATTTATGTACTTATTCGATATTTCGAACATCATTTCCTCCAACTATCCCATGGGCTGGGTTTTATGTACTGGGGACTTTGCAGGAAACAGGAAAGACATCATCCCACATTATAATTTTTATATTCTGCGGGGGCAGACAGGCAATACAATACAAAACAAATGAATAAATTAGATCTATGAAAGATATACATTAAGGTAAAGATAATATTGTGAAGATTTCATATAACTAAACTTTTAGTTGTTAAACAAGTTTATACATTTCATTATTATTATGGAAATTGCTACCAAAGTTCCACCAACACACTTTCAGTTTCATCATTTTCCACAAGATTATAATAAAAAGAGATCTTGAAGACATTTTTAATAATTATTACATAGACATCATATATAACAATTTTCATGTGTGCATAAAGGTCATTGACTTACGTAGTACAATTAAATACTACACTTATTGTCAGCATATATTTAAGATCAGAAAATTTTGACTCCTTTTCTGTGAAATTTAAAGGGAATGTTTACTAGCAGGTAGCAAGGTGGAGAAGATGATTAGCAGTTCAAAGACCCAAACATGGTTTAGGGTAAACTAAATAAGTTGACATTATTTTTTTATTTCTGTCGTTGTTGTTGTTAATCTTTGCTTAAGATATTTTTTCCTTGATTTTTAAAAAGTGTGGAAACATGGAAAGGAGACAGAGAGCAAGAAACATCAATTTGAGAGGGACACATCAATTGGTTGCCTCCTGCATTCACCTGGACCCAAGCAAGGCCTGCAACTGAGGTACCAGCCTGCAACCTAGGTACGTGCCCTTGGGATCAGTATGCAATAAATGGTGCTGTCTCTCCAGTAACCAGGATTCACAAGTGCAGGAATCAAGGGGTGAAAATGTGTCACCACTCACTATGGCCCCTAGGAACCCAGTAGCAAAATTTGTTTCCTCCTCCTATGACCTTATGTTCTGCTGGCCTGGAAGTCATTGTACAAAGTGAGGAACTGTTCTACCAGGAGATACAACAATGATTTTATCAAACTGGAAATAAGACTGCCATCCAGCCATTTTGTACTCCTTGGGCCTCTGAATCAACAGGAAAGAAGGGAGATACTGTGCTGTCTGGGGTAACTGATCTTGGCTCCCAAGAGGAAATTGAACACCATTCCCTTAGGAGTCCTAGGATTCATATTGGAAACAATCTTTGGTTCGTCTTCTATAAATCATCCTCTATGGGGAAATTAAATACAACACATAACAACAAACACTTCAAGAAAGCATTTTCATTTTTATTAGTGTCAATAAGGAAATGTGTCCACACCCTTCTCTTCCCAACTCTGGTCACAAAATAGTTATATTCATGAACTAGTCAACCTCCAGCAATTTGAACGAAACTGGTCATGGATGTCTCATGGTGACATTTTCCTTGATGGCAGCCTGTCTATTGCTGTGCCATTACCACAGGCTTTCATTATAGGGAAAGTTAAGGAGCAGAATTTGATCTCAAAATATATTCAAGAACACAGGTACTGCCAAGGAGGAGGGACCACAGCCATGCTCCCCCATCCTCCACCCCTCTCCTCCACACACACAGCTCATTTTCTCTTCTGCCCTCACCCTGGTGAGGATCCACCACCTTTGCCAAAGGCAAGAGCTCCTGGCTGCTCATGCTCTTGGCCCCCTGAGGTGGACTAAAGTACAACCTGGGCTGCTTGAGGGTCCCCTTCTAGGAGGAGGAGGAGGAGTTGGAAGAAGATGAGGAACTGGAGGAAAAAGAAAAGGAAGAGGAGGAAGAGGTAGAAATGAGCCACTTCTCGCTGAGGCGGGAGGGGTACGGGCCACATCAAAGGTTAAGAAAGAGCACTTAAGAGCAGATTAATCCCTCTGAAGTGACGCCATACATCTTGTGTTCCATTTGCAAAGGTTACTTAACAGTTGCAACTACAATTAAAGAATGTCTTAGTACATGTTGAAAAAGCTGCATTGTAAGACATTTTTCCTACAGCAACAGATGTCCAAAATGCAACATCGTAGTTATTGAGACACAAGTTCTTTATAACATAAGGTTGGACTAACAGTTACAAGACATAGTGTACAAATTAGTAATCAATCTAGAAGAAAGAGGCAAAAAGCAAATGCATGAGTTTTTAAAGAAAGAGGTATAGAAGTAGCTCAACCTGCTTTTCTACAACCAGTCCCTTCAAGCAAAGGATCTAAGAAAACCTTAGAATCGGTGTTTCAGATTCCACCTGACCTTAATATGTCTTTATTACTAAAATTCATTGGTGCTAATGAAGGCAGGGGATACTTTAAGTGATTGGAAAATAAGTTTCTCCAAGTTTCTGGAAAAGCTCCTGGGACTGACCAGCAGACCCTGAGCTATAGATGCATGGATTACTCTGATACACTTTTTTGTGAAAGAGAAAGCTAAGGGGCTATTTTGCTTTAGGGACTGAGCAGCCTCAGTTGCCTGCCTCCTTAGGCTTTTATTGTAACAACAGCTTGAACTAAAATTAACCTCTAGATACAATCAGCAGGGTAAGCATCCCTGAGAAAACACATGTGTCTGTAGTGTCCCTTAAGGAAGGGCATGTCTAAGTAAACTCCCAGGGCTCAGACTTGTTTGGAAATGTCAAGGCAGGAGCAGGTGCCTTCAGTAACTCCTGTCCCATGCCTCCCCACAAAAAGAAACTATTGGGCACGTAGAAAACTTTCTGAGAAGGAAAATGGATCTTGACCTAGTTTGTCAGGTAGAAATCACTACTGGCCATCACTTGTTGGAGCGATACAAACTCTAAGGGAATTTCCACATGCAAAGGTGATGCAGCAATGCAGGCTAATTGGCCTAGAGTAGATCTGATGGTCCATGGGCTAAACATAGACGGTCTTTGCTCATTCATTCTGGTCTTGTGGTTTCTCCTCTGAAAATTACTTGAAGATTCTGAGAGTATCAGGAGGGAGGAGAGAAAGAAAATAAGGTGGTTTTTCAATGTTATTTTGCATCTCACCAAAGAGTGCATCTCACTAAAATCATTTACCAGAAGTAACTGCTGCCATTTTGTGCTAAGACATAATATCTATTTTCAGCACCAAGCATCATATTTATAAGTACAACTTGGAATGATAGAAAGCATTTGTTTTACTAGCAACTATGTACAAAATGCATCAATATCTCAGGAGGGAAATTTCAAAGTACTGAATTTTTAAAGTTCTTGTGATTTCAAATACTTTGATAATGATTTTGCTTCCTAATCTTTGATGTGAATCAGTAACTACTTTCTTCATTGAGCCATAGTGTATTTAACTTGGAGGTGTGGATTCTACTCTCTGAGATGGTATCAGTATGGCAGAAGAGAAGTATGCTTTTGAAATGAAGAGTCAACGCCAGACTTTGTTAAACTGTGCAACTATACTGCTCTGACAAAGACAAATACGATTGACCACTTTTGTGTGTTGCCATCATATTTTAAATTTGCATCATTTTTTTGTTATTGTTGTTGTTTACTTCTAAAAGAGATAAATTATCATTATTCTGCATGACAAGACTGTCTCCTATATGCTTTATGGTCAGTACCATAAGCCTTCAGTACAATAAAGACTTTACTGACATAAATATATCCTATCTAATAAAAGAGAAACATGGTAATTAGCATACGACCGCTACCCTTCCCATTGGCTGATCAGGGCAATATGCAAATCAACTGCCAGCCAAGATGGCGGCCGGCAGCCAGGCAGCTTGAAGCTAACATGAGTCTTGCTTGCTTCAGTGACAGAGGAATCCAACGTTCCCCGCCTGCCGCTGCTGGCCTCTGAGCTTGCAGTTTGAAACATTGTTACAAATATAGAAGCTAAACAAAACCCCAGAAACCTGCTTTCAGCCAGCTGGGATCTCAGAGCTGGAGTTGAAACAGTGTTTCGATTATAGAACCCAAACAAACCAGATACCTGCTTTCAGAAGCAGAGGCCTCAGAGCTGGAGCCAGAGCTAAAGCTGGTCCAGAATAAAAAAAAGAAAAATGAAAAAAGGAGCAGTTGGGAGCTTCCGTCACCTGCCAGCTTGAAAACAGCCCTCAGCCCCTCACCCAGACTGGCCAGGCACCCCAGTGGGGACCCCCACCCTGAAGGGTGTGTGACCGGCTGCAAACAGCCATCAGCCCCTCATACAGGCTGGCCAGGCACCCAAGCGGGACCCCCACCCTGATCCAGGACACCCTTCAGGGCAAACCAGCCGGCCTCCACCCGTGCACCAGGCCTCTATCCTATATAGCAAAAGGTAATATGCCTCCCAGCACCAGGATCAGCGGAGCTGAGAGGCCTCCCGGCACCGGGATCAGCGTGACAGGGGCCAGCGCTCAAACCCCCTGATCGCCCTGTCGCTCTGTGTGTGACAGAGGGTGGGGCCACAACCTTTCTATCCGCCCTGCTCTGTTCGTGACAGGGGAAGGCGCCCCAACCCCCAGATCAGCCCTGCTCTGTGCCTGATAGGGGTTAGCTCCCCAACCTCCTGATCGCCCTGCGGCTCTGTGTGTGACAGGGTGCGGCACCCCAACCCCCTGATCGGCCCTGTTCTGTGTGTGACAGGGTGCGGCGCCCCAACCACGCCCCCCCCCACAGGCCCTGCTCTGTGTATGATGGGGTAGAGCCATAACCTTCCCATTGGCCCTGCCCTGAGTGTGAGAGTAGTGGCGCCCCAACCCCCTGATCCGCCCTGCTCTGTGGGTGATAGAGGGCGGTGACCAACCCCCTGATCAACCCTGCTCTGTGGGTGATAGAGGGCAGCGCCCCAACCCCCTGATCGACCCTGCTCTGTGTGTGACAGGGTACGGAGCCCCAACCCCCTGATGGGCTCTGCTCTGTGCATGACAGTGGGCAGTGCCCCAACCCCCTGATTGCCCCTGCTCTGTGCGTGACAGGGGGTGGCACTGCAACCTCCCCATCGACCCTGCCTTGAGTGTGATGGGGGCGGTGCCCCAACCCCCCAATCGGCCCTACCCTGAGCCTGACTAGGGGTGGCATCGCAACCTCCCAATCCGCCCTGCTCTGTGCATGACAGGGGGCGGCGCCCCAACTCCCCAATCCGCCCTGCTCTGAGCCTGACCAGGGGCTGCACCTAGGGATTAGGCCTGCCCTCTGCCACCCGGGAGCAGGCCTAAGCCAGCAGGTCGATATCAACCGAGGGTTCCCAGACTGTGAGAGGGCACAGGCCGGGCTGAGGGACCCCCCCTCTCCCCCAAGTGCACAAATTTTTGTGCACCGGGCCTCTAGTCCTATATAATAAAAGGCTAATATGCAAATGACTCAATAGCGGAATGACCGGTTGCTATGACATGCACTGACCACCAGGGGGCAGACTCTTAATGCAGGAGCTGCCTTTGGTGGTCAGTGCGCTCCCACAGGGGGAGGGCCACTCAGCCAGAAGCCAGGCTCACAACTGGAGAGCACAGTGTTGTTGGTGGGAGAGCTAAGGACATCCGAATGCCAGCTCGGGGCTCAGGCCAGGCTGAGGGACCCCTCCCCCCCCGCCCCCCCCCCCCGCTTCTCCCAGTGCACGAATCTCGTGCACCAGGCCTCTAATATATATATATATTCAAATATTCAAAATATAAATACATCAATCAAAGAGACACAATGCTATTCCATGAGTTATTTTTTACGAGTCATTTTTCATTTACTTCATTTCTAATGTTAGAAATGGATCTCAATTGCTTAATTCCATGATTTTAAGATCATCCGTGAATTATTTGCTCAAGTAATACATTTAAAATGAAAGAACAGTCCATTTCTAAAGCTTTTCACTTGATTTTAACTTTGCTCATTACTAACATAATTTAGATACAATGATCATTAAGAAATAATTTACACATTGCCCAAATTATGTGTGTAAACATTTGAAATATAAGTCATTTAATAAGATAACAGGATGATGAAGAAGAAGAAGAAGAAGAAGAAGAAGAAGAAGAAGAAGAAGAAGAAGAAGAAGAAGAAGAAGAAGAAGAAGAAGACAGTTAAATGGGAGATCTCTAAATATTGTGACTTCATCCAGTTTTCTAAGAAACAGAATTCACTCTAATGAAAGAACATTACTGATATATTTCATGGCCTTATGACACATAACTTTCAGTACCAGGTCTAACTTGAAAGAATAACATCACCTAAAACTTCATCAAGAGTAAGTTACAAACAAAATATTTCTGATACTATATTTGCTATTTTTTACTGCATTATAAAATTTAGGCACTGTGAATCAAACAAAAAGAACTTTGCTGTTATAGAATTTTCATATGGAATACATATGACTTTTATATAAAAATATAGCATATAAACTGTATTTCATATTTTAATAGCATCATTACCAAGCAAACTTCTCTTCTCTGCTTATTACATGCACAGCTATTGTTATTAATCAGAATCATTATATTACAGAAGTTGCACTACATATGTACAAACATACCCAAACACTACACTAAATATGTATTTTTGCTTTTACAAATTGATCTTTCTATGTCTCTGTCTTTTTTCTCCATCAAGGAACTAAGAAATTTATAGGTCTTATTTGTTCATTTTCATTTTTGTGTTGTATTCTATTGTGTCCATATGCAATGATTTATTTGTCCATTTTATAACTAATGGGCATTTATATGATTCATCAAATTGAGCATTTATATGAATCCTCAATTTCAGCTACTAAGAACAGTAGTAACGTCATATTTTTGCATGTATATTCTGTTAAACATGAACGAAAAATTCTCTAATATAACAAGAAGGAGTGCAATTAATGGGTCTTAGGATATCCATCTTCACCTTAAATGCATATAGCCATACTCTTGAACAAAGTTGTTTTACCAACAAATACCAGTAATCCAAGAAATATAGTATGAAAATTCCTATTATTTCAGAACGTTTACAACATTAGAAGCATCACACTAATATTATCACTTTTATATTTATATAATATATTATTACACTTAACCTTTACAATTCTTTTTGAATTCTACTTTCAAACTTATATTTAGTTCGAAAAACTTCTGTTACTTTTTCCCTTTCAGTGACTGTACTTCTATATACAGTTATTCATATTGCATTGTACATTGTTTATACATTTTTCAATATTTCACTATAGACTTTTATAACCACACTTCTTCAGGTGTAAAATACTCTACTGTGACCAGAAATTGTTAATAAACTGGAGACATGTCCTTTAGTCAAATATTATGTCATATCACTTTAAGAAAATATAATTACTTAAAGGCGTGTTGTAGGGAACTTTTAGCGCTGTTTAACAAACCCTGATATAAAGAAATGATGAAAGGTTAATATTAAAGTATTTTCCCATAAAATGCACAAGGTTATTTCAAATTCTGCCAATAATGTTAATGTTTCGCTTTTCTCAGAGAATTTAAGTGCCAGAGTAGTCTCAAGGCGATCTGTCTTAGCTTGCTGTTTCCAAAAATTATAAAAAAAGAGTGGCCTGAGGGAAAGGTAGCTGAAATCATCATGACAAGCATCTTGACCTGAAATGTCAGTACCTTAATGGAGATCCAACTTGCTGTTACAATAGAAATAATGTAAATTATAAAGAGGAGGAGGAACGCTGTCACCATTTTCATGGCCCTTCTATGGGCCTCTGTGTTTGAGTCTCCTGAGCCTGCCAGGTTGAGCTGAAAATTCTTGGTGTGTCTCACCAAGGAAAGAAATAAAAGAAGCAAAGAGATCAGGGATAGGAATAAGGGGATAACATAGGTCAAACTAAGAGGAAGAAGACTTTTAAGATAGAAAATTTCATTTACCTCTAACTGTAAACTCATATTTATTCCATATACCCTGTAGGTATTCAACGAATATTTACTAGCAGCATTATGCATAAAGATATTAAAGGAGAATAGGAAGAGAGACCCCAGGAAAAGCAGAAGAACCACCCTATTGACTCTCCACTTCAGCCACATGAAAAAGGAGTGGGAGAAATTGGCTATCTTAAGGAAGTAGAAAATGCTGAGGCAGGTGGCAAACCAGATAGTTAGGTGGTTAGTTAGTGCCCAAAGAATAGTAACCACCTTTGCTAGTTTACCAGTAGCATAGAGATGTGGAGCCAGCCCTACTATAAATGAATCCAATAGTGTTAGCAACAGATGGATGATTCTGGCCAGAGCCAAGTTGGTGAGGATGAAATCAGCTGAGGAAACTTTCCCAGTCTTGACCCACTCAGTGCAGTTCACCAGTCCGATGAATCCATTTCCTAGCACTCCTAAGATGAGTATTCCTGTTGCCACAACCAGAAAGGCGACTTTTATTCCAATGGACATCTGTAAAAGACTGCTTCTGATGTTGAGCCTCAATGAAAGCTTTATAGTGAAACAGTTGCAGATGGACATCCATTTATGATGCTTTCTATAAATATTTTCATCATAATTCCATAAAGTACATCCAAAATTCTGCTTTGAGATATAGTTCCAGAGACCTTCACTAAAGAATAGTGCATTCTATTTGTATTGTAATTCCAGTGCTAAACCGAACATTTCTGTTAAGACACACACATTTCCTGAATAACTGTAGTTTCCTTACAGTCAGCTATCATATAAACGCAAATATTGTGCACTTATCTTGATACCAGCTGCAAATTTTCATTTGTGCCACTGACTAAATGGTGAAGTAAAGTAAACATGCAAAACTGAGAGAGATTATTTTCCACCAGTGTGTATTTTTATCTCCTTGGAGCATACACCTAAATGCAAATATTTTAAATTTTGAATAGCAATTGCTAGTGTGAAAACTTTTATATAATTCTGTTATTATTTGTTGCATATCAATAAGATTCTTGTACATATCAAGTATTTTTGTTGATGCAATTTAATTTATATAATTTCTAGTTAAAAACCACACCCAAGTACTAGAAAAAAAATAACTAAAAATAATCATGGAGAAATATTATAAAAACTAAATCAGAACTTACCAGCAAAGTATACCAGGAATACACACAAGGCAGCTACAAATGCTACAATGCAAAATCAATGATAGTTTTGTGAAGACAGAAATATTTAGTGGGAACTTGAATCATTTAGAATTTTTGAAGAAATACAGAAACAAATTCAAGAATGATGTAATGGCATGTGAAATTATCAGTAGCTTAAACAAGTATGACTCCCTTTTAAACAGAGGACATTTTTGTTTTACATTCTATTGGCTTTTCAATTGAAAGGTTCCTAAGTGCCCTCTAATATCCATGTCCTAAATGAAATGCCTTCATCTTTCTGAGCAATAGAGTGACTATGTTTTTCTTTACAGATGGTGTGGCAAAGTGAATAATGTTGATCAATGATTTGTGAGTGACAATTAAGTCACCAGAGCACCATTTACAGGCTGACCCCTAAAATGCTCCCCCATATATCTACCTTCTCCCTGCTGTCTGGAATGGCCATGATTCCAAGGCGATCTTGGAAGCCACATGTTTAAGGTGGCATACTTGTCATCAGCCTTCTTCACTGGATAACAGTATAGAGGAGGCTCTTCAAACACATCAAGACTGCTAAAAAGCAGCACAAAATTTAGATTATGTATGGAGCACTTTATGTTTTGGAGCCTATCGGTGACCGATGTTCATTCGCCCACTCTAAGGCAATAGTTGGAAACAACTACTTGCGGATTTGTTAAGAGCTATTTGAATGTTGAAGAAACAGAACCAGGAAGTCTATGCCATTTGCAGATTTTGTGATAGGCTTTGATTTCATTGGTTTTCCAGTTCTAATGTGGTTTATTCATTCATTTATTTAGTATTTAGAATGTCATTTTCTCCAACTATCCCATGGGCTGGGTTTTATGTACTGGGGACTTCGCAGGAAACAGGAAAAACATCATCCCAAATTATATTTTTTATATTCTACTGGGGCAGACAGGCAATGCAATGCAAAACAAATAACTAAATCAGATCTATGAAATATATACATTAAGGTATAAGTAATATTGTGAATATTTCATAATATTAAACTTTTAGTTGTTAAACAAGGTTATACATTTCATTATTATAATAGAACTTGCTACCAAAGGTCCATCAACACTCTTTTAGTTTCATCATTTTGCATAAAATTATAATAAAAACAGATCTTAAAGACAATTTTAATGATTATTACATAGACATCATGGATATCAATTTTCATGTGTGCATAAAGGTCATTGACTTATATGTACTATAATTATATACTACACTTATTGTCAGCATATATTTAAGATCAGAAAATTTTGACTCCTTTTCTGTGAAATTTAAAGGGAATGTTTACTAGCAGGTAGCAAGGTAGAGAAGATGATTAGCAGTTCAGAGACCCAAACATGGTTTAGGGTCAACTAAATAAATTGACATTATTTTTGTATTTTTGTCGTTGTTGTTGTTAATCTTTGCTGAAGATATTTTTTCCTTGATTTTTAAAAAGTATGGAAACATGGAAAGGAGACAGAGAGCAAGAAATATCAATCTGAGAGAGAGAGATCCAGACCCAAGTAAGGCCAGGGAATGAGCCTGCAACCGAGGTACCAGCCTGCAACCTAGGTACGTGCCCTTGGGATCAGTATGCAATAAATGGTGCTGTCTCTCCAGTAACCAGGATTCACAAGGGCAGGAATCAAGGGGTGAAAATGTGTCACCACTCACTATGGCCCCTAGGAACCCAATAGCAAAATTTGTTTCCTCCTCCTATGACCTTATGTTCTGCTGGCCTAGCAGTCGTTGTACAAAGTGAGGAACTGTTCTACCAGGAGATACAACAATGATTTTATCAAACTGGAAATAAGGCTGCCATCCAGCCATTTTGTACTCCTTGGGCCTCTGAATCAACAGGAAAGAAGGGAGATACTGTGCTGTCTGGGGTAACTGATCTTGGCTCCCAAGAGGAAATTGAACACCATTCCCTTAGGAGTCCTAGGATTCATATTGGAAACAATCTTTGGTTCTTCTTCTATAAATCATCCTCTATGGGGAAAATAAATACAACACATAACAACAAACACTTCAAGAAAGCATTTTCATTTTTATTAGTGTCAATAAGGAAATGTGTCCACACCCTTCTCTTCCCAACTCTGGTCACAAAATAGTTATATTCATGAACTAGTCAACCTCCAGCAATTTGAACGAAACTGGTCATGGATGTCTCATGGTGACATTTTCCTTGATGGCAGCCTGTCTATTGCTGTGCCATTACCACAGGCTTTCATTATAGGGAAAGTTAAGGAGCAGAATTTGATCTCAAAATATATTCAAGAACACAGGTACTGCCAAGGAGGAGGGACCACAGCCATGCTCCCCCATCCTCCACCCCTCTCCTCCACACACACAGCTCATTTTCTCTTCTGCCCTCACCCTGGTGAGGATCCACCACCTTTGCCAAAGGCAAGAGCTCCTGGCTGCTCATGCTCTTGGCCCCCTGAGGTGGACTAAAGTACAACCTGGGCCGCTTGAGGGTCCCCTTCTAGGAGGAGGAGGAGGAGTTGGAAGAAGATGAGGAACTGGAGGAAAAAGAAAAGGAAGAGGAGGAAGAGGTAGAAATGAGCCACTTCTCGCTGAGGCGGGAGGGGTACGGGCCACATCAAAGGTTAAGAAAGAGCACTTAAGAGCAGATTAATCCCTCTGAAGTGACGCCATACATCTTGTGTTCCATTTGCAAAGGTTACTTAACAGTTGCAACTACAATTAAAGAATGTCTTAGTACATGTTGAAAAAGCTGCATTGTAAGACATTTTTCCTACAGCAACAGATGTCCAAAATGCAACATCGTAGTTATTGAGACACAAGTTCTTTATAACATAAGGTTGGACTAACAGTTACAAGACATAGTGTACAAATTAGTAATCAATCTAGAAGAAAGAGGGAAAAAGCAAATGCATGAGTTTTTAAAGAAAGAGGTATAGAAGTAGCTCAACCTGCTTTTCTACAACCAGTCCCTTCAAGCAAAGGATCTAAGAAAACCTTAGAATCGGTGTTTCAGATTCCACCTGACCTTAATATGTCTTTATTACTAAAATTCATTGGTGCTAATGAAGGCAGGGGATACTTTAAGTGATTGGAAAATAAGTTTCTCCAAGTTTCTGGAAAAGCTCCTGGGACTGACCAGCAGACCCTGAGCTATAGATGCATGGATTACTCTGATACACTTTTTTGTGAAAGAGAAAGCTAAGGGGCTATTTTGCTTTAGGGACTAAGCAGCCTCAGTTGCCTGCCTCCTTAGGCTTTTATTGTAACAACAGCTTGAACTAAAATTAACCTCTAGATACAATCAGCAGGGTAAGCACCCCTGAGAAAACACATGTGTCTGTAGTGTCCCTTAAGGAAGGGCGTGTCTAAGTAAACTCCCAGGGCTCAGACTTGTTTGGAAATGTCATGGCAGGGGCAGGTGCCTTCAGTAACTCCTGTCCCATGCCTCCCCACAAAAAGAAACTATTGGGCACGTAGAAAACTTTCTGAGAAGAAAAATGGGTCTTGACCTAGTTTGTCAGGTAAAATCATTTCTGACCATCACTTGTTGGAGCGATACAAACTCTAAGGGAATTTCCACATGCAAAGGTGATGCAGCAATGCAGGCTAATTGGCCTAGAGCAGATCTGATGGTCCATGGGCTAAACATAGACGGTCTTTGCTCATTCATTCTGGTCTTGTGGCTTCTCCTCTGAAAATTACTTGAAGATTCTGAGAGTATCAGGAGGGAGGAGAGAAAGAAAATAAGGTGGTTTTTCAATGTTATTTTGCATCTCACCAAAGAGTGCATCTCACTAAAATCATTTACCAGAAGTAACTGCTGCCATTTTGTGCTAAGACATAATATCTATTTTCAGCACCAAGCATCATATTTATAAGTACAACTTGAAATGATAGAAAGCATTTGTTTTACTAGCAACTATGTACAAAATGCATCAATATCTCAGGAGGGAAATTTCAAAGTACTGAATTTTTAAAGTTCTTGTGATTTCAAATACTTTGATAATGATTTTGCTTCCTAATCTTTGATGTGAATCAGTAACTACTTTCTTCATTGAGCCATAGTGTATTTAACTTGGAGGTGTGGATTCTACTCTCTGAGATGGTATCAGTATGGCAGAAGAGAAGTATGCTTTTGAAATGAAGAGTCAAAGCCAGACTTTGTTAAACTGTGCAACTATACTGCTCTGACAAAGACAAATACGATTGACCACTTTTGTGTGTTGCCATCATATTTTAAATTTGCATCATTTTTTTGTTATTGTTGTTGTTTACTTCTAAAAGAGATAAATTATCATTATTCTGCATGACAAGACTGTCTCCTATATGCTTTATGGTCAGTACCATAAGCCTTCAGTACAATAAAGACTTTACTGACATAAATATATCCTATCTAATAAAAGAGAAACATGGTAATTAGCATACGACCGCTACCCTTCCCATTGGCTGATCAGGGCAATATGCAAATGAACTGCCAGCCAAGATGGCGGCCGGCAGCCAGGCAGCTTGAAGCTAACATGAGTCTTGCTTGCTTCAGTGACAGAGGAATCCAACGTTCCCCGCCTGCCGCTGCTGGCCTCTGAGCTTGCAGTTTGAAACATTGTTACAAATATAGAAGCTAAACAAAACCCCAGAAACCTGCTTTCAGCCAGCTGGGATCTCAGACCTGGAGTTGAAACAGTGTTTCGATTATAGAACCCAAACAAACCAGATACCTGCTTTCAGAAGCAGAGGCCTCAGAGCTGGAGCCAGAGCTAAAGCTGGTCCAGAATAAAAAAAAGAAAAATGAAAAAAGGAGCAGTTGGGAGCTTCCGTCACCTGCCAGCTTGAAAACAGCCCTCAGCCCCTCACCCAGACTGGCCAGGCACCCCAGTGGGGACCCCCACCCTGAAGGGTGTGTGACCAGCTGCAAACAGCCATCAGCCCCTCATACAGGCTGGCCAGGCACCCAAGCGGGACCCCCACCCTGATCCAGGACACCCTTCAGGGCAAACCAGCCGGCCTCCACCCGTACACCAGGCCTCTATCCTATATAGCAAAAGGTAATATGCCTCCCAGCACCAGGATCAGCGGAGCTGAGAGGCCTCCCGGCACCGGGATCAGCGTGACAGGGGCCAGCGCTCAAACCCCCTGATCGCCCTGTGGCTCTGTGTGTGACAGAGGGTGGGGCCACAACCTTTCTATCCGCCCTGCTCTGTTCGTGACAGGGGAAGGCGCCCCAACCCCCAGATCAGCTCTGCTCTGTGCCTGATAGGGGTTAGCTCCCCAACCTCCTGATCGCCCTGCGGCTCTGTGTGCGACAGGGTGCGGCACCCCAACCCCCTGATCGGCCCTGTTCTGTGTGTGACAGGGTGCGGCGCCCCAACCACGCCCCCCCCCCCACAGGCCCTGCTCTGTGTATGACGGGGTAGAGCCATAACCTTCCCATTGGCCCTGCCCTGAGTGTGAGAGTAGTGGCGCCCCAACCCCCTGATCCGCCCTGCTCTGTGGGTGATAGAGGGCGGCGACCAACCCCCTGATCAACCCTGCTCTGTGGGTGATAGAGGGCAGCGCCCCAACCCCCTGATCGACCCTGCTCTGTGTGTGACAGGGTACGGAGCCCCAACCCCCTGATGGGCTCTGCTCTGTGCATGACAGTGGGCAGTGCCCCAACCCCCTGATTGCCCCTGCTCTGTGCGTGACAGGGGGTGGCATCGCAACCTCCCAATCCGCCCTGCTCTGTGCATGACAGGGGGCGGCGCCCCAACTCCCCAATCCGCCCTGCTCTGAGCCTGACCAGGGGCTGCACCTAGGGATTAGGCCTGCCCTCTGCCACCCGGGAGCAGGCCTAAGCCAGCAGGTCGATATCAACCGAGGGTTCCCAGACTGTGAGAGGGCACAGGCCGGGCTGAGGGACCCCCCCTCTCCCCCAAGTGCACAAATTTTTGTGCACCGGGCCTCTAGTCCTATATAATAAAAGGCTAATATGCAAATGACTCAATAGCGGAATGACCGGTTGCTATGACATGCACTGACCACCAGGGGGCAGACTCTTAATGCAGGAGCTGCCTTTGGTGGTCAGTGCGCTCCCACAGGGGGAGGGCCACTCAGCCAGAAGCCAGGCTCACAACTGGAGAGCACAGTGTTGTTGGTGGGAGAGCTAAGGACATCCGAATGCCAGCTCGGGGCTCAGGCCAGGCTGAGAGACCCCTCCCCCCCTGCCCCCCCCCCGCTTCTCCCAGTGCACGAATCTCGTGCACCAGGCCTCTAATATATATATATATATATATATATATATATATATATATATATATATATATATATATATATATATATATATATATTTGAATATATATATTTGAATATATATATTCAAATATTCAAAATATAAATACATCAATCAAAGAGACACAATGCTATTCCATGAGTTATTTTTTACGAGTCATTTTTCATTTACTTCATTTCTAATGTTAGAAATGGATCTCAATTGCTTAATTCCATGATTTTAAGATCATCCGTGAATTATTTGCTCAAGTAATACATTTAAAATGAAAGAACAGTCCATTTCTAAAGCTTTTCACTTGATTTTAACTTTGCTCATTACTAACATAATTTAGATACAATGATCATTAAGAAATAATTTACACATTGCCCAAATTATGTGTGTAAACATTTGAAATATAAGTCATTTAATAAGATAACAGGATGATGAAGAAGAAGAAGAAGAAGAAGAAGAAGAAGAAGAAGAAGAAGAAGAAGAAGAAGAAGAAGAAGAAGAAGACAGTTAAATGGGAGATCTCTAAATATTGTGACTTCATCCAGTTTTCTAAGAAACAGAATTCACTCTAATGAAAGAACATTACTGATATATTTCATGGCCTTATGACACATAACTTTCAGTACCAGGTCTAACTTGAAAGAATAACATCACCTAAAACTTCATCAAGAGTAAGTTACAAACAAAATATTTCTGATACTATATTTGCTATTTTTTACTGCATTATAAAATTTAGGCACTGTGAATCAAACAAAAAGAACTTTGCTGTTATAGAATTTTCATATGGAATACATATGACTTTTATATAAAAATATAGCATATAAACTGTATTTCATATTTTAATAGCATCATTACCAAGCAAACTTCTCTTCTCTGCTTATTACATGCACAGCTATTGTTATTAATCAGAATCATTATATTACAGAAGTTGCACTACATATGTACAAACATACCCAAACACTACACTAAATATGTATTTTTGCTTTTACAAATTGATCTTTCTATGTCTCTGTCTTTTTTCTCCATCAAGGAACTAAGAAATTTATAGGTCTTATTTGTTCATTTTCATTTTTGTGTTGTATTCTATTGTGTCCATATGCAATGATTTATTTGTCCATTTTATAACTAATGGGCATTTATATGATTCATCAAATTGAGCATTTATATGAATCCTCAATTTCAGCTACTAAGAACAGTAGTAACGTCATATTTTTGCATGTATATTCTGTTAAACATGAACGAAAAATTCTCTAATATAACAAGAAGGAGTGCAATTAATGGGTCTTAGGATATCCATCTTCACCTTAAATGCATATAGCCATACTCTTGAACAAAGTTGTTTTACCAACAAATACCAGTAATCCAAGAAATATAGTATGAAAATTCCTATTATTTCAGAACGTTTACAACATTAGAAGCATCACACTAATATTATCACTTTTATATTTATATAATATATTATTACACTTAACCTTTACAATTCTTTTTGAATTCTACTTTCAAACTTATATTTAGTTCGAAAAACTTCTGTTACTTTTTCCCTTTCAGTGACTGTACTTCTATATACAGTTATTCATATTGCATTGTACATTGTTTATACATTTTTCAATATTTCACTATAGACTTTTATAACCACACTTCTTCAGGTGTAAAATACTCTACTGTGACCAGAAATTGTTAATAAACTGGAGACATGTCCTTTAGTCAAATATTATGTCATATCACTTTAAGAAAATATAATTACTTAAAGGCGTGTTGTAGGGAACTTTTAGCGCTGTTTAACAAACCCTGATATAAAGAAATGATGAAAGGTTAATATTAAAGTATTTTCCCATAAAATGCACAAGGTTATTTCAAATTCTGCCAATAATGTTAATGTTTCGCTTTTCTCAGAGAATTTAAGTGCCAGAGTAGTCTCAAGGCGATCTGTCTTAGCTTGCTGTTTCCAAAAATTATAAAAAAAGAGTGGCCTGAGGGAAAGGTAGCTGAAATCATCATGACAAGCATCTTGACCTGAAATGTCAGTACCTTAATGGAGATCCAACTTGCTGTTACAATAGAAATAATGTAAATTATAAAGAGGAGGAGGAACGCTGTCACCATTTTCATGGCCCTTCTATGGGCCTCTGTGTTTGAGTCTCCTGAGCCTGCCAGGTTGAGCTGAAAATTCTTGGTGTGTCTCACCAAGGAAAGAAATAAAAGAAGCAAAGAGATCAGGGATAGGAATAAGGGGATAACATAGGTCAAACTAAGAGGAAGAAGACTTTTAAGATAGAAAATTTCATTTACCTCTAACTGTAAACTCATATTTATTCCATATACCCTGTAGGTATTCAACGAATATTTACTAGCAGCATTATGCATAAAGATATTAAAGGAGAATAGGAAGAGAGACCCCAGGAAAAGCAGAAGAACCACCCTATTGACTCTCCACTTCAGCCACATGAAAAAGGAGTGGGAGAAATTGGCTATCTTAAGGAAGTAGAAAATGCTGAGGCAGGTGGCAAACCAGATAGTTAGGTGGTTAGTTAGTGCCCAAAGAATAGTAACCACCTTTGCTAGTTTACCAGTAGCATAGAGATGTGGAGCCAGCCCTACTATAAATGAATCCAATAGTGTTAGCAACAGATGGATGATTCTGGCCAGAGCCAAGTTGGTGAGGATGAAATCAGCTGAGGAAACTTTCCCAGTCTTGACCCACTCAGTGCAGTTCACCAGTCCGATGAATCCATTTCCTAGCACTCCTAAGATGAGTATTCCTGTTGCCACAACCAGAAAGGCGACTTTTATTCCAATGGACATCTGTAAAAGACTGCTTCTGATGTTGAGCCTCAATGAAAGCTTTATAGTGAAACAGTTGCAGATGGACATCCATTTATGATGCTTTCTATAAATATTTTCATCATAATTCCATAAAGTACATCCAAAATTCTGCTTTGAGATATAGTTCCAGAGACCTTCACTAAAGAATAGTGCATTCTATTTGTATTGTAATTCCAGTGCTAAACCGAACATTTCTGTTAAGACACACACATTTCCTGAATAACTGTAGTTTCCTTACAGTCAGCTATCATATAAACGCAAATATTGTGCACTTATCTTGATACCAGCTGCAAATTTTCATTTGTGCCACTGACTAAATGGTGAAGTAAAGTAAACATGCAAAACTGAGAGAGATTATTTTCCACCAGTGTGTATTTTTATCTCCTTGGAGCATACACCTAAATGCAAATATTTTAAATTTTGAATAGCAATTGCTAGTGTGAAAACTTTTATATAATTCTGTTATTATTTGTTGCATATCAATAAGATTCTTGTACATATCAAGTATTTTTGTTGATGCAATTTAATTTATATAATTTCTAGTTAAAAACCACACCCAAGTACTAGAAAAAAAATAACTAAAAATAATCATGGAGAAATATTATAAAAACTAAATCAGAACTTACCAGCAAAGTATACCAGGAATACACACAAGGCAGCTACAAATGCTACAATGCAAAATCAATGATAGTTTTGTGAAGACAGAAATATTTAGTGGGAACTTGAATCATTTAGAATTTTTGAAGAAATACAGAAACAAATTCAAGAATGATGTAATGGCATGTGAAATTATCAGTAGCTTAAACAAGTATGACTCCCTTTTAAACAGAGGACATTTTTGTTTTACATTCTATTGGCTTTTCAATTGAAAGGTTCCTAAGTGCCCTCTAATATCCATGTCCTAAATGAAATGCCTTCATCTTTCTGAGCAATAGAGTGACTATGTTTTTCTTTACAGATGGTGTGGCAAAGTGAATAATGTTGATCAATGATTTGTGAGTGACAATTAAGTCACCAGAGCACCATTTACAGGCTGACCCCTAAAATGCTCCCCCATATATCTACCTTCTCCCTGCTGTCTGGAATGGCCATGATTCCAAGGCGATCTTGGAAGCCACATGTTTAAGGTGGCATACTTGTCATCAGCCTTCTTCACTGGATAACAGTATAGAGGAGGCTCTTCAAACACATCAAGACTGCTAAAAAGCAGCACAAAATTTAGATTATGTATGGAGCACTTTATGTTTTGGAGCCTATCGGTGACCGATGTTCATTCGCCCACTCTAAGGCAATAGTTGGAAACAACTACTTGCGGATTTGTTAAGAGCTATTTGAATGTTGAAGAAACAGAACCAGGAAGTCTATGCCATTTGCAGATTTTGTGATAGGCTTTGATTTCATTGGTTTTCCAGTTCTAATGTGGTTTATTCATTCATTTATTTAGTATTTAGAATGTCATTTTCTCCAACTATCCCATGGGCTGGGTTTTATGTACTGGGGACTTCGCAGGAAACAGGAAAAACATCATCCCAAATTATATTTTTTATATTCTACTGGGGCAGACAGGCAATGCAATGCAAAACAAATAACTAAATCAGATCTATGAAATATATACATTAAGGTATAAGTAATATTGTGAATATTTCATAATATTAAACTTTTAGTTGTTAAACAAGGTTATACATTTCATTATTATAATAGAACTTGCTACCAAAGGTCCATCAACACTCTTTTAGTTTCATCATTTTGCATAAAATTATAATAAAAACAGATCTTAAAGACAATTTTAATGATTATTACATAGACATCATGGATATCAATTTTCATGTGTGCATAAAGGTCATTGACTTATATGTACTATAATTATATACTACACTTATTGTCAGCATATATTTAAGATCAGAAAATTTTGACTCCTTTTCTGTGAAATTTAAAGGGAATGTTTACTAGCAGGTAGCAAGGTAGAGAAGATGATTAGCAGTTCAGAGACCCAAACATGGTTTAGGGTCAACTAAATAAATTGACATTATTTTTGTATTTTTGTCGTTGTTGTTGTTAATCTTTGCTGAAGATATTTTTTCCTTGATTTTTAAAAAGTATGGAAACATGGAAAGGAGACAGAGAGCAAGAAATATCAATCTGAGAGAGAGAGATCCAGACCCAAGTAAGGCCAGGGAATGAGCCTGCAACCGAGGTACCAGCCTGCAACCTAGGTACGTGCCCTTGGGATCAGTATGCAATAAATGGTGCTGTCTCTCCAGTAACCAGGATTCACAAGGGCAGGAATCAAGGGGTGAAAATGTGTCACCACTCACTATGGCCCCTAGGAACCCAATAGCAAAATTTGTTTCCTCCTCCTATGACCTTATGTTCTGCTGGCCTAGCAGTCGTTGTACAAAGTGAGGAACTGTTCTACCAGGAGATACAACAATGATTTTATCAAACTGGAAATAAGGCTGCCATCCAGCCATTTTGTACTCCTTGGGCCTCTGAATCAACAGGAAAGAAGGGAGATACTGTGCTGTCTGGGGTAACTGATCTTGGCTCCCAAGAGGAAATTGAACACCATTCCCTTAGGAGTCCTAGGATTCATATTGGAAACAATCTTTGGTTCTTCTTCTATAAATCATCCTCTATGGGGAAAATAAATACAACACATAACAACAAACACTTCAAGAAAGCATTTTCATTTTTATTAGTGTCAATAAGGAAATGTGTCCACACCCTTCTCTTCCCAACTCTGGTCACAAAATAGTTATATTCATGAACTAGTCAACCTCCAGCAATTTGAACGAAACTGGTCATGGATGTCTCATGGTGACATTTTCCTTGATGGCAGCCTGTCTATTGCTGTGCCATTACCACAGGCTTTCATTATAGGGAAAGTTAAGGAGCAGAATTTGATCTCAAAATATATTCAAGAACACAGGTACTGCCAAGGAGGAGGGACCACAGCCATGCTCCCCCATCCTCCACCCCTCTCCTCCACACACACAGCTCATTTTCTCTTCTGCCCTCACCCTGGTGAGGATCCACCACCTTTGCCAAAGGCAAGAGCTCCTGGCTGCTCATGCTCTTGGCCCCCTGAGGTGGACTAAAGTACAACCTGGGCCGCTTGAGGGTCCCCTTCTAGGAGGAGGAGGAGGAGTTGGAAGAAGATGAGGAACTGGAGGAAAAAGAAAAGGAAGAGGAGGAAGAGGTAGAAATGAGCCACTTCTCGCTGAGGCGGGAGGGGTACGGGCCACATCAAAGGTTAAGAAAGAGCACTTAAGAGCAGATTAATCCCTCTGAAGTGACGCCATACATCTTGTGTTCCATTTGCAAAGGTTACTTAACAGTTGCAACTACAATTAAAGAATGTCTTAGTACATGTTGAAAAAGCTGCATTGTAAGACATTTTTCCTACAGCAACAGATGTCCAAAATGCAACATCGTAGTTATTGAGACACAAGTTCTTTATAACATAAGGTTGGACTAACAGTTACAAGACATAGTGTACAAATTAGTAATCAATCTAGAAGAAAGAGGGAAAAAGCAAATGCATGAGTTTTTAAAGAAAGAGGTATAGAAGTAGCTCAACCTGCTTTTCTACAACCAGTCCCTTCAAGCAAAGGATCTAAGAAAACCTTAGAATCGGTGTTTCAGATTCCACCTGACCTTAATATGTCTTTATTACTAAAATTCATTGGTGCTAATGAAGGCAGGGGATACTTTAAGTGATTGGAAAATAAGTTTCTCCAAGTTTCTGGAAAAGCTCCTGGGACTGACCAGCAGACCCTGAGCTATAGATGCATGGATTACTCTGATACACTTTTTTGTGAAAGAGAAAGCTAAGGGGCTATTTTGCTTTAGGGACTAAGCAGCCTCAGTTGCCTGCCTCCTTAGGCTTTTATTGTAACAACAGCTTGAACTAAAATTAACCTCTAGATACAATCAGCAGGGTAAGCACCCCTGAGAAAACACATGTGTCTGTAGTGTCCCTTAAGGAAGGGCGTGTCTAAGTAAACTCCCAGGGCTCAGACTTGTTTGGAAATGTCATGGCAGGGGCAGGTGCCTTCAGTAACTCCTGTCCCATGCCTCCCCACAAAAAGAAACTATTGGGCACGTAGAAAACTTTCTGAGAAGAAAAATGGGTCTTGACCTAGTTTGTCAGGTAAAATCATTTCTGACCATCACTTGTTGGAGCGATACAAACTCTAAGGGAATTTCCACATGCAAAGGTGATGCAGCAATGCAGGCTAATTGGCCTAGAGCAGATCTGATGGTCCATGGGCTAAACATAGACGGTCTTTGCTCATTCATTCTGGTCTTGTGGCTTCTCCTCTGAAAATTACTTGAAGATTCTGAGAGTATCAGGAGGGAGGAGAGAAAGAAAATAAGGTGGTTTTTCAATGTTATTTTGCATCTCACCAAAGAGTGCATCTCACTAAAATCATTTACCAGAAGTAACTGCTGCCATTTTGTGCTAAGACATAATATCTATTTTCAGCACCAAGCATCATATTTATAAGTACAACTTGAAATGATAGAAAGCATTTGTTTTACTAGCAACTATGTACAAAATGCATCAATATCTCAGGAGGGAAATTTCAAAGTACTGAATTTTTAAAGTTCTTGTGATTTCAAATACTTTGATAATGATTTTGCTTCCTAATCTTTGATGTGAATCAGTAACTACTTTCTTCATTGAGCCATAGTGTATTTAACTTGGAGGTGTGGATTCTACTCTCTGAGATGGTATCAGTATGGCAGAAGAGAAGTATGCTTTTGAAATGAAGAGTCAAAGCCAGACTTTGTTAAACTGTGCAACTATACTGCTCTGACAAAGACAAATACGATTGACCACTTTTGTGTGTTGCCATCATATTTTAAATTTGCATCATTTTTTTGTTATTGTTGTTGTTTACTTCTAAAAGAGATAAATTATCATTATTCTGCATGACAAGACTGTCTCCTATATGCTTTATGGTCAGTACCATAAGCCTTCAGTACAATAAAGACTTTACTGACATAAATATATCCTATCTAATAAAAGAGAAACATGGTAATTAGCATACGACCGCTACCCTTCCCATTGGCTGATCAGGGCAATATGCAAATGAACTGCCAGCCAAGATGGCGGCCGGCAGCCAGGCAGCTTGAAGCTAACATGAGTCTTGCTTGCTTCAGTGACAGAGGAATCCAACGTTCCCCGCCTGCCGCTGCTGGCCTCTGAGCTTGCAGTTTGAAACATTGTTACAAATATAGAAGCTAAACAAAACCCCAGAAACCTGCTTTCAGCCAGCTGGGATCTCAGACCTGGAGTTGAAACAGTGTTTCGATTATAGAACCCAAACAAACCAGATACCTGCTTTCAGAAGCAGAGGCCTCAGAGCTGGAGCCAGAGCTAAAGCTGGTCCAGAATAAAAAAAAGAAAAATGAAAAAAGGAGCAGTTGGGAGCTTCCGTCACCTGCCAGCTTGAAAACAGCCCTCAGCCCCTCACCCAGACTGGCCAGGCACCCCAGTGGGGACCCCCACCCTGAAGGGTGTGTGACCAGCTGCAAACAGCCATCAGCCCCTCATACAGGCTGGCCAGGCACCCAAGCGGGACCCCCACCCTGATCCAGGACACCCTTCAGGGCAAACCAGCCGGCCTCCACCCGTACACCAGGCCTCTATCCTATATAGCAAAAGGTAATATGCCTCCCAGCACCAGGATCAGCGGAGCTGAGAGGCCTCCCGGCACCGGGATCAGCGTGACAGGGGCCAGCGCTCAAACCCCCTGATCGCCCTGTGGCTCTGTGTGTGACAGAGGGTGGGGCCACAACCTTTCTATCCGCCCTGCTCTGTTCGTGACAGGGGAAGGCGCCCCAACCCCCAGATCAGCTCTGCTCTGTGCCTGATAGGGGTTAGCTCCCCAACCTCCTGATCGCCCTGCGGCTCTGTGTGCGACAGGGTGCGGCACCCCAACCCCCTGATCGGCCCTGTTCTGTGTGTGACAGGGTGCGGCGCCCCAACCACGCCCCCCCCCCCACAGGCCCTGCTCTGTGTATGACGGGGTAGAGCCATAACCTTCCCATTGGCCCTGCCCTGAGTGTGAGAGTAGTGGCGCCCCAACCCCCTGATCCGCCCTGCTCTGTGGGTGATAGAGGGCGGCGACCAACCCCCTGATCAACCCTGCTCTGTGGGTGATAGAGGGCAGCGCCCCAACCCCCTGATCGACCCTGCTCTGTGTGTGACAGGGTACGGAGCCCCAACCCCCTGATGGGCTCTGCTCTGTGCATGACAGTGGGCAGTGCCCCAACCCCCTGATTGCCCCTGCTCTGTGCGTGACAGGGGGTGGCATCGCAACCTCCCAATCCGCCCTGCTCTGTGCATGACAGGGGGCGGCGCCCCAACTCCCCAATCCGCCCTGCTCTGAGCCTGACCAGGGGCTGCACCTAGGGATTAGGCCTGCCCTCTGCCACCCGGGAGCAGGCCTAAGCCAGCAGGTCGATATCAACCGAGGGTTCCCAGACTGTGAGAGGGCACAGGCCGGGCTGAGGGACCCCCCCTCTCCCCCAAGTGCACAAATTTTTGTGCACCGGGCCTCTAGTCCTATATAATAAAAGGCTAATATGCAAATGACTCAATAGCGGAATGACCGGTTGCTATGACATGCACTGACCACCAGGGGGCAGACTCTTAATGCAGGAGCTGCCTTTGGTGGTCAGTGCGCTCCCACAGGGGGAGGGCCACTCAGCCAGAAGCCAGGCTCACAACTGGAGAGCACAGTGTTGTTGGTGGGAGAGCTAAGGACATCCGAATGCCAGCTCGGGGCTCAGGCCAGGCTGAGAGACCCCTCCCCCCCTGCCCCCCCCCCGCTTCTCCCAGTGCACGAATCTCGTGCACCAGGCCTCTAATATATATATATATATATATATATATATATATATATATATATATATATATATATATATATATATATATATATATTTGAATATATATATTTGAATATATATATTCAAATATTCAAAATATAAATACATCAATCAAAGAGACACAATGCTATTCCATGAGTTATTTTTTACGAGTCATTTTTCATTTACTTCATTTCTAATGTTAGAAATGGATCTCAATTGCTTAATTCCATGATTTTAAGATCATCCGTGAATTATTTGCTCAAGTAATACATTTAAAATGAAAGAACAGTCCATTTCTAAAGCTTTTCACTTGATTTTAACTTTGCTCATTACTAACATAATTTAGATACAATGATCATTAAGAAATAATTTACACATTGCCCAAATTATGTGTGTAAACATTTGAAATATAAGTCATTTAATAAGATAACAGGATGATGAAGAAGAAGAAGAAGAAGAAGAAGAAGAAGAAGAAGAAGAAGAAGAAGAAGAAGAAGAAGAAGAAGAAGAAGAAGACAGTTAAATGGGAGATCTCTAAATATTGTGACTTCATCCAGTTTTCTAAGAAACAGAATTCACTCTAATGAAAGAACATTACTGATATATTTCATGGCCTTATGACACATAACTTTCAGTACCAGGTCTAACTTGAAAGAATAACATCACCTAAAACTTCATCAAGAGTAAGTTACAAACAAAATATTTCTGATACTATATTTGCTATTTTTTACTGCATTATAAAATTTAGGCACTGTGAATCAAACAAAAAGAACTTTGCTGTTATAGAATTTTCATATGGAATACATATGACTTTTATATAAAAATATAGCATATAAACTGTATTTCATATTTTAATAGCATCATTACCAAGCAAACTTCTCTTCTCTGCTTATTACATGCACAGCTATTGTTATTAATCAGAATCATTATATTACAGAAGTTGCACTACATATGTACAAACATACCCAAACACTACACTAAATATGTATTTTTGCTTTTACAAATTGATCTTTCTATGTCTCTGTCTTTTTTCTCCATCAAGGAACTAAGAAATTTATAGGTCTTATTTGTTCATTTTCATTTTTGTGTTGTATTCTATTGTGTCCATATGCAATGATTTATTTGTCCATTTTATAACTAATGGGCATTTATATGATTCATCAAATTGAGCATTTATATGAATCCTCAATTTCAGCTACTAAGAACAGTAGTAACGTCATATTTTTGCATGTATATTCTGTTAAACATGAACGAAAAATTCTCTAATATAACAAGAAGGAGTGCAATTAATGGGTCTTAGGATATCCATCTTCACCTTAAATGCATATAGCCATACTCTTGAACAAAGTTGTTTTACCAACAAATACCAGTAATCCAAGAAATATAGTATGAAAATTCCTATTATTTCAGAACGTTTACAACATTAGAAGCATCACACTAATATTATCACTTTTATATTTATATAATATATTATTACACTTAACCTTTACAATTCTTTTTGAATTCTACTTTCAAACTTATATTTAGTTCGAAAAACTTCTGTTACTTTTTCCCTTTCAGTGACTGTACTTCTATATACAGTTATTCATATTGCATTGTACATTGTTTATACATTTTTCAATATTTCACTATAGACTTTTATAACCACACTTCTTCAGGTGTAAAATACTCTACTGTGACCAGAAATTGTTAATAAACTGGAGACATGTCCTTTAGTCAAATATTATGTCATATCACTTTAAGAAAATATAATTACTTAAAGGCGTGTTGTAGGGAACTTTTAGCGCTGTTTAACAAACCCTGATATAAAGAAATGATGAAAGGTTAATATTAAAGTATTTTCCCATAAAATGCACAAGGTTATTTCAAATTCTGCCAATAATGTTAATGTTTCGCTTTTCTCAGAGAATTTAAGTGCCAGAGTAGTCTCAAGGCGATCTGTCTTAGCTTGCTGTTTCCAAAAATTATAAAAAAAGAGTGGCCTGAGGGAAAGGTAGCTGAAATCATCATGACAAGCATCTTGACCTGAAATGTCAGTACCTTAATGGAGATCCAACTTGCTGTTACAATAGAAATAATGTAAATTATAAAGAGGAGGAGGAACGCTGTCACCATTTTCATGGCCCTTCTATGGGCCTCTGTGTTTGAGTCTCCTGAGCCTGCCAGGTTGAGCTGAAAATTCTTGGTGTGTCTCACCAAGGAAAGAAATAAAAGAAGCAAAGAGATCAGGGATAGGAATAAGGGGATAACATAGGTCAAACTAAGAGGAAGAAGACTTTTAAGATAGAAAATTTCATTTACCTCTAACTGTAAACTCATATTTATTCCATATACCCTGTAGGTATTCAACGAATATTTACTAGCAGCATTATGCATAAAGATATTAAAGGAGAATAGGAAGAGAGACCCCAGGAAAAGCAGAAGAACCACCCTATTGACTCTCCACTTCAGCCACATGAAAAAGGAGTGGGAGAAATTGGCTATCTTAAGGAAGTAGAAAATGCTGAGGCAGGTGGCAAACCAGATAGTTAGGTGGTTAGTTAGTGCCCAAAGAATAGTAACCACCTTTGCTAGTTTACCAGTAGCATAGAGATGTGGAGCCAGCCCTACTATAAATGAATCCAATAGTGTTAGCAACAGATGGATGATTCTGGCCAGAGCCAAGTTGGTGAGGATGAAATCAGCTGAGGAAACTTTCCCAGTCTTGACCCACTCAGTGCAGTTCACCAGTCCGATGAATCCATTTCCTAGCACTCCTAAGATGAGTATTCCTGTTGCCACAACCAGAAAGGCGACTTTTATTCCAATGGACATCTGTAAAAGACTGCTTCTGATGTTGAGCCTCAATGAAAGCTTTATAGTGAAACAGTTGCAGATGGACATCCATTTATGATGCTTTCTATAAATATTTTCATCATAATTCCATAAAGTACATCCAAAATTCTGCTTTGAGATATAGTTCCAGAGACCTTCACTAAAGAATAGTGCATTCTATTTGTATTGTAATTCCAGTGCTAAACCGAACATTTCTGTTAAGACACACACATTTCCTGAATAACTGTAGTTTCCTTACAGTCAGCTATCATATAAACGCAAATATTGTGCACTTATCTTGATACCAGCTGCAAATTTTCATTTGTGCCACTGACTAAATGGTGAAGTAAAGTAAACATGCAAAACTGAGAGAGATTATTTTCCACCAGTGTGTATTTTTATCTCCTTGGAGCATACACCTAAATGCAAATATTTTAAATTTTGAATAGCAATTGCTAGTGTGAAAACTTTTATATAATTCTGTTATTATTTGTTGCATATCAATAAGATTCTTGTACATATCAAGTATTTTTGTTGATGCAATTTAATTTATATAATTTCTAGTTAAAAACCACACCCAAGTACTAGAAAAAAAATAACTAAAAATAATCATGGAGAAATATTATAAAAACTAAATCAGAACTTACCAGCAAAGTATACCAGGAATACACACAAGGCAGCTACAAATGCTACAATGCAAAATCAATGATAGTTTTGTGAAGACAGAAATATTTAGTGGGAACTTGAATCATTTAGAATTTTTGAAGAAATACAGAAACAAATTCAAGAATGATGTAATGGCATGTGAAATTATCAGTAGCTTAAACAAGTATGACTCCCTTTTAAACAGAGGACATTTTTGTTTTACATTCTATTGGCTTTTCAATTGAAAGGTTCCTAAGTGCCCTCTAATATCCATGTCCTAAATGAAATGCCTTCATCTTTCTGAGCAATAGAGTGACTATGTTTTTCTTTACAGATGGTGTGGCAAAGTGAATAATGTTGATCAATGATTTGTGAGTGACAATTAAGTCACCAGAGCACCATTTACAGGCTGACCCCTAAAATGCTCCCCCATATATCTACCTTCTCCCTGCTGTCTGGAATGGCCATGATTCCAAGGCGATCTTGGAAGCCACATGTTTAAGGTGGCATACTTGTCATCAGCCTTCTTCACTGGATAACAGTATAGAGGAGGCTCTTCAAACACATCAAGACTGCTAAAAAGCAGCACAAAATTTAGATTATGTATGGAGCACTTTATGTTTTGGAGCCTATCGGTGACCGATGTTCATTCGCCCACTCTAAGGCAATAGTTGGAAACAACTACTTGCGGATTTGTTAAGAGCTATTTGAATGTTGAAGAAACAGAACCAGGAAGTCTATGCCATTTGCAGATTTTGTGATAGGCTTTGATTTCATTGGTTTTCCAGTTCTAATGTGGTTTATTCATTCATTTATTTAGTATTTAGAATGTCATTTTCTCCAACTATCCCATGGGCTGGGTTTTATGTACTGGGGACTTCGCAGGAAACAGGAAAAACATCATCCCAAATTATATTTTTTATATTCTACTGGGGCAGACAGGCAATGCAATGCAAAACAAATAACTAAATCAGATCTATGAAATATATACATTAAGGTATAAGTAATATTGTGAATATTTCATAATATTAAACTTTTAGTTGTTAAACAAGGTTATACATTTCATTATTATAATAGAACTTGCTACCAAAGGTCCATCAACACTCTTTTAGTTTCATCATTTTGCATAAAATTATAATAAAAACAGATCTTAAAGACAATTTTAATGATTATTACATAGACATCATGGATATCAATTTTCATGTGTGCATAAAGGTCATTGACTTATATGTACTATAATTATATACTACACTTATTGTCAGCATATATTTAAGATCAGAAAATTTTGACTCCTTTTCTGTGAAATTTAAAGGGAATGTTTACTAGCAGGTAGCAAGGTAGAGAAGATGATTAGCAGTTCAGAGACCCAAACATGGTTTAGGGTCAACTAAATAAATTGACATTATTTTTGTATTTTTGTCGTTGTTGTTGTTAATCTTTGCTGAAGATATTTTTTCCTTGATTTTTAAAAAGTATGGAAACATGGAAAGGAGACAGAGAGCAAGAAATATCAATCTGAGAGAGAGAGATCCAGACCCAAGTAAGGCCAGGGAATGAGCCTGCAACCGAGGTACCAGCCTGCAACCTAGGTACGTGCCCTTGGGATCAGTATGCAATAAATGGTGCTGTCTCTCCAGTAACCAGGATTCACAAGGGCAGGAATCAAGGGGTGAAAATGTGTCACCACTCACTATGGCCCCTAGGAACCCAATAGCAAAATTTGTTTCCTCCTCCTATGACCTTATGTTCTGCTGGCCTAGCAGTCGTTGTACAAAGTGAGGAACTGTTCTACCAGGAGATACAACAATGATTTTATCAAACTGGAAATAAGACTGCCATCCAGCCATTTTGTACTCCTTGGGCCTCTGAATCAACAGGAAAGAAGGGAGATACTGTGCTGTCTGGGGTAACTGATCTTGGCTCCCAAGAGGAAATTGAACACCATTCCCTTAGGAGTCCTAGGATTCATATTGGAAACAATCTTTGGTTCTTCTTCTATAAATCATCCTCTATGGGGAAATTAAATACAACACATAACAACAAACACTTCAAGAAAGCATTTTCATTTTTATTAGTGTCAATAAGGAAATGTGTCCACACCCTTCTCTTCCCAACTCTGGTCACAAAATAGTTATATTCATGAACTAGTCAACCTCCAGCAATTTGAACGAAACTGGTCATGGATGTCTCATGGTGACATTTTCCTTGATGGCAGCCTGTCTATTGCTGTGCCATTACCACAGGCTTTCATTATAGGGAAAGTTAAGGAGCAGAATTTGATCTCAAAATATATTCAAGAACACAGGTACTGCCAAGGAGGAGGGACCACAGCCATGCTCCCCCATCCTCCACCCCTCTCCTCCACACACACAGCTCATTTTCTCTTCTGCCCTCACCCTGGTGAGGATCCACCACCTTTGCCAAAGGCAAGAGCTCCTGGCTGCTCATGCTCTTGGCCCCCTGAGGTGGACTAAAGTACAACCTGGGCTGCTTGAGGGTCCCCTTCTAGGAGGAGGAGGAGGAGTTGGAAGAAGATGAGGAACTGGAGGAAAAAGAAAAGGAAGAGGAGGAAGAGGTAGAAATGAGCCACTTCTCGCTGAGGCGGGAGGGGTACGGGCCACATCAAAGGTTAAGAAAGAGCACTTAAGAGCAGATTAATCCCTCTGAAGTGACGCCATACATCTTGTGTTCCATTTGCAAAGGTTACTTAACAGTTGCAACTACAATTAAAGAATGTCTTAGTACATGTTGAAAAAGCTGCATTGTAAGACATTTTTCCTACAGCAACAGATGTCCAAAATGCAACACAGTAGTTCATCAGACACAACCTCTTTATAACCTAAGGTTGGACCGACAGTTATAAGACATATGGTACAAATTAGTAATCAATCTAGAAGAAAGAGGGAAAAAGAAAATGCATGAGTTTATAAAGAAAGAGTTTTAGAAGTTCCTCAACCTGCTCTTCTACAGCCAGTCCCTTCAAGCAAAAGAAGATCTAAGAAAGCCTTAGAATCAGTGTTTCAGATTCCACCTGAACTTGATGTGTCTTCATTACTAGAATTCATTGGTGCTAATGAAGGCACGGGATACCTTAAGCCAGTGGTTCTCAACTTTGGCTGAACATTAAAATCACCTCGGAATCTTTTTAAAATCCTGATTTCTGAGCTTCATCTTCCGGAAATTCTGTTTCTTTGTTATGGGTTGAGGCCACAACATTAGTAACAAAGAAACAGAATTTCTGGAGAATGAGGCCCAGAAATCAGGATTTTAAAAAGATTCCCAGGTAATTCTAATGTGCAGCCAAGGTTGAGAACCACTGAGTTAAGCAACTGGGAAAAAAAGTTTCTCCAAGTTTCAGGAAAAGCTGCTGGGACTGACCAAAAGACCCTGAGCGATGAATGAATAGATTACCCTGACACACATTTTTGTGAAAGAGAAGGCTAAGGGGATATTGGCTTCAGTGACTATGCAGCCTTGATTGCCAGCCTCCTTAGGCTTTTACTGTAACAACAGCTTGAACTAAAATTAACCTATAGATACAATCAGCAGGGTAAGCATCCTTGAGAAAACACATGCATCTGTAGTGTCTTTTAAGCAAGGATGTGTCTAAGTTAACACCTGGGGGCTCAGACTTGTTTGGAAAGTCAAGGCAGGGGCAGCCACCTTCAGCTAACTCCTGCCTCATGCCTCCCCACATCTCCCCCAACCCCCTTTTTTTCTGGCTGCAGAAGACAGAGGAAGCTGGTGAACTTTCTGCTTTGAAATGCTGTGTCGGCAAAGCGTGTTTATTGCTCAAGGTCCAATTTTGTAGATTATAAGAAAAACAAAGAGAATTATAATGACAGCAATGGTTAGCCTAATTAAGAAGACGGGTTAGTCTAATTAAGAAAAAATATATATTTACAAGTATTAAATCTATACTTCTAGCAAGGTGTAAGGGACAGGATTATAAAGGGGAGGGGACTAGGGTGAGGAATGTAGCTATGTGAAGGCCTGGGGTCTGTAGACATCAGCTATTGTCTGGTGATAAGATGATGTTGACAAGATAAGGCTTTGACTCCTGGTGGGCCAGTTTGACCATACTTACCGGTTCCACTTGCTGGACTCACTCACAGCTGAGTTATCTCACTAATTACTTCGTAGAGGCCTTGAAAAGAAAACTTTAAAAAAAAGTTAACGCCATACTCACATAAATATATGAGTTCTATGATTTAAGATAATACGATTACTTTTCAGATTAATTCCTGTGCTCCATCTATTAAATTTATGATTCAGTATATTTAAAATTCCTTTTAAGATTTCTCTTTGCAAATCTTCTATGACTTTTATAAACATTCTTCTAACGTTTACAATTATTCTTAACTATTCCTACTCTATTTTCTTTTCTTCCAGTTATATTCCTTTCTTTATATCCCTTCTTACAATTTTTACTTCCTCAACTCTTGTTCTTCTTTACTTGTGCAAACCCACTTCAACTTATACATACCTTCTGGAACTTACACATACCCTTTTAGATTCTTATTTCACTTTTTTTTTCTTGATCTCTATACCTTCTATTACATGAAAACTATAAATTCCTTCTAATTAGTTTGAATAAAGGTTAGTTCTACACAGGCTCCTCTATTCCCAGCTTCAGAGCAGTTGGAGTGGTGAAAAGTATGTCTCAGAGTTCTATTTCTCCTCTAGTTGGCCTAGCATCTTTGCTCTGCTCATGTCTGTCTAACTGCCTACTATATTCCTTCAAGGATCTTGGCTCTGAATTCTTTCAGGGAAAGGGGATGCTGGATTTCTTCTGTAACTGCTTCGTGCTGAGGCAGGTTGAAGGTTTCTCTCAGAGCTCTCTTTCAGAGGGAAAATGAGGCCTGGGTGCAGAAAGAGTTGGCAATGGTGCCTAGAGGTAGTATTCCCTAGGTGAATGTAGGGCTTGTAATCTGGTATAGAAAACTATGATATAAAATTCAGTATTATTGGGCAAAACTTAGAACAGTGTCTAATAATTTCCTGTTGAAGCAATTTTTCTCCCTAAAATCACCGTATTTTTATGAAAGACTAATTTACCTACTATAGTAAGTCTAGTTGTAATTTGGCTGGATTGTTTGCATAAACACAACAAGAATAACAGTTGATTACATAGGCTATTTTTGTTTTTAAAAGTATGCTTTGCTGGAATCTCATGGGAAAGTTTACTCCCAGGGCAAAGAAGCCAAGCCACACAGTTGCATCAGGCTTTGCCTGAAATACCTATAGAATTGGGGTGCATTCCTCAAGTTGAGGTTCATACAAGTGTCCTGGGGTTTCTTTCATGCCATCTCTCAGGAAAGCAACCATCATTCCTTTCCTGGAAAGACTGCCATGAACCACATGACCAAGCCAGGTACCAGGCTATTTACCTAAGGGGCTTATCAGCTCCAAAGTCCATCTTATTCCTTAGAGCTTCTGGTGACATCCAGAGTCCTGGCATGTCTCTCTTTCAGACATGATATTTCAGCAAAGTTTTGGTTAATAAAACTATAATTGGAAACTGACTTATGTCCTGTTATGAAGAAATCAGACTTTTATTGGATTCATGCAAACAAACATATTACTATGAGAATAATAACTACAAAAACTATAATTATTTTTTATTCATCTAGTCCTATAATCAACTTCTTTTCTTCCTGATTTTTCTTGCCAGCATTTCTGTACATTTAGATACTCTGTAGAGTTCTAATAATTTTTATCCAATTTGAGGGGATGATCTGAGAGTTTATTCTTAGAGATACGTAGCTTAAAATAAATCAAAGTCCTTTACATGGATCCCTCAGGAGATGTAACTTTTTTAAATGTATTATAACAAAACAGTGACTGTCTCCAAATAAGAAAAAATTTAAAATGATATGGTTATTGATTTGATTATAATGTAAATAACATGGCATCCTGTCCTTTCTGAAAAACACAATATTTCACAATATTATAACTTATAACAGTTATAAATGAAAGCATATTGGAATATATTTAATATGCATATGTAAATAGAATATAATTATTATTTCTTTATTTGACAGAGCTTCCCATATACCTTAAGTAGAAAATATCCTTCATAAAGAGAGAAAGCAAATCTTAAATTTTAAACCCTGCGGAGGTAGTCAAACACATTCTATTATTATATTTTACTAGAGCCAGGTGCACAAAAATTTGTGCATTCAGGGGAGAGAGGGGTCCCTCAGCCTGGCCTGTGCCCTCTCACAGTCTGGGACCCCTCGGGAGATAATGACCTGCTGGCTTAGGCCTGCTCCCGGTGGCAGAGGGCAGGCCCAATCCCTAGGTGCAGCCCCTGGTCGGGCTCAGAGCAGGGCAGATTGGGGAGTTGGGGTGCCGCCCTCTGTCATGCACAGAGCAGGGCCAATCAGGGGGTTGGGGCGCTGCCCCCTGTCACGCACAGAGCAGGGCCCGTCAGGGGGTTGGGGCACCGCCCACTATCACCCAGAGAGCAGGGCCGATCAGGGGGTTGGGGTGCCGCCCCTCTCACACTCAGGGCAGGGCCAATGGGGAGGTTAGGGCTCTACCCTGTCACACACAGAGCAGGGCCCATGGTGGGGGGGGTGGTTTGGGGCGCCTCACCCTGTCACACACAGCAGGGCCGATCAGGGGGTTGGGGCGCCGCACCCTGTCACACACAGAGCCACAGGGTGATCAGGGGGTTGGGGAGCTCCCCCCTATTAGGCACAAGCAAGGGCTGATCAGGGGGTTGGGGCGCCTTCCCCTGTCACAAACAGAGCAGGGCAGATAGGGAGGTTGTGGCTCCACCCCCTCTCACCCACAGAGCCGCAGGGCGATCCGGGGGTTTGGGTGCTGCCCCGTGTCACGCTGATCCCGGTGCCGGGAGGCATCGCGGCTCCGCTGATCCTGGTGCTGGGAGGCATATTACCCTTTTACTATATAGGGTAGAGGCCTGGTGCATGGGTGGGTGCCGGCTGGTTTGCCCTGAAGGGTGTCCTGGATCAGGGTGGGGGTCCCCACTGGGGTGCCAGGCCAGCCTGGGTGAGGGGATGATGGCTGTTTGCAACTGGTCACACATCCTTCATAGTGGGGGTCCCCACTGGGGTGCCTGGCCAGCCTGGGTGAGGGGATGATGGCTGTTTGCAGCTGGTCACACACCCTTCAGGGTTGGGGTCCCCACTGGGGTGCCTGTCCAGTCTAGGTGAGGGGCTGAGGGCTGTTTTCAGGCTGGGGGTGACTGAAGCTCCCAACCGTTCCTTTTTTTCTTTTCTTTTTTTTTTTATTCTGGGCCAGCTTTAGCTTTGAGGCTTGGCTTCAGTTCTTAGGCCTCTGTTGCTGAAAGTAGGTTTCTGGCCTTTGCATACAATGTTGCAATCCTGCTGGCTGAAGCCCGTCAGACTAAAGGAGGTTTCTGGGGTTTTGTTTAGCTTCTATATTTGTTACATAGTTGCTTAGAGTTGCAGCTCAGAGGCCTGCAGCGGCAGGCGGGGAATGTTGGAGTCCTCCGTCACTGAAGCAAGCAAGCCTCATGTTAGTTTCAAGCTGCCTGGCTGCCGGCTGCCATCTTGGCTGCCAGTTAATTTGCATATTGCCCTGATTAGCCAATGGGAAGGGTAGCGGTCGTATGCCAATTACCATGTTTCTCTTTTATTAGATAGGATTATTATTAAACTAGTGACCCAGTGTATAAAATTCATGTACAGGGGTCCAGAGGGAGGGTCCCTCAGCCCGGCCTGAATGCTCTTGCAATCCAGGACCACTAGATTCTAACCACTCGCCTGCCTGCCTGCCTGATTGTCCCTAACCACTCTGCATGCCTGCCTCATAGCCCCTAACCACTCACCTGCCTGCCTCATCACTGCTAACCACTCTGCCTACCTGCCTGATCACCCCTAACCACTTCTGCCTTGGCCTCTGCTGCCACAGCTACATCCAGAAGGATGTCTGTAATGATGTCTGGAAGGTCCCTTGGTTATCTGGTCTAATTAGCATATTATGCTTTTATTATTACAGACAGTATTAAGTAATTTATTCATTTAAGATAATCAAGTTCCTGATTAACGTAACTGTTTTAGTAATATATATAAAACCTTTACTTTCTAGGTAAATTGGCTTATTTTTCCAATGGAAAACATACTCACATTCTCAAGAAGTATAACAGAGATAGTGAATTCCTTAGCTGAGAAATAGTTCCCTTGAACTTGGAAATCCCAAGAGTGCTCCAATGAATTATTGCACAGTTACTTTCATTTTCTTACTTGTAGTTTTTGAGGGTTCCATCATGTTTTGTTGCATTTCTGGTTCCTCACACAGGGAACCACTTGCTGGGACTGACCAGCAGACCCTGAGTGATGGATGAATAGATTACCCAGTGGTTCTCAATCTTCTGGCCCTTTAAATACAGTTCCTCATGTTGTGACCCAACCATAAAATTATTTTTGTTGCTACTTTATAACTGTAATGTTGCTACTGTTATGAATCGTAATGTAAATATCTGATATGCTGGATGGTCTTGGGCGACCCCTCTGAGAGGGTCATTCTACCACCAAAGGGGTCGAGATCCACAGATTGAGAACCGCTGGATTACTCTCACACACGTTTTTGTGAAAGAGAAGGCTAAGGGGCTATTTGGATTTAGGGACTAAGCAGCCTCGATTGTCTGCCTTCTTAGACTTTTACTGTAACAACAGTTTGAACTAAAATTAACTATTAGATACAATCAGCAGGGTAAGCATCCCTGAGCAAACACATGTGTCTGTAGTGTCCTTTAAGCAAGGACGTGACTAAGTAAACACCCAGGGCTCAATCTTGTTTGAAAAAGCCAAGGCAGGGGCAGGTGCCTTCAGCAACTCCCGTCCCATTCCTCCCCACAAAAAGCAACTATTGGGCACGTAGAAAACTTTCTGAGAAGAAAAATGGGTCTTGACCTAGCTTGTCAGGTAGAAATCATTAGTGGTGATCACTTGCTGGAGCGATACAAACTCTAAGGGAAATTCCCCGTGCAACAGGTGATGCAGCAATGCAGGCTAGTTGGCCTACAGTAGATATGACAGTCCATGGGCTAAATATAGATGGTCTTTACTCATTCATTCTGGTCTTGTGGTTTCTCCCCTGAAATTATTTGAATATTCTGAGAGTATCAGGAGGTTGGAGAGAGAAAATAAAGTGGCTTCTCAATGTTATTTTGCGTCTCACCACAGAGTGCATTTCACCAAAGATATTTACTAGAAGTAATTGCTGCCATTTTGTGCTAAGACATAATATCTATTTTCAACACCAAGCAACATATTTACAAGTACAACTTGGAATGATAGAATGCATCAGTTTTACTAGCAACTATGTACTAAAAGCCGAGATACCTCAGGCGGGAAATTTCAAAGTACTGAATTTTTAAATTTCTTGTGATTTCAAATACTTTGATAATGATTTTGCTTCCTAACTTTTTATGTGAATCAGTAACTACTTTCTTCATTGAGCCATAGCCTATTTAAGTTGGAGGTGTGGATTCACTCTCTGGGATGGTATCAGTATGGCAGGAGAGAAGTATGCTTTTAAATGAAGAGTCAAAGCCAGACTTTGTTAAACTGTACAGACTGTGCCCCTCCGACAAAGACCAAACTATTGACCACTTTTGTGTGTTGCCTTCGTATTTCAAACTTGCACCTTTTTTTTTCTTTTTTGTTGTTTACTTCTAAAAGACATAAATTATCATTATTCTGTGTGGAGAGACAGCCTCCTCTATGGTTTATGGGTAGTACCATAAGCCTTCAGTACAATAAAGACTTCATTGACTATATATATATATATATCAAAATATAAATAATCAAATAATCAAAATATAAATACATCAATCAAAGAGACACAATCCTATTCCGTGAGGTATATTTTAGTAGTCATGTTACAGAAAAACCGGAGAAGAACCAAGCAACGCTTAGAGAGATGGAGTTACATTTATTACGCGCAGGCCCAGAGGAAAATGTCTCTCAAATTTTGCGTGAAATCACACAGGAAGTTTCCAATATTAATACTATCTTAGCCTCTTTGTCTCCCAAATATGAGGTTTTTCCGGTTCCCTTTGCAAGTTCTTGAAGAGCCCTATGTGCTGGGGCTTTGAGACCTCAACCAAAGGATTGGCCTGGTGCCAGCACTGATAACTTTGTCTGGGGAAGTTTTAATGGCCTCTCTGAAATGGGAGTAGTCTTATTTTCCTTATTATTTAAGCCAGCAAGCATTTACAGGAGCCAGAAATAGCAGGGTTAAAATTTCAAACAGCAGTTTTTATATAAAATGGATGCTTCAGTCATTTTGCCTTTACTTTATTTCTAATATTAGAAATGGGTCTCATTAGCTTAATTCCATGATTTTAAGATCATCCATGAATAATTTGCTCAAGTAATACATTTAAAATGAAAGAACATTCCATTTCTAAAGCTTTTCACTTGATTTTAACTTTGCTCATTACTAACAATGATCATTAAGAAATAATTTACACATTGCCTAAAATATGTGTGTAAACATTTGAAATAAACATCATTAAAGAAGATAACAGGATGATTATAATGAAGATGATATGATGATGGAGGCAGCTAAATGGGAGATTTCTTACTGATCGTTGTGATGTCATCCAGTTTTCTAAGAAACAGAATTCACTGTAATGAAAGAACATTACTGATGTATTCCATGGCCTTATGATACATAATTCTCAGCATCAGGGCTAACGTGAAAGAACAACTTCACCTAAAACTTCATCAAGAGTAAGTTAAAACATAATGTTTCTGATAATATATTTGCTATTTTTACTGCATTATAAAATTAAAGCACTGTGAATGAAACAAATAATACTTTGCTGTTATGGAATTTTCATATGGAATGCATATAACCGTTATGTAAAAATACAGTGTATAAACTTTCTTTCATATTTTAATTGCATCATAACCAAGCAAACTTCTGTTCTCTGCTGATTACAGGCCCAGCTATTGTCAATAATCTGAATGATTTTATTACAGAAGTTACACTATATATGTACAAACATACCCAAACACTGCAATAAATATGTATTTTGCTTTTACAAATTTACCTCTCTATGTCTCTGTCTTTTTTCTCCATCAAGGAACTTAGAAATTTATGTCTAATTTGTTCATTTTCATTTTTGTGTTGTATTCTATTTGTATTATATTCTATTGCCATGATTTATTTGTCCGTTTTATAACTAATGGGCATTTATATGATGCCTCAATTTGAGCATTTACATGACTCCTCAATTTCAGCTATTAAGGACATTAGTAATGTATACATTATTGCATGTATATTCTGTCACACATGTATGAAAAGTTCTCTAGTATAGCAAGGAGAAGTACAATTAATGGGTCTTAGGATATACATCTTCACCTTAAATGCATAATGCCATACTCTTGAACAAGGTTGTTTTACCAATACATACCAGTAATCTAAGAAATATAGTATGAAAATTTCTATTATTTCAGATCAGTTCCAACATTAGAAGAATCACACTAATATTAACACTATTATATTTGTACAAGTGGCCCGGTGCATGAAATTTATGCATGCGGGGGATGGGGAGTTGTTCCTCAGTCTGGCCAGCACCCTCTCCAATCTGAGATCCCTCTCATAATCCAGGACTGCTGGCTCCTAACTGCTCACCTGCCTGCCCGCCTTCACCCCTAACCACTCTGCCTGCCGGCCTGCTCACCTCTAACTGCCTCCCCCTGCTGGTCTGCTCGCCTGCAACTGCCCTTCCCTGCTGGCCTGCTCGCCCCCAACTGCTCTCCCTGCAAGCCTGTTCACCCCTCTTACTCCCCCGCCGTCCTGATCATCCACAACTACACCCCTGACAGCCTGCTTGCCCTCAAATATAGACCCCCACCCCTCCTGGCCTGATCACCCTAACTGCCTCTGCCTTGGGCCCGCCACCAAAGCTTTGTCTGGAAGGATGTCCAGAAGGTCTCCTGGTCTAATTAGCATATTACCCTTTTATTAGAACAGGTAAATTGTTATTACATTTAAACTTTACAATTCTTTTTTTATTCTACTTTCAAATGTACCTTTAGTGAGAAAAATTTGTGTTACATTTTCCCTTTCGGTGACTGTAATTTTATATACAGTCGTTCACATTGCATTATATATTGTTTATACATTTATCAGTATTTAATTATACACTTTTATAATCATACTTCATCAGATATAAAATACTCCACTGTTACCAGAAACTGTTAATATACTGGAGACATGCCCCTTAGTAAAACATTATGTCATATAACTTTTAAGAAAATATAATTACTTAAGGGCATGTTGTAAGGAAATTTTAGTGCCATTTAACAAACCCTGATATACACAAATGCTGAAAGTTTTCTATTAAGTTATTTTCCCATAGAATGCACAAGTTTTTTAAAATTCTATCAATAAAGTTAAACTTGTGCTTTTCTCAGAGAATGTACGCGCCACAGTAGCCTCAAGGCGATCTGTCTTAGTTTGCTGTTTCCCAAAATTATAATAAAAGAGTGGCCTGAGAGAAAGGTAGTTGAAATCATCATGACAAGCATCTTGACCTGAAACGTCAGTACCTTAGTGGAGATCCAACTTGCTGTTAGAATAGAAATAATGTAAATGATGAAGAGGAGGAGGAACGCTGTCACCATTTTCATGGCCCTTCTATGGGCCTCTGTGTTTGAGTCGCCTGACACTGTCAGGTTGAGCTGAAAATTCTTGGTGTGTCTCACCAAAGAAAGAAATAAAAGGAGCAAAGAAATTAGGGATAGAAAGAATGGAATAATATAGGACAAACTAAAAGAAAGAAGATTTTTAAGATAGAGCATTTCATTTACTTCTAACTGCAAACTCATATTCATTTCATGTACCGCATGGGTATTCAACCACAATTCACTAGCAGCATCATGCATTAAGAGGTTAAGAGACAGTAGGAAGAAAGACCCCAGGAAAAGCAGAAGAACCACCCTGTTGACTCTCCACTTCAGCCACATGAAAAAGGAGTGGGAGAAATTGGCTATCTTAAGGAAGTAGAAAATGCTGAGGCAGGTGGCAATCCAAGTACTTAGGTGATTAGTTAGTACCCAAAGAATACTAACCACCTTTGCTAGTTTAAAAGTAGCATAGAGATGTGGAGCTAGCCCCATTATAAATGACTCCAATAGTGTTAGCAACAGTTGAATGATTCTTGCCAGAGCCAAGCTGGTGAGGATGAAATCAGCTGAGGAAACGTTCCCAGTCCTGAACCATTCGATGCAGTTCACCAGTCCGATGAACCCATTTCCTAGCACTCCTAAGATGAGTGTTCCTGTTGCCACAACCAGAATGGAGACCTTCATTCCAATGGACATCTGTAAAAGACTGCTTCTAATGGTGTGCCTCAGTGAACGCTTTTTAGTGAATCCGTTGCAGATGGACATCCATCTATGATGCTTTCCATAAATATTTTCACCATAATTCCAGAAAATACATCCAAAATTCTGCTTTGTGATATAGTTCCAGAGACCTTCACAAAAGCATAGTGCGTTCTATTTGTATTGTAATTCCAATGCTAAAACTAACAGTTCTGTTAAGACATATACGTTTCATGAATACCCATAGTTTCCTTACAGTCAGCTACTATATAAATGCAAATTATGTCCTCTTATCTTGACACCAGCTGTAAATTTTCATTTGTGCCACTGACTAAATGGTGATGTAAAGTAAACATGCAAATCTGAGAGAGATTATTTTACACCAGTGTGTATTTTATCTCCTTGGAACATAAACCTAAATGCAAATATTTTAAATTTTGAATAGTAATTGCTAGGAGGAACACTTTTATATAATTCTGTTATTATTAGTTACTTATCAATAAGATTCTTGTACATATCAAGTATTTTTGTTGATGCAATTCAATTTACATAAATAATTTATTACAATTATTTCTAGTTGAAAAACCACACCCAAGTCCTAGAACAAATAACTAAAAATAATCCCAGAGAAATATTATAGAAGCTAAATCAGAACTTACCAGCAAAGTGTACCAGGAATATACACAAGGCAGCTACAAATGGTATAATGCAAATCAATGATAGTTTTATGAAGACAGAAATATTTAGTGGGAACTTGAATTATTTAGAATTTATGAATAAATACAGAAACAAACTCAAGACTAATGTAAAGGCATGTAGAATTATCAGTGACATGAACAACTATGACTCCTTTCTAAACAGAGGATATTTTTGTTTTACAATACTTTATTGGCTTTTCCACTGAAAGGTTTCTAAGTGCTCTCCATGTCCTAAATGTAATGTCTTCATCTTTCTGGGCAATAGAGTGACTATGTATTTCAGACTCCCTTACAGATGGTGTGGCAAAGTGAATAATGTTGATCAATGATTTGTGAGTGACAATTAAGTCACCAGAGCACCATTTATAGGCCCACCTCCCAAATATCCCACACACATGCTCCCCCATATATCTACCTTCTCCCTGCTGTCTGGAATGGCCATGATTCCAAGGCGATCTTGGAAGCCACATGTTTAAGGTGGCATACTTGTCATCAGCCTTCTTCACTGGATAACAGTATAGAGGAGGCTCTTCAAACACATCAAGACTGCTAAAAAGCAGCACAAAATTTAGATTATGTATGGAGCACTTTACATTTTGGAGCCTTTTGGTGACTGCTGTTCATTCACCCAGTCTAAGGCAATAGTTGGAAACAACTACTTGGAGGTTTGTTAAGAGGCATTTGAACGTTGAAGAAGCAGAACCAGGAAGTCTATGCCATCTGCTGATTTTGTGAGAGGGTTTGATTTCATTTGTTTTCCAGATCTAATGTGGTTTATTCATGCATTTATTTAGTATTTAGAACATCGTTTTCTCCAACTATCCCATGGGCTGGGTTTTATGTCCTGGGGACTTAGCAGGAAATAGGAAAGACATCATCCCAAATTATATTTTTTATATTCTACTGGAGCAGACAGGCAATGCAATGCAAAACAAATGAATAAATCAGTTCTATGCAAGACATACATTCAGGTATAAATAATATTGTGAAGATTTCATAATATTAAACTATTAGTTGCTAAACAAGGTTATACATTTCATTATTATAATAGAACTTGCTATCAAAGTTCCGTCAACACTCTTTTAGTTTCATCATTTTGCATAAGATTATAATAAAAACAGATTATGAAGACAATTTTAATAATTATTACATAGACATCATGGATATCAATTTTCATGTGTGCATAAAGGTCATTGACTTATATGTACTACATTATATACTACACTTATTGTCATCATATACTTATGATCAGAAAATTTTGACTCCCTTTTTCCGAAATTTAAAGGGAATGTTTAAGTAGCAAGGTTGAGAAGAATACTAGCAGTTCAGAGACCCAAACATGGTTTAGAGTAAACTAAATTGACATTATTTTTTTATTTTTGTCATTGTTGTTGTTGTTAATCTTAGATGCAGATATTTTTTCCTTGAGTTTTAGAAAGTGTGGAAGGATGGAAAGGAGACAGAGAGTGAGAAACAATGATTTGAGAGGGACACATCAATTGGTTGCCTCCAGCATGCACCCGGACCCAAGCTAGGCCAGGGAATGAGCCTGCAACCTAGGTATGTGCCCTTGGAATCGGCATGCAATAAACGGTGCTGTCTCTCCAGAAACCAGGATTCACAAGTGCAGGAAGCAAGGGGTGAAAATGTGTCACCACTCACTATGGCCCCTAGGAACCCAGTAGCAAAATTTGTTTCCTCTTCCTATGATCTTATGTTCTGCTGGCCTGGAAGTCATTGTACAAAGTGAGGAGCTATTCTACCAGGAGATACAACAATGATTTTATCAAACTGGAAATAAGACTGCCATCCAGCCATTTTGTACTCCTTGAGTCTCTGAATAAACAGGAAAAAGGGAGATACTGTATGGGCTGGGGTCATTGATCTTGGTTCCCAAGGTGAAACTGAACACCATTCCCTTAGGTGTCCTAGGATTCATATTGGAAAACAATCTTTAATTTGTCTTCTATCAATCATTCTCTATGGGGAAACTCAATAAAACACATAACAGCAAGCACTTCAAGAAAGCATTTTTATTTTTATTAGTGTCAATAAGGAAATGTATCCACACCCTTCTCTTCTCAAACTTTGGTCACAAAATAGATATATTCATGAACTAGTCACTCCCCAGTAATTTGAAAGAAACTGGTCATGGATGTCTCATGGTGACATTTTCGTTGATGGCAGCCTGTCCATTGCTTTGCCTTTACCACAGGCTTTCATTATAGGGAAAGTTAAGGAGCAGAATTTGATTACAAAATATATTGAAGAACGCAGCCACTGCCTAGGAGGAGGGCACCACAGCGATGCTCTCCCATCCCCCACCCCACTCCTCCACACACACACATCTCATTTTCTCTTCTGCCTTTGCCCCGGTGCCCACAGAGGATGAGGGTCCACCACCTTTGCCAGAGGCAGGAGCTCCTGGCTCCTCATGTTCTTGGTCCCCTGAGGTGGAGTCAGGCACAACCTGGGCCACTTGAGGGTTCCCTTCTGGGAGGAGGATGAGGAGGTGGAAGAGGATGAGGAGCTGGAGGAAAAAGAGAAGTAGGAGGAGAAGGAAGAGATGAGCCACATCCCGCTGAGGCTGGAGGAGCATGGGAAAGAATCAAAAGATAAGGAAGAACACTTAAGAGCAGATTAATCCCTCTGAACTGATCCTATTCATCTTGTGTTCTATTTTCAAAGTTTCCTTAACAGATGCAACTACATTTAAAGAATGCGTTAGTACATGTTGTATAACCTGCCTTGTAAGACATTTTTAATATAGTAACAAATGTCCTAAATGCAGCACAGTAGTTCATGAGACACAACCTCTTTATAACATAAGGTTGTATTTACAGTTACAAGACATAGTGTACCAATTAGTAATCAATCTAGAAGAAAAAAAAAAAAGCAAATGCATGAGTTTATAAAGAAAGAGGTTTAGAAGTTCCTCAACCTGCTTTTCTACAACCAGTCCCTTCAAGCAAAAGAAGATATAAGAAAACCTTAGAATCAGTGTTTCAGATTTCACCTGACCTTGATATGCCTTTATTACTAGAATTCATTGGTGCTAATGAAGGCACGGGATTCTTTAAGTCAGTGGTTCTTAACCTGTGGGTCATGACCCCTTTGGCGGTCAAATGACCCTTTCACAGGTCGCCTAAGACCATCCTGCATATCAGATATTTACATTATGATTTACAACAGTAGCAACAGTACAGTTATGAAGTAGCAACGAAAATAATTTTATGGTTGGGTCACAACATGATGATCTGTATTTAAAGGGCCAGAAGGTTGAGAACCACTGCTTTAAGTGATTAGAAATAAAGTTTCTCCAAGTTTCATGAAAAGCTGCTTGGACTGACCAGAAGACCCTGAGCGATGGATGAATATATTGCTCTGACACACATTTTTGTGGAAGAGAAGGAAAAGGGGATATTGGCTTTAGCGGCTACGCAACCTGGATTGCCTGCCTCCTTAGGCTTTCATTGTAACAACAGCTTGAACTAAAATGAACCTCTAGATACAATCACCAGGGTAAGCATTTTTGAGAAATCACATGTGTTTGTAGTTTCCTTTAAAGAAGGACGAGTCTAAGTAAGCACTTGGGGGCTCAGACTTGTTTGGAAAGTCAAGGCACGGGCAGCCACCATCTCCCAACTCCTGCCCCAAGGGCCCCCCCGCCTCTACCGCCCTTCTCACACACATCTCCCCCTTTTTGTTTTGCTGGCTGCAAAAGACAGATGAAGGTGGTGAACTTTCTTGTTTGGAATGGTGGGTCAGCAAAGCGCATTTACTGCTCGAGTTCCAATTTTGTAGACTAATAAGAAAAACAAAGGGAATTATAATGACAGCAATGGTTAATCTAATTAAGAAGACAGGGTATTTACAAGTATTAAATCTATACTTCTAGCAAGATGTAGGGACAGGATTATAAAGGGGAGGGGACTAGGGTGAGGAATGTAGCTATGTGAAGGCCTGGGGTCTGTAGACATCAGCTATTGTCTGGTGATGAGATGATGTTGACAAGATAAGGCTTTGACACCTGGTGGGCCAGTTTGACCATACTTACCGGTTCTGCTTGTTGGACTCACAGCTGAATTATCTCACTAATTACTTCATAGAGGCCTTGAAAAGAAAACTTTAAGAAAAAGTTAACCACATATGTGTGTGTGTATGTGTGTGTGTGTGTGTGTTCTAAGATTTAAAATAATGATTACTTTTCAGATTAATTCATGTGCTCTATCTATTAGATTTATTATTCAGCATACTTATACCATAGGTCCTTGGGTTATGTGGAAGATCCATTTCTACAGTGCGATGTAATGCAATTTTTTATGTAAGTCGGAACCAACCTACATAAGCATCTACATCACACACATGGAGCACACACAGCAGAAATAAAGTGAAACAGTAAAAAAAAAATTCCGGACCTTTACTTGTGTTAAATAAATAATAAAAAACATAAAGCATATGTATATACGTTAAAATGATGGAACTTTTTATATAAATAAATGGTAGATGGCTATGTAACCATGAAACGAGGTACGTCGAGTCCAATGTACCACAAGGACAGCCTGTAATGCTTTTTTTGATTTCTCTTCATAAACCTTCTATGACTTTTATAAACATTCTTATAACTTTTACAATTATTCTTTATTCCTACTCTATTTTCTTTTCTTGATTTTATATTCATTATTTACATCCCTTCTTACAATTTTTACTTCCTCAACTCTAGTTCTTCTTTACTTGTACAGACCCTCTGCAAGTTATACATACCTTCTGTAACATACACATACCCTTATAGTTTGTCTACTTCACTTTCTTTTCCCTTGATCTCCATACCTTCTATTACATGAAAACTATGAATTCCTTCTAATTAGCTTGAGGAAAGGTTAGTTCTACTCAGGCTCCTCTATTCCCAGCTTCAGAGCACTTGGAGTGGTGAAAAGTATGTCTCAGAGTTCTACCTATTTCTCCTCTAGTTGGCCTAGAATCCTTGCTCTGCTCACGTCTGTCTAACTGCCTACTGTATTCCCTCAAGGATCTTGGCTCTGAATTCTTTCAGGGAAAGGGTATGCTGGATTCCTTCTGTAACTGCTTCGTGCTGAAGCAGGTTGAAGGTTTCTCTCAGAGCCAAGAGATGCTTGCTCTCTGTCAGAGGGACAATGAGGCCTGGTCACAGAGGGGGTGGCAATGGTGCCTAGAGGTAGTATTCCCTAGGTGCATGTAGGGCTTGTAATCAGGTGGAGACAAACTGTGATAAAAAATTCAGTATTTTGGGGCAAAAGTTAGAACAGTTTCTAATAATTTCCTGTTGAAGCATTTTTTCTCCCTAAAACCACCCATATTTTTATTAAAGACTAATTTACCTACTATAGTAAGTCTAGTTGTAATTTGGCTGGATTGTTTGCATAAACACAACAAGAATAACAGTTGATTACGTAGGCTATTTTTGTTTTTAAAAGTATGCTTTGCTGGAATCTCATGGGAAAGTTTACTCCCAGGGCAAAGAAGCCAAGCCACACAGTTGCATCAGGCTTTGCCTGCAATTCCTATAGAATTGGGGTGCATTCCTCAAGTTGAGGTCCCTACAGGTGTCCTGGGGTTTCTTTCATGCCATCTCTCAGGAAAGCAACCTTCGTTCCTTTCCTGGAAAGATTGTCATGAACCACATGACCAAGCCAGGTACCAGGCTATTTATCTAAGGGGCTTATCAGCTCCAAAGTGATCTTTAATCCTTCGAGCTCTCTGGTGACATCCAGAGTCCTGGCATGTCTCTCTTTCAGACATGATATTTCAGCAAAGTTTTGGTTAATAAAGCTAAAATTGAAAACTGACTTATGTTCTATTATGAAGAAATCAGATTTTGATTGCATTCATGCAAACATAATTACTATGAGAATAATAATAACCAAAACTGTAATTATTTTTCAATCATCTACTCCTATAATCAACTTCTTTTTCTCTTGATGTTTCTTGCCAGCATTCTGTACATGTAGATACTCTGTAGAGTTATAATAATTTTTAACCAATTTGAGGGGATGACCTGAAAGTTTATTCTTAGAGATACGTAGCTTAAAATAAATCAGAGTCTTTCTATGGATCCCTCAGAAGATGTAACTTTTTTAAATGTATTATAACAAAACAGTGACTGTCTCCAAATGAGAAGAAATATAACATGATATGGTTATTGATTTGATTATAATGTAAATAACATGGCATCCTGTCCTTTCTGCAAAACACAATATTTCACAATATTATAACTTATAACAATTAGTTGTAAATGAAAGCATATTAGAATATATTTAATATGCATATGTAAATAGAATATAATTATTATTTCTTTATTTGACAGAACTTCCCATATACCTTAAGTATAAAATTTCCATCATAAGAAGTGAAAGCACATCTTATATTTTGCACCCAGGGGAGGTAGTCAAACACATTATATTATTATTAAACAGTATTAAGTAATTTAGTCCTTTAAAGTAATCAAGTTCCTGATTAACATAACATAACTTTTAATAATATATATAAAAACTTTGCTTTTGGGAAAATACAGGAAAAACCTTTTTTCCTCCTTACTTTCAGAAGTTGGCTTATTTTTCCACTGGAAAATATACTCACATTCCTAAGAAGCATAACTGAGATAGTGAATTCCTTAGCTGAGAAATAGTTCCCTTGAACTTGGAAATCCCAAGAGTGCTCCAATGAATTATTGCACAGTTACTTTCATTTTCTTACCCTTAGTTTTCAAGGGTTCCATTGTGTTTTGTTACATTCCTGGTTCCTCACAGAGGGAACCACTTGCTGGGACTGACCAGCTGACTTTGAGTGATGGATGAATAGATTACTGCCGGGAGCTGGTCCATCCTTGCTGTTTCAAGGGACCTGGCATATATGGCATACGGTTCTTAATATGTTTGCTCACCTTCTTGGCGCTGTGTTTTAACCAAGGTCACCTCTCCGAGAAAGGTTGAATCCCCAGGTAGGGATTTTCCCCTGAAGTTAAGGAGGGAATAAAACCCCTCAACTAAGTGCCAGGCGGGTAATTAATCCCTTTAACTACGAACAATCATGCTTAAACTACATAATCTTTTCTCCCTGGAATGGAGATAAGAAACGCCCTAACCTTTGTAATAGAGATTGATAGGATTGAATCAACTGGTATAAATACAGTTGTAACAAGACAGAAACACTCAGAACTTAGAACACAGAACTCATGAGACAGAATTCAGAAGACAGAAAGACACAGAACTTATAAGACAGAACTGAGAACACAGGGCTTGGAAGACAGGACCAAGAGAGACAGAGCCTAGGCACAGAACCTACACAGAACGTTCTCTAGGGACAGAAGAACTTCGCTGGCGAGAGCATGCCGGAGGATCCTGGACAGGGACTGGCCTCGGAGCCTGGAGGCGGAGCCTGGCGAGAGAGCATGGCAGGGGATCCTGGACTGAACCTGACCGGAGATTGGCAGGAGAGCCTGACTAGAACCTGGCTACCGAACCTGGCTGGAGATCTCAGACAGAACCTGGCTGGAGAACCTAGCGAGGGAACATGGCTACAGAACCTGGCTGGAGACCCTGACAAGCGAACCCGGCTATGATGATCAACTGAACGCTGCCTCTGTGACATTCCTTCTTCGCCGACTCCGTCCACACCTTTGGGGACCCCTGGACCCGCTGGGGTTGGACCCCGGCAGATTACTCTGACACATGTTTTTTGAAAGAGAAGGCTAAGGGGTTATTTGGCTTTAGGGACTACGCAGCCTTGATTGCCTGACTCGCTTAGGCCTGTATTGTAACAACAGCTTGAACTAAAATTAACTATTAGATACAATCAGCAGAGTAAGCATCCCTGAGAAAACACATGTGTCTGTAGTGTCCTTTAAGCAAGGACGTGTCTACGTAAACTCCCCGGGGCTCAGACTTGTTTCGAAATGTCAAGGCAGGGGCAGGTGCCTTCAGCAACTCCTGTCCCATGCCTCCCCACAACTATTGGGCATGTAGAAAACTTTCTGAGAAGAAAAATGGGTCTTGACCTAGTTTGTCAGGTAAAATCATTTCTGACCATCACTTGTTGGAGCGATACAAACTCTAAGGGAAATTCCACGTGCAACATGTGATACAGCAATGCAGGCTAATTGGCCTAGAGTAGATATGATGGTCTATTGGTCAAACATAGACAGTCTTTATTTATTCATTCTGGTCTTGTGTTTTTGCTGGGGTCCAACCCCAGCGGGTCCAGGGGTCCCCAAAGGTGTGGACGGAGTCGGCGAAGAAGGAAGGACACGGAGACAGTGTTCAGTTGATCAGCAGCCTAGCCAGGATCTCCAGCCAGGATCTCCAGCCAAGTTCTGGTCTGGATCTCCAGAGAGGTTCTGCTTAGGATCTCCAGCCAGGTTCTGTGTCCATGTTGTCTTGCTAGGTTCTCCAGCCAGGTTCTGTCTGAGATCTCCAGCCAGGTTCGGTCACCAGGTTCTAGTCAGGTTCTCTTGCCGTATTTCTGCAGTCAGGCTCAGTCCAGGATCTTTTGCCATGCTCTCTCCAGCGAAGTTCTTCTGTCTCTAGAGAATGTTCTGTGTAGGTTCTGTCTTCTTAATTCTGTGTTCTGAGTTCTGTCTCTTTCTGTCTGGTTACATCTGTATTTATACCAGTTGATTCAATCCTATCAATCTCTATTACAAAGGTTAGGGCGTTTCTTATCTCCATTCCAGGGAGTAAAGATTATGTAGCTTAAGCATGATTGTTCGTAGTTAAAATGATTAATTACCCGCCTGGCACTTAGTTAAGAGGTTTTATTCCCTCCCTAACTTCAGGGGAAAATCCCTACCTGGGGATTCAACCTTTCTCGGAGAGGTGGCCTTGGTTAAAACACAGCGCCAAGAAGATGAGCAAACATATTAAGAACCGTATGCCATATATGCCAGGTCCCTTGAAACAGCAAGGATGGACCGGCTCCCGGCATGTTTTCTCCTCTGAAAACTACTTGAAGATTCTGAGAGTATCAGGAGGGAGGAGAGAAAGAAAATAAAGTGGCTTTTCAATGTTATTTTGCATCTCACCAAAAATATTTACCCAACGTAATTGCTGCCATTTTGTGCTAAGACATAATATCTATTTTCAGCACCAAGCAACATATTTATAAGTACAACTTGGAATTACAGAATGCATCTGTTTTAGGAGCGATTATGTACAAAAAGCAGAGATACCTCAGGAGGGAAATTTCAAAGTACTGAATTTTTAAAGTTCTTGTGATTTCAAATACTTTGATAATGATTTTGCTTCCTAATCTTTGATGTGAATCAGTAACTACTTTCTTCATTGAGCCATAGCCTATTTAAGTTGGAGGTGTGGATTCTACTCTCTGGGGTGCTATCAGTATGGCAGGAGAGAAGTATGCTTTTGAAATGAAGAGTCAAAGCCAGACTTTGTTAAACTGTACAGACTGTGCCCCTCTGGCAAATTCCCAAACTATCGACCACTTTTGTGTGTTACCTTCATATTTTAAACTTGCATCGTTTTTTGTTGTTGTTTACTTCTAAAAGAGATGTTATCATTATTCTGGGTGAAGAGACTGTCTCCTATATGGTTAATGGTCAGTACCAAAAACCTTCAGTACAATAAAGACTTTATTAACATAAAAATTGTGTGTGTGTGTGTGTGTGTGTGTGTGTGTGTGTGTGTATATATATATATATATATATATATATATATATATATATATATATATATATTCAAATAATTAAAATATAAATACATCAATCAAAGAGACACAATCTATTCATGAGTTATTTTTTAGGAGTCATTTTGCATTTACTTTATTTCTAATGTTAGAAATGGATCTCAGTAGCTCAATTCCATGAGTTTAAGATCATCTATGAATAATTTGCTCAAGAAATACATTTAAAATGAAAGAACATTCCATTTCTAAAGCTTTTCACTTGATTTTAACTTTGCTCATTATTAACATAATTTAGATACAATGATCATTAAGGAATAATCTACACATTGCCCAATATATGTCAATATATGTGTGTAAACATTTGAAATATAAATCATTAAAGAAGATAACAGGATGATGATGATGATGATGATGATGGCGGTGGTGGTGATGATGATGAAGCAGTTAAATGGGAGATCTCTGATGGTTGTGACTTCATCAAGTTTTCTAAGAGAGAATTCACTCCAATGAAAGAACATTACCATGGTCTTATGAAATATAATTTTCAGCATCAGGTCTAACTTGAAAGAACAAAATCACCTAAAACTTCATCAAGAGTAAGTTACAAATAAAATTTTTCTGATTACATATTTGCTATTTTTTACTGCATTATAAAATTAAGGCACTGTGAATCAAACAAAAAGAACTTTGCTGGTAAAGAATTTTTATATAAAATGCATATAACCTTTATATAAAAATACAGTATAGAAACTGTATTTAATATTTTAATAGCATTATTAGCAAGCTAACTTCTCTACTCTGCTTATTCCATGCCCAGCTACTGTCATTAATATGAATCGTTTTATTACAGAAATTGCACTACATGTGTACATTTTCAAACACTATACTAAATATGTATTTAGTTTTTACAAATTCACCTTTCTATGTCTCTATATATTTTCTCCATCACAGAACTAAAAAATTTATAGGTCTAAATTGTTCATTTTCATTTTTGTGCTGTGTTCTATTTTGTCCGGATTCCATGATTTATTTGTCCATTTTATAACTAGTGGGCTTTTATATAATTCCTCAATTGGAGCGTTTACATGACTTCTCAATTTCAGCTATTAAGAACAGTAGTAACATTCACATTTTTGCGTGTATATTCTTCCACACATGTATGAATAATTCTCCAGTATAACAAGAAGGATTACAATTAACTGGTCTTAGGATATGCATCTTCACCTTAAATGCATAATGCCATACTCCTGAACAAAGTTGTTTTACCAATATATACCAGTAATCCAAGAAATATAGTATGAAAATTCCTATTATTTAGATCCTTTCCAATATTAGAAGCATCACAAAATATTAACACTTTTATATTTACATAACATATTATTACCCTTAACCTTTACAATTATTTTTCAATTATAATTTCAAACTTCTCTTTAGTTAGAAAAATTTGTGTTACCTTTTCCATTTTGGTAATTGTAATTATATATACAGTTATTCATATTGCATTGTATCTTATTTATACATTTATTAATATTTTATTTTAGACTTTTATAACCATATTTTATCAGTTGTCAAGTACTCTACTGTTACCAAAAATTATTAATACACTGGAGACATGCCTTTAGTCAAATATTATGTCATATCACTTTAAGAAAATATAATTACTTAGAGCATGTTGTACGGAAATGCTAGTGCTATTTAACAAACCCTGATATAAAGAAATATTGAAGGTTTTCTATTAAGATATTTTCCAATAGAATGTACAAGCTTTTTTAAAATTCTGTCTATAAAGTTAAACTTGTGATTTTCTCAGGGATTGTAAGTGCACAGTAGTCTCAAGGCGATCTGTCTTAGCTTGCTGTTTCCAAAAATTATAAGAAAAGAGTGGCCTGAGGGAAAGGTAGCTGACAACACTGTGACAAGCATTATGAACTGATATGTCTGTACCTTAGTGTAGATCCAAATTGCAGTTAGAATAGAAATAATGTTAATGATGAAGAGGAGAAGGAACGTTGTCACCATTTTCATGGCCCTTCTATGGGCCTCTGTGCTTGAGTCCACCGAGCCCGTCAGGTTGAGCTGAAAATTCTTGGTGTGTCTCACCAAGGACAGAAATAAAAGAAGCAAAGAGATCAGAGACAGGAAAAAGGGGATAATATAGGTCAAAGTAATAATAAGAAGAGATTTAACAGAAAACATTTCATTTGCCTCTAACTGTAAAGTGATATTTATTTCATGTACCCTGTAAGTATTCAACCACAAATCACTAGAAACAACACGCATTAAGAGGTTAAGAGACAGTAGGAAGAGAGACCCCAGGAAAAGCAGAAGAACCACCTTGTTGACTCTCCACTTCAGCCACATGAAAAAGGAGTGGGAGAAATTGGCTATCTTAAGGAAGTAGAAAATGCTGAGGCAGGTGGCAAACCAGATAGTTAGGTGGTTAGTTAGTGCCCAAAGAATAGGAACCACCTTTGCTAGTTTGCCAGTAGCATACAGATGTGGAGCTAGCCCCATTATAAATAAATCCAATAGTGTTACCAACAGTTGAATGATTCTGGCCATAGCCAAGCTGGTGAGGATGAAATCAGCTGAGGAAACGTTCCCAGTGCTGAACCATTCAATGCAGTTCACCAGTCCGATGAATCCATTTCCTAGCACTCCTAAGATGAATATTCCTGTTGCCGCAACTAGAATGGAGACCTTTATTGCAATTGACATTGTTATAAGATTGTGTCTAATGTTGTGCCTCAATGAAAGCTTTACAGTGAAACAGTTGCAGATGGACATCCATTTACGATGCTTTCCATAAATATTTTTACCATTATTCCAAAAAGTACTTCCAAAATTCTGCTTTGTGATACAGTCCAAGAGATCTTCATGAAAGAATAGTTCATTCCAATTGTATTGTAATTCCAGTGCTAAACTGAAAAGTTCTCTTAAGACATGCACATATCATGAATACCTGTAGCATTCCTTATAGTCAGCTACTATATAAACATAAGTGTTGTCCACTTATCTAGACATCAGCTGCAAATTTTCATTTGTGTCATTGACTAAGTGGATGAAGTAAAATATGTAAACATGTAAATATGAGAGAGATTATTTCCCTCCTATTTGTATTTATATCTCCTTGGAACATAAACCTAAATGCAAATATTTAAAATTTTGAATAGTAATTGCTAGGAGGAAGCTTTTATATAATTCTGTTATTATTAGTTACTTATCAAAAAGATTCTTGTATATATCAAGTATTTGTGTTGATGCAATTTAATTTACATAAATAATTTATTGTAATTATTTCTCGTTCAAAGACCACATCTAAGTCCTAGAACAAATAACTTAAAATAATCACGGAGAAATATTATAGAAGTTAAATCAGAACTTACCAGCAACGTATACCAGGAATATACACAAGACTTTCATAACCATACTTTATCAGGTCTCAAAACTCTACTGTTACCAGAAACTGTTAATTCAGTGGAGACTTGTCCTTTAGTCAAATATTATGTCATATCACTTTAAGAAAATATAACTATTTTAAGACATGTTGTAAGGAAACTTTGGTGCTGTTTTACAAACCCTGATATAAAGAAATGCTGAAGGTTTCTATTAAGTTATTTTCCCATAGAATGCAAAAGGTTATTTTAAATTCTGTCTATAAAGGCAAAGGTTTTGCTTTTCTCAGGGACTTTAAGTGCCACAGTGGCCTCAAGAAAATCTGTCTTAGCTTGCTGTTTCCAAAAATTATAAGAAAAGAGTGACCTGAGGGAAAGGTAGTTGAAATTACTAAGAAAAGCATCATGACTTGGTATGTCTGTACCTTAGTGAAGATCCAAGTTGCGGTTAGAATAGAAATAATGTTAATGATGAAAAGGAGGAGGAACGTTGTCACCACTTTCATGGCCCTTCTATGGGCCTCTGTGCTTGAGTCCCTCAAGCCCGTCATGTTGAGCTGAAAATTCTTGGTGTGTCTCACCAAAGACAGAAATAAAAGAAGCAAAGAGATCAGGGACAGGAAAAAGGGGATGAGTCAAACTAAGAAGAAGAAGACATTTAATATAGAACATTTCATTTGCCTCTAACTGCAAAGTCATATTTATTTCATGTACCCTGTAAGTATTCAACCACAATGCATTAATAGCATCACGCATTAAGAGGTTAAGAAACAGTAGGAAGAAAGACCCCAGGAAAAGCAGAAGAACCACCCTGTTGACTCTCCACTTCAGCCACATGAAAAAGGAGTGGGAGAAATTGGCTATCTTAAGGAAGTAGAAAATGCTGAGGCAGGTGGCAAACCAGATAGTTAGGTGGTTAGTTAGTGCCCAAAGAATAGGAACCACCTTTGCTAGTTTACCAGTAGCATACAGATGTGGAGCTAGCCCCATTATAAATAAATCCAAGAGTATTACCAACAGTTGAATGATTCTGGCCATAGCCAAGCTGGTGAGAATGAAATCAGCTGAGGAAACTGTCCCAGTGCTGAACCATTCAATGCAGTTCACCAGTCCGATGAATCCATTTCCTAGCACTCCTAAGATGAATATTCCTGTTGCCACAACTAAAATGGAGACCTTTATTTCAATTGACATCGTTATAAGAATGTTTCTAATGTTTTGCCTCAATGAAAGCTTTATAGTGTAACAGTTGCAGATGGACATCCATTTAGGATGCTTTCCAGAAATATTTTTACTATAATTCCAGAAAGTACTTCCAAAATTCTGCTTAGCGATACAGTTCCAGAGTCCTTCATGAAAGAATAGTTCCTTCCAATTGTATTGTAATTCCAGTGCTAAACTGAACAGGTCTGTTAAGACACACACATTTCATGAATACCAGTAGCATTCCTTACAGTCAGCTACTATATAAACATAAGTGTTGTCAACTTATCTAGATACCGGCTGCAAATTTTCATTTGTGCCACTGACTAAAAGGGTGAGGTAAAATATGTAAACATGCAAATATGAGAGAGATTATTTTCCACCTATTTGTATTTATATCTCCTTGGAACATAAACCTAAATGCAAATATTTAAAATTTTGAATAGTAATTGCTAGGAGGAAAGCTTTTATATAATTCTGTTATTGTTTGTTACTTAACAACAAGATCCTTGTGTATATGAAGCATTTTTGTTGATGCAATTTAATTTACATAAATAATTTATTGTAATTATTTCTATTTTAAAGACCACACCCATGTCCTAGAACATAGAACTAAAAATAATCATGGAGAAACATTATAAAAGCTTAATCAGAAGTTATAAGCAAAATATACCAGGAATATACATAAAGCAGCTACATATGCTACAATGCAAAATTGACTATGGCTTTATGAAGACTGGAATATTTAGTGGGAACTTGAATTATTTAGAAGTTAAGAAGAAATACAGAAATAAATTCAAGACTGATGTAAGGGCATGTGAAATTTTCAGTGACATGAACAAATATGACACCCTTCTAAGCAGAGGAACTTATTTTGTTTTACAATATCTTATTTGCTTTTTAACTGAAAGGTTTCTAAGTGCTCTCCAATATTCGTGTTCTAAACGAAATGTCTTGATCTACTTTCTAGCCAATAGAGTGACTATGTTCTTCAGACTCTCTTACAGATGGTGTATCACCGTGAATGATGTGGATCAATGTTTTGCGAATGAAAATTAAGTGCACCATTTACAGGCCCGCACCCAAATTACCTCCCACACATCCCCCCCCCCCCCATACATCTTTCTCCTCCCTGCTGTCTGCAATGGCCGTGATTTCAAGACAATCATGGAAGCCACATGTGTAAGATGGCATATTTGTGATCAGCCTTCTTCCCTGGATAACAGCATAGAGGAGGCTCCTCAGACATATCAGGACTGTTTAAAAAGCAATTGGAAATTTAGACTATGTATGAGTCACTGTATTTTTGGAGCTTATTGACGACTGCTGTTCATTCACCCAGTCTAAGGCAGTAATTGGAACCAAGCACATGCAGATTAGTTAAGAAGCACTTGAATGGTGAAGAAACAGAACCAGGAAATCTATGCCACCTGCTGATTTTGTGATGGTTTTGATATCATTGGTTTTCTAGATCTAATGTGGTTTATTCATGTATTTATTGAATAATTAGAACATCATTTTCTCCAACTATTCCATGAGCTGGGTTTTATTTCCTTGCGACTTAGCAGGAAACAGGAAAGACATTATCCCAACTAATAGGCCCAGGGCATGAAAATCGTGCACATGGGGGGGGGGGCAGGGGTTCCTCAGCCTGGCCTGCACCCTCTCCAATCTGGGACCTCTTAGGGGATGTCTGACTGCCAGTTTAGGCCTGATTGGGCCTAAACTGGTTGTTGAACATCTCTCTTACAATCTGGGTCTGCTGGCTCCTAACCACCACCCTCCTGCCTGCCTGATCGCCCCTAACCACTCTGCCTGCCTGCCTGATCGCCCCCAACTGCCTCTACCCCAACCCCGCCACTGTGGTTTTGTCCAGAAGGACGTCCGGAAGACATCCAGTCTATATGGTCTAATTAGCATATTACTCTTTTATTAATATAGATCTTCTACTGGGCAGAAAGGTGATAAAAAAATGAATAAATCAGATGTTTCATATATATACATGAAGGTATAGATATTATTGTTAAAATATCATAATACTACCATTTCAGGTTTTGAACAAGGTTACATTTTTCTTTCTTTTTTAACTTTTTTTTCTTTTTTTATTGATTAAAGTATTACATATGTCTCCTTTTCCCCCGATTAATCCCCCCCAGCCACTTCCACTTCCCACGACAAGCCCCCCACCCCAGTGTCCGTGTCCATTGATTATGCTAATATGCATGCAGGGGAGGGGGACGGGTAAGAGATCAAACAAAGGACTTAAACATTTCTTTCTTATAATAGAACTTGCTACCAATATGTCAACATACTTTCAGTTTCATCATTTTCCACAAGATTATAATAATGACAGATATGAAAGGAATTTTTAATAATTATTACATGGACATCATATTTATCAATTTTCATGTGTGCACAAAGGTCATTTACTTATTTACCACAATTATATACTACATTTATTTTGAGTATATATTTAATATAGGAAAAATTTGACCCTTTTTCTCTGAAATTTAAAAGGAATGTTTAGTTAGCAAGATGGAGAAGAACTGGCAATTCAGAAACCAAAAAATGGTTTAGGGTAAACTAAATAAATTAACACCAGTTTTCCATTTGTTGTTGTTAATCCTCACCAAAGATATCTTTCCATTGATTTTTAGAGACAGAGGAAATGTGGGAAGGAGTCAGAGAGAAAGAAGCATCTCTGTAAGAGAGATACATCAATTGCTTGCCTCTGACACACACCCCAACCGGGGCTGGGGATCGAGCCTCCAACGTGGCCTTGGAATCAGCATGTTTGGAAACAGCATAGAATAAATGGTGCTGTCTCTCTGGTAACCAGGATTTACAAGTGCAGGAATCAAGGGGTGAAAATGTGAGCATCACCAATCACTATTGCCCTAATAACACTGGAGCAAAATGTCTTTTTCATTTTTTTAATGGCCTTATGTTTTGCTGGCCTGTAAGTCATGGTACCAAGGAAGAAACATTTCTACTAGGGGAAATAGCATTGATTTTATCAAATGGGATTTTAAGATTGCCATCCAGCCACTTTGTACTCCTTAGGCCACTGAGTCAACAGGAAAGAAGGGAGATACTGTGCTGGCTGGGGTAATTGATCTTGGCTACTAAGGGGAAATTGAACACCATTCCCTTAGGTGTCCTATGATTCGTGTTGGAAACAATCACTTGTTCTTCTTCTGTAAATCAGCTTCTATGGGGAAACTAAATAAAATACATAACATGTTCATGAATTGATAGAATTAACATCATTAAAATATCCATACTACCCAAAGCAATTTATAGATTCAATGCAATACCCATTAAAATAATAATGGCATATTTCACAGACCTAGAAAAAACTCTCCAAAAATTTATCTGGAATAAAAACAGACCCTGAATAGCCACAACAATCCTGAGAAAGAAGAACAAAGTTGGAGGGATCACAATACCAGATATCAAACTATATTACAAGGCCATGGTTCTCAAAACTGCCTGGTACTGGCACAATACCAGACATATAGACCATGGAACAGAACAGAGAACCCAGAAATAGACCCAAGTCATTATGCTCAATTAATATTTGACAAAGGAGGCAAGAGCATACAATGGAGTCAAGACAGTCTCTTCTAATATAGGAAAAATATAGGAAAATTTAATATAGGAAAAATTTGACCCCTTTTCCTGCCTGCCTGATTGCCCCCAAATGCCTCTACCTCAGCTTGGCCACTGTGGCTTTGTCCAGAAGGACATCCGGAAGACATCAAGTCTATATGGGCTAATTAGCATATTACCCTTTTATTAATATAGATAGTCTACTGGGCAGACAGGTGATAAAAAAAAAAAACACAAAACAATGGTACTGGGGAAATTGGTCAAATACAATGCAAAAAAATGAAACTAGATCACCAACTTAACCCATGCACAAAAATAAACTCAAAATGTTTAAAGAACTTAAATGTAAGACTAGAAACCATAAAAATCTTAGAAGACTCCATAGCAGCAAAATATCAGACACTTGTCATAGCAATATCTTTACCAATACAGCTCCTAGAGCAATGGAAACTAAGGAGAAAGTAAACAAATGGGACTACATCAAAATAAAAAGCTTCTGCACAGCAAAAGAAACTATCAACAAAACAATAATAAAGCCCACTGCATGGGAGAACACATTTTCCAAAGCTATCTCCAATAGGGGTTTAATCTCCAAAATTACAGAAAACTCATACAACTCAACAAAAGTAAAAAAAACAATCCAATCAAAAAATGTGCAAAGGACCTAAATTGATACTTTTTGAAAGAGGACATACAGAAGGCCTAGAAACATATGAAAACATGCTCAAAGTCACTAATCATCGGAGAGATGCAAATCAAAACAACAATGAGGTACCATCTCAAACCTGTCAGAATGACTATCACCAACAAATCAACAAACAAGTGCTGGCAAGGATGTGGAGAAAAAAGAACCCTCATGCACTGCTGGTGGGAATGCAGATTGGTACAGCCACTGTAGACCACAGTATGGAGTTTCCTTGATAAAGTTAAAAATGGAACTTCCATTTGACCCAGTAATTCTACTTCTAGGACTATATCCCAAGAAACCAGAAACACCAATCAGAAAGGATATATGCACCCCTATGTTCATAGCAGCACAATTTCCTAAGATTAGGAAACAATCTAAGTGGCCATCAGCAGATGAGTGGATTAAAAAACTGTGGTACACCTACACAAATGAATACTATGCTGCTGTAAAAAAGGAACTTTTACCATTTGCAACAGCATGGATGGAACTGGAGAGCATTATGTTAAGTGAAATAAACCCGTCAGAGAAAGATAAATATCACATGATCTCATTCAAATGTGGGATATAATGAACAACATAAGCTGATGAACAAACATAGATCCAGAGACAAGGTAACACTGAACAGACCGTCCAACCTCTGAGAGAAGGCAGGGGGAAGGGGGCGAAGTTAGAGATCAACCAAAGGACTTCTATGCATGCATATTAGCATAACCAATGGACACAGACACTGGGGCAGTGGGGACTTGTCCTGGGGGGTGGGGGTGAGTGCCTGGGGGAGGCTTATTAGGGGGAAAAAGGAGACATATGTAATACTTTAAACAATCCTATCTAATAAAAGAGAAACATGGTAATTAGCCAAACCTCCGCTACCCTTCCCATTGGCTAATCAGGGTGATATGCAAATTAACTGCCAGCCACGATGGCAGCCGGCAGCCAGGCAGCTTGAAGCGAACATGAGGCTTGCTTGCTTCAGTGATGGAGGAAACCAACGTTCCGCGCCTGCCTTGCCGGCCTCTGAGCTTGCAATTTGAAACATTGTTACAAATATAGAAGCTAAACAAAACCCCAGAAACCTGCTTTCAGCCAGCTGGGATATCAGAGCTGGAGTTGATACAGTGTTTCGATTATAGAACCCAAACAAACCAGATACCTGCTTTCAGCAGCCGGGGACTCAGAGCTGGAACCAAGCCTCAGAGCTAAAGCTGGCCCAGAACAAAAAGAAAAAAAGAAGAAAAGGAGTGGTTGGGAGCTTCAGTCACCCGCCAGCCTGAAAACAGCCCTCAGCCCCTCACCCAGAATGGCCAGGAACTCCAGTGGGAACCCCCACCCTGAAGGGTGTGTGACCGGCTGCAAACAGCCATCATCCCCTCATCCAGGCTGGCCAGGCACCCAAGCGGGACCCCCACCCTGATCCAGGACACCCTTCAGGGCAAACCAGCCGGCCCCAACCCGTGCACCAGGCCTCTATCCTATGTAGTAAAAGGGTAATATGCCTCCCAGCAGCGGGATCAGCGGAGCCGCGATGCCTCCCGGCACCGGCACTGGGATCAGCATGACAGGGGGCAGCTCCCAAACGTCCTGATTGCCCTGTGGCTGTGTGTGACAGGAGGAGGGGGCCACAACCTCCCTATCTGCCCTGCTCTGTTCGTGCCAGGGGAAGGCACCCCAACCCCCTGATCAGCCCTGCTCTGTGCCTGATAGGGGAGAGCTCCCCAACCCGCTGATTGTCCTGCGGCTCTGTGTGTGACAGGGTGTGGCACCCCAACCCCCTGATCAGCCCTGCTCTGTGTGTGACAGGGTGCGGCGCCCCAACCCCCTGATCGGCCCTGCTCTGTGTGTGACAGGGTGCAGCGCCCCAACCCCCACTCCCCACGGGCTCTGCTCTGTGTGTGATGGGGTAGAGCCATAACCTCCCCATCGGCCCTGCCCTGAGTGTGACAGTGGTGGAGCCACAACCCCCTGATCAGCCCTGTTCTGTGGGTGATAGAGGGCAGTGCCCCAACTCCCCCACCCCCATGGGCCCTGCTCTGTGTGTGAGGGGGTAGAGTCATAACCTCCCCATCGGCCCTGCCCTGAGTGTGACAGGGTACGGCGCCTCAACCCCCTGATCCGCCCTGCTCTGTGTGTGACAGGGGGCGGTGCCCCAATTCCCCTATCAGCCCTACTCTGTGAGTGACAGGGGGGAGCTCCTCAACCCCCTGATCGGTCCTGCTCTGTGCGTGACAGAGGGGAGCTCCCCAACCCCCTGATTGACCCTGCTCTGTGCATGACAGGGTACGGAGCCCCAACCCCCCTGATTGGCCCTGCTCTGTGCATGACAGGGGGTGGCGCCACAACCTGCCCATCGACCCTTCCTTGAGTGTGACAGGGGGCGGTGCCCCAACCCCCCAATCGGCCCTACCCTGAGCGTGACTGAGGGTGGCATCGCAACCTCCCGATCCGCCCTGCTCTGTGCATGACAGGGGCGGCACCCCAACTCCCCAATTGGCCCTGCTCTGAGCCTGACCAGGGGCTGCACCTAGAGATTGGGCCTGCCCTCTGCCACCTGGGAGGAGGCCTAAGCCAGCAGGTCGTTATCTCCCGAGGGGTCCCAGACTGCGAGAGGGCACAGGCCGGGCTGGGGGACCTCTTCTCCCCCCCAAGCGCACAAATTTTTGTGCACTGGGCCTCTAGTATATATATAAAGAGGTAATGTGCAAATTAGGCCGGGACACCGTATCGGTTCATGACCTGACAGGAGGAGTTTGCGCACGCAGGTGAGGCTCTGAGCAGAGACAGACACAGAAATGGGGGCTGGCCTAGCCACTGGGCAGCAGCTTGGTCCAGCCTTCTGGAGCTGGAGCAGACACGGACAGGGACATAAGGGCCAGCCCACAGCCTCCGCATTTGATCGCAGGCTGGGAGAGGAGAGGGCGAGCCCTCCCGCAGCCTCCATGGCTGATCACAGGTCCAGAGAGGAAAGGGCAGGCTGCCCAATCCTCCCTGGCCAATCACAGGCCCTGAGAGAAAAGGGTGGGCCCACCTACAGCCTCCATGGCTGAGCACAGGCTCGGAGTAAAATACTGACAGTAAGTCCTTTCAGTACAATTGGGACATTAGAGGCCCACAGAATAATATTTCCTTTTCTGTGAAACACATAACTCTGACATACTATTTACAATTAAATAAGTTCCATATATTTTTACATTTTACAGCCCTGGAAAGTTACATATAATGATCAGCAAAGTGAGAAGATGAAAAGAATTCTTAGGCTTTTATTTTTTTTATTATTATTTTTTTAAAATATATTTTATTGAATTTTTACAGAGAGGAAGGGAGAGAGATAGAGAGTTAGAAACATCAATGAGAGAGAAACATCGATCAGCTGCCTCCGGCACATCTCCTACTGGGGATGTGCCCGCAACCCAGGTACATGCCCTTGACCGGAATCGAACCTGGGACCTTTCAGTCCGCAGGCCGACGCTCTATCCGCTGAGCCAAACCGGTTTCGGCTAAAGAATTCTTAGGCTTTTAAAGATGTAACTAATTTCTGTCTAGAAGTACTTCAGGCTTTCATCTTTGGCAATCTCCTTTGAACAGCATTATCATCCTGCCAGTCCCTTCACTGAGTTAAACAGAACTTTTACGTCTGCTATTATATATTTGAGTAAGAATTATGTATTTAGCCCTAACCAGTTTGGCTCAGTGGATAGAGCGTCGGCTTGCAGACTGAAGGGTCCCGGGTTCGATTCCAGTCAAAGACATGTACCTTGGTTGGAGCACATCCCCAATAAGGGCGTGTGCAGGAGGCAGCTGATCTATGTTTCTCTCTCATCGATGTTTCTAACTCTCTATTTCTCTCCCTTCCTCTCTGTAAGAAAATCAGTAAAATATATATATTTTTTAAAAAATTATGTATTTAACACATGCAAAATTTTGTTTTGACACAATAAAACAAAAGATCATTTGATTCTTCCCTGGAATACAGAAAAGCACAAATTTGAATCATTGGTGTGGCTTAGGCTAATTTTCCAAATATTGTTAATAAATTTCATGTAGAGATCTTCACAGAGCCAAGAAATCTCTCTTTCAGGACTACATATTCAGCATCTCCAAGGAGGAGGCCTGTTATCCTGTGTTTTGTTTTGTTTTGTTTTTTAATACTCACCAGAGGATATTTTTTCACTGATTTTTAGAAAGAGTGGACCAGAGGGAGAGGGAGAAGGAGAGGGAGAGAGGGCCCGCTCACAACCGAGGGCAGGCCCTCGCCAGCAGGCCCGCCTCTCCACATGAGCTGCAGAGGAAACACCTTTGCTGACCGCTCACTGGCTAAACTCCCCTTACGATACTCATAGTGCTCTTGATAACTTGCTTAATAAGAATGCAAGAAGGTGATCTAGGGTTTTTTTTTTACCTCACTCCTGAAGGAAAAAACAAAGGTCTGCTGCTACAGGGGCTAAGAAATGTCATATCCTGCCCTAGCCAGTTTTCCTCAGTGGATAGAGCCTCAGCCTGTGGACCGCAGGGTCCGAGTTCAATTCTGATCAAGGGAATGTACCTAGGTTTCAGGCTCCTCCCTGGCTGGGGCCCAGGTCAGGGCTCATGCAGGAGGTAATCAATCAAAGTGTACCTCTCACATTGATGTTTCTCTCTGTCTTCCCCTCTCTCTTCCATGCTCTCTAAAAATCAATGGAAAAATATCCTCTGGTGAGGAAAAGAAAGAAAGAAAGAAAAAGAAAGGAAGGAAGGAAGGAAGGAAGGAAGGAAGGAAGGAAGGAAGGAAGGAAGGAAGGAAGGAAGGAAGAAAGGTCATATCCTATGCAAGAGACATCTTGAAAATGCCTAAAGAAAGTTGTTATTTTTTTGTGGTGAAGGGACTGGAACCCGTGTTGATGAAAACACCTTGGTGGCTGTGGTGGCAGGCAGTGGCACCAGCAGTGTTGTGATGGGGGTGGCACCTTCTCCTGACCAGCCAGGTTGCCTCCTGCAGAGGGAGGCCTACTGACAGCTTAGGCCTGCAGGGAACGGGCCTAAGCCGTCAATAGGACATCCCCTGAGGGCTCCCAGACTGTGAGAGGGGCAGAGTGGCCTGAGGTAATTTGTGCACTGGGCCTATAGTAAAGAAAGAAGTATAGACGTACCTAAACCTGCTGTTTCACAAACAGCCCCTTCAAGCAAAGGAGGTCTAAGAAAGCCTTAGAATCAGTGTTTGAGATTCAACCCAAACTGATAGATCTTTATTACTAGAATTCATTGGTGCTAATGAAGGCACAGGATATTTTTAGCCATTGGAAAAGAAGTTTGTCCAAGTTTCAGGAGAAGCAACTCTTGGGCATGTAGAATAATTTCTTAGAAGAAAAATAGGTCTTGATCCGGCTTGTCAGGTAGAAATCATTTCTGGCCATCACTTGTTGGAGCGATATCAAACTCTAAGGGAAATTCCATGTACAACAGGTGATGCTGCAATGTAAGCTAATTGGTCTAGAGCAGATCTGATGGTCCATGGGCCAAAAATGAATGGTCTTCTAGTCCTTCATTCTGGTCTTGCGGTTTCTCCTCTGAAAATTACTTAAAGAGAGTATCAGGAGGGAGGAGAGAAACAAAATAAGGTGGCTTCTGCAGAACTGTGCTAAGACATAACATCTATTTTAGCACCAAGTATCATAATATTTATAAATACAATTTGGAATGATGGAATGCATCTGTTTTATTATCAACTATATATAAATAGCATCTATAGCTCAGAGGGAAATTTCAAAGTACTGAATTTTTAAAGTTCTTGTGATTTCAAATACTTTGATAATGATTTTGCTTCCTAATCTTTGATGTAAATCACTTACTACTTTCTTCATTGAGCCATATCCTTTTTAAGTTGGTGATGTGGATTCTGCTCTGAGATGGCATCAGTATGGCAGGAAAGAAGTATGCTTTTGAGATGAAGAGTCAAAGCCAGACTTGTTAAACTGTACCCTTCCGACAAAGATCAGAAGTGTTGGCCACTTTTGTGTGTTGCCATCATATTTTAAATTTGCATTGTTTTTTGTTGTTTACTTCTAAAAGAGATAAATTATTATTATTCTGTGTAAAGAGACTTTCTCCTGTATGGTATATGGTCTGTACCATGAGCCTTCAGTGTAATAAAGACTTCATTAACATAAAAATACATATATGTATAACCACAATATAAATACATCAATCAAAGAGACATAATCCTATTCCACGAGTTATTTTTTAGGAGTCATTTTGCATTTGCTTTATTTTTACTGTTAGAAATAGGTCTCAGTAGCTTAATTCCATGATTTTAAGGTCATCCATGAATAATTTGCTCAATTAATACATTTAAAATGAAAGAAGCCCTAACCGGTTTGGCTCAGTGGATAGAGCGTCGGCCTGCGGACTGAAAGGTCCCAGGTTCGATTCCGGTCAAGGGCATGTACCTTGGTTGTGGGCACATCCCCAGTGTGGAGTGTGCAAGAGGCAGCTGACTGATGTTTCTCTCTCATCGATGTTTTTGACTCTCTAACTCTCTTCCTTCCTCTCTGTAAAAAAATCAATAAAATATATTTTTTAAAAAATGAAAGAATACCCCATATCTAAAGGTATTCACTTGACATTAACTTTGCTATTTACTAAGACAATTTAGATACAATGATCTTTGAGAAATTATATACACATTGTCCAACTTATGTATATAAACATTTGAAATATAAATCACTAAATAAGAAACAGGATGATGCAGCTGCTGCTACTGATGATGATGATGATGACAATGATGATATGATGGCAGCTTAATGGGAGATCTCCAACTAATAGTTGTGACTTCATCCAGTTTTCTAAGACACAGAATTAACTGTAATGAAAGATCATTACCTATATGTCCTACAACCTTATGATTCATCATTCTCAGCATCCAGGCTAGCTTGAAAGAACAACTTCAGCTAAAACTCCATCAAGAATAACTTAAAAACAATATATCTGCTATTTTTTACTGCATTATAAAACTTACCCACTATGAATCAAACAAATAGTACTTTGCTGTTAAAGAATTTTCATATGGAATGTATGTAACCTCTATATAAAAATAAAGTATGTAAACTTATTTATATATTTTGATAACATCATTAACAAGCAAAATTTTCTTGTCTTCATATTTATATGCACTGCTACTGTGATTAGTCGGGATCATTTTATTACAGAAGTCAAAGTAGCACTACATATGTACAAACATCAAACACTACATTAAATGTGTATTTTGCTTTTACAAATTTACCTTTCTATGTCTCTGTCTTTTTTTCTTTACTAAGAAACTAAGAAATTTAAAGATTTAATCTGTTCATTTTTGAATTGTATTCTATTGTGTACATATGCCATGATTTATTTCTCCATTTTATAACTGATGAACATTTATATGACTCCTCAATTTTAGCATTTACATGACTCCTCAATTTTGGCTATTAAGAACAGTAGTAACATGCACATTTTTGCATATAGATTCTGTTACACATGTACAAAAAAATCTCTGGTATTAAAAAGAGGAATACAATTAGTGGGTCTTAGGGTATGCATCTTCACCTTAAATGCACAATTCCATATTCGTGTACAAAGTTGTTTTACCAATGCATAATCCAAAAATATAATACAAAAATATCCGTTGTTTCAGATCCTTTTCAACCTTAGAAGCATCACACTAATATAAATGGTTTTATCCTAGCCCTAGCTGGTTTGGCTTACTGGATAGCGTGTCGGACTGCAGACTGAAGGGTCCCAAGTTCGATTCCGGTCAAGGGCATGTGCCTTGGTTGCAGGCACATCCCCAGCAGGGGATGTGCAGGAGGCAGCTGATCAATGCTTCTCTCTCATTGATGCTTCTAACTCTCTATCCCTCTCCCTTCCTTTCTGTAAAAAATCAATAAAATACATTTTTTAAAAAATGGGTTTATACTACACTAGATGCCCGGTGCACAAAAATTCATGCACGGGGGAGGGGAGTCCTTCAGCCAGGCCTACCCCCATTCACAGTCCAGGAAACCTCAGGGTATGTCCTACTGAGCCCTGATGGAAAGGGGGCCTAAGCAACAGTCTAGCCCAGCCATGGGCAAACTTCGGCCCGCGGGCCGGATCTGGCCCGTTTGGCTGTTCTATCCTCTGGCCCGCGGAGCCGAAAGAGCGGAGGATTCTCTTACTCTCCCCTCCGCTCCTTCACCAGCAGCAGTGTTAACATGGCAACGTCGGGAAACACGGCCGCAGCTCCTTCTTCTGTCCAGTTTAAGAACCCATTGTGGCCCTCTAGTCAAAAAGTTTGCCCACCCCTGGTCTAGCCTCCCTCTGTGGGAGGCAACAGGGCCAATCAGGGGAAGGCGCTGCCCCCATCACCCCACCGCTGACGCTGCTGCCAGCACTGCGGCTGCCTGCCCTCAGCCCTCGCAGCCGCTGCAGCTTTGTCCACAAGGACATCCGGAATTACGTCTGGAAGGACGTTCAGCTGTCCTGTCTAATTAGCATATTATGCTTTTATTATTTTTTAATATATTTTATTGGTTTTTTACAGAGAGGAAGGGAGAGGGATAGAGAGTTAGAAACATCAATGAGAGGGAAACATCAATCAGCTGCCCCCTGCACACCCCCTACTGTGGAAGTGCCCACAACCAAGGTACATGCCCTTGACCGAAATCAAACCTGGGACCCTTCAGTCTGCAGGCCGACGCTCTATCCACATAGCCAGAGAGTCAGCCTGCAGACTGAAGGCTTGGGGAGTAGGCTTTTATTATTATAGACTAGAGGCCTGATGCACAAATTCTTGAACAGGTGAGGTCCCGGTGGATAAGGGGAGGCTGTGATGCAATCGGCCCTCAAGGCAGGCGGTGGGATGCCCTTGCCAGCCTGGGATCAAGATGCATCATGCTGACGTTCATGACAGCTGTTGAGGAGCCACCTGGTGGCTGCTTTTATATTGTTTCTTCCTTGCTGAGCATCTCGGGAGGGGAAGCAACCACAGTGCCCAAAGCTGACTTCCAGGAGTCAGTGGCACTGGTTCATTGGTGCCTGGCCCATTCTCCAGAGTTTGGACCTGCAGGACTACTGAGGGAGTGAGTGGCTGCTGCTGGGCTGGTGGGCTGCCAGGATGGGTCCGTCAGCTGAGTGGTGGTCCACTGTGGGAGCACACTGACTACAAGGGAGCAGCTCCTGCATTGAGCATCTGCCCCCTGGTGGTCAATGTGCATTATATTGACCAGTCATTATGGTCGTTACTATCGTTATGGTCATTACAGTAGTTTGGTCACTTAGGCTTTTAATATATAGATAATATACTAAGTGTCCAACCGTTTGTTCAACCGTTCGACCAGTTGCTATGACGCATACTGATCACCACGGGGCAGACGCTCTAAATGTTAGGTTAGCTGGCTACTGAGGTCCAGCCAATGGGGACTGGGCAAGATGGGCAAGACATGCCCTGGAGCCCTCCCGTGGTCCCTCCCTGGTCCTGTTCAATACCAGTGGGGTCCCTTGGCCTAGCCTGCACCCTCTCGCAACCTGGGACCCCTACAGGGAGGTCGGAGAGCCAGTTTCAGCCCAATCCCTGCAGGCCAGGCCAAGTAACCCCACCAGTCTCTAGTCCTATCTAATAATAGACAAACATGGTAATTAACCATACCTCCACTATGCTTCCCATTGGCTAATCAGGGCAATATGCAAATTAACTGCCAACCAAGATGGCGGCTGGCAGCCAGGCAGCTGAAGCGAACATGAGGCTTGGTTGCTCCAGTGATGGAGAAATCCAAAGTTCCCTGCCTGCCGCAGCCAGGCTCTGAACTGCACTCTAAGACACAATGTTGCAATTACAGAAGCTAAACAAACCCCAGATACCTGCTTTCAGCTGTCAGAGCTGGAGCGAGCAGGACCGCAACAGTGTTTCAATTATAGAAGCCAAACAAACCCCAGATACCTGCTTTCAGCAGCCGAGGCCTCAGAGCTAAAGCCGGCTCTCAGCTCCAGTGACAGCTATAGAAGGTAAATAAATCCCAGAATAAAAAGAAAAAAAGGAAAAGTTGGGAGCTTCAGTTGCAGGCTTGGCCAGCCTGAAAACGGCCCTTAGCCCCTCATCCATACTGGCCAGGCAGCCCAGTGGGGATGCCCACTTTAAAGGGGATGCAGGCAGCCTGAAAACAGCCATCAGCCCCTCATCCAGGCTGGCCAGGAACCCCAGTGGGGACCCCCACCCTGAAGGGGGTGCGGGCAGCCTAAAAACAGCCATCAGCCCCTCACCCAGGCTGGCCAAGCACCCAAGCAGGACCCCCACCCTGATCCAGGACACCATTCAGGGCAAACCAGCTGGTCCCCAACAGTGCACCAGGCCTCTATCCTATATAGTAAAAGGGTAATATGCAAACTGACCCTAACAGCAGAAAGACTGGGAATGACTGGTCACTATGACACACACTGACCACCAGGGGGCAGACGCTCAATGAAGGAGCTGCCCTCTGGTGGTCAGTGAGCTCCCACATGGAGGAGCTCTGCTCAGCCACAAGCCAGGCTGATGGCTGTCAGTACAGCGGTGTGGAGGGAGCCTCTCCTGCCACCTCAGCAGCGCTAAGGATGTCTGACTGCAGCTTAGGTCTGCTCCCTGCTGGCAAGTGGACATCCCCCGAGGTCTGCTTGGCTGCCAGAGGGATGTCTGATTACCAGCTTAGGCCCAATACCCTGGGGAGCAGGCCTCAGCCAGCAGATGGTCATCCCCTGAAGGGTCCCAGACTGTGAGAGGGCACAGGCTGGTCTGAGGGACTTTCCCCCCCCCCACCACCACCGAGTGCACAAATTTTTGTGCACCGGGCCTCTAGTCTATACTAATAAAAGGCAAGTATGCTAATTAGACCAGGAGACCTTTCAGATGTCCTTCTGGACAAAAGCCATGGTGGCAGGGCTGAGGCAGAGGTGGTTAGGGGCATTCAGGCCAAGAAGGGAGGGAAGTTGGGGGAGAGTAGACCACTGGGGTGGGGGGTAGTTGGGAGTGAACTGGCCAGCAAGGAGGGCAGTTGGGGGCAACCAGGCTGGCAGGAGGGGCTGTTGGGGGCCATGAAGTTGGCAGGGGAGAACAGTTAGAGGCCAAGAGGCCAGTTGGGGAGGGCAGTTGGGGGCTATGAGGCAGGCAGGGGAGGGCAGTTGGGGGTGATAAGGCTGGCAGGAGAGGGAAGTTGGGGACAATAAGGCTGGCAGGGGAGGGAAGTTTGGGGCCATGAGGCCAGCTGAAAAGGGCAGTTGGGGGCAATGAGGCTGGCAGGGAGGGAAGTTGGGGGTGATAGGGCTGGCCATGGAGGGCTGTTGGGGCCATGAAGCCAGCCAAGGAGGGCAGTTAGGGGCCAAGAGGCTGGCAATAAAGGGCAGTTGGGGGCCATGATGCCAGCAGGGGAGGGCATTTGGGGGCAATCAGGCTGGTGAGGCGGGGGGGAGTTGGGGTTGAGCAGGCCAGCAGGTAGAGTGGTTAGGGGTGATCAGGAAGACATGTAGGTGAGTGGTTAGGAGCCAGAAGTCCTGGATTGCAAGAGGGATGTCCGACTGCCAGTTTAGGGCCAATCTCCACAAGGGGTCCCAGATTGGAGTGGGTGCAGACCAAGCTGAGAGACACACCCTTAATGCACAAATTTCATGCACTGGGCCACTAGTATTTATATAAATTATTACTATTCTTAACATTTGCAATTCTTTTTCTATCCTAATTTCAAACTTATCTTTAGTTTGAAAAATTTGTGTCACTTTTTCCCTTTCTGTGACTGTAATTCTATATACTTTTATTCATATTGTATTGTATATTGTTTATACATTTACTAGAGGCCTGATGCATGAAGATTCATGCAAGAATAGGCCTTCCTTCCCCTGGCTGCCAGCACCAGCTTCCCTCTGGCATCCGGGACGCAGGCCTTTGCTCTGGCTGCCACTTCCCGCCTTTGCTCTGTGCCTGAGCCACCTTCCACCTTCGCTCTGGCCATACCACCCTCCTGTAGCTTCCTACACTCCCCACCCTTTATAGCAAGATTCCCACTCTAGGATAGCCGCCACCATCTTTGACGCATCAATTTGCATATTCCCTCCTTATTGGCTGTGGGCGCTGCCATGTTTGTTGTGAAGTGATGATCAATTTGCATATTCTGTCTTTATAAGGTAGGACCAGAATTTGATTATAGATTTTTATAACTATTCTTATTCAGATCTCAAATACTTTACTCATACCAGAAACTGTTATTACATTGGAAATATTTTCTTTAATCAAATATTATATCATTTCGAGAAATATATAAGTACTTAAAGGCATATTCTAGGGAAATTTTAGTGCTGTTTAACAAAACCTGATATAAAGAAATGCTGAAAATTTATTATTAAGATATTTTCCCATACATTGTACAAATTATTTCTTATTCTATCTATAAAATCAAAGGTTTTGCTTTTCTCAGAGAAATTAAGTGCCACGGTAGTCTCAAGGCAATCTGTCACATTTGCTGTTTCCCAAAATTATCAGAAAAGAGTGGCCTGAGGGAAAGGTAGTTGAAATCACTATGACTTGATATGTCTGTACCTTAGTGAAGATCCAACTTGCTGTTTGAATAGAAATAATGTAAATGATGAAGAGGAGGAGGATCGTTGTCACCACTTTCAGGGCCCTTCTATGGGCCTCTGTACTTGAGTCCCTCAAGCCTCTCAGGTTGAGCTGAAAATTCTTGGTGTGTCTCACCAAAAACAGAAATAAAAGAAGCAAAGAGATCAGGACAGAAAAGGGGGATAATATAGGTAAAACTAAGAAGAAGAAAACTTTTGAGATAGACTATTTAATTTGCCTCTAACTGCAAAATCATATTTATTTCATGTACCCTGTACGTATTAAGATCATTAACAGCATCATGCATTAAGAGGTTAAGAAACAGTAGGAAGAAAGACCCCAGGAAAAGCAAAAGAACCACCCTGTTGACTCTCCACTTCAGCCACATGAAAAAGGAGTGGGAGAAATTGGCTATCTTAAGGAAGGAGAAAATGCTGAGGCAGGTGGTAAATCAGATAGTTAGGTGGTTAGTTAGTACCCAAAGAATACTAACCACCTTTGCTAGTTTACCAGTAGCAAACAGATGTGAAGGTAGCCCCATTATAAATGAATCCAAGAGTATTACCAACAGTTGAAAGATTCTTGCCAGAGCCAAGCTGGTGAGGTTGAAATCAGCTGAGGAAACTTTCCCAGTCTTGAACCACTCAGTGCAGTTATTCATATTGCATTGTATCTTATTTACACACTTATTAATATTTCATTATAGACTTTTTTTAAGTGAGTCTTTTTATTGTTGTTTTTCTTCCTTTTTTAAAAAAATGAAGGGTCCGTTACTGGTCCTGCTTCCATGAGTGGCCGAGACCAGATGGAAAAGGGGAGGGGTTATTGTCACAACATTCCATTTATACACAGAACTAAACAGACAAGCACAGAGTCACTATTGCGGTTAGAAATTGGCAGCATGGGAAAGGGGGGGAACAGGTTGGAAGTAGGGGTGTCGTTAAAAAATAGAGGCCCTCTCCAAAACTGGGGTACCTGGGGTAGGGAGGACTTGGTCTGCTTCAACCCAAGAGGAATCAGAAGATCAAAAGCTGTTTGGAAAGGCCAGAACGTTCAGGGCTGGAGGAAGAAGGAAGGTCCAGGGGGTTGGGGACTGTTTGGCAACTGGGTGAAGGGATTGCCCTCCCCCTGCTGGGATCCCCCCCAGCCCCTCCGGTCTGGCAGAAGGGGGGCAGCCTGCAACCCTCCACAGGCAGGTCTGGGGCTGCCAGATGCTCCAGGCAGGGGGCTGGAGGGGGTTCACAAAGGCTTGCCCTCCAGGGAGATGACAGCACTGCCCCCCAGGTTCTCTGACAGAGTGCAGCGGTCCTTGACCTCCTCCTAGCAGTTTGCTTGTAATTCATGCTTGATCCCCGTAAGCTTCTTCTTGACGGCATCCTTGGAGCTGGCAGAGATCATTTTGCTCTTAAGAGGCGCAGACTCAGGAGCCCAGAAGATAAACACCAGGTCCTCCTTCTTGCTCTCCTTGGTCTCATACGCTGCGTCATATAGGGCATAACGGCAGTCTTTCTCGGGCAGCATCTTGACGAAAGTGGCGTAGGGGTCGTCTACTGTCTGGCCCACATCACCTTGCCATCTTCCAGAATGATGTTCTTCTGGTCTTCACTCAGGCAGAAGAGCACAGCCTTCTTTCGCTCCTTCACATCCTCTGGTGTCGAGGACTTACATGCCTTCATGTCATTGAACACTTTGATGACTCCATCAGACAGCCACACCAGAGGCCATGTTTCCGGAAGCTAAAGGAGATAGCAAGAAGAGCCTGGAAAGAGGAGCGCCACTGCAGTTGCTACCGGGATCCGAATGAACTCTAGACTTTTATAACCATACTTCATCAGTTGTCAAATACTCTACTGTTACCAAAAACTGTTAATACACTGGAGACATGCCTTTAGTCAAATATTATGTCATATCACTTTAAGAAATAATTACTTAAGTAAATATAATTACTTAAGGCATGTTGTAGAAAAATTTTAGTGCTGTTTAACAAACCCTGATATAAAGAAATGCTGAAGGTTTTTCTATAAAGATATTTTAACATAGAATTCACAAGGTTTTTTCAAATTCTGTCTATAAAGTTAAACTTGATTTTCTCAGGGAATGTAAGTGCACAGTAGTCTCAAGGCGATCTGTCTTAGCTTGCTGTTTCCAAAAATTATAAGAAAAGAGTGGCCTGAGGGAAAGGTAGCTGACAATACTATGACAAGCATCATGATTTGATATGTCTCTACCTTATTGGAGTTCCAAATTGCAGTTAGAATAGAAATAATGTAAATGATGAAGAGGAGGAGGAACGTTGTCACCATTTTCATGGCCCTTCTATGAGCCTCTGTGCTTGAGTCCACTGAGCCTGTCAGGTTGAGCTGAAAATTCTTGGTGTGTCTTACCAAGGACAGAAATAAAAGAAGCAAAGAGATCAGAGACAGGAAAAAGGGGATAATATAGATCAAAGTAATAAAAAGAAGACATTTAGTATAGAACATTTCATTTGCCTCTAACTGCAAAGTCATATTTATTTCATGTATCCTGTAGGTATTCAACCACAATTCATTAACAGCATCATGCATTACGAGGTTAAGTGAGAATAGGAAGAAAGACCCAAGGAAAAGCAGAAGAACCACCCTGTTGACTCTCCACTTCAGCCACATGAAAAAGGAGTGGGAGAAATGGGCTATCTTAAGGAAGTAGAAAATGCTGAGGCAGGTGGCAAACCAGATAGTTATGTGGTTAGTTAGTGCCCAAAGAACTGTAACCACCTTTGCTAGTTTACCAGTAGCATACAGATGTGGAGCTAGCCCCATTATAAATGAATCCAAGAGTATTACCAACAGTTGAATGATTCTGGCCAGAGCCAAGCTGGTGAGGATGAAATCAGCTGAAGAAACTTTCCCAGTCCTGAACCATTCGATGCAGTTCACCAGTCCGATAAACCCATTTCCTAGCACTCCTAAGATGAGTATTCCTGTAGCCACAACCAGGAAGGAGGCCTTCATTTCAAATGACATCATTATAAGAATGTCTCTAATGTTGTGCCTCAATGAGAGCTTTATAGTGAAACAGTTGCAGATGGACATCCATTTATGATGCTTTCTATAAATATTTTCACCATAATTCCAGAAAATACTTCCAAATTTCTGCTTTGAGATACAGTTCCAGAGACCTTCACAAAAGAATAGTTCATTCCAATTGTATTGTAATTCCAGTGCTAAACTGAACAGGTCTGTTAAGACACACACATTTCATGAATACCAGTAGCATTCCTTACAGTCAGCTACTATATAAACATAACTGTTGTCCACTTATCTTGACACCAGCTGCAAATTTTCATTTGTGCCACTGACTAAATGGATAAAGTAAAATATGTAAACATACAAATGTGAGAGAGATTATTTTCCACCTGTTTGTATTTCTATCTCCTTGGAACACACATCTAAATGCAAATATTTTAAATTTTGAATAGCAATTAGTAGGGAGTGGCTATGGGGTCAAGCCTTGGACTGACCTGTGGCAGGGCCACAAAGAAGTCCCTGCTTGGAGGGCAGAGCCCTCCTAGCGTAATAAGCTTGACCTTATAGTCCTCCCTTCTTCCTAGGTACCTAATGGGCTGTGGGAGGTGCAGCAAGTGCTGCCAAAACAAGGTGAAACTCACAAGAACATTGTAAACATCTTGACCACTTCCCTTGTTTTTCCTTGTGTGCTCTGACTATAAAATAAAGCTTGGGCTTGCAGGCTGTATCATGTTTCCTGATCCAGGCTCAGTGATCCGACCTAGTCCCCGCTGTATTCTCTTGTCTGTCTTTAATCCTTCACCGCCCCTCCTCAGTGTAGCGGTCAAGCGGAATGAAGTTTACTAGAAAAGGATGTTCTGTCAGGAAACGCGGGAGCCTGCAAGCAGGCCACGTCAGAACAAAGTCTTGCAAGCAAGACTTATTGTTCAGAGGCAGAACGTTCCTTGAGGTGATAAGTAGTCCATAAGGGAATGGAAAGTTCAAGGGAGGGTGCACTGCTGCAGGTGGAAAGAGTCTTTGTATAACATAGGAAATTAATAGCGTAATGTATAACTTAGCTCGGATGATCTCATAAGCATGCCTGTTAATCATTGTTACTTGCTGTACTCCATTGTTATTTGCTGTACTCACTGAATAAAAGCCATGAGGGTTTTGGGGGCCTTTGCTCCTCGCCTGAGCGAGCGGTAGCCCCCTGCTTCTCTGTATCCTGCACGTCCGGCTCATCTCAGCATCACCATTCACAAAGAACATCGATATCTGGCGTCTCGAACTGGGACCAGTGGGTGAGTCAAAGTGGTCGGGCAGGACCGAAAGGGAGATGCCAGCGCAAAGTACGCGGAACTTTCAGCAATAGAAGCGGAGTCATGGGGAATAACTCGTCATTGCAGAGTCAATATATGGCGGTCTTGCGATCATTATTAAAGAGTTCAGGGGTAAAAGTGAAGGATGAAGCTTTTAAAAAATTGTTTAAGGCAATCCAGCAGAGATTGCTACCCCCTGAGCCACTCCCGGTTGCGGTCACTGAACCGAGGGAGTCAAGAAAGGGACAGAAAACTAGCTGTCCAAAGGAATTAGGAGGTTATGAAAGAATAGCCTCAGCCAGCGATTCAGAGCTGGATGATTCATCTTCCGCTGAGACGGATGATGATTTTCACTCTCGCCCTAAGTTAAGGGAAAAAAGGGTGGCGAGAAGGGAAACGGAGATGAAGGAGCTTTTGTGGAGTCTAAAAGAGTTATTACTTACAGTAGTAAGGAAAAGAAAGAGAATAAAAGTCCTCAGGAGTTGGCTGCACCGCCGCCCAAAAGTGAAAGTAAAAGGGCACTAGCCATTAATCCAGCATTAGCAGCTGAGCCTCCACCCCCCTCCTGAGGACACAAAGAGCTGCTAATGCTCAATGCCCTCAAGGGTTATATATGTTATTAATTATAATATTATTAAATATAATTATATATGTTATTAATTTTTATATATTAATTAATATGAAATTAATTTATACAAGTTATAAATTAATTCCTTATGATTGGAATGCTATAGCTAAGGCAGTATCTGCAATTTAAATCCTGGTAGTGGGAAGAAGCCAGAAGAGTGGCAATAATTAACGCCCAACAAAATCCACCTGGATATAATTTTAACCAGTTAACAGGAACTGGAACACATAGTAGCTTACAGCAACAGGTGCTATTAGAGGATACTGTTATTGCACAGATTAAAGCTTGTTGTTTAAAGGCTTGGTCAAAAATGGAGGAGGCCGGCACCCTGGCCCAATCATTTTCTAAAGTTATACAAATAATATTAATATAATAATAATCTTATTAAAATCTTATATAAATAATTAATAATAATGCTAATTTTCTTGCTGATGCATTAAAAACTGCTGTTCCCCGTTCTGTTAAATGCTTTGAATGTGGAAGAGAAGGACATAAAAGAAAGGATTGTAGGAAGGCAAAATTCTCACAGGAGAAAGTCAGAGGTGCTCCTGGGTTATGCCCTAAGTATAAGAGAGGACAGCACTGGGCTAATAAATGCCGGTCTGTTAAAGATAAAGACGGCAACCCATTAACACCCATGCAGTCGGGAAACTAGACTCGAGGCTTAGCTCCGGGCCCCCAAAAATAGAATAGGAGCAAAAGGAAGGGAAAAATAAAATGAAGGTCTCTGACTTATTTCATGCTACCGCTCAAAGTGCCGCAGTAGACATTCCAGCTCTTAATGATTTTACTGTTTCTCCTGGAGATGGGGTACAGAAAATACCTACCGGGGTTTATGGACCTTTACCTAAGGAAACAGTAGGATTGCTACTAGGAAGAAGTAGTTTAACGACTAAAGGTTTACAAATTCATCCCGGAGTTATTAATACAGATTATGAAGGAGAAATATTAGTTATACCTACTTCTAGTATTATAAATATAAAGGCTGGAGAAAAAATGGCACAGTTATTATTACTTCCCTATAAACAAATAGGGCATACAGCACCAGTTAAGCGAACTGGGGGATTTAGTAGCACGGGAAAAAAGGTCTTTTGGCATACAGTCTTAGGAGACCAAAGACCTCAACTTACAGTAATGTTCCCAGAGGGAATAAAAATTACCGGCCTAGTAGATTCTGGGGCTGATGTAACTATAGTTTCTACTTTGCACTGGCCTCAATTTTGACCGGTACACAAGGTGAATGCAACCTTTACAGGCTTAGGGACCCTCACTGAAATTTTACAAAGCTCTAATGTACTTGAATGTCAGGGGCCTGAAGGACAAAAGGGCAAAATACAGCCATATGTTGCCTCCATTGCACTATCTTTGTGGGGAAGAGATCTTTTGCAACAATGGGGGGCGCTACAATTACTATACCTTCTCTACAAAAAGGCCATAGACAAATGATTTTCCAAGCTGGTGCTGGCACCAGTGTACAGGATCAAATTTATAAAGGGGGCCACTCCAAAGCGCTTCACCCTACCATTAAAATGGAAAACAACTAAACCAGTATAGGTAGAGCAGTAGCCCCTAACAAGAGAGAAGTTAGAAGCGCTTCAAATTATTATTAAAGAACAAATACAACTAGGGCATATAGAAGCCAGCTCTAGTCCATGGACTTCCCCTGTCTTTGTTATAAAGAAAAAATCAGGTAAATAGAGAATACTTACTAATTTAAAACGAATTAATAAGATTATTGAGCCTATGGGACCTTTACAACCTGAATTCCAAATCCAGCATTGATTCCTAAAAATTGGCATCTAATAATTACTGATTTGACAGACTGTTTTTACACAATCCCTTTACAATCTCAGGATTGTGACAAATTTGCTTTTATGGTCCCTTCCTTAAATAACAGCCAACCTAATCAGAGATATCAATGGCAAGTTCTCCCCCAGGGTATATTAAATAGTCCTACTATATGTCAAGCTTATGTTCATCAACCTTTACAAATACTAAGACAGATATTTGCTACAGGCATTTGTTATCATTACATGGATGATATTTTATTAGCACATAAAGAAAAACCTAAGGTAGATAGTATGTTGCAAGAGGCTAGAAAATTGTTTAAGGAGTATAGACTCCAAATATCAGAGGAAAAAATTCAGCAAACAGAGCCCTGGTTATATCTAGGGCAGAAAATTTCAGCAAGCATTATTCAACCTCAAAAGGTTCAGATTAGACGGGATTGTCTCAACACCTTAAATGATTTTCAGAAACTGTTAGGGGATATAAATTGGCTTCGACCATCTATTGGCATCCCTACCTATCAGTTAACTAATCTATTCCAAACATTAGAAGGATCTTCAGATCTCAGTAGTCCCAGGCAATTGACTCCTGAGGCAGAAGCCGAATTACAATTAATTAAACAACAGATTCCAGCAGGACAATTAGATCGTATACAGTCATTACAGAATCTTAAGGTTTTAATTATTCATACTACACATTCTCCAAAGGGAATTCTTATGCAGGATACTAACATAATTGAACAGGTATTTTTACCTAATAAATCCAGTAAAAAATTATCTACATATTTACAGAAAATTTGCATTTTAATAAAAAAGGCAAGAATCCGTTTGCGACAATTATATGGACAAAATCCAGATAAAATAATAATACCCTTTATTAAACAACAACAAGAAACCCATTGGCAATTATCAGATGATTGGCAAAGAGCCTTTAGTAATTTTATGGAAAAATTCATAATATTTATCCTAAAGACAAAAGAATTCAGTTTTTGAAAAGGACTCAATAGATTTTGCCAAAAATAGTTTCTCCTACCCCCCCTATCTAGAGCAGAAACTTATTTTACAGATGCCAACAAGCAAGGAATGGCTGGATACGGTAATTTTAAAGAAAATAAAGTAGTACAATCTCCTTACCAATCAGTACAAAAGGCAAAATTATTTGCAGTTGTCATGTTACTACAAGATAAAGACTCTATGTCTCTTAACATTATCACTGACTCTCAATATACGGAGTTTACTGTACAACACATTGAAATGGCTACTATCTTTAATAATAGGTCTGACTTGCATGAACTATTTCTACAGCTTCAAATGCTCTTGCACCTCCGGCATGATCCTATCTATATAACACACATTCGCACTCACTCTTTACTACCTGGATCTTTATCTACTGGGAATGCTAACATTGATCAATTGGTTGGTACAGTAACCTCCGCTCAAAGAGAGCATAATATGTATCATTCCAATGCTAGAGCATTGAAAGAAAAGCATCATATCACTTAGAGACAGGCTAAAAATATTTTGAAAACATGCCCTCACTGTCAGCCATTCCACACTGCTCGCTTACCCATGGGAGTTAATCCCCGAGAAGAAACTGTTAATGCCCTTTGGCAAATAGATGTCACTCAGGTGCCAGAATTTGGCAAGCTTAAATTTGTTCACCATTCTATTGATACTTATTCTCATTTCTCGTGGGCATTGGCGATGCCCTCTGAGAAAGCCGATGCTGTTATAACACATTTATTAGAAGCCTTTACTGTAATGGGCAAGCCCTGAGCCATTAAAACTGATAATGGCTCCGCATATTTATCAGGTAAGTGTCAACATGTTTTTCAACAGTTCGATATTAAACATATTACAGGAATTCCTAGAAACAGTACAGGTCAAGCAATTATTGAGCAAAAGAATCACACAACCGCACCCTTAAGGAAATGCTACAAAAACTAAAAAGGGGAGAGGAGTTGGTGTCAGGCCAGACTCCCCGACGAAGAATATTAAGAGCTCTATTTACTTTAAATCTTTTAAATTTGAATACAGATGCAGTGTCAGCTGCTGAGACACATTGGGGACATAAAAAGGAGGTCCCGGTAGAACAACCTGTCATGTACCAAGATGTCAAAACTGATCAACGGTGCCCGGCTACCGTTTTAAGGTGGGTCGAGGCTATGCTTATGCTTCCACAGGAACCAAGAAGTTCTGGATTCCTGATAAAAGAATCAAGTTAAGGCATGGCGAGCAAGAGGAAGTGTGATAAAGCGAGACTGGAAGACCGGTTTGCGCAGCTAACCATCCAGGGAGGACAAACAATTCTTGTGCCGTTGCCTCGCACCCAAAACACCCCTCCACCTACAAGAGGACAGTCTGCAGAAGATCCCGTAAAACCGCAGCAGTAAACAGTCAACGCAGTGCTATCTTCTCTGTCATGAACCTGAAGCAAAACAAAAAGGGGGGAAATGTAGCGGGCTGTACCGTTCGGCTGTTCTATCCGGCCCCCGGAGCCGAAAGAGCGGAGGGTTCTCTTGCTCTCCCCTCCGCTCCTTCACCAGCAGCAGTGTTAACATGGCAACGTGGGGGATCTTCTGTCCAGTTTAAGAACCCATTGTGGCCCTCGAGTCAAAAAGTTTGCCCACCCCTGCTCTAGACAATCAGCAAGAAAACAGCAATCCTAAATGACTCACTAAATCAGATGGACTTAATTGACATCTTCAGAACATTCACGGAATATACATTCTACTCAAGTGCTTATAGGACACGTTCAAAAATAGACCACATATTGGGTCACAAACAATGTCTCCCCAATTTCAAGAAAATTGAAATCATACCAAGCATCTTTTCAGACCACGAGGGCATAATATTAGAAATAAACTAGAAGAAAAACAACCCAAAATACTCAAACACTTGGAAACTGAATAGCATGTTATTAAATATTGATAGGGTTACCAATGAGATCAAAGAAGACATTTAAAACATCCTGGAAACTAATGACAATGAAAACACAACAATCCAAAACCTATGGGACACAATGAAAGCAGTCCTGAGGGGGAAGTTTATAGCTCTAGAGGCCTATCTCAAAAAACAAGAAAAAATGATAGTAAATCATCTAAATCTACAGCTCAAAGAATTAGAGAGCAACAAGAAAACCCCAGAGTGAGCAGAAGGAAGGAGATAATAAAGATTAGAGCAGAAATAAATGACATAGAGACCAAAAAAAACAATACAGAAAATCAATGAAACCAAGAGCTGGTTCTTTGAAAGGATAAACAAGATTGACAAACCTCTAGCCAGGCTCACCAAGAAGCAAAGAGAGAGGACCCAAATAAACAAAATCAGAAACGATAGAGGCGAAATAACAACAGACCCCACAGAAATACAAATGATTGTTAAAAAATACTATGGACAGCTCTACTCCAACAAACTAGACAACCTGGAGGAAATGGACAAATTCCTAGAAAAATACAACATTCCAAAACTCAATCAAGAAGAATCTAAAAATCTCAATAGGCCAATAACTATGGAAGAAATTGAAGCAGTCATCAAAAAGCTTCCAGCAAACAAAAGCCCAGGGCCAGATGGTTTCACAGGGGAGTTTTACCAAACATTCAAGGAAGAACTAAAACCTATCCTCCTCAGACTGCTACAAAAAATTCAAGAGGAAAGAACACTTCCAAGCTCATTCTATGAAACCAGCATCACCCTAATACCAAAACCAGGTAAAGACAACACAATGAAAGAGAATTACAGGCCAATATCCCTCATGAACATAGATGCCAAAATCCTCAACGAAATCTTAGCAAATAGAATCCAGCAGTACATCAGAAAGATCATACACCATGACCAAGTAGGATTTATCCCAGGGATGCAAGGATGATACAATATCCGCAAATCAATAAATGTGATACATCACATAAACAAATTGAAAGAAAAAAACCACATAGTCATATCAATTGATGCAGAAAAAGCATTTGACAAAATCCAACACCCTTTCTTGATAAAAACTCTCAGCAAGGTGGGAATAGAAGGATCATACCTTAACATAATAAAAGCCATATATGACAAGCCCACAGCCAACATCATACTCAACGGACAAAAACTAACACCATTTCCCCTAAGAACAGGAACAAGACAGGGATGCCCACTCTCACCACTCCTGTTCAACATAGTACTGGAAGTATTAGCCATTGCAATTAGACAAGAAGAATAAATAAAAGACATCCAAATTGAAAAAGAGGAAGTAAAACTGTCCTTATTTGCAGATGACATGATATTATATATACAAAACCCTAAAGACTCCATCAAAAAACTACTAGACTTAATACATTAATTTGGCAATGTAGCAGGATACAAAATTAACCCCAAGAAATCTAAGGCATTTCTATACACCACTAGTGAACTTTCAGAAAGAGAGATTATAAAAACAATCCCATTTACCATCGCACCAAAAAAATTAAGCTACCTAGGAATAAACTTAACTGAAGAGGTAAAAGACCTCTACTCAGAAAACTACAGGACGTTGAAAAAAGACATAAACAGATGGAAGAACGTACCATGTTCATGGATTGGTAGAATCGACATCATTAAAATGTCCATTCTACCCAAAGCAATCTATAAATTCAATGCACTTCCCATTAAAATACCAATGGCATATTTCACAGATCTAGAACGAACTCTCCAAAAATTCGTCTGGAATAAAAAAAGACCTCGAATAGCTGCAGCAATCCTAAGAAAGAACAAAGTAGGTGGGATCTCAATACCAGATATCAAGCTGTATTACAAAGCCACTGTTCTCAAAACTGCCTGGTACTGGCACAAGAACAGACATTTAGATCAATGGAATTGAATAGAGAGCCCAGAAATCAGCCCGAACCAATATGCTCAATTAATATTTGACAAAGGAGGCAAGAACATACAATGGAGCCAAGATAGTCTCTTCAATAAATGGTGTTGGGAAAATTGGACAGATACATGCAAGAAAATGAAACTAGACCAACTTAGACCATACACAAAAATAAACTCAAAATGGATAAAGGACTTAAATGTACAACAGGAAACCATAAAAATTCTAGAAGAATCCAAAGGCAACAAAATCTCAGACATATGCCGAAGCAATTTCTTCACTGATACAGCTCCTAGGGCACTTGAAACTAAAGAGAAAATGAACAAATGGGACTACATCAAAATAAAAAGCTTCTGCACAGCAAAAGAAACCATCAACAAAACAACAAGAAAGCCCACTGCATGAGAAAACATATTTGCCAATGTCATATCTGATAAGGGCCTAATCTCCAAAATTTATAGGGAACTCATACAACTTAACAAAAGGAAGATAAACAATCCAATCAAAAAATGGGCAAAGGACCTAAATAGACACCTTTCAAAAGAGGACATTCAGAAAGCCAAGAGACATATGAAAGGATGCTCAAAGTCACTAATCATCCGAGAGATGCAAATCAAAACAACAATGAGGTATCATCTCACACCTGTCAGAATGGCTATCATCAACAAATCAACAAACGACAAGTGCTGGAGAGGATGTGGAGAAAAAGGAACACTCATGCATTGCTGGTGGGAATGCAGACTGGTGCAGCCACTATGGAAGACAATATGGATTTTCCTCAAAAAACTAAAAATGGAACTCCCATTTGACCCTGTGATCCCACTTCTAGGAATATATCCCAAGAAACCAGAAACACCAATCAAAAAGGATATATGCACTCATATGTTCATAGCAGCACAATTCACCATAGCTAAGATCTGGAAACAGCCTAAGTGCCCATCAGTAGATGAATGGATTAGAAAACTGTGGTACAGCTACACGATGGAATACTATGCTGCTGTAAAATAGAAGGAACTCTTACCATTTGCAACAGCATGGATGGAACTCAAGAGCAGAATGCTAAGTGAAATAAGCCAGTCAATGAAGGAAAAATACCACATGATCTCACTCATGCATGGATAATAAAGACCATTATAAACTGATGAACAAAAATAGATACAGAGGCAGAGCTGCCTCAAACAGACTGTCAAACTGCAGTGGGAAGGCCGGGGAGGGTAGGGGGGCAGAAGTGGGGGGTAAGCGATCAACCAAAGGACTTATATGCATGCATATAAGCATAACCAATGGACATAAGACACTGGGGGGTAGAGGGGATTGTCAGGGTGGGGAAAAAAGGAGACATATGTAATACCCTTTGTAATACTTTAAGCAATAAAACAATTAAAAAATAAAATAAATAAAATTTAAAATAATATGATTACTTTTCAGATTAATTCATGTGCTCTATCTATTAGATTTATTATTCAGTATACTTATATAGTAGGTTCTTGTAAGCTACAATATTATTGGTGTTCACCAAGAAGACAAGCTATTAGAATGTTTCTCTCCTGCAACAAGTAGAACGTTTCGAAAAGAGGAAATACCTTTGGACCAGGTAGACATAGATACGGAAAGTGAGATGCTGATCACAGTGGCACATTTCCATAAGGAGCTGTTTGGGACTTTTGGAATTCCTTTTTTACTGAGGATACACCAGGGCGAGCATTTCAGAGAAGTCATGAAGCGGATTCAGAGCCTGCTAGACATCCAGGAGAAGGAGTTTGAGAAGTTTAAATTTGACATTGTGATGATGGGCCGGCACCAATACATAAATGAAGATGAGTACCAAGTAAACTTGAAAGACTTTGAACCTCAGCCTGGTAACATGTCTCACCCGCGGCCATGGCTAGGGCTCGACCACTTCAACAAAGCCCCAAAGAGAAGTCGCTACACTTACCTTGAAAGGGCCATTAAAATCCATAACTGACTTCCTCACCCGTGCATGCAAGGCGAGGACGGCGTGTGGGTGTGCCCCTTTAACAGCGAGGACTCTGGCACACGTGCACTTTAGCAAGTCTTCCGAGGAGGATTTGCTGCCGGTGTTCATTTTATTTTGTTGAGGCTGTTCAGTTTGGCTTCTCTGTATCTATTGACTGCCCTTTTTGAGCAAAATGAAGGTGTTTTTATAAAAAAAAAAAAAAATTCCTGCAGCGCGACATAATGCGAGTTTCGATGTAAGTCAGAACCGACCTACATAAGCACCTACATCACACACACATGGAGCACACACAGCAGAAATGAAGTGAAACAGTAAAAAAAAAAAATTCCGGACCTTTACTTGTGTTAAATAAATAATAAAAAAACATAAAGCACATATGTACATACGTCAAAATGACGAAACTATTTTTTTTAATATATTTTATTGATTTTTTTATAGAGAGGAAGGGAGAGGGATAGAGAGTTAGAAACATCGATGAGAGAGAAACATGGATTCAGCTGCCTCCTGCACACTCCCCCTACTGGAGATGTGCCTGCAACTAAGGTACATGCCCTTGACCGGAATCGAACCTGGGACCCTTCAGTCCGCAGGCCGAAGCTCTATCCCCTGAGCCAAACCAGTTAGGGCGAAACTATTTTTTTATATATAAGTAAATGGTAGATGGCGATGTAACCATGAAATGAGGTACATTGAGTCCAATGTAACCTGAGGACTGCCTGTAATGCCTTTTAAGGTTTCTCTTCATAAACTTTCTTATGACTTCTATAAACATTCTTATAACTTTTACAATTATTCTTTATTCCTACTCTATTTTCTTATATTCATTTCTTTATATCCCTTCTTACAATTTTTACTTCCTCAACTCTAGTTCTTCTTTACTTGTACAGACCCTCTGCAAGTTATACATACCTTCTGTAACATACACATACCCTTATAGTTTGTCTACTTCACTTTCTTTTCCCTTGATCTCCATACCTTCTGTTACATGAAAACTATAAATTCCTTCTAATTAGCTTGAGGAAAGGTTAATTCTACACAGGCTCCTCTATTCCCAGATTCAGAGCAGTTGGAGTGGTGAAAAGTATGTCTCAGAGTTCTACCTATTTCTCCTCTAGTTGGCCTAGAATCCTTGCTCTGCTCACGTCTGTCTAACTGCCTACTATATCCCCTCAAGGATCTTGGCTCTGAATTCTTTCAGGGAAAGGGTATGCTGGATTCCTTCTGTAACTGCTTCGTGCTGAAGCAGGTCGAAGGTTTCTCTCAGAGCCAAGAGATGCTTGCTCTCTGTCAGAGGGACAATGAGGCCTGGTCACAGAGGGGGTGGCAATGGTGCCTAGAGGTAGTATTCCCTAGGTGCATGTAGGGCTTGTAATCTGGTGGAGACAAACTGTTGTGAAATTCAGTATTATTGGGGCAAAAGTTAGAACAGTGTCTAATAATTTCCTGTTGAAGCAATTTTTCTCCCTAAAATCACCTGTATTTTTATGAAAGACTAATTTACTTCCTGTAGTAAGTCTAGTTGTAATTTGGCTGGATTGTTTGCATAAACACAACAAGAATAACAGTTGATTACGTAGGCTATTTTTGTTTTGAAAAGTATGCTTTGCTGGAATCTCATGGGAAAGTTTACTCCCAGGGCAAAGAAGCCAAGCCACACAGCTGCCATCAGGCTTTGCCTGCAATTCCTATAGAATTGGGGTGCATTCCTCAAGTTGAGGTCCCTACAGGTGTCTTGGGGTTTCTTACATGCCATCTCTCAGGAAAGCAACCTTCATTCCTTACCTGGAAAGATTGCCATGAACCACACGAACAAGCCAGGTACCAGGCTATTTACCTAAGGGGCTTATCAGCTTCAAAGTCCATTCCTTAGAGCTTCTGGTGACGTCCAGAGTCCTGGCATGTCTTTCTTTCAGACATATTGCAGCAAAGTTTTGGTTAATAAAACTATAATTGAAAACTGACTAATGTTCTGTTGTGAAGAAATCAGATTTTTATTAGATTCAAGCAAACAAGCATCTCACCAAAAATATTTACCAGAAGTAATTGCTGCCATTTTGTGCTAAGACATAATATCTATTTCTGGCACCAAGCAACATATTTACAAGTACAACTTGGAATGATAGAATGCATCTGTTTTACTAGTGACTATGTACAGAAAGCATAGATACCTCAGGAGGGAAATTTCAAAGTACTGAATTTTTAAAGTTCTTGTGATTTCAAATACTTTGATAATGATTTTGCTTCCTAATCTTTGATGTGAATCAGTAACTACTTTCTTCATTGAGCCATAGCCTATTTAAGTTGGAGGTGTGGATTCACTCTCTGAGATGGTATCAGTATGGCAGGAGAGAAGTATGCTTTTGAAATGAAGAGTCAAAGCCAGACTTTGTTAAACTGTACAGACTGTGCCCCTTCGGACATATTCCCAAACTATCAGCCACTTTTGTGTGTTGCCTTCATATTTAAAACTTGCATCGTTTTTTGTTGTTGTTTACTTTGACAAGAGATAAATTACCATTATTCTGTGTGAAGAGACTGTCTCCTATATGGTTAATGGTCCGTACCAAAAGCCTTCAGTACAATAAAGATTTTATTAACATAAAATTAACATATATATATATTCAAATAATCAAAATATAAATATATCAATCAAAGAGACACAATCCTACTCCATGAGTTATTTTTTAGGAGTCATTTGCATTTACTTTATTTCTAATGTTAGAAATGGATCTCAGTAGCTTAATTCCGTGATTATAAGATCATCTATGAATAAATTGCTCAAGAAATACATTTAAAATAAAAGAACATTCCATTTCTAAAGCTTTTCACTTGATTTTAACTCTGCTCATTATTAACATAATTTAGATACAATGATCATTAAGAAATAATCTACACATTGCCTAAAATATGTGTGTAAACATTTGAAATAAACATCATTAAAGAAGATAACAGGATGATGATGATGATGGTGGTGGTGGTGGTGGTGGTGGTGGTGATGATGAAGGCAGTTAAATGGGAGATCTCTGATGGTTGTGACTTAATCAAGTTTTCTAAGAGACAGAATTCACTCTAATGAAAGAACATTGCCGATATATTCCATGGTCTTATGAAACATAATTTTCAGCATCAGGTCTAACTTGAAAGAACAACATCACCTAAAACTTCATCAAGAGTAAGTTATAAATAAAATATTTCTGATTACATATTTGCTATTTTTTACTGCATTATAAAATTAAGGTACTGTGAATCAAACAAAAAGAACTTTGCTGGTATAGAATTTTTATATGAAATGCATATAACCTCTATATAAAAATACAGTATAGAAACTGTATTCAATATTTTAATAGCATTATTAGCAAGCTAACTTCTCTTCTCTGCTTATTCCATGCCCAGATACTGTCATTAATCTGAATCATTTTATTACAGAACTTGCACTACATATGTACATTTTCAAACACTACACTAAGTATGTATTTTGCTTTTATAAATTCACCTTTCTATGTCTCTATATTTTTTCTCCATCAAAGAACTAAGAAATGTATAGGTCTAACGTATTCATTTTCATTTTTTTGTTGTATTCTATTGTGTCCGTATTCCATGATTTATTTGTCCATTTTATAACTAATGGGCACTTATGTGATTCCTCAATTTGAGCATTTACATAACTCTTCAATTTCAGCTATTAAGAACAGTAGTAACATGCAAATTTTTGCATGTATATTCTGTCACACATATACCAATAATTCTCCAGTAGAACAAGAAGGAGTACAATTATTGGGTCTTAGGATATGCATCTTCACCTTAAATGCATAATGCCATACTCTTGAACAAAGTTGTTTTACCAATGCATACCAGTAATCCAAGAAATATAGTATGAAAATTCCTATTATTTCAGATCCTTTCCAATATAGAAGCATCGCAAAATATTAACACATTTATATTTATATCACATATTATTACACTTAACATTTACAATTATTTTTCAATTCTAATTTCAAACTTCTCTTTGGTTAGAAAAATTTGTGTTACTTTTTCCATTTTGGTAATTTTAATTATATATAGTTATTCATATTGCATTGTACATTATTTATACATTTATTAATATTTCATTATAGACTTTTTTAAGTGAGTCTTTTTATTGTTATTTTTCTTTCTTTTTTTAAAAAATTAAGGGTCCCTAACTGGTCCTGCTTCCATGAGTGGCCGAGACCAGTTGGAAAAGGGAAGGAGTTATCTTCACAAGATTCCATTTATACACAGAACTAAACAGACAAGAAAAGAGTCACTATTGCGGTTAGAAATTGGCAGCATGGGAAAGGGGGGGAACAGGTTGGAAGTAGGGGTGTCGTTAAAAAATAGAGGCCCTCTCCAAAACTGGGGTACCTGGGGTAGGGAGGACTTGGTCTGCTTCAACCCAAGAGGAATCAGAAGATCAAAAGCTGTTTGGAAAGGCCAGAACGTTCAGGGCTGGAGGGAGAAGGAAGGTCCAGGGGGTGGGGGGCTGTTTGGCAACTGGGTGAAGGGATTGCCCTCCCGCTTCTGGGATCCCCCCCAGCCTCTCCGGTCTGGCAGAAGGGGGGCAGCCTGCAACCCCCACAGGCAGGTCTGGGGCTGCCAGATGCTCCAGGCAGGGGGCTGGAGGGGGTTCACAAAGGCTTGCCCTCCAGGGAGATGACAGCACTGCCCCCCAGGTTCTCTGAAAGAGTGCAGCGGTCCTTGACCTCCTCCTAGCAGTTTGCTTGTAATTCATGCTTGATCCCAGTAAGCTTCTTCTGGACAGCATCCTTGGAGCTGGCAGAGATCATTTTGCTCTTAAGAGGCGCAGACTCAGGAGCCCAGAAGATAAACACCAGGTCCTCCTTCTTGCTCTCCTTGGTCTCATACGTTGCGTCATATAGGGCATAACGGCAGTCTTTCTCGGGCAGCATCTTGACGAAAGTGGCATAGGGGTCGTCTACTGTCTGGCCCACATCACCTTGCCATCTTCCAGAATGATGTTCTTCTGGTCTTCACTCAGGCAGAAGAACACAGCCTTCTTTCGCTCCTTCACATCCTCTGGTGTCAAGGACTTACATGCCTTCATGTCATTGAACACTTTGATGACTCCATCAGACAGCCACACCAGAGGCCATGTTTCTGGAAGCTAAAGGAGATAGCAAGAAGAGCCTGGAAAGACGAGCGCCACTGCAGTTGCTACCGGGATCCGAATGAACTCTAGACTTTTATAACCATACTTCATCAGTTGTCAAATACTCTACTGTTACCAAAAACTGTTAATACACTGGAGACATGCCTTTAGTCAAATATTATGTCATATCACTTTAAGAAATAATTACTTAAGTAAATATAATTACTTAAGGCATGTTGTAGAAAAATTTTAGTGCTGTTTAACAAACCCTGATATAAAGAAATGCTGAAGGTTTTTCTATTAAGATATTTTAACATAGAGTTCACAAGGTTTTTTCAAATTCTGTCTATAAAGTTAAACTTGATTTTCTCAGGGAATGTAAGTACACAGTAGTCTCGAGGCGATCTGTCTTAGCTTGCTGTTTCCAAAAATTATAAGAAAAGAGTGGCCTGAGGGAAAGGTAGCTGACAATACTATGACAAGCATCATGATTTGATATGTCTCTACCTTATTGGAGGTCCAAATTGCAGCTAGAATAGAAATAATGTAAATGATGAAGAGGAGGAGGAACGTTGTCACCATTTTTATGGCCCTTCTATGAGCATCTGTGCTTGAGTCCACTGAGCCTGTCAGGTTGAGCTGAAAATTCTTGGTGTGTCTCACCAAGGACAGAAATAAAAGAAGCAAAGAGATCAGAGACAGGAAAAAGGGGATAATATAGGTCAAAGTAATAGGAAGAAGACATTTAGTATAGAATATTTCATTTGCCTCTAACTGCAAAGTCATATTTATTTCATGTATCCCATAGGTATTCAACCACAACTCATTAACAGCATCATGCATTGAGAGGTTAAGAGACAGTAGGAAGAAAGACCCCAGGAAAAGCAGAAGAACCACCCTGTTGACTCTCCACTTCAGCCACAGGAAAAAGGAGTAGGAGAAATTGGCTATCTTAAGGAAGTAGAAAATGCTGAGGCAGGTGGCAAACCAGATAGTTAGGTGGTTAGTTAGTGCCCAAAGAATAGGAACCACCTTTGCTAGTTTACCAGTAGCATACAGATGTGGAGCTAGCCCCATTATGAATAAATCCAAGAGTATTACCAACAGTTGAATGATTCTGGCCAGAGCCAAGCTGGTGAGGATGAAATCAGCTGAGGAAACTTTCCCAGTCCTGAACCATTCAGTGCAGTTCACCAGTCCGATGAATCCATTTCCCAGCACTCCTAGGATGAATATTCCTATTGCCACAACTAGAATGGAGGCCTTAGTTTCAATTGACATCGTTATAAGAATGTTTCAAATGTTGTGCCTCAATGAAAGCTTTATAGTGAAACAGTTGCAGATGGACATCCATTTAGGATGCTTTCCATAAATATTTTCACCCTAATTCCAGAAAATACATCCAAATTTCTGCTTTGCGATACAGTCCAGAGTCCTTCATGAAAGAATAGTTCATTCCAATTGTATTGTATTTCCAGTGCTAAACTGAACAGTTTTCTTAAGACACACACATTTCATGAATACCTGTAGTATTCCCTACAATCAGCTACTATATAAACATAAATGTTGTCCACTTATCTAGACACCAGCTGCTAATTTTCATTTGTGGCACTGACTAAATGGATGAAGTAAAATATGTAAACATGTAAATATGAGAGAGATTATTTTCCTCCTATTTGTATTTATATCTCCGTGGAACATAAACCTAAATGCAAATATTTTAAATTTTGAATAGTAATTGCTAGGAGGAAAGCTTTTATATAATTCTGTTATTGTTAGTTACTTATCAAAAAGATTCTTGTATGTATCAAGTATTTGTGTTGATGCAATTTAATTTACATAAATAATTTATTGCAATTATTTCTAGTTCAAAGACCAAATCAAAGTCCTAGAATTTCTTTCTTTCTTTCTTTCTTTCTTTCTTTCTTTCTTTCTTTCTTTCTTTCTTTCTTTCTTTCTGCCATTTCCTAGCACTCCCAAATAACTAAAAATAATCATGGAGAAATATTATAGAAGTTAAATCAGAACTTACCAGCAAAGTATACCAGGAATATACACAAGACTTTAATAAACATACTTCATCAGGTCGCAGAAACTCTACTGTTACCAGAAACTGTTAATACACTGGAGACATGTCCTTTAGTCAAATATTATGTCATATCCTTTTTAAGAAAATATAATTATTTAAAGACATGTTGTAGGAAACTTTTAGTGCTGTTTAACAAAACCTGATATAAATAAAGGCTGAAGGTTTCTATTAAGTTATTTTCCCATAGAATGCACAAGGTTATTTCAAATTCTGTCTATGAAGGCAAAGGTTTTGCTTTTCTCAGAGAATTTATGTGCCACAGTGGCCTCAAGGCGATCTGTCTTAGCTTGCTGTTTCCAAAAATTATAAGAAAAGAGTGGCCTGAGGGAAAGGTAGCTAAAAACACTATGACAAGCATCATGACTTGATATGTCTCTACCTTAGTGAAGATCCAAATTGCAGTTAGAATAGAAATAATGTAAATGATGAAGAGGAGGAGGAATGTTGTCACCATTTTTATGGCCCTTCTATGGGCCTCTGTGCTTGAGTCCACCGAGCCCGTCAGGTTGAGCTGAAAATTCTTGGTGTGTCTCACCAAGGACAGAAATAAAAGAAGCAAAGAGATCAGAGACAGAAAAAAGGGGATAACATAGGTCAAACTAAGAAGAAGAAGACTTTTGAGATACAACATTTCATTTGCCTCTAACTGCAAAGTCATATTTACTTCATGTACCCTGTAGGTATTAAACCACAATTCATTAACAGCATCACGCATTAAGAGGTTAAGAAACATTAGGAAGAAAGACCCCAGGAAAAGCAGAAGAACCACCCTGTTGACTCTCCACTTCAGCCACATGAAAAAGGAGTGGGAGAAATTGGCTATCTTAAGGAAGTAGAAAATGCTGAGGCAGGTGGCAAACCAGATAGTTAGGTGGTTAGTTAGTGCCCAAAGAACAGTAACCACCTTTGCTAGTTTACCAGTAGCATACAGATGCGGAGCTAGCCCCATTATAAATGAATTCAAGAGTATTACCAACAGTTGAATGATTCTGGCCAGAGCCAAGCTGGTGAGGATGAAATCAGCTGAGGAAATTTTCCCAGTCCTGAACCATTCAATGCAGTTCACCAGTCCGATGAATCCATTTCCTAGCACTCCCAAGATGAGTATTCCTATTGACACAACCAGAAAGGAGGCCTTCATTTCAAATGACATCGTTATAAGAATGTCTCTAATGTTGTGACTCAATGAGAGCTTTATGGTGAAATAGTTTCAGATGGACATCTATTTATGATGCTTTCTATAAATATTTTCATCATAATTCCAGAAAGTACTTCCAAATTTCTGCTTTGAGATACAGTTCCAGAGACCTTCACAAAAGAATAGTTCATTCTATTTGAATTATAATTCCAGTGCTAAAGTGAACAGTTCTGTTAAGACATACACATTTCATGAATACCTGTAGTATTCCTTACAGTCAGCTACTATATAAACATAAATGTTGTCCACTTATCTTGACACCAGCTGTAAATTTTCATTTGTGCCACTGACTAAATGATGAAATAAAATATGTATACATGCAAATGTGAGAGAGATTATTTTCCACCTGTTTGTATTTCTATCTCCTTGGAACACACATCTAAATGCAAATATTTTAAATTTTGAATAGCAATTAGTAGGAAGCGGCTATGGGGTCATGCCCTGGACTGACCTGTGGCAGGGCCACAAAAAATCTCTGCTTGGAGGGCAGAGCCCTCCTGGCATAATAAGCTTGACCTTATAGTCCTCCCTTCTACCTAGGTACCTAATGGGCTGACAAAACAAGGTGAAACTCACAAGAACATTGTAAACATGTTGACCACTTCCCTTGTTTTTCTTTTTGTGCTCTGACTACAATATAAAGCTTGGGCTTGCAGGCTGTATCATGTTTCCTGATCCAGGCTCAGTGATCCGACCTAGTCCCCGCTGTATTCTCTTGTCTGTCTTCTTTAATCTTTGACCGCCCCTCCTCAGGCTCACGGAACCTGGCCGTGCTGGTGCAGCACCGTAATTGCTACAGGAAAAGCTTTTATATAATTCAATTACTATTTGTTACTTATCAATAAGTTTCTTGTAAATATCAAGTATTTTTGTTGATGCAATTTAATTTACATTCATAATTTATTGTAAATATTTCTAGTTCATAGACCATACCCAAGTCCTAGAACAAACAACTAAAAATAATCGCAGAAAAATATTATAGAAGCTAAATCAAAACTTATCAGCAAAGTATACCAGGAATATACACAAGGCAGCTACAAATACTACAATGCAAAATCAATTATAGTTTTGTAAAGTCAGTAATATTTTAGTGAGAACTCGAATTATTTAGTTTTTATGAAGAAATACGGAAACAAATTGAAGACTGATGTAAAGGTGTGTGAAGTTATCAGTGACATGAACAAGTATGACTTCTAAACAGAGAAACTTTTTTGTCTCACAGTATCTTATTGGCTTTTCAATTGAAAGGTTTCTAAGTGCTCTCCATGTCCTAAATGAAATGTCTTCATCTTTCTGGGCAATAGAGTGACTATGTTTTTCAGACTCCCTTACAGATGGTGTGGCAAAGTGAATAATGTTTATTAATGTTTGGTGAGTGAGAATTAATTCACCAAAGCACCATTTACAGGCTGACTCCTAAAATGTCCCACACACATGCTCCCCCATGTAACCTTCTCCCTGCTGTCTGGAATGGCCATGATTCCAAGGCAATCTTGGAACCTACATGTTTAAGGTGGCATACTTGGAATCAGCCGTCTTCACTGGATAACAGCATGAAGCAGGCTCCTCAGACATATCAGGACTGTTTAAAAAGCAATAGGAAATTTGGATTATGTATGAGTCACTTTACATTTTGGATCCTATTGGTGACTGCTGTTCATTCACCCAGTCTAAGGCAGGAAGTGGAACTAAGAACATACAAATTTGTTAAGAGGCATTTGAATGGTGAAAAGAAAGAACCAGAAAATCTATGCCATCTGCAGATTTTTTTTGATGGGTTTTGATTTCATTGGTTTTCCAGATCTAATGTGGTTTATTCATGTATTTATTTAATATTTTGAATATCATTTTCTCCAACTATCTCATGGGCCGGCTTTTATGTCCTGGGGACTTAGCAGGAAACAGGAAAGACATCATCCCACATTATAGTACTTATATTCTTCTGGGCAGACAAGTGATAAAAAAACAAATTAATAAATCAGATGCATGAAATATATACATTAAGGTATAGGTATTATGGTGAAGATTTCATAATTCTAAGATTTTAGTTATTAAACATGATTATACATTTCTTTATTACAATAGAATTTCCTACCAAAGCTGTCAACACACTTTCAGTCTCATCATTTTGCACAAGACTATATAAAAACTGATCTTGAAGACATTTTTAATAATTGTTACAAAGACATCATAGATATCATTTCATGTGTGCATAAAGGTCATTGACTTAGGTACTACAATTATATACTGTACTTATTGTGAGCATATATTTAAGAGCAGAAAATTTTTACTCCTTTTCTGTGAAATTTAAAGGGAATGTTTACCTAGCAAGATGGAGAAGATGATTGACAGTTCAGAGACCCAAACATGGTTTAGGGTAAACTAAATAAATTGACATTAGTTTCCTATTTTGTTGTTTTTGTGGTTGTTGTTCATCTTAGTTGAAGACATTTTTCCATTGATTTTTAGTAAGTGTGGAAGGATGGAACGGAGACAGAGAGTGCGAAACATCGATTTGAAAGGGACACATCAATTGGTTGTCTCCCGCATGCACACAGACCCAAGCAAGGCAAGGGAATGAACCTGCAACCGAGGTACCAGCCTGCCACCTAGGTACCCTTGAAATCAGCATGCAATAAATGGTGCTCTCCAGTAACCAGGATTCACAAGTGCAGGAAGCAAGGGGTGGAAATATGTCACCACTCACTATGGCCCCTAGTAACCCAGTAGCAAAATGTAACCTCTTCCTACGACCTTATGTTCTGCTGGCCTGGAAGTCATTGTACAAAGTGAGGAGCTGTTCTACCAGGAGAAATAGCAAAGATTTTATCAAATGGGAATTTAAGACTGCCATCCAGCCATTTGTACTCCTTAGGCCTCTGAATCAACAGGAAAGAAGGGAGATACTGTGCTGTCTGGGGTATGTGACCTTGGTTACCACGGGGAAATTGAAACCATGCCCTAGGTGTGCTAAGATTCATATTGGAAACAATCTTTGGTTCATCTTCTATGAATCAGCTTCTATGGGGAAACAAAATAAAATACATACCAACAAGCACTTCAAGAAAACATTTTCATTTTTTAAGTGTTAAGGAAATGTATTTACACCTTTCTTTTCCCAAAATTAGGTCACAAAATAGATATGTTTATGTACTAGTCACCCTCCAGTGCTTTGAAAGAAACTGGACATGGATGTCTCCTGGTGACATTTTCCTTGATGGCAGCCTGTCTGTTGCTGAGCATTACCCAAGGCTTTCATTATAGGGAAAGTTAAAGAGTAGAATTTGATCTCAAAATGCATTCAAGAACACAGCCGCTGCTAAGGAGGGACCACGGCCATGCTCCCCTCTCTCCCTCCCTGCCCCCCACACACACCTCCTTTCTCTTCTTCCCTCACCCTGGTGCCCACAGGGATGAGGAGGGTCCACCACTTTTGCCAGAGGCAGGGGCTCCTGGCTGCTCATGCTCTTGGCCCGCTGAGGTTAGTCAGAGCACAAGCTGGGCCTCTTGAGGGTCCCCTTCCAGGAGCAGAATGAGGAGTTGGAAGAGGATGAGGACATAGAGGGAAAATAGGGAGGAGGAGGAAGAGGAGGAGGAGGAAGAGCAGGAGGAGGAGGAGGAGGAGGTGATGAGTCACTTCTTGCTGAGGCTAGAGGGGTGTGGGACAGAATCAAAGGATGAAGAAGAGCACTTGATTAATCTCTTGAGCTGACCTCATACATCTTGTGTTCTATTTGCAAAGGTTACTTAACAGATGCAACTACAATTACAGAATGTCTTAATACCTGTTGTAAAAGCTGCATTGTAAGACATTTTTAATATAGCAACAGATGTCCAAAATGCAACACAGTAGTTCATCAGGCACAACCTCTTTATAACCTAAGGTTGGGCCGACAGTTACAAGACATAGTGTACAAATTCGTAATCAATCTAGAAGAAAGAGGGGGAAAAGCAAATGCGGGAGTTTATAAAGAGAGAGCTATAGAAGTACCTCAACCTGCTTTTCCACAACCAGTCCCTTCAAGCAAAAGAAGATCTAAGAAAGCCTTAGAATCAGTGTTTCAGATTCCACCTGAACTTGATGTGTCTTCATTACTAGAATTTATTGGTGCTAATGATGGCACGGGATATTTAAGTGATTGGAAAATAAAGTTTGCCCAAGCTTAAGGAAAAGCATGTAGAAAAATTTCTGAGAAGAAAAATGGATCTTGATCTAGCTTGTCAGGTAGAACTCATTTGTGGTGATTGCTTGTTGGAGCAAACTCTATGGGAAGTTCCATATGTAGTAGCAGATGCAGCAATGCAGGCTAATTGGACTAGAGCAGATCTGATGGTCCATGGGCCTAACATAGACGGTCTTTACTCATTCACTCTGGTCTTGTGGTTTCTCCTCTGAAAATTCCTTAAAGATTCTGAAAGTATCAGGAGGGAGGAGAAAAACAAAATAAGGTGGCTTCTCAACATTATTTTGCATCTCACTAAAGGGTGCATCTCACCAAATATAATTGCCAAATGTAATTGCTGCCATTTTGTGCTAAGACATAATATCAATTTTCAGCACCAAGCGACATATTTATAAGTACGACTTGGAATGATAGAATGCATCTGTTTTACTAGTGACTATGTACAAAAAGCATTGATACCTCAGGAGGGAAATTTCAAAGTACCGAATTTTTAAAGTTCTTGTGATTTCAAATGCTTTGATAATGATTTTGCTTCCTAATCTTTGTTGTTAATCAGTAACCACTTTCTTCATTGAGCCATAGCCTATTTAAGTTGGAGTTGTGGATCCTACTCTCTGGGATGGAATCAGTATGGCAGGAGAGAAGTATGCTTTTGAAATGAAGATTCAAAGCCAGACTTTGTTAAGCTGTACAGACTGTACCTCTCAAAAAAAAGACCAAAACTATCGACCACTTTTGTGTGTTGCCATCATATTTTGAACTAGGATCATTTTATATTTTTGCCAGCAACACTACTAAAAAGGTGTTATTCACTTCTAAAAGGGATAAATTATCATTATTCTGTGTGAAGAGACTGTGTCCTATATGGTATATGTCCCATGCCATAGGCCTGCAGGCTAATAAAGACTTCTTTAACATAAATATTTATATATATATATATATGTTTTTTTCAAATAACCAAAACTAAATGCATCAATTCAAGGGACGCAATCGTATTTCATGAGTTATTTTTTAGTAGTCATTTTACATTTACTCTACCTCTAATGTTAGAAGTGGGTCTCTGAAGCTTGATTCCATAATTTTAAGATCATCCATGAATAATTTATCAAGTAATACATTTATTTTTTAATTAAATCTTTATTGTTCAGATTATTACATTTGTTCCTCTTTTTTCCCCCCATAACTCCCCTTCACCCAGTTCCCACCCCACCCTCCACCCTCACTCCGCACCCACTGTCCTCATCCATAGGTGCACGATTTTTGTCCAGTCTCTTCCCGCACCCCCCTTACCCCTTTCCCCCCAAGAATAGTAAGTCCACTCCCTTTCTATGCCCCTGATTCTATTATAATCACCAGTTCATTCTGTTCATCAGATTATTCACTTGATTTTTTGATTCACTTGTTGATAGATGTGTATTTGTTGTTCATAATTTGTATCTTTACCTTTTTTTTCTTCTTCCTCTTCTTAAAGGATACCTTTCAGCATTTCATATAATACTGGTTTGGTGGTGATGAACTCCTTTAGCTTTTTCTTATCTGTGAAGCTCTTTATCTGGTCTTCAATTCTGAATGATAGCTTTGCTGGATAAAGTAATCTTGGTTGTAGGTTCTTGGCATTCATCACTTTGAATATTTCTTGCCACTCCCTTCTGGTCTGCAAAGTTTTTGTTGAGAAATCAGCTGATAGTCGTATGGATACTCCCTTGTAGGTAACTGAGTTTCTTTCTCTTGCTGCTTTTAAGATTCTCTCTTTGTCTTTTGCTCTTGGCATTTTAATTATGATGTGTCTTGGTGTGGTCCTCTTTGGATTCCTTTTGTTTGGGGTTCTCCGGGTTTCCTGGACTTGTAAGTCTATTTCTTTCACCAGGTAGGGGAAGTTTTCTGTCATTATTTCTTTAAAAAGTTTTTCAATATCTTGCTCCCTCTCTTCTTCTGGCACCACTATAAATCAGATGTTGGTATGCTTGAAGCTGTCCCAGAGGCTCCTTACACTACCTTTGTATTTTTGGATTCTTTTTTCATTTTGCTTTTCCAGTTGGGTGTTTTTTGCTTCTTCGTATTTCAAATCTTTGACTTGATTCTTGCGATCCTCTAGTCTGCTATTGTAACTCTGCATAATATCCTCCATCTCAGTCAGTGTTTGCTTAATTTCCAGTTGGTCCTTTATCATAACATCGAGGGTCTGACTAGATTTCTTGAAGATCTCACTACATTTATCGGCGGTTCCACCAGTCTTTTCGAGGGTCTTACTAAATTTATCGGCCGCTTCTAGAAAGTTCTTGAAAAACCTTAAAAGTGTGGTTTTGAACTCTATATCCAGTCGTTTGCTTTCCTCCATTTCTGTCATTTGTGTCCTTTTTCTTTGTCTCTGCATTTTTTATGCTTGCCTGTGTTGATAGAGTGGCTTTCTGTGCTAGGTGTCCTATAGGGCCCAGTGGTTCAGCCTCCCCAATTACCTGAGGAGGACACTCTTGGTGCACCCCCTTGTGCTCTTTGTGCGCAGTCTTGTTGTAGTTAAGCCTTGATTTTTGTAGGTATCACTGGGAGGAATTGACCTCCAGGCCAATTGGCTGTGAGAATCAGCTGTGTCTGCAGTGGGAGAATTTCTGTGCTGAAGACACCCTTCTGGGGCAAGACTTGCTTCAATGGGGCTTTGGTGCTCACTGAGTCTGCCCCCTGAGTGTGTCCTTTATGGTTCCAAGGAGCTGCAATCTGGATGGTCCCACTCTCACCACTGGGTACACTGGCTCCTGGATCTAGGGAGGTGCTAATCTAGCCTCTGCCTGAGGCTACCCATCAAAAGCCTCCCTGCAGGGCTTGGGCGGGTCGGGTCCCACGTGATCAAAAGTGCAGGGCTAGCAGTTACCGCTGCTCTCACAGGCGCCGCTTCTCAGTGTCCCAGCAATCGCTGCAAGCCCCTCCAAGAGAGCTGCCCTCAAGTTCCGACTGATGCCAGACAGTCCTGCTTCTACCGTATGAGTCTGGGTCCCCAGAGACTCACCCGGAACTGGAGCTCAGAGCCTGAGACTCCCTCCCGATTGAAAACAACAACCGCGCCCTCAGCCACCAGCCTGCTCCGAGTGCGCTTCTGTACCTTAGTATTTTACTTCCACACTGCGCCTTCTCTGAGTCTCGGCATGCTTTTCTCTTTCCTTCTAGTTGTAGAATTTCCAATCAGCCAGCCTTCCTGTGGATCTTTATGATGTCCATTTCATCTTTAAGTTGTATTTTTGAAGTGGTTGTGGGAGGCAGCAAATTCCGGTGTTTACCTATGCCGCCATCTTGGTTTCTCCTCAAGTAATACATTTAAAATGAAAGAACATTCCATTTCTAAAATTAGTCACTTGATTTTAACTTCCCTAATTACTAAAATAACTTAGATACAATGATCATTAAGAAATAATTTACACATTGCCCAAATTATGTGTGTAAACATTTGAAATATAAATCATTAAATAAAGTAACAGGATGATTATAGTGATGATGACATGATGATGGAGGCAGCTAAATGGGTGATTTCTTACTGATCATTGTGACTTCATCCAGTTTTCTAGAAACAGAATTCACTGTAATGAAAGAATATTACCAATATATTCCATGGCCTTATGATACATAATTCTCAGCATCAGGGCTAACTTGAAAGAACAACTTCACCTAAAACTTCATCAAGAGTAAGTTAAAAACATAATATTTCTGATAATATATTTTCTATTTTTACTGCATTATAAAATTAAAGCACTGTGAATGTAACAAATAATACTTTGCTGTTATAGAATTTTCATATGGAATGAATATTAACTGCTATCTAAAAATACAGTTTATAAACTTTCTTTCATAATTTAATAGCAATATTAGCAAGCAAAATTCTCTTGTCTGCATATTACATGCCCAGCTACTGTCATTAATCTGAGTCATTTTATTACAGAACTCAAAGTAGCACCATATATGTACAAACATACCCAAACACTAAGATATATACAGGTCTCACTTTTTCATTTTCATTTTTATTGTTGCATTCTATTCATGTTATACTCTATTGCCATGATTTATTTACCATTTTATAACTAATGGGCATTTATATGATGCTTCAATTTGAGCACTTTCATGATTCCTCAATTTGAGTATTTACATGACTTCTCAATTTCAGCTATTAAGAACAATAGTAACATGCACATTTTTGCATATATATCCTGTTACACATGTACGAAAAATTCTCCATATAACAAGGATGAGTACAATTAATTGGTCTTAAAGTATGCATCTTCACCTTAAATGCATAATGTCATACTCTTGAACAGAGTTGTTTTACCAGTGCATAATCCAAGAAAATAGTAAGAAAATCCCTATTATTTCAGATCCTTTCCAACATTATAAGCATCACACTAATATTAACACTTTTATGTTTATATAACATACTAGATGCCCGGTGCACAAAAATTTGTGCACTCGGTGGGGAGGGGTGTCCCTCAGCCCGGCCTGTGCCCTCTAGCAGTCTGGGACCCCTTGGGAGATAATAACCTGCTGGCTTAGGCCTGCTCCCAGGTGGCAGAGGGCAGGCCCAATCCCTAGGTGCAGCCCCTGGTCGGGCTCAGAGCAGGGCCGATTGGGGAGTTGGGGCGCCTTCCCCTGTAATGCACAGAGCAGGGCAGATTGGGAGATTGCGATGCCACCCTCAGTCACGCTCAGGGTAGGGCCGATTGGAAGGTTGGGGCACCGCCCACTATCACACTGAAGGCAGGGCCGATGGGGAGGTTGCGGCACCACCCCCTGTCACGCACAGAGCAGGGCCGATCAGGGGGGTTGGGGCTCCGTACCCTGTCATGCACAGAGCAGGGCCAATCAGGGAGTTGGGGCGCTGCCCCCTGTCATGCACAGAGCAGGGCCCAGCAGGGGGGTTAGGGCTCCGTAACCTGTCACGCACAGAGCAGGGTCAATCAGGGGGTTGGGGAGCTCCCCCTTGTCATGCACAGAGCAGGGCCCATCAGGGGGTTGAGGAGTTCCCCCGTGTCACTCACAGAGTAGGGCCGATAAGGGAGTTGGGACACCACCCCCTATCACACTCAGGGCAGGGCGGATCAGGGGGTTGGGGTGCTGCCACTGTCACACTCAGGGCAGGGCCGATGGGGAGGTTATGGCTCTACCCCGTCACACACAGAGCAGGGCCCGTGGGAGGGCGGGGGGGTGGGGGGGGTGGGGAGCCGCACCCTGTCACACACAGAGCCACAGGGCGATCAGGGGGTTGGGACGCCTTCCCCTGTCACGAACAGAGCAGGGTGGAAAGGGAGGTTGTGGCCCTGCCCCCTGTCACACACAGAGCCGCAAGGTGATCAGGGGGTTTGGGCGCTGCCCCCTGTCACACTGATCCCGGTGCCAGGAGGCCTCGCAGCTCCACTGATCCCGGTGCTGGGAGGCATATTACCCTTTTACTATATAGAATAGAGGCCTGGTGCATGGGTGGGGGCTGGCTGGTTTGCCCTGAAGGGTGTCCTGGATCAGGGTGGGGGTCCCCACTGGGGTGCCTGGCCAACCTGGGTGAAGGGATGATGGCTCTTTGCAGCTGGTCACACACCCTTCAGGGTGGGGGTCCCCACTGGGGTGCTTGGCCAGTCTGGGTGAGGGGCTGAGGGCTGTTTTCAGGCTGGCAGGTGACAGAAGCTCCCAACCACTCCTTTCTTTCTTTTTCTTTTTTTATTCTGGGCCAGCTTTAGCTCTGAGTCTCCACCTCTTAGGCCTCCGCTGCTGAAAGAAGGTATCTGGTTTGTTTCGGTTCTATTATCGAAACTCTGTATCAACTCCAGCTCTGAGATCCCGGCTCACTGAAAGCAGGTTTCTGGTATTTTGTTTCGCTTCTATATTTGTAACTATGTTTCAAACTGCAGGCTCAGAGGCCGGCAAGGCAGGCGAGGAACATTGGTTTCCTCCGTCACTGAAGCAAGCAAGCCTTCATGTTCAGTTTAAGCTGCCTGGCTGCCAGCCGCCATCTTGGCTGGCAGTTAATTTTCATATCGCCCTGATTAGCCAATGGGAAGGGTAGCGGTTGTACGCCAATTACCATGTTTCTCTTTTATTAGATAGGATTATTACACTTAACTTTTACAGTTCGTTTTAGATCCTAATTTCAAATTTTACTTTTAGTTAGAAAAACTTGTGTTTCTTTTTCGCTTTCAGTGACTGTAATTCTATGTACATTTATTCATATTGTGTAATATATCATTTATACATTTATCAGTATTACATTTTAGAATTTTATAAGCACATTTATTCAGGTCTCAAATACTTTACTGTTACCAAAAACTGTTAATACACTGGAGACATGCCCTCTAGTCAACTATTATGTCATAACACTTTAAGAAAATATAATTACTTAAAGCATGTTGGAGGGAAGTGTTAGTGCTGTTTAACAAACCCTGATATAAAGAAATGCTGAAGGTTTTCTATAAAGATATTTTCCCATAGAATGAACAATGTTTTTTCAAATTCTGACTATAAAGTTAAACTTGTGATTTTCTCACGGAATGTAAGTGCCACAGTAGTCTCATGGCGATCTGTCATAGCTTGCTGTTTCCTAAAATTATAAGAAAAGAGTGGCCTGAGGGAAAGGTAGCTGACAACACTGTGACAAGCATCATGACCTGATATGTCTGTACCTTAGTAAAGATCCAAGAAACTGTTAGAATAGAAATAATGTAAATGATGAAGAGGAGGAAGAGCGTTGTCACCATTTTCATGGCCATTCTATGGGCCTCTGTGCTTGAGTCCCTCAAGCCCGTCAGGTTGAGCTGAAAATTCTTGGTGTGACTCACCAAGGACAGAAATAAAAGAAGCAAAGAGATCAGAGACAGGAAAAGGGGGATAATATAGGTCAAAGTAATAAAATGAAGACATTTAATATAGAATGTTTCATTTGCCTCTAACTGCAAAGTCATATATATTTCATGTACCCTGTAGGTATTCTACCACAATTCATTAATAGCATCGTGCATTAAGAGGTTAAGAGACAGTAGGAAGAGAGACCCCAGGAAAAGCAAAAGGACCACCCTGTTGACTCTCCACTTCAGCCACATGAAAAAGGAGTGGGAGAAATTGGCTATCTTAAGGAAGTAGAAAATGCTGAGGCAGGAGGCAAACCAGATAGTTAGATGGCTAGTTAGTGCCCAAAGAATAGGAACCACCTTTGCTAGTTTGCCAGTAGCATACAGATGTGGAGCTAGCCCCATTATAAATGAATCCAAGAGTAGGGGCCCTCTTAGCGCAGCAGGCAGCACGTCAGTCTCATAAATGAATCCAAGAGTATTACCAACAGTTGAATGATTCTGGCCATAGCCAAGCTGGTGAGGATGAAATCAGCTGAGGAAACTGTCCCAGTCCTGAACCATTCGATGCAGTTCACCAGTCCGATTAACCCATTTCCTAGCACTCCTAAAATGAATATTCTTGTTGCCACAACAAGATGGAGACCTTTATTCCAATGGACATCGGTATTAGGATGTTTCTAATGTTGTGCCTCAGTGAAAGCTTTATAGTGAAACTGTCGCCAATGGACATCCATTTAGGATGCTTTCCAGAAATATTTTTACCATAACTCCAGAAAGTACTTCCAAAATTCTGCTTTGCAATACAGTTCCAGAGACCTTCATTAAAGAATAGTTCATTCCAATTGTATTGTAATTCCAGTGCTAAACTGAACAGTTCTCTTAAGACACACACATTTCATGAATACCACTAGCATTCCTTAAAGTCAGCTACTATATAAACATAAGTGTTGATCACTTATCTAGACACCAGCTGCAAATTTTCATTGGTGCCACTGACTAAATGGATGAGGTAAAATATGTGAACATGCAAATCTGAGAGAGATTATTTTCCACATATTTGTATTTATATCTCCTTGGAACATAAATCTAAATGCAAATATTTTAAATTTTGAATAGTAAGCTAGGAGGAAAGCTTTTATATAATTCTGTTATTATTAGTTACTTATCAATAAGATCCTTGTACATATCAAGTATTTTTGTTGATTTAATTTAACTTACATAATTAATTTATTGCAATTATTTCTAGTTCAATGACCACACCCATGTCCTAGAACACAGAACTAAAAATAATCATGGAGAAATATTATAGTAGTTAAATCAGAACATAACAGCAAAGTATACCAGGAATATACACAAGGCTTTCATAACCATACTTCAATAGGTCTCAAATTGTCTACTGTTACCAGAAACTGTTAATACACTGGAGACATGTCCTTTAGTCAAATATTATGTCATATCACTTTAAGAAAATATTATTATTTAAAAACATGTTGTAAGAAACTTTTAGTGCTGTTTAACAAAACCTGATATAAAGAAAAGCTGAAGGTTTTCTATTAAGTTATTTTCCCATAAAATGCACAAGGTTACTTCAAATTCTGTCTATGAAGGCAAAGGTTTTGCTTTTCTCAGAGAATTTAAGTGCCACAGTGGCCTCAAGGCAATCTGTCTTAGCTTGCTGTTTCCAAAAATTATAAGAAAAGAGTGGCCCGAGGGAAAGGTAGTTGAAATCACTATGACAAGCATCATGGCTTGGTATGTCTGTACCTTAGTGAAGATCCAAGTTGCAGTTAAAATAGAAATAATGTAAATGATGAAGAGGAGGAGGAACGTTGTCACCATTTTCATGGCCCTTCTATGGGCCTCTGTGCTTGAGTCCCTCAAGCCCGTCAGGTTGAGCTGAAAATTCTTGGTGTGTCTCACCAAGGACAGAAATAAAAGAAGCAAAGAGATCAGAGACAGGACAAAGGGGATAACATAGGTCAAACTAAGAAGAAGAAGACTTTTTAGACAGACCATTTTGTTTGCCTCTAACTGCAAAGTCATATTTACTTCATGTACCCTGTAGGTATTCAACCACAATTCATTAACAGCATCATGCATTACGAGGTTAAGAGACAATAGGAAGAAAGACCCCAGGAAAAGCAGAAGAACCACCCTGTTGACTCTCCACTTCAGCCACATGAAAAAGGAGTGGGAGAAATTGGCGATCTTAAGGAAGTAGAAAATGCTGAGACAGGTGGCAAACCAGATAGTTATGTGGTTAGTTAGTGCCCAAAGAACAGTAACCACTTTTGCTAGTTTGCCAGTAGCATACAGATGCGGAGCTAGCCCCATTATAAATGAATCCAAGAGTATTACCAACAGTTGAATGATTCTGGCCAGAGCCAAGCTGGTGAGGATGAAATCAGCTGAGGAAACTTTCCCAGTGCTGAACCATTCAATGCAGTTCACCAGTCCGATGAATACATTTCCTAGCACTCCTAAGATGAGTATTCCTGTTGCCACAACCAGAAAGGAGGCCTTTATTTCAATTGACATCGTTATAAGAATGTTTCTAATGTTTTGCCTCAATGAAAGCTTTATAGTGAAACAGTTGCAGATGGACATCCATTTATGATGCTTTCCATAAATATTTTCACCATAATTCCAGAAAATACTTCAAAATTCTGCTTCAAGATACGGTTCCAGTGACCTTCACGAAAAAAATATTTCAGTCCATTTGTATTATAAATCCTGTGCTAATCTAAACAGTTCTCTTAAGACACACACATTTTATGACTACCTGTAGTATTCTTTACAGTCATCTACTATATATACATAAGTGTTGATCACTTATCTAGACACCAGCTGCAAATTTTCATTTGTGCCACTGACTAAATGGGTGAGGTAAAATATGTAAACATGCAAATCTCAGAGAGGTTATTTTCCACCTATTTGTATTTATATCTCCTTGGAACATACATCTAAATGAAAATATTTTAAATTATGAATAGTAATTTTTAGGGAGCGGCTATGTGGTCAAGCCTTGGACTGACCTGTGGCAGGGCCACAAAGAAGTCCCTGCTTGAAGGGCAGAGCCCTCCTAATGTGCTGTGGAAGGTGCAGCAAGTGCTGCCAAAACAAGGTGAAACTCACAAGAACATTGTAAACATACTGACCACTTCCCTTATTTTTCTTTGTGTGCTCTGATTATAAAAGAAAGCTTTGGCTTGCAGGCTGTGTCATGTTTCCTGATCCAGGTACAGTGAACTGACCTAGTCCCAGCTGTATTCTCTTGTCTGTCTTTTATAATCCTTCACCGCCCCTCCTCTGGCTCACCGAACCTGGCTGTGCTGGTGCAGCACAGTAATTGCTACAGAAAAGCTTTTATATAATTCAGTTACTATTTGTTACTTATCAATAAGTTTCTTGTACATATCAAGTATTTTTGTTGATGCAATTTAAGTTACATTAATAATTTATTGTAAATATTTCTAGTTCAAAGACCACACCCAAGTCCTAGAACAAAGAACTAAAAATAATCACAGAAAAATATTATAGAAGCTAAATCAAAACTTATCAGCAAAGTATACCAGGAATATACACAAGGCAGCTACAAATACTACAATGCAAAATCAATTATAGTTTTGTGAAGTCAGGAATATTTAGTGAGAACTTGAATCATTTAGAATTTTTGAAGAAATACAGAAACAAATTGAAGACTGATGTAAAGGTGTGTGAAGTTATCAGTGACATGAACAAGTATGACTTCTAAACAGAGAAACTTTTTTGTCTTACAATATCTTATTGGCTTTTCCATTGAAAGGTTTCTAAGTGCTCTCCATGTCCTAAATGAAATGTCTTCATCTTTCTGGGCCATAGAGTGACTATGATTTTCAGACTCCCTTACAGATGGTGTGGCAAAGTCAATAATGTTTATCAATGTTTGGTGAGTGAGAATTAATTCACCAGAGCACCATTTACAGGCTGACTCCTAAAATGTCCCACACACATGCTCCCCCATATAACCTTCTCCCTGCTGTCTGGAATGGCCATGATTCCAAGGCAATCTTGGAACCTACATGTTTAAGGTGGCATATTTGGAATCAGCCGTCTTCCCTGGATAACAGCATGAAGCAGGCTCCTCAGACATGTCAGGACTGTTTAAAAAGCAATAGGAAATTTGGATTATGTATGAGTCACTTTACATTTTGGATCCTATTGGTGACTGCTGTTCATTCACCCAGTCTAAGGCAGGAAGTGGAACTAAGCACATACACATTAGTTAAGAGGCATTTGAATGGTGAAAAGAAAGAACCAGGAAACCTATGCCATCTGCAGATTTTATGATGGGTTTATTTTTCATTCGTTTTCCAGTTCTAATGTGGTTTATTCATGTATTTTTTAATATTTTGAATATCATTTTCTCCAACTATCCCTTGGGTTGAGTTTTATGTCCTGGGGCTTTGCAGGAAACAGGAAAGACATCATCCCACATTATAGTACTTATATTCTTCTGGGCAGACAAGTGATAAAAAAACAATTGAATAAGTCACATGTATGAAATATTACATTAAGTTATACATATTATGGTGAAGATTTCATAATACTAAGATTTTAGCTGATAAACAAGGTTATACATTTCTTTATTACAATAAATTTGCTACCAAAGCTATGTCAACACTTTCAGTTTCATCGTTTTGCACAAGATTATAATAAAAACAGATCTGGAAGACATTTTTAATAATGGTTACATACACATCATAGATATCAATTTTTATGTGTGCATTAAGGTCATTGACTTATTTACTACAATTATATACTATACTTATTGTGAACAAATATTTAAGATTAGAAAATTTTTACTCCTTTTCTGTGAAATTTAAAGGGAATGTTTACATAGCAAGATGGAGAATGTAATTGACAGTTCAAGAACACAGCTGCTGCCAAGGAGGAGGGAGCCACGGCCATGCTCCTCCACTCCCCACCTCCCTCCCCAGACACACATACAGACACACAGCTCATTTTATCTTCTCTCCTCACCATGCTGCCCACAGTGGTTGAGGAGGGTCCACCACTTTTGCCAGAGGCAGGAGATCCGAGCTGCTCATTTGCTTGGCCCCCTGAGGTGGAGTCAAGACCAACCTGGGCCGCTTAAGGGTTCCATTCCAGGAGCAGGATGAGGAGTTAGAAGAGGATGAGGAGCTGGAGAAAAAGAGGAGGAGAAGGAGGAGGGGAGCCACTTCTCGCTGAGGCTAGAGGGGTATGGGACAGAATCAGAGGATGAAGAAGAGCACTTGATTAATCTCTCTGAACTGACCCCTTACATCTCGTGTTTCATTTGCAAAGGTTACTTAACAGATGCAACTACAATTACAAAATGTCTTAGTACAATACATAGTGTACAAATTAGTAATCAATCTAGAAGAAAGAGGAAAAAAGCAAATGCATGAGTTTATAAAGAAAGAGGTATAGAAGTGCCTCAACCTGCTTTTCCACAACCAGTCCCTTCAAGCAAAGAAGATCTAAGAAAGCCTTACAATCAGTGTTTCAGATTCCACCTGAACTTGATGTGTCTTTATCTTGCAGTCTGTGACCCCTCAGGGGATGACCACCTGCTGGCTTAGGCCCGCTTCCTGGGGGATTGGGCCTAAGCTGGCAGTCAGACATCCCTCTGGCAGCCCGGGAGCCCTTGGGGTATGTCCACTTGCCAGCGGGGAGCAGGCCTAAGCTGCAGTCAGACATCCTTAGCGCTGCTGAGGAGGCAGGAGAGGTTCCCACCACCACCGCTGTACTGGCAGCCGTCAGCCTGGTTTGTGGCTGAGCAGAGCTCCCCCTGTAAGATCGCACTGACCACCAGGGGGCAGCTCCTGCATTAAGCATCTGCCCCCGGTGGTCATTGTGTGTCATAGTGTCCAGTAATTCCTCGTCATTCTGCTGTTAGGGTCAATTTGCATATTACCCTTTTATTATATAGGAGTGCCTGGCCAGCCTGGGTGAGGGGCTAATGGCTGTTTGCAGGCTAGCCACAGCCCCTTCAGTGTGAGGGTCCCCCCGGGGGTGCCTGGCCAGCCTGGGTGAGGGGCTGATGGCTGTTTGCAGGCTGGCCACAGCACCTTCAGTGTTGGGGTCCCCACTGGGGTGCCTAGCCATCCTGGGTGAGCAGTTGAGGTTCATTTGCAGGTGGCCACAGCCCTTTCAGGGTGGAGGTCCCCGCTGGGGTGCCTTGCTATTTTTTTTACTGCATTATAAAATTAAAGCACTGTGAATGAAACAAATAATACTTTGCTGTTATGGAATTTTCATATGGATTGCATATAACCGCTATCTAAAAATACAGAGTATAAACTTTCTTTCATGTTTTAAAAGCATCATTAGCAAGCAAAATTCTCTTGTCTGCATATTACATGCCCAGCTACTGTCATTAATCTGAGTCATTTTATTAGAGAACTCAAAGTAGCACCATACATGTACAAACATACCCAAACACTAAGAAATTTATAGGTCTCATTTTTTCATTATCATTTTTGTGTTGTATTCTATTCATGTTGTATTCTACTGCCATGATTTCTTTGTCCATTTTATAACTAATGGGAATTTATATGATACCTAAATTTGAGCACTTTCATGATTCCTCAGTTTGAGTATTTACATGACTTCTCAATTTCAGATATTAAGAATAATTGTAACATGCACATTTTTGCATATATATTCTGTTACACATATACGAAAAATTCTGCAACATGACAAGGATGAGTACATTTAATTGGTCTTAGAGTATGCATATTCACCTTAAGTGCATAATGCCATACTCTTGAACAGAGTTGTTTTACCAGTGCATAATTCAAGAAAAATAATATGAAAATTATTATTATTTCAGATCCTTTCCAACATTATAAGCATCACACTAATATTTACACTTTTATCCTATCTAATAAAAGAGAAACATGGTAATTAGCATACGTCCGCTACCCTTCCCATTGGCTAATCAGGGCGACATGAAAATTAACTGTCAGCCAAGATGGCGGCCGGCAGCCAGGCAGCTTGAAGCTAACATGAGGCTTGCTTGCTTCAGTGATGGAGGAAACCAACGTTCCCCACCTGCCTTGCAGGCCTCTGAGCTTGCAGTTTGAAACATTGTTACAAATATAGAAGCTAAACAAAACCCCAGAAACCTGCTTTCAGCCAGCCGCCTGGATCTCAGAGCTGGAGCTGATACAGTGTTTTGATTATAGAACCCAAACAAACCAGATACCTGCTTTCAGAAGCAGAGGCCTCAGAGCTGGAGCCAGAGCTAAAACTGGACCAGAATAAATTTTAAAAAAAGAATAAAAGGAGCAGTTGGGAGCTTCAGTCACCCGCCAACCTGAAAACAGCCCTCAGCCCCTCACCCAGACTGGCCAGGCACCCCAGTGGGGACCCCCACCCTGAAGGGTGTGTGACCGGCTGCAAACAGCCATCATCCCCTCACCCAGGCTGGCCAGGCACCCCAGCGGGGAGCCCCACCCTGATCCAGGACACCCTTCAGGGCAAACCAGCCAGCCCTCACCCATGGACCAGGCCTCTATCCTATATAGTAAAAGGGTAATATGCCTCCCAGCACCGGGATCAGTGGAGCAGCAAGGCCTCCCAGCACCAGGATCAGCGGAGCCGAGAGGCCTCCCAGCACTGGGATCAGCGTGACAGGGGGCAGCGCCCAAACCCCCTGATCGCCCTGCGGCTCTGTGTGTGACAGGGGGCGGGGCCCCAACCTCCCTATCTGCCCTGCTCTGTTCGTGACAGGGGAAGGCACCCCAACCTCCTGATCAGCCCTGCTCTGTGCCTGATAGGGGGGAGCTTCCCAACCCCCTGATCGCCCTGCGGCTCTGTGTGTGACAGGGTGCGGTGCCCCAACCCCCCCCCCCCCACGGGCCCTGCTCTGTGTGTGACGGGGTAGAGCCATAACCTCCCCATTGGCCCTGCCCTGAGTGTGACAGTGGCAGCGCCCCAACCCCCTGATCGGCCCTGCTCTGTGGGTGATAGAGGGCGGCGCCCCAGCCACCTGATCCCCCCTGCTCTGTGTGTGACAGGGGGCGGTGCCCCAACTCCCCTATCAGCCCTACTCTGTGAGTGACAGGGTGGAGCTCCCCAACCCCCTGATGGGCCCTGCTCTGTGCATGACAAGGGGGAGCTCCCCAACCCCCTGATTGAGCCTGCTCTGTGCGTGACAGGGTATGGAGCCCCAACCCCCTGATGGGTCCTGCTCTGTGGGTGACAGGGGCAGCGCCCCCACCCCCTGATTGGCCCTGCTCTGTGTGTGACAGGGTACGGAGCCCCAACCCCCCTGATCGGCCCTGCTCTGTGCGTGACAGGGGGTGGCACCGCAATCTCCCCATTGACCCTGCCTTGAGTGTGACAGGGGGCGGTGCCCCAACCCCCCAATCAGCCCTATCCTGAGCGTGACTAGGAGTGGCATCGCAACCTCCCAATCCGCCCTGCTCTGTGCATGACAGGGGGCGACGCCCCAATTCCCGAATTGGCCCTGCTCTGAGCCCAACCAGGGGCTGCACCTAGGGATTGGGCCTGCCTTCTGCCACCCGGGAGCGGGCCTAAGCCAGCAGGTCGTTATCTCCCGAGGGGTCCCAGACTGCGAGAGGGCACAGGCCGGGCTGAGGGACCCCTTCTCCTTCCCCCGAGTGCACAAATTTTTGTGCACCGGGCCTCTAGTATTTATATAACATATTATTACATTTAACCTTTACACTTCTTTTAAGATCCTAATTTCAAAATTTCTTTTTTTTTTAGTTTAAAATATCTACATTCTTTATTTAAAGGTGTGTTTTTTCAAAAACAAACAAACAAACATGTTGAGCCCAGGCTGGTGGCTCAGTTGGTTGAGCATTGTCCTGTACACCAAATGGTCAGTGCTATTCCTGGTCAGGGCATATACCCAGGTTAAGATGCTTATGGGAGGCAACCGATCAATGTTTCTCTCCCTCTCCCTTCCTCTCTAAAATCAATAAACATATTTTTTTCAATTACCTACAAGGACCTTTCATATGTTTTTTATTCTCAGAATCACCCTGGGAGATAGGCAGGTTTTAGTTATTCATTCGAATGAGGTATTTTCTCCATAAATACAGAATACTGCCAAGAAAAGTTTGCTTTTAGACCCTAGTTTTTAAAAAGCTGTTTTTCTGGTAACTTTAGTTTCAGAAATTGCATTAAACATTTCTTATTTCCATAAGTCCATCCTTTACAAAGAAGATAATAAATTTCTGAAGTCTACCTTTGAATTCTTTTTGGATTCACTCTGGCTAAGTAACGTTTTTAGTTGAGAGAAGTGTTTCTTTGTTTTGTTCACATATTTTGAGGAGCAAGTGGGTCTTGAGTGTCCAGATGTAGGTGTTCTGAAAGTCAACGCTGGGCTCTTGCCTTTGGAACCAGACACCATGTGATTTAGGTTTGGAGAACCTACAGACTTTCTCTCTGGGGTCTTCAGGCTGAGTTTCCTCGCAGGAGTGGCAGGGTTGCTCCTCAGTGCTGACAGAAAGCTTCTGCTCTTTCCATGATGTTTCACTGTTTTGTTGCATGTTTTACACATAATCAACAATACACTTTTGGAGTCTTTGTACTTTTTCACAAATTTTGCCTCTTTAAAACTGAGTGTGCAATTTCTTGCTTCTCGATTAAGAAGTTTCTGTATTCTTGGTGTCAGTTTGGGCTTGGGTTTGAGGCATACTCGAGAATTATCCTGAATCAGCAACTGGAAACAGTATGGGCATGTTTCTTCAAAAGTGCTTTTAGCATAGGAGATAGCGGGCCTGGCCTGGGCAGCGAGCCTGCAGTTTCCACGCCGCAGCCTGCCTCATCGCCACCACGGTCCCACCGCAACACCGCAAATTTATCTCTAGTTAGAAAAACTTGTGTTTCTTTTTCCCTTTCAGTGACTGTAATTCTATGTACATTTATTCATATTGTGTAATATATCATTTATACAATTATCAGTATTTCATTGTAGAGTTTTATAACCATACTTCTTCAGGTCTCAAATACTCTACTGTTACCAAAAACTGTTAATACACTGGAGACACGTCGTTTAGTCAAATATTATTTCATATCACTTTAAGAAAATATAGTTACTTTAATACATCTTGTAGGGAAATTTTAGTGCTGTTTAACAAACCCTGATATAAAGAAATGCTGAAGGTTTCTATTAAGTCATTTTCTCATAGAATGCACGAGTTTATTTCAAATTCTGTCTATAAAGGCAAAGGTTTTGGGTATTACATATGTATCCATTTTATCCCCCGCCCTAGACAGTCCCCTAGCCTTCCCTATTTTCTCAGAGAATTTAAGTGCCACAGTGGCCTCAAGGCGATCTGTCTTAGCTTGCTGTTTCCAAAAATAATAAGAAAAGAGTGACCTGAGGGAAAGGTAGTTGAAATCACTAAGAAAAGCATCTTGACTTGATAGGTCTCTACCTTAGTGAAGATCCAACTTGCTGTTAGAATAGAAATAATGTAAATGATGAAGAGGAGGAGGAACATTGTCACCATTTTCATGGCCCTTCTATGGGCCTCTGTGCTTGAGTCCCTCAAGCCTGTCAGGTTGAGCTGAAAATTCTTGGTGTGTCTCACCAAGGACAGAAATAAAAGAAGCAAAGAGATCAGAGACAGGAAAAAGGGGATAATATAGGTCAAACTAAGAAGAAGAAGACTTTTGAGATACAACAGTTCATTTGCCTCTAATTGCAAAGTCATATTTACTTCATGTACCCTGTAAGTATTCAGATCATTAACAGCATCATGCATTGAAAGGTTAAGAGACAGTAGGAAGAAAGACCCCAGGAAAAGTAGAAGAACCACCCTGTTGACTCTCCACTTCAGCCACATGAAAAAGGAGTGGGAGAAATTGGCTATCTTAAGGAAGTAGAAAATGCTGAGGCAGGTGGCAAACCAGATAGTTAGATGGTTAGTTAGTGCCCAAAGAATACTAACCACCTTTGCGAGTTTACCAGTAGCAAACAGATGTGGAGCTAGCCCGATTATAAATGAATCCAAGAGTATTACCAACAGTTGAATGATTCTTGCCAGAGCCAAGCTGGTGAGGATGAAATCAGCTGAGGAAACTTTCCCAGTCCTGAACCATTCAATGCAGTTCACCAGTCCGATGAATCCATTTCCTAGCACTCCTAAGATGAATATTCCTGTTGCCACAACCAGAAAGGAGGCCTTCATTTCAATTGACATCGTTATAAGAATATTTCTAATGTGCCTCAATGAAAGCTTTACAGTGAAACAGTTGCAGATGGACATCCATTTATGATGCTTTCCATAAATATTTTCACCATAATTCCTAAAAATACATTCAAAATTCTTCTTTGAGATACAGTTCCAGAGACCGTCACAAAAGACTAGTTCATTCCACTTGAATTGTAATTCCAGTGCTGAACTGAACGGTTCTCTTAAGACACACACATTTCATGAATACCTGTAATATTCCTTTTAGTCAGCTACTATATAAATACAAATGTTGTCCACTTATCTTGACCCCAGCTCCAAATTTTCATTTGTGCCACTGACTAAATGGATAAAGTAAAATACATAAACATGCAAATCTGAGAGAGATTATTTCCAACCAATTGAATTTCTGTCTCCTTGGAACATACATCTAAATGCAAATATTTTAAATTTTGAATAGTAATTGCTAGGGGAAAATCTTTTATATAATTCAGTTATTGTTTGTTACTTAACAACAAGATCCTTGTACACATCAAGTATTTTTGTTGATGCAATTTAATTTACATAAATAATTGATTGCAATTATTTCTAGTTTAAAGACCACACCCAAGTCCTAGAATATAAAAGTAAAAATAATCATGGAGAAATATTATAAAAGCTAAATCAAAAGTTATAAGCAAAGTATACCAGGAATATACATAAAGCAGCTACAAATGCTACAATGCAAAATTGACTATGGCTTTATGAAGACTGGAATATTTAGTGGGAACTTGAATTATTTAGAAGTTAAGAAGAAATACAGAAATAAATTCAAGACTGATGTAAGGGCATGTGAAATTTTCAGTGAAATGAACAAATACGACACCCTTCTAAGCAGAGGAACTTTTTTTGTTTTACAATATCTTATTTACTTTTAAACTGAAATGTTTCTAAGTGCTCTCCAATATCCGTGTTCTAAACGAAATGTCTTGATCTACTTTCTAGCCAATAGAGTGACTATGTTCTTCAGACTCTCTTACAGATGGTGTGGCAACGTGAATGATGTGGATCAATGTTTTGCGAATGAAAATTAAGTGCACCATTTACAGACTTGCACCCAAATTACCTCCCACACATGCCCCCCCCTTCCCCCCCGCCCCCCATACATCTTTCTTCTCCCTGCTGTCGGCAATGGCCATGGTTCCAAGGCAATCATGGAAGCCATATGTGTAAGATGGCATGTTTGTGATCAGCCTTCTTCCCTGGATAACAGCATAGAGGAGGCTCCTCAGACATATCAGGACTGTTTAAAAAGCAATTGGAAATTTAGACTATGTATGAGTCACTGTATGTTTTGGAGCTTATTGACGACCGCTGTTCATTCACCCAGTCTAAGGCAGTAATTGGAACCAAGCACATGCAGATTAGTTAAGAAGCACTTGAATGGTGAAGAAGCAGAACCAGGAAATCTATGTCACCTGCTGATTTTGTGATGGTTTTGATTTCATTGGTTTTCCAGATCTAATGTGGTTTATTCGTGTATTTATTTAATATTTAGAACATCATTTTCTCCAACTATCCCATGGGCTGGGTTTTATTTCCTTGGGACTTAGCTGGAAACAGAAAAGACGTTATCCCAAATTATAGGCCCAGTGCAGGAAAATCATGCACGTGGGGGTGGGGGTTCCTCAGTCCGGCCTGCACCCTCTCCAATCCGGGACCCTTCAGGGGATGTCTGACTGCCAGTTTAGACCTGATTAGACCTACACCGGTAGTCAGACATCCCTCTTGCAATCCTGGTCCGCTGACTCCTAACCGCCACCCTCCTGCCTGCGTGATCACCCCTGACTACAAATACAGCATGTCTTCATCCATGTTGTAAAAGCTTCATTGTAAGACATTTTTACTATAGCAACAGATGCCCAGAAAGCAAACATAGTAGTTCATCAGGCACAACCTCTTTACAACATAAGGTTGGGCCAACAGTTACAAGACACAGTGTACAAATTAGTGATCAATCTACAGAAAGGAGAAAAAAAAACAAGTGCATGAGTTCTATAAAGAAAGAAGTACCTAAACCTGCTGTTTCACAGACAGCCCCTTCAAGCAAAGGAGGTCTAAGAAAGCCTTAGAATCAGTGTTTCAGATTCTACCTGAACTGATAGGTCTTTATTACTAGAATTCATTGGTGCTAATGAAGGCATTGGATATTTTTAGCCATTGGAAAAGAAGTTTGTCCAAGTTTCAGGAGAAGCAACTCTTGGGCATGTAGAATAATTTCTTAGAAGAAAAATAGGTCTTGATCTGGCTTGTCAGGTAGAAATCATTTCTGGCCATCACTTGGAGCGATATCAAACTCTAAGGGAAATTCCATCTTCAACAGGTGATGCTGCAATGTAAGCTAATTGGTCTAGAGCAGATCTGATGGTCCATGGGCCAAACATGGATGGTCTTCTAGTCCTTCATTCTGGCCTTGCGGTTTCTCCTCTGAAAATTACTTAAAGAGAGTATCAAAAAGGAGGAGAGAATCAATGAATTCTAGTAATAAAGACCTATCAGTTCTCGTGATAGGTCTTTTTCTCCTTTCTGTAGATTGATCACTAATTTGTACACTGTGTCTTGTAACTGTTGGTCTAACCTTATGTTGTAAAGAGGTTGTGTCTGATGAACTACTATGTTCACGTGGAATCTGAAACACTGATTCTAAGGCTTTCTTAGACGTCCTTTGCTGGAAGGGGCTGTCTGTGAAACAGCAGGTTTAGGTACTTCTATACTTCTTTCTTTATAGAACTTATGCACTTGCTTTTTTTCTCCTTTCTGTAGATTGATCACTAATTTGTAGATTGTGTCTTGTAACTGTTGGTCCAACCTTAATGTGTAGATTCTGCTCTCTGAGATGGTATCAGTATGGCAGGAGAGAAGTATGCTTTTTAAATGAAGATTCAAAGCCAGACTTGTTAAACTGTACAGACTGTACCCCTCCAACAAAGACCAGAACTATTAGCCACTTTTGTGTGTTGCCATCATATTTTAAATTTGCATTGTTTTGTTGTTGTTGTTATTTACTACTAAAAGAGATAAATTATCATTATTCTATGTAAAGAGACTGTCTCCTGTATGGTTTATGGTCTATACCATGAGCCTTCAATGTAATAAAGACTTCATTAACATAAAAATACATATATTCAAATAACCAACATATAAATACATCAATCAAAGAGACACAATCCTATACCATGAGTTATTCTTTAGGAGTCATTTTGCATTTGCTTTATTTTTAATGTTAGAAATCAGTCTCAGTAGCTTAATTCCATGATTTTAAGATTATCCATGAATAATTTGCTCAATTAATACATTTAAAATGAAAGAATACTCCATATCTAATGGTATTCACTTGACGTTAACTTTGCTATTTACTGAGACAATTTAGGTACAATGATCTTTGAGAAATTATATACACATTGTCCAACTTATGTATATAAACATTTGAAATATAAATCACTAAATAAGAAACAGGATGATGCAGCTGCTGCTGCTGCTGCTGCTGCTGCTGATGATGACAATGATGATATGATGGCAGCTTAATGGGAGATCTCCAACTGATAGTTGTGACTTCATCCAGTTTTCCAAGACACAGAATTAACTGTACTGAAAGATCATTACCTATATGTCCTACAACCTTATGATTCATCATTCTCAGCATCCGGGAGAGCTTGAAAGAACAACCTCACCTAAAACTGCATCAAGAGTAACTTAAAAACAATATATTTGCTATTTTTTACTGCATTATAAAACTTACGCACTGTGAATCAAACAAATAGTACTTTGCTGTTATAGAATTTTCATATGGAATGTATATAACCTTTATTGAAAAATACAGTATGTAAACTTTCTTATATATTTTAATAACATCATTAACGAGCAAAATGTTTTTGTCTTCATATTTATATGCACTGCTACTGTGATTAGTCTGGATCATTTTATTACAGAAGTCAAAGTAGCACTACATATGTACAAACATCAAACACTACATTAAATATGTATTTTGCTTTTACAAATTTACCTTTCTATGTCTCTGTCTTTTTTTCTTTACTAACAAACTAAGAAATTTAAAGATTTAATTTGTTCATTTTAGTATTGTGCCGGGGTCCAACCCCAGAGGGTCCAGGGGTCCCCAAAGGTGTGGACGGAGTCGGCGAAGACTATCCACCTTCTTCCTACGGTGGAGTCCGATCCGTCCCGAGTGCGGGGCGCTTACCTAGGGGTCCCTGTTCGGGCGCCAGATGCCGGGGTCCAACCCCAGCGGGTCCAGGGCTTCCCCAAAGGTGTAGACAGAGTCGGCGAAGAAGGAATGACACGGAGACAGCGTTCAGTTGATCAGCAACCTAGCCAGGATCTCTAGCCCGGATCTCCAGAGCGGTTCTGCTTCGGATCTCCAGCGAGGTTCTGTAGCCATGTTCCCTCACTAGGTTCTCCAGCCAGGTTCTGTCCAGGCTCTCCAGTCAGGTTCAGTGTCCAGGTTCCAGTCAGGTTCTCCTGCCAATCTCTGTAGTCAGGTTCAGTCCAGGATCCCTTGCCATGTTCTCCCTCTAGGCTCTGTCTCTAGGCTCCGAGGCCAGTCCCTCTCCAGGATCCTCCAGCATGCTCTCTCCAGCGAAGTTCTTCTGTCTCTAGGCTCCGTGTAGGTTCTGTCTTCTTGATTCTGTTCTAAGTTCTGAGTTCTGTCTTGTTACAACTGTATTTATACCAGTTGATTCAATCCTATCAATCTCTATTACAAAGGTTAGGGCATTTCTTATCTCCATTCCAGGGAGAAAAGATTATGTAGTTTAAGCATGATTGTTCGTAGTTAAAGGGATTAATTACCCGCCTGGCACTTAGTTGAGGGGTTTTATTCCCTCCCTAACTTCAGGGGAAAATCCCTACCTGGGGATTCAACCTTTCTCGGAGAGGTGACTTTGGTTAAAACACAGCGCCAAGAAGGTGAGCAAACATATTAAGAAAAGTACGCCATATATGCCAGGTCCCTTGAAACAGCAAGGATGGACCGGCTCCCCGCAGTATTGTATTCTATTGTGAAATATGCCATGATTTATTTCTCCATTTTATAACTGATGAACATTTATATGACTCCTCAATTTTAGCATTTACATGATTCCTCAATTTTGGCTATTAAGAACAGTAGTAACATGCACATTTTTGCATATATGTTCTTTTACACATGTACAAAAAAATCTTGGTGTTAAAAAGAGGAATACAATTAGTGGGGCTTAGGGTATGCATCTTCACCTTAAATGCACAATTCCATATTCGTGTACAAAGTTGTTTTACCAATGCATAATCCAAAAATATAATACAAAAATATCCATTGTTTCAGATCCTTTTCAGCCTTAGAAGCATCACGCTAATATAAATGGTTTTATCCTGCACTAGATGCCTGGTGCACAAAAATTCATGTACTGGGGGCGGGGGTGGGGGGGTCCTTCAGCCAGGCCTGCCCCCACTCACAGTCCGGGATCCCTCAGGGGATGTCCTACTAAGGCCTGACGGAAAGCAGGCCTAAGCTGCAGTCTGGCCTCCCTCTGCAGGAGGCAACCAGGCCAATCAGGAGAAGGCGCTGCCCCCATCACCCCACTGCTGATGCTGCTGCCAGCACTGTGGCTGCCTGCCCTCAGCCCTCGCAGCCACTGTAGCTTTGTCCACAAGGACATCTGGAATTACATCTGGAAGGACGTTCGGCTGTCCTGTCTAATTAGCATATTATGCTTTTAATTTTTTAAATATATTTTATTGCTATTTTACAGAGAGTAAGGGAGAGGGATAGAGAGTTAGAAACATCAATGAGAGAGAAACATCAATCAGCTGCATCCTGCACACCCCCTGCTGGGGCAGTGCCCACAACCAAGGTACATGCCCTTGACCGAAATCAAATGTGGGACCCTTCAGTCTACAGGCCGACACTCTATCCACATAGCCAGACCGGTTAGGGCATATGCTTTTGTTATTATAGACTAGAGGCCTGCTGCAAAAACTCTTGCACAGGTGAGGTCCCGGTGAATAAGGGGGGGCTGGGATGCAATCGGCCCTCCAGGCGGGCAGTGGGATGCCCTTGCCGGCCTGGGATCCGCATGCATCATGCTGACATTCATGCTGGTTGTTGAGGAGCCACCTGACGGCCACTTTTATATTGTTTCTTCCTTGCTGAGCATCTAGGGAGGGGAAGGGACCACGGCGCCCAAGGCCGACTTCCAGGAGGCCTGGGGCACTGTCAGGATTGTGCCAGGGGCACTGGTTCATTGCTGCCTGGCCAATTCTCCAGAGATTGGACCTGCAGGACTACTGAGGGAGTGAGTGGCTGCTGCCGGGCTGGTGGGCCACCAGGATGGGTCAGTCAGCTGAGCAGCGGTCCCACTGTGGGAGCGCACTGACTACAAGGGGGCAGCTCCTGCATTGAGCATCTGCCACCTTGTGGTCAATGCGTATTATAGTGACCAGTCATTATGGTCGTTATGGTCATTACGGTAGTTTGGCTACTTAGGCTTTTTATATATAGACTAGGGGCCAGGTGCACGAAATTCGTGCACTGGGTGTGTGTGTGGGGGGGGGGAGTGTCCCTCAGCCCAGCCTGCCCCCTCTCACATACTGGGAGCCCTCAGGCGTTGACCCCCATCACCCTCCAATCGCAGGATCGGCCCCTTGCCCAGACCTGACGCCTCTGACAGAGGCGTCAGGCCTGGGCAGGGGACCCTCATTTCCCCCCATCACTGGTTCTGCCCCCAGCCCAGGCCTGATGCCTCTGGCCCAGGCATCAGGCCTGGGCAGGGGACCCCCAGACCCCTCCGATTGCTGGCTCTGCCCCTTGCCCAGGCCTGATTGCCTCAGCCAGAGGCGTAGACCCCCATCACCCTCTGATCACCTGATCGGCCCCTTGCCCAGGCCTGACGCCTCTGCCAGAGGCGTCAGGCTTAGACAGGGGACCCCCATCTCCCCCCGATCACTGGTTCTGGCCCCCACCCAGGCCTGAGGCCTCTGGCCCAGGAATCATGCCTGGGCAGGGGACCCCCATCTTCCTCTGATCGTTTGCTCCACCCCCCGCCCAAGCCTGACGCCTCTGACCCAGGCTTCAGGCCTGGGCAAGGGGACCATCATATCCCCCAAATCCCCGGCTCAGCCCCCCGCCCAGGCCTGATGCGTCAGCCAGAGGAGTTGACCCTCATCACCCTCCGATCACCAATCACCGGATCGGCCCCTTGACCAGGCCTGAGGCCTCCAGCAGAGGTGTCAGGCCTGGGCAGGGGACCCCCAGCTCCCCGCGGTTGCAGGCTCCGCCCCTGCCCAGGCCTAATGCCTCTGGCTGAGGCGTCCGGCTGGGGCAGCGGGGACCCACAGCTGCAGTGGCCCCGCGATCGTGGGCTCCGCTTTAGGCCCAGGCAAGGGACCCCTAGCTCCCGGGACTGCCAGCTTCGACCGTGTCCAGCTCCCATCGCTGGCTCTACCCCTACTTCCTGCTATCACTGGCCAGGGCGGAAAAGGCACCTGATTCTCCGATCATGGCTGGGGGGCAGGGCAAAGGCAGCCCCAGGGCCGCCTTTGCCCTGCCCCTAGCTCTTAGCTCGCCCCTGGGTTTCCGATCACTGTCAGTGGCAGGGGGCTTCTTCCTGCTTTCCCTTTCGCCTCCCTGCATTGTGCCTACATATGCAAATTAACCGCCATCTTGTTGGCAGTTAACTGCCAATCATAGTTGGCAGTTAACTGCCAATCATAGTTGGCAGTTAATTTGCATATAGCCCTCATTAGCCAATGAAAAGGGTATCGTCGTACGCCAATTACCATTTTTCTCTTTTATTAGTGTAGATTTGTGTAGATAATAAGAGCCTAATATGCTAAGTGTCGGACCATTCGTTCAACCGTTAGACCAGTCGCTATGACATGTACTGACCAGCAAGGGGCAGATGCTCCGACCAGTAGGTTAGCTGGCTACTGAGGTCCAGCCAATGGGGACTGAGAGAGATGGGCAAGACATGCCCTGGAGCCCTCCCATGGTCCCTCCCTGGTCCTGTTCAACACCAGTGGGGTCCCTCGGCCTGGCCTGCACCCAGTCGCAATCCGGGACCCCTCGGGGGAGGTCAGAGAGCCAGTTTCGGCCTGATCCCTGCAGGCCAGGCCAAGTGATCTAGTCTATATTAATAAAAGGCTAATATGCTAATTAGACCAGGAGACCTTCCAGATGTCCTTCCAGACAAAGCCATGATGGTAGGGCTGAGGCTGAGGCATTTGGGATGATCCGGCCAAGAGGGGAGGACAATTGGGGGAGAGTAAATGGGGGGGCAGTCAGGAGTGAACTGGCCAGCTAGGGGGGCAGTTGGGGGCAAGCAGGCCGGTAAGGGGGGGCAGTTGTGGTCCATGAGGCTGGCAGGGGAGAGCATTTGCGGGCCATGTGGCCAGCCCGGAAGGGCAGTTGTGAGCCATGAGGCCAGCCAGGGAGGGCAGTTGGGGGCCATGAGGTCAGCAGGGAAGGGCAGTTGGGGTCGATAAGGCTGGCCAGGGAGGGCAGTTGAGGGCGATCAGGCTGGCCAGGGAGGACAGTTGGGGGCCATGATGCCGGCAGGGGAGGGAAGTTGGGGGCAATCAGGCTGGTGGGGAAGGGAGGCAATTGGAGGTGAGCCTGCCAGCAGGCAGAGTGGTTAGGGGTGATCAGGCAGGCAGGTAGGTGAGGGTTAGGAGCCAAGAGTCCTGGATTGTGAGAGGGATGTCCGACTGCCGGATTAGGGCCGATCTCACAAGGATTGGGCTTAAACCGGCAGTCAGACATCCCCTGAGGGGTCCCAGATTGGAAAGGGTGCAGACCATGCTGAGGGACACCCCCCTGATGCACAAATTTCATGCACTGGGCCACCAGTATTTATATAAATTATTATTACACTTAACATTTACAATTCTTTTTCTATCCTAATTTCAAGCTTATCTTTAGTTTGAAAACTTTGTGTCACTTTTTCCCTTTCTCTGAATGTAATTCTATATACATTTATTCATATTGCATTGTATATTGTTTATACATTTACTAGAGGCCTGATGCATGAAGATTCATGCAAGAAAAGGTCTTCCATCCCATGGCTGCCAACACCAGCTTCCCTCTGGCACCCGGGAAGCGGGCCTACACTCTGGCTGCTGCCTTCTGCCTTTGCTCTGGCCCTGCTGCCCTCCTGTAGCTCCCTCCACCCTCCCCCCACCATTCTCCCTCTTTATAGCAAGTGTCCTGCTCCAGCCCAGCTGCCGCCATCTTTGATGCATCAATTTGCATATTCGCTCCTTATTGGCTGTGGGTGCTGCCATTTTTGTCGCAAAGTGATGGTCAATTTGCATATTCTATCTTTATTAGATAGGATGAGTATCTCATTAAGGAGTTTTATAACCATTCTTATTCAGATCTCAAATACTTTTCTCATACCAGAAACTGTTATTACATTGGAAGTATTTTCTTTAATCAAATATTATATCATATCACTTTGAGAAAATATAATTACTTAAAGTCATATTGTAGGGAAATTTTAGTGCTGTTTAACAAAACCTGATATAAAGAAATGCTGAAGGTTTGTATTAAGTGATTTTCCCATAGAATGTATAAATTATTTCTTATTATATCTATAAAGTCAAAGGTTTTGCTTTTCTCAGAGAATTTAAGTGCCACAGTAGTCTCAAGGCAATCTATTACAGCTTGCTGTTTCCAAAAATTATAGGAAAAGAGTGGCCCGAGGGAAAGGTAGTTGAAATCACTATGACAAGCATCATGACTTGGTATGTCTGTACCTTAGTGAAGATGCAACCTGCAGTTAGAATAGAAATAATGTAAATGATGAAGAGGAGGAGGAACGTTGTCACCATTTTCATGGCCCTACTATGGACCTCTTTCTTTGAGTCCCTCAAGCCCGTCAAGTTGAGCTGAAAAATCTTGGTGTGTCTCACCAAGGACAGAAATAAAAGAAGCAAAGAGATCAGGGACAGGAAAAAGGGGATAACATAGGTCAAACTAAGAAGAAGAAGACTTTTGAGATAGAACATTTCATTTGCCTCTAACTGCAGTCATATTTATTTCATGTACGGTGTAAGTAATCAGATCAGTAACAGCATCATGCATTAAGAGGTTAAGAGACAGTAGGAAGAAAGGCCTCAGGCAAAGCAGAAGAACCACCCTGTTGACTCTCCACTTCAGCCACATGAAAAAGGAGTGGGAGAAATGGGCTATCTTAAGGAAGTAGAAAATGCTGAGGCAGGTGGCAAACCAGATAGTTATGTGGTTAGTTAGTGCCCAAAGAACAGTAACCACCTTTGCTAGTTTACCAGTAGCATACAGATGTGGAGTTAGCCCCATTGTAAGTGACTCCAATAGTGTTAGCAACAGTTGAATGATTCTGGCTAGAGCCAAGCTGGTGAGGATGAAATCAGCTGAGGAAACTTTCCCAGTCCTGAACCATTCGATGCAGTTCACCAGTCCAATGAACCCATTTCCTAGCACTCCTAAGATGAATATTCCTGTTTCCACAACTAGAATCGAGACCTTTATTTCAATTGACATTGTTATAAGAATGTTTCTAATGTTGTGCCTCAATGAAAGCTTTATAGTGAAACAGTTGCAGATGGACATCCATTTATGATGCTTCCCATAAATATTTTCATAATAATTCCAGAAAATACATCCAAAATTCTGCTTTGAGATATTGTTTCAGAGCCCTTCACAAAAGAATAGTTCATTCTATTTGAATTGTAATTTCAGTGCTAAACCAAATAGTTCTGTTAAGATACACACGTTTCATGAATACCCATAGTTTCCTTACAGTCAGCTACTATATAAATGCAAATAATGTCCACTTAGCTTGACACCAGCTGCAAATTTTCATTTGTGCCACTGACTAAATGGGTAAAGTAAAATATGTAAATATGCAAAACTGAGAGAGATTATTTTACACCAATGTGCATTTCTATTTCCTTGGAACATCCATCTAAATGCAAATATTTTAAATTTTGAATAGTAATTGCTTTATATAATTCAGTTATTATTTGTTACTTATCAATAAGATCCTTGTAGATATCAAGTATTTTTGTTGATGCAATTTAATTTATATAAATAATTTATTACAATTATTTCTAATTTTAAAACCACACCCAAGTCCTAGAACAAGTAATTAAGACTAACCACTGAGAAATATTATAAAAACTATATCAGAAGTTACCAGCAAATATACTAGGAATATACACAAGGCAGCTATAAATGCTACAGTGCAAAATCAATTATGTTTTTATGAAGACAGGGATATTTAGTGGGAACTTGAAGATTTTAGTATTTATATAGAAATACAGACATGGACCGTCAAACCTAAGAGGGAAGGTAAGGGATGATGGGGGTAAGGAGGAGAGATCAACCAAAGGACTTATATGCAAGCATATAGGCCTAACCAATGGACACAGACAACAGAGGTGTGAGGGCATGAGTGGGGAGGGATGGGGAGTAATGTGGGGATAAGGACACATATGTAATAACCTAATCAATAAAAAAAATTTTAAAAAAAGAACTAGCGGTAAAAAAAAAAAAAAGAAATACAGAAATGAACTCAAGATTAATGTAAGGGCATGTCACATTATCAGTGACATGAACAAGTATGACTCCCTTCTAAACAAAGGAACTTTTTTTCTTTTACAATCGTATTGACCTTTCAATTGAAATGTTACTAAGTGCCCTCCAATATCCATGTCCTAAATGAAATGTTTTCATCTTTCTGGGCAATACAGTGACTCTGTTTTTCAGACTCCCTTACAAATGCTGTGGAAAAGTGACTGAATCTGATCGATATTTTATGAGTGAAAATTAAGTGCACCATTTACAGGCCCACACCCAATATATCCCACACTCATGTTCTCCCATAGATCTTTCTTCTCCCTGCTCTCTGGAATGGCCATGATTCCAAGGCAGTTGTGGAAGCCACATGTTTAAGATGGCATGTTTGTGATCAGCCTTCTTCCCTGGATAACTGCATAGAGGAGACTCCTTGAACGCATCAGGACTGTTTAAAAATCAATAGGAAATTTAGATTATGTATGAGTCGCTGTATGTTTTAGAGCCTATTTGTGACAGCTGTTCATTTGCCCAGTCTAAAGCAGTAATTAGAAACAACCATGTGCAGATTCGGTAAGAGGCATTTGAATGGTGAAGAAACAGGACCAGGAAATCTATGCCACCTACTGTGTTTGTGATAGTTTTGTTTTCATTGGTTTTCCAGATCTAATGTGGCTTATTCATGTATTTATTTAATATTTAGAATATCATTTTCTCCGATTATCCCATGGGCTGGCTTTTATGTCCTGAGGACTTAGCAGGAAACAGGATAGACATCATCTGACATTATAATGCTTATATTCTAGCTAGAGGCACGGTGCACGAATTTGTGCACTGGTGGGGCCCCTCGGCCTGGACTGCAGACATCCCCAAAAAACATTCTGGATGCAAGAGGGCACAGGCCAGGCCGAGGGACCCCACTAGTGCATGATCGGGGCTGGGGAGGTACCATGGGAGGGCTCCAGCACGTGTTTGGCCCATCTTGCCCAGTCCCCATCAGCTGGACCCCAGCAGCCAGCTAACCTACTGGTCAGAGCATCTGCCCCCTGGGGATCATTGTGCGTCATAGTGACTGGTTGAACAGTCGAACGGTCAAACAAATGGTCGGACACTTAGCATATTAGAATTTTATTATATAGGATGGTGCAGACAGATGATTAAAAACTTTGAATAAATCAGAAGTGGGAAAGGTTTATATTGAGATACAGGTAATGTTAAAATTTCATAATGCTAAGATTTAATATAGACATGTAAATGCAGTTGTTAAACAAGGTCATACATTTTTTTCTTATGATAGAACTCACAACCAAATATCTTTCAACATACTGTCTATTTCACCATTTTCCATAAGATTATACTAAAAACAGATCTGAAGACTTTTTATAATTATTACATGGACATCATAGATACCAATTTTCATGCATGCAAACTTATGTACCCTATGTATATAATACACTTATTTTGAGCATATATTTAAGATAGGTAAAAAAAACACATTTTTTAAATATATTTTATTGTTTTTTTACAGAGAGGAAGGATAGGGATAGAGTTAAAAACATCGGTGAGAGAGAAACATAGATCAGCTGCCTCCTGCACACTCCCTACTGGGGATGTGCCCACAACCAAGGTACATGCCCTTGACCAGAATCGAACCTGGGACCCTTGAGTCCGCAGGCCGACGCTCTATCCACTGAGCCAAACCGGCTAGGGCTAAGATAGGTAAAATTTGAATATTTTCTCTGAAGTTTAAAAGGAATTCTTAAAAAAAAAAAAAAAAAAGGAATTCTTAAATAGAAAGATGGAGCAGATGATTCCAAATTCAGAAGCCCAAACATGGTGAATATGTAAACTAGATAAATTGATATAAGTTTTTGAATTAGAAAATGTCTTCTCAATTCAAAAACAATAACATTAGTAAAAACATCATGATTATTTTGCTTTCTTCTTTATTACTATTATAGAACTTATTTATTTTCTAAGCTGTCACCTATTGTATTAAATCTAATGCTCTATAGTACTATTTATTGTACATGAATATAAAATATATTCTAAATATGTTTGTCACTCTTTAATTTCATTACGTGCATCTTTTCCTAAGAGTTCTGATTGTTTTCTATTAACCATGAAGTAAGAATTCATGATATAATATCTATTTCAAGCATCTATCCTGAGTGTGTGATTTAGAACTGAATACCCTTACCAACCCAAAGATTGGAGGTTCAAACAAAAAAATTTAAACTCACTGTGGTACATATGTGTGGTATTAATTACAAGGGAAAATAGCAATAATTCCCTGAGATGAGTTATCAGTCCTTAAAAATGCATAAATATAGATAATAAATTCTTTACTTGCAAGATGATAACATAGAATATGTATGTGAAGTGTTCATAAATTTATAATTCTGAGCAATTTCTTACAATGTTTTATAAAATTAGATTGCTTACCTGAAAAATATGGCAATCTTATAGTCTTTCTTGTATTTTTTATAAACATGCACACATAAATATTTTTGTGATAAACTTAAGTACAAGTTTTTCTAGGTGTACCTTACCCAATTCTACACACATTAAGAAATGTAGTAGGAAGTACAAAACATTGCAAACCTCATCAGTTTATTTTCTTGCAGAAGACACAAGGTGCCCCACTTATTTCCTCTCCTTCAGCCAGCACCTCAACTGCCTCAGAAGTGACAGAAAGGCCTGTCTCAGCTTCTTATTCCCCCAAATCAGGATAAATGAGTGGCTCGATGGATACAGGATTCCAAAAACTTGGCAAAGCAAGGGAACTGAATTGTTCTGTATACTAAAATTCCAAAATGAGATGATTTGAGCGAAGAGGTAAATGACAAATGTCAAGAGAAAGGAGATCACAGTTTGCATGGCTCTTAAGTGGACCTCGGTGCTGGGATCTTGGAATCCTTTGCCACTGAGCTGCATGTTCTTCAGATGTTTCCACATGGAAAAGATTAGCAGCAGAACAGCTGTCAGGGACATAGTGAAGGGTGTGAGGTGTACAAGCACGAATATAATTCCATTTGAAAGGTGTGCGATGTCCCTCAATTTGCTCTCCCAAGTGATGTTTCCTTTATATACGTTCATCTTCATTTTTTCATCTGTGCCTACCACTGCAAGATGAAAAACCAAGAAGATCAAAGTCACCCACAGTATCATGATAACCACTCTTTCAGCTCTCCATTTTAGGTGAAGAAATAAAAGGCTGGAGAAATTGGCTATCTTGAGCAAATAAAGTATGCTGAGGCTAGTAGCAAGCCAGAGACAAAAATGGTTGCTTGCTACCCAGGCAATATAAGCAATAGTTCTTACTTCTGAACTATAGATCGCTGGATGCAACACAGTTGCATACCAATTTAATACTATTATCCAGAGCAAACTAATTCTGGAGACAGCCAGAGCAGTGAGAATTCGATCAGCACAGGAGATCTTGTGTTTCTTGACCCAGTCAATGCAGTTCACCAGTGCTATGAAGCCATTGGCAAAACTTCCTAGAACAAATTGAGCTATTATAAGGATGGAAAGAATGCTTCGTAATAAATGTATCATGCCTAAAAAAAAAAAAAAAAAAAAAAGCCAAGTATAATATTATTGGTCGTGAATCCTTTACTATTCTGACCTGAAGTTCTATTTGTAGCTGATCTTGAATGTGTATAAAATTCTTCTTTCTTTTAAATTCTATGACCAGTGCCAAGCAGGAAAGCACCAGGATATGCTAATGCAAGAGTTCAATGCTTTCTTTATGAAAACATTGTTATTACGCAAACAGCTCAAATTAACTCCTAGTCAAATAATGTCCTTGCTGTAGGCTGGAATATATCATAACTGATATTGCTGTAAAAGCTGAATTCTCATTTGCTAGCATGCAAATATAGACATATTCTCTTTCATTGATTTGCAATTTTCTTTGTTTAACCTCTCCATAATTTGTATTCATCAACTTTGTCATTAGTAAACCATAAAAGTCCAATACATTGAGTATACAGTGAAAGCTATATTGTTCAATAAAGCTTGGTCACAGATTTGATGATTGAAAGGTTCAGAGTGGGCCGGGATCGCGCATCTATGACATGAGGCTGTAATGTATCAAAAAACTTTTATTTCAGGTGCCTGGGTGCAGAGGGGCTGAGTGTAATAACAAGGAGTCAGCAGAGAGTACAGGGAGGGGAAAGACTTTTATTAGCTATTGCTGGCTGCAAAGGGTCTGGTCCTTCGTTCCTCCCACTACCAGGCGTCTTCTGGTTATCTGTTCAAGGCTGCAAGCTTTCTGCAAGATGTCTGCGAAGCACAATAAGTTTTTCTCTGTGCCATTGTGTTCACTGTAAGCCTTTCATTCCCATCTTAAAGGGTATATATAAAAGAAAAGAAGGGGGATGGGGTCGCCTGCATGAGAGGGGATGTCGTGGACACCTAAGGAGTAAATTCAGATTATTTCCTGGGATATAGGCCTGTAGGGTCTCTTTACCTAGGTAAGGATGAACTGTCCTGGTTAACTAGGACTTGTAATCTTGTTTGTATAATCTTGACAACTAATTTTAAAATGCAGGGCCTGAGGAGGAAGGGGAGGAGGAGGAGAAATAGTGTCAGAGGACCTAAAAGGGGTAAAAGACAGGTTAATTTGGGCAGACTATGTAGGCTGGACCATCTGAACTGCTCTATACTCTCCTTACTGATCTCCTTGAGCCATTGAGCATTCTGTAGAATGCATTGTGTTCTTTCATCTATTTGACCTATAAAGTTTAGATAAAAACAACAGGAGGTGTTAGCAACTAAACACACCCCACCCTCTTTGGCTAAAAGATAGTCTAGAGCTAGTCGGTTGTCTATAACCATGCAAGCTAGGGAATATAAAGATTTAGAGAGCTGTTTGGAATTTTCCCCTGTGTCTTCTGTGGTGGTTGCCATGGCCACTGTCACATTTTTCAGAATGACAGTATTGTATGCTATTCCCCCAGCTGGTCCCACGGCCGTGGCTGCTGCAACTGCAGCTATAACAGCAGCACTGATACCAAAGTCCCTCTTTTTTCACTTGGAACTGAGGGATGTGGTCCAAGAGGCGTTATTAGGCCTGAATGAGTAGATACTGCCTGCCTCCAGGGTGACATAGCCCATGGCCCAGAGGCCCCCCTGCCGGGTTGGGTCTTAGCACTGGACACTGTTCCTATCTGTGCCTTTGTATTGTCATGGGCCCCTGGGAACATGATTCCTGTTGGTAGGCAGAGGACTCCAGTGTTGTTTGGGCCCTGAGTGCCTGACCTTAATGTAAAGTTAGGCTGGAGGGGTTAACCCAAGAAATGTGGATAGTTGTGTTAAAGGAGCATCCGGGGTAGTGGCTAACTTCTATGAAGCGGTTGCCTTGGAACTTTCCCCATTGTGACAAGGCTAAGTCATATTGCCTCTCATTGTACCTGTTGCCTGAATCTGGAATTGTAAGATTGCACGTTGCTGCTGTCAGGTTGAGATAAAGGTTAGATATAATACGGACCTGAGTACCAGCAGTATAGTTGAAGATCATGTTTTGGCTTGGGTTAAAAGTGTTGTACAGTGTTAGAAAGCCATGGTATGTAAAGATGGGCCAGCTGCCGGTAGCTGGTATATATAGGTGGTCTGCAGTGCAATGGTGTCTGTCCCTGGGGTTAAGGTGGGGGAACATTGAGTTTGTGGCTAAGACTATTGTATTGTAAATCAGCAAATGAGATACAAGATGCCTTAATAAGCCAATTAATTAGGAGTTGTTTATTGCGCGCAGCCCAGAGGGAGGTGTCTCTTGCAAATCTCTGAGCACCACATACAGGAAGTTTCCAGTATTTATACTTTTCAAGCCTCTTTGTTTGCAGATATTACAAAGGGCTCTGTGTATGTTATTGTTACAGACAGTTGTAACCTTGAATACATAATGAGTTTGTACTTGGCATAAGAATATGGGAATTGTTATCAGTATTAGTCTATTTTAGTCTATTACACTGGATGGCTAGCTTGAAAGGTCAAACAGTTAAGTTTATCTTTTTCTATTATTTGAGCTAAAAACAAAGTCATTTTACAGAATAACAGACTGTCTTAAAGTGATAGAGTTTATAATGACAGAGTTTACAGGACTAGGGACTATCTAACAATAGCAGAGAGTTTCAAACAGCCATTTTTTATACAAGATGGAGGTTACTATGCTTCAAGACGGCCTGGGGAACATGAAGACAGTACAAGGGGTGAGCCTTCTGATTAATAATAAAGGGTAAAGCGGGGTCTGGTGTGCCTGGCTCTTGGTGTGTAGGGTGGCTTCATAGTATGTCAGAGAAGTTTATGGGAATTCCCCATAATAGGGAAGTGTTACCAGGGGAAGGTTGCTTGTGACATATCCACTGTGTCATATTGGAGGATAGACAAATTTGATAGCCCACAGCTCTGAAAGTCTGGATTATACAGTTATTGTGCCAGACTGTGCTGGTGAGATATAGGGTGAGGGTAGGGGTGAGAAGTAAGAGGACTAGTAGAAGTACCATTTTAGGGATCTGCGAGAATCAGAAGAATTATGAAAGCAAACAAATAGATGTGATCTGAAGTGAAATCCTGTAAATCGTCCTGGAGCCAGAGGTCTATAATGAATTTGAAAATATCTTGTACTGTTCAGATGGGATGGGCTGCGCCAGATGGGCGAATGATGTCACAAACAATCTGTAGGAATGTGAAAGCCTGGATATATAATCTATTAGTCATTTGGCTGACATGTGAGGGGGGGGCTATTCTTTTTCAGGAAGGCTAGTGGGGGGTGACTCGGGGTCCCAGCAGGGACAAAAGAGGGCTCTCCCTGGAATTATCCTAGGATTGTGATGACACTCCAAATAAGACAGAATGAAAATGATTAGGAAAAGAGGGACAATAAGTTTCCAGAGGTACCAGAGCATGACTAGGAGGATCGGTCCTCTGGGATTTTAGTGAGCCGGAGGGTGGTTGGTGAGATGACCTTTGACCTCCACCTAGGGTAGGGCTCCAGGGGGGCTACATTAATTTTTGTCCAGTGTATCCAATGAGGCAGACCACAGACCTTCACTGCCATAGATGTACTGTAGACAACAGTATACGGTCCAGTCCAGCGAGGTTGTAATTTGTCTGTGGGTTGGCACATTAGAACTTGCTGTCCAGCTAAGTTGTCTCCACTCCTGCCACCATCAGGGTTCCCCAAGGTTCGCAGTGTGCGATGACAGTTGGAGCATCCGCTCCTGGGCCTCATCAGTCTTCAGCCGCCAGGCCAAGGAGGTCAAGGCCAAGGGAACCCAACCCGCCTGCCTGTGTTCGAGGAAGAGATGTGGACCAACTCTGAGTGGCCTGCCCACAGCCCAGCTTCCAGTGGGGCCTTCCTCCTCGAGAGCAGGGCTTGTGGGGGCCGGAGATTGCTGGTCACATTTAAAACAGGGTCCAGGCGGATCCTTGGAGTTTGAGAATGAGTGCCCTTCTTCTGCCCCTACGGGTGTTTAGACTTTCCCTCTGTAGGGACCCTGATGGCAGAGGCTACCATTTGGAATTCAGTTTGTCGTTGTTGCTTTGCCTCTTTGTCCCGATTATTAAAGCCCTTAAAGGCCATGTTTAAAAGGTCTCATTGGGTGGGGGGGGGGGGGGGTTAGAGCCATCCTCTACCTTTTGTAATTTTCTTCTTATGTCCAGGACTGACTGGGAGATAAATCTTAAGTTAAGTATGGTTGTTCCTTCAGGGCTTGTTGGGTCAAGACTGGTGTATTTTCTCATGGCCTGTGTAAGGCGAGAGTGGAAGACTGCTGGATTTTCATGTCTTTCCTGGGTGACCTCTGCTAATTTTTCATAATTAACTGCTTTATGGGCTGCCTTTTTCAGTCTTTCTAGCAGGCAGAGAACCATGTAGTCTTGAGACCTGTGACTGCCTGTCGTTTCTGATAGTCCCACTGTGGATCCCTGTTAGGGACAGCATCCGCTCTGCCTGGGAGGGCAGGAGTCTACTGGCAGAGGGTATCTGCATGGCCCTGGGCATGAAGCCAGGTTCTGTTCTTATCCTCTGAGCTCAGAGTAGAGGAGAGGATAATGTGGAGATCATTCCAGGACATATCATATGACTGGGTAAGATATTCAAATTCCTGGGTATAATGGTGGGGTCTTCCATAAAGGAACCAAGTCTTTTGTTCACCTGAGATAAATCAGAAAGAGAGAATGGAACATAGACCCGTACAATGCCCTCAGTGCCAGCAACCTCCCAAGAGAGCACCCTAGGGCTAGTGCCGGAGTGTGGGGAGGAAGAGAGCTGAAAACTGCCCCGGAGCAAGTATGAGATGGGTGGCCAGTGGTGGGATCCACTGGGTATGGTGGCAGGCTCTTAGGCTGCTGAGACGGGGGAGCCATAGGCTGGGAGACCAGGGAATGATCAGTGGGATCAAAAGTGGTGAAGGAGGAGGGGGGTTCGGGATCCTCGAGGGGCATAGAGTGAAGAAGGAAAATCTGTGAGGGAGAGCAACTGTCACAGAGAGAAGAACGTGTCCTGCGTGTAAAAAAAAGCTTGGATATATGGGATCTCAGACCACATGTCCTGCCTGCAGCAGAAATTGTTAAGATCGGTTAGGATTTGGAAATCAAAAGTGCCGTTTTCAGAACATTGGGACCCATTGTCTAATTTACACTGAGGCCAGACAGTGTTGCAATAAAAAGTAAATCGTTTAGAGTGTAAGCCCTGGGTAAACCCTAGGGTCTGAAGACTTTTAAGTAGGCAGCCCAAGGGTGTGGTGGGGGAATGGTCGTCTGCAAATTCCCCATGGTGACAGGCTATGGCTTAAGGTCTATTCTCCATGAAGTTAAGGCGGAGAAAGGCGTCCTGTCTCCTAACGTTCACAAGGAACGGACAGAGCCTTCCCTCTGTGACAGGCATCCCTGTCAGGAGAGTGGGTGAAGGAATCTTGTGCTCCCCTGGCCCCCCCTCCCCCGCCCCACTCCATGCCGCCCAGGACTAATCCCAACCAGCGCTGGATTTTCGTGGGGCCGGCTGTACAGTAACAACCCGGAACCTGGCTTAAAACCCAAAATGACAGGACAGTCCAGAACGTGAGAAAACAGACTAAAGCCACTTACCTATGAATTTATGCCCAGTGTTGACGGAGGAGGCAAGGTAAGGAGAGGTCCACTATCCAGTCACTGGCACAACCCAGACCAGTCTGGAGGAAGCGGGGGGGGGGGGGGGGGGGGGAGGCCTGAGGCTGAGTAAGTGTCATGAGTGCAGCAGTTCAGCCATACAGAAGTGTGGCTGGGGGCTTTCCCCAGTCACAAGGGGAGCTCAGGAGCCTGAGGATCACAGTCTCTCTGAGTGCCAAGTGCCCAGTTGCTGGAACCCTGCTACAACTCTTATGGGACCCCTCACTAGACATTCCCAGGTTTCAGCACCAAATGAAAGGTTGGAGTGAGCTGGAATCGCGCACCTATGACATGAGGCTGTAATGTATCAAAAAAGCTTTTATTTCACCTGGGTGCAGATGGGCTGAGTCCAACAAAAAGGAGTCAGCAGAGAGTGCAGGGAGATAGAAGATTTTTATCAGCTACTAGAGGCCCGGTACACTAAATTTGTGCAGGGGGTGGGGGGGTGTCCCTCAGCCTGGCCTGCACCCCCTTGGTAAATGTCTGACTTCCCTCTCACAATCCAAGACTGCTAGCTCCTACCTGCTCGCCTGCCTGCCTGCTTGATTGCCCCCTAACCGCTCCAATGCCAGCTGATTGATGCCTAACTGCTCCCCTGCTGGCCTGATTGCCCCCAACTGTCCTCCCCTGCCAGCCACCTTGTGGTGGCCATCTTGTGGTGACCATCTTGTGATGACGTTGAGCGCAAGGGCCACCTAGGCTTTTATTAGTATAGATTGCTGGCTGCAAGCAGTTCAGCTGATGTAAGGGTCCAGTCCTTCATTCCTCCCACTGCCAGGTGTCTTCTGGTTCTCTGAGCTATGCATTGTTCAAGGCTGCAAGCTTTCTGCAAGATATCTGCTAAGCACAATAAGTGTTTCTTTGCCCCATTTTATTCTCATTAACCCTTTCAGTCATCATTATTACTGATATGTTAAATTTTTTATTGAGTGTATTAGGATGACATTGGTTAATAAAATTTTATAGGTTTTGGAGAACCAAAATGGTGTCATAGGTCAACACCGATACTCGCCGCCTCTCACAACCACATCAAAATTATAACAAAAATACCAAACAACCATCATTCAGAACTGCCTGAAATCTGACTGACTAGAAGTCCTACAACTAGAGAAGTAAAGAAGAAAGTACATTGAGACTGGTAGGAGGAGAGGAGGTGCAGAACGGGGCTGGTCCAACCCTGATGTGTGGCGTGCTTTGAATCTGTAGGGTATCTCCACTGTGGAGGCCTCTCATGAGAAGCAAGGGGTCCCAGCCGCACACCAGACACCCAACCCAGGGTTCCAGAGCTGGGAAGAGAAATCCCTATAACTTTGGGCTGTAAAAATCAGCAGGGATTGTGGCTGCGTGACACAGAAGCTGCTGGAGAGCCCAGCAGTTCCTTTTAAAGGGGCCATGCATGGACTTACTCAGTCTCCAGTGCTCAGGCAATGGCTTGGGGGGGGGGGGGATCCAGAGACATACCAGGAGGAACTGGATTGTCTGGCATCAGAGCAAGAACTTGGGGGCAGCTTTCTCCCAAACACTGGTGCTCGCAGGGGTCATTGTTCCCATGCAGAGACCTCCCCAGTGTTTTCATCAACCTGGCTCATACTGTTTGCTCCACCCTGGTGATTCCCTGAGACTCCATCCCATCCAAGTTGTTTGCAGCAGCTTTTCTATATGAATGGCCTGCCATGGCTCAGGCTTCAGACATGCCAAAAATCTCTCAAACAAGCAGCTGCTGGCATCAGTGTGCCTCATACTATCAATAAGAGTCCCAAGACCCAGCACTAGCACCAGCCCGCCTTGGTGTACTTACAAGCCCAATACAAGTGGCAGTCACCTGCAGATGTCTCTGAAACTCCTGCCAGGCGGCCCCAGATGGTGGCGGGCTTTGCACCTCCCAGGAGGCCCCAGAGCCAGTGCAATTGGGAGACAGCTTTCAGACCATACCAGATTACAACTCTTCACACCCACAACTGACACACTCAAGGGGCAGACTCCCTGAGCACAAAAGCCCCACTAAAGCAAGCCCTGCATAGTAGTGTCTCCTGCTCAGCAGCTCTTCCAGTGTAGTTGAAGCTGGTCCTCACAGCCCATTGGCCTGGGAGTCAGTTCTTCCCAGTGACACAAAAAACAATCAAGGCTCAACTACAACAAGACTATACACACAGCCCACACAGGGGTGCACCTAGAGTGCCCAGCTCAAGTGACTTGGGAGGCTAAGCCACTGGGCCCTGCAGGACAGTTACTACACAAAGTCACTCTACCAATTCCAGGAGATATAGTAGCTTCACCTAATACACATTCAGGAAGCAGCCAAAATGCAGAGATAAAGAAACATGTCACAAATGAAAGAACAGAAGAAATCTCCAGAAAAAGACCTAAATGAAATGGAAGCAAGCAAACTACTAGATACAGAGTTCAAAATAATGGTTATAAGGATGCTCAAGGATCTTAATGAGAGCTTCAAGGGACTTAGAATTTCAAGGATCTTAGTGAGAATTTCAAAGACATTAAAAAATAACCAGTCAGAAATGAAGGATAATAATTTACAAAGCATCAACAGTAGAAGATTCCAAGAATCAACAATTTGGAATATGAGGAAGCAAAAAAAAAACCAAAAAAAAACAACAACAACAGCCAGAAGAGCAAAAAGATCGTGTAAGGAGCCTCTGGGACTCCTTCAAATGCACCAATATTCGAATTATGGGGGTGCCAGAAGAAGAAGAGATAGAGTAAGATATTGAAAACCTATTTGAAGAAATAATGATGGAAAACTTCCCCTACCTGGTGAAAGAAATAGACTTACAAGTCCAGGAAGTGCAGAGAGTCCCAAACAAGAGGAATCCAATGAGGCCCACACCAAGACACATCATAATTAAAATTCCAAAAGTTAAAGACAAGGAGAGAATCTTAAAAGCAGCAAGATAAAAGCAGTTACCTACAAGGGAGTGCCCATATGACTGTCAGCTGATTTCTCAACAGAAACCATACAGGCAAGAAGGGAGTGTCAAGAAATACTCAAAGTGATGAATAGCAAGGACCTGCCAGCAAGATTACTCTACCCAGCAAAGCTATCATTTAGAATTGAAGGTCAGATAAAGAGCTTCACAGACAAGAAAAAGCTAAAGGAGTTCATCATCACCAAACCAGTATTACATGAAATGTTAAAGGGTATTCTTTAAAAAGAGGAAGAGGGAGAGGGAGAGGGAGAGGGAGAGGGAGAGGGAGAGGGAGAGGGAGAGGGAGAAGAAGGAGAAGAAGAAATAAAAAATGTGAACAATTAAATGGCAATACATATCTATCAATAATTAAATCTAAAAATCAAAATAAACAAGCAAGAAATCTAATGAACAAAATAAATTGATGAATAAAATAGAGTCAGAGGCATGGAAACATGGAACAGACCAACAAATCTCTGAGGGAAGGGAGGAGGGGGTGGGAAGAAATTAACCAAAGATCTTATATGCACATATGAATTACCTATGGACACAGACAATAGGGTGGTGAAAGCTTGGAGTGGGGCTGGAACCAGGTAGAGGGAGACAATGAGGGATAAAAAGGGAACATCTGTAATACTCTCAAACAATAAAGATTTTTAAAAATGAAAACATATAGATAAGATTTACACACTGGTTTGGCTAAACATGTTCTTACTATGGCTTACCCTTCTATATCAAGGACATTAAGTAACTGACACTGAAAACGTTTTGGGTAATTAAAAGCATGACAATAGAGAAAGGTAGAAATATCTGGATTCTGGAATAATGGGTAGTTTATTTCTGTTCTCTCTACCTCTCTCTATCCAACTCTATATCTATGTATGTGTGTACATATCTATCTATCTATTTATCTATCAACTGTGCTTGGGCTGCTATAACAAAATACCACAGACTGGGTAGCTTATAAATAGCATAAGTTTCCTTCTCACAGTTTTGGAGGAAGGGAAGTCCAAGATCAAGGTGCCAGCATGGTTGGATGAGGGTCCTCTTCTGGGTTTTAGATTTTTCATTGTATTCTCAAATAGTGGAAGGAGTGCTATGGGAATCTCTTTTTATTAAAAGAAAAAGAGCACTAATCCACCCTGGCTGGGGTGGCTCAGTTGGTTGAGCATCATCCCATGCACAGAAAGGTCGCTGGTTCAATTCCCAGTTGGGGCATATACCTGTATTGCTGGCTTGGTCCCCAATGGGAGGTGTGCAGGAGGCAGCAATTGATGTTTCTCTCTCACACATCGATATTCTCTCTCTCTCTCCATTCCTCTCTCTCTAAAATCAATAAAAACATATTTTAAAATTATTATAGGTTTCAAGTGTACAATTCTGTAATACATTATCTGTACATTGTATTGTGTGTTCACCATCCAAAGTCAAGTCTCTTTTCATCACCATTTATCCCCCCCCCTTTTGGATTTTTGTTTTTAGCATTAAATTTATGTTGAAATAATCTAATCTTTGTCTATTAAAACATCAAGTTTTTCTTGAGTGCCCAAGGAAGGCCAATAGTCACTAAGGGCTGGTTGTTGATCACTAACATTTAAGTATAATTTTATTGTTAATAAACTCATAAGCATACAAGCATATGCACACACACACACACATACACACACAGCTCATGGAAGGAAGTAATTTTTGTCCCATTGTTTTCAAAATGGAAAAGTGAGTCTCAGTGAAGTCATCTAGATTTAAATCCATCTTTTATTTCATTCAGGCTTTTCAGCCCATTATCAACAGATGTCAAACATCTCTCATGCTATGGCTTTGATAAAGTTTCTCATTTGAGTCTATGTAATATTTAAATATTAATTACTTAATTTAAATATTCACAAATGTTATAAATATTCCTTGGAAACATCAAAAGAGCATGTAGTTTCCTTTGGAAAGTGTAGACTTCTCTGTATATGAAAATTCAGTATGACTTTCTCTGTTTAATTCATTCTGACTGCTTAATATTTTAAGATTAATAAATGTTATAATCAGTCCCTAACCTTATATTTTGTTGTTTCAGTTTTTATATTATAATTGTTTTCATAGGATGATCCTAAAGCTGGACTGCCATAAGGAGAAAACAGATTCTCTGCTTTGTATATCTCTGATCTTGTACTCTTTTTAAAAACTACTCTGCTTCAGTATAATCATCAATAAAAATCAGATAACCATGGTAAGCTTTTTGAGTGGGTCTTTGTGAGGAGTATGTATACTATTTGCATAGAGTGCTTTCAATTATGCCTGTCTCGTACAGACACCAGTCACCAAGAACTGGTGGTCATTAGACCGGGTTATTTGATACTTCAAAGTTAACCTAGGAAAACTTCCACCTAGGAGTACAATGTAGCAGTAGAAAAAGAGAAGATTTCCTTCTACAACAACCAAGAAAAGGGGAATAAATTGTCAAAATTACATTTTAAATGCATCACAGAGCTGAGTAAGGAAGAAGGACCAGTAAACTAAAAACCAACTAAGAGGGGAGACTTTAAATGCAGAGATGATCTGCATATTCAATGCAATCACTATCAAATCCCAGAAGGCTCTTTTGCAGAAAGTGAAAACTATCCCTAAAATGTTTGTGGACATGCAACACTCTTAATAGCCAGAAGAATTTTTTTAAAGAACCATTTCTCATTTCAAAGCTTGCTACAAAGCTGCATTAATCAAGATAGTACACAACTTGAATAGCAATAGACATATATACCAATGAATTACAATTGAATCTCAAAAATTAAGACTCACCATCCTGGTCAGATAATTTTTAAAATCATTTTTTGATTTTTCAATTACAATTGACACACATTATTATGTTTGTTTCAGGTATATAACTCAGTGTTTAGACATTACATAAATTACTAAGTGATCATCCCAATCAATCTCACACCCATCTAACACCACATATAATTATTAGAATATTATTGACTATATTCCCTGTGATGTGCTTTACATCTTCATGACTATTCTGTAACAACTAATTTGTGCTTCTTAATCCCTTCACCTTTTTCACCCATCACCCAACACCCCTTTCTTCTGGCAACCATCAATAAGTTTGTTTCTGTTCTGCTTGTTTATTAAGTTTCAATTATTGATAGATATGTATTTATTGCCATTTTATTGTTCATACTTTTTATATATTTTTTCTTCTTAAAGAAGAGCCTCTAACATTTCATATAATATTGGTTTGGTGGTGATGAACTCCTTTGGCTTTTCCTTTTGGGGAAGCTCTTTATCTGTCTTTCCATTCTAAATGATAGCTTTGCTTCCTTGGTAGAGTAATCTTGGTTGCAGGTCCTTGCTTTTCATCCCTTGGTATATTTCTTGCCACTCCTTTCCGGCCTGCAAAGTTTCTGGTGAGAAATCAGCTGACAGTCTTATGGGATCTCCCTTGTGGGTAATTAACTGCTTTCCTCTTGCTGGTTTTAAGATTATCTCCTTGCATTTAACCTTTTGCCCTTTAATTTTAATGTACCTTGTTTGAGGCTCTCTGTGCTTCCTGAACTGTATGTCTATTTCTTTCACCAGGTTAGGGAAATTTTCCATCATTATTTTTCTAATAGGTTTTCAATTTCTTGCTCTCTTTCTTCTCCTTCTGGTACCCCCATGATGCAAATGTTGGTATGCTTTGAAGTTGTCCCAGAAGCTTCTGACACTATCCTCATTTTTTAAAAATTATTTTTGTGCTATTTTGATTGGGTATTAATTGCTTCCTTATATTTCATATTGCTGATTTGATTTTCAGCTTTATCTACTCTACTGTGGATTTCCTGTAATACATTATTCATTGAAGTTAATGTACTTATTTCTAACTGATTCTTTTTATGTATTCTATCTCCATTTTTATACTTCCTATCTCGTTTTTGAAGTTCTTACTAAGTTCATCTACTCTTTCCCTAAGTTCATTGAACATCCTTATAACCATTGTTTTGAACACTGCATCTAGTAGATTGTTAATCTCCCTTTTGTTTAGTTCTTTTTCTGGAGTGTTTTCCAGTTCTTTCATTTGGGACATGTTTCTTTGTTTCCTCTTATTGACTGTGTTTGTTTGTTTTTTGTGCTAAGTAGAGCTGCTCTGTCTCCCGGGTTTGGTAGAATGGCCTTGTATAGTAGGCATCCTGCAGGGTCCAGTGGCCAGCCTCCTTGATTATCCAATCTGGGCATTCCAGAACATCCCCTATGTGCACTATGTACACCCTCCTATTTAGTTGAGCCTTGATTGTTGTTGGCATGTCAATGAGAGGGATTTATCTCTAGGCCAATTAGTTGCAAGGACTGGCTGTGACCACAGACCCCTATTGAGGGACAGCAGTGCTGGGGCCCACCCCATAGAGCAGGACATAGTTCAGCAGGACTCTGGTACCTGCTGAGACTACCCCTTGAGTGTGCCACTTGTAGAGGTGGTTTAGTGGTGGTGCTTCAATGTAGTCTGAACCTGTCCACTGGGTGCTCTGGCTCTGGGAACTCTGGGGAGGTACGGGACAAGGTCAGTCACTGCCTGTGTGTGTACTTCCAGGAGCCACCTGGCATGAGCCACAATGCAATATGCAGATGGTTATTACTTGTGTGGCTTGAGGTGCCCTGCCAAGGCCAAGAACAAACTAAGTTCAGCTGTTAGTGCCAGGCATGGGATCATTTAGCAAGAGACATGGGGCATGATGAGGCCACATGATGCTTGTTTGAGAGATTTTATGAAAATCTGAAGCTTTAGCCAAGATAGGTTATTTGTATTTTAAAAAAAGAAAAAGTCACTGAAAACAGCTTGAGTGGACCTGAAAATTGAGTGAGATGGCTTTACAGAATCACCCAGGCAGAGCAAATAATGTGAGCCAGATTGATGTAGTCTTAGATATGGTAGCTACCTGGAAGTGGGAGGGCTCGTCAAAGGAACAGTGGCCTCTTCCAGCACTCTGTCTGGGAGAAAACTGCCTTCCCAGCTCCTGCCCTGATGCTGAACAAATCAGTTCCACCCCATATGTCTCTGGTGACTTTCAAGTTGCTGCCCCAGCAGCGGACCTCAAAGGAAGTTAATTGGAGGAAGTCCAAGTGTGGGCCCTTTAAGAGGAATGTCTGGGACTATAGAAGCTCTCCATCTCCCTCAGCCTCAATCCTCTGGTTTTTACAGCCAGAAATATTGGGCACTTCTTCTTCTGGCACTGGAATCCTGGGTTTGGGTACTTCATTTGGAGCTGGGACCCCTTGCTCCTCAGAGGGACCTCCGTAACCGGGATTTCCCTCCTGATTTTTTTCCACCACCTGTGGGTGTGTGACCCACCCATTATTCTTCTCTGTCCCTCCTATGAGTATCAATGTGGCTTCTCTTTAATTCCCTGGATGTAGTGCTTTCATTCAGCCAAATTTCAGGCTGCTCTGCATGATGGTTGTTCTATAGCTCAGTTGTAATTTATGGTGTGTTTGTGGGAGGATGTGAGTACTGCATTTGCATACACAGCTATCTGAAGGGCATGTGTCTCAGATGTTTTTTAAAAAGGTACTATGTTTGAATCAATGGGTAAATTATCTCTTTATTTTTTCAATGGGTGGTGCTGGCAAAATTTAATATCCATATGCATAAAGTTGAATTTAGTCCCTTATTTTATACCATATGAAAAAGTTACCTTAAAATTTATTATAAGCCTAAATAGAAGTGCTAAATCAATAAAACTGTTAGAATAAAATGTAGGAGAAAAGTTTTGTAAACTTGGGTTTGGTCAATTTATTAGGTGCAATACCAAAAGCAGAGTGCATAAAATTTAAAAACTAATACATTGAACTATATAAAAATTGAAAACTTTTGCTCTGTGAAATAAATATCTAATTTCAAAAGTGTAAAACTGTACTAATTAAGTCAATGTGATACTGTTGTTTATTATACACATAGGTCAATGGGTAGAAAGAATGTCTAGAATTAGATCCACACTTATATGGCCAGTTCATTTGCAACAAAGGAACTAAAACAATTTTGTGAGAAATAAAGTTCTTTTTAATAAATTATGCTGGGAAAGTGAATAACAGTATGGAAAAATGAACTTCAACCCTTATTTCCCACCATACAAGAAAATCAATTTGAGGTAATCATAGACCTAAATGTAAAATATAATATAATGAAGCTTCCAGAAAAAAATGTATATTTTTGTGATCTGAGAATAAGCAAAGATTTCCTAGCTTGGACACACACACAAACATAAACACACACAAGCACACACACACAAAACAACAACAAAATTAATAAACTTGCATCCTTGAAAAGGCACTGTCAACAGTGAAGCATCCATCAGACTGTCAAATCTCAGAGGGAAGGTAGGGGAAGGGAGGGGTAAGGGAGAGAGATCAACCAAAAGACTTGTATGCATGCATATAAGTCTAACCAATGGACACAGACACCAGGTGGGTAAGGGCATGAGTGCCGGGGGGGGGGGGGGCGGGGTGCAATGGGGGGATAAGGACACATTTTAATACGTTAATCAATAAAGAAAATAAATAAATAAATAAATAAATAAAGAGGTCTTAAAAGAAAAAATATTTGCCATAGAATGAGATATCCTATCTAATAAAAGAGAAACATGGTAATTGGTGTACGACCGCTACCCTTTCCATTGGCTAATCAGGGCAATATGCAAATTAACTGCCAGCCAGGATGGCGGCCGGCAGCCAGGCAGCTTGAAACTAACATGAGGCTTGCTTGCTTCAGTGACGGAGGACTCCAACGTTCCCCGCCTGCCGCTGCAGGCCTCTGAGCTGCAACTCTAAGCAAGTATGTAACAAATATAGAAGCTAAAAAAAACCCCAGAAACCTGCTTTAGTCCCAGGCTTCAGCCAGCAGGATCGCAACATTGTAAGCAAAGGCCAGAAACCTACTTTCAGCAGCGGAGGCCTAAGAGCTGGAGCCAAGCCTCAAAGCTAAAGCTGGCCCAGAATAAAACAGAAAAAAGAAAAAAAGGAGCGGTTGGGAGCTTCAGTCACCCCCAGCCTGAAAACAGCCCTCAGCCCCTCACCCAGACTGGCCAGGCACCCCAGTGGGGACCCACACCCTGAAGGATGTGTGACCAGCTGCAAACAGCCATCATCCCCTCACCCAGGCTGGCCAGGCACCCCAGTGGGGACCCCCACCCTGATCCAGGGACCCTTCAGGGCAAACCAGCCGGCACCCACCTGTGCACCAGGCCTCTACCCTATATAGTAAAAGGGTAATATGCCTCCCAGCACCGGGATCAGCTGAGCCACGAGGCCTCCCGGCACCGAGATCAGCGTGACAGGGGACAGTGCCCAAACCCCCTGATAGCCCTGTGGCTCTGTGTGTGACAGGGTGCGGTGCCCCAACCCCCTCATCGGCCCTGCTCTGTGTGTGGCAGGGTGCGGCGCCCCAACTCCTCCCCCCCTCCACGGGCCCTGCTCTGTGTGTGACAGGGTAGAGCCATAACCTCCCCATCGGCCCTGCCCTGAGTGTGAGAGTGGCGGCGCCCCAACCCCCTGATTGGCCCGGCTCTGTGGGTGATAGAGGGCAGCGCCCCAACCCCCTGATTGGCCCTGCTCTGTGTGTGACAGGGTACAGAGCCCCAACCCCCCTGATGGGCCCTGCTCTGTGAGTGACAGGGGGAAGTGACCCAACCCCCTGATTGGCCCTGCTCTGTGCGTGACAGAGGGTGGCGCCGCAACCTCCCCATCGACCCTGCCTTGAGTGTGACAGGGGTGGTGCCCCAACCCCCCAATCGGCCCTACCCTGAGTGTGACTGAGGATGGCATCACAACCTCCCGATCGCCCTGCTCTGTGCATGACAGGGGGCGGCGCCCCAACTCCCCAATCAGCCCTGCTCTGAGCCCGACCAGGGGCTGCACCTAGGGATTGGGCCTGCCCTCTGCCACCCGGGAGCAGGCCTAAGCCAGCAGGTCATTATCTCCCGAGGGGTCCCAGACTGCGAGAGGGCACAGGCCGGGCTGAGGGACCCCTCTGCCCCCCGAGTGCAAAAAGTTTTGTGCACCAGACCTCTAGTCTACACTAATAAAAGAGAAACATGCAAATTGGTGTCTCTCCACTATTCCCACCAGCCAATCAGGATGTATATGCAAATTAACCCAACAAAGATGGTGGTTAATTTGCATATACAGGCTAGGAGAGAAGACTGAAGGCTTCGGCCCCAGCAAAGACTAAAGACGACTGAAGACTGAAGATGACTGAAGTCTGAAGAGGCTTGGCTTCTCCGCTGAGGCCAGAGCGAAGGCCTGGGTCCCAGGTGCCGGAGGAAAATTGGTGCCGGCAGCCAGGGGAAGGAAGGCCTATTGCACAAATCTCTTTGTGCAATGGGCCTCTAGTATAAATATAATTTAGGATTACAACATGAGACAATTTCAATCCTCTCAAAAATCAGCCTAGCCCTTAATGCTGTACAGCTATCATACCACTGATGAGAATAACTAATTGCCATAAACATGTACATGGCCAAGTTTGTTCTGGTTTTAATTTGTGCAATGCCAATATGTTATTCCTCATTTGAGACAGCAGTGGTGTACAGACCCTACAGGGACCTCCATGATTATTGTTCCTTGCTGTTAACACCCCATATAGTTTCCTCCCCTTCAGTGTGGGCAGGATCCATGACTTACTTCTAGCCTGCAGGATATGGCAAACATGAAGGGATTTTGAGTATAATTAAGATGATAAGTTAACTTGCAACCAAACCCAAGTTCGGCTGGCTGCTGCAATGCAAGCCAAACTCATGAGACAGGAAAGAGGTTTATTCATGACTGGCAACCTGAGAAGATGGGGGACTCTCGTTCTAAGGTTCATCTTAACATCTGTGTCGGAAGAGGTTTTTAGAAGGGAGGAGAGGAAAAGCAAAGCAAAGAGGAGGAACTGTGGAAAGGCAGGCAGTGTTCTTCCTCATCCCAATGTGGATATTCATGGTCAGCATCCTTGAGGTGGCCACCTGGTTATTGTCAGTTGCCTTTCTGTCCCTGGGTAGTCGGCATTAGCAGAGGTCTATAGGACAGGCTGCTCCTTACATTCACACAGAAAGTGAAACTGCTAAACTGTAAAGTATACTAAAAAACGTTTAGCCCTAGCTGGTTTGGCTCAGTGGATAAAGCATTGCCCGTAGACTGAAGGGTCATGGGTTCAATTCCAGTCAAGGGCACGTAAGTTGGTTGCCGGCTCAATTCCTGGCCCTGGTAGGGACTTGTGCAGGAGGCAACCAATTGATGTGTCTCTCTCACATGGTTGTTTCTCTCTCTCTCTAACTTTCCCCCTCCCTTTCACTCTCTCTAAAAATCAATGGGAAAATATCATTGAGTGAGGATTAATAAACAAACAAACAAACAAAAAAACCCTTTCAACATGTAAGCTCTAATTTTGACAGAAAAATCAGGTTAGAGTGACAGTCTGGCTTTGACATTTATTATGATTAGCATGGATAGCTTTACATAAGTAGAGCATATGCATTCCGCATTACAAAAGGATTTTTAATGAATTAAAGGAGAGCTGCCCCAGAATTGGATTTGCTAGTCTTATATTTGTCTATTTGCCTGTGTAAGAATATGCTTCCTCTGGAAAGGTTTATGGTGCTTTTAGATCGGTCCTAGTGAATTTTTGCTACCTGTATTTAGTCTGTGCTGAAGCTGAAGTGGTACAATCAAGGCATCAAGTTCTCCCATGCAAGTACTAACCAGGCCCGACCCTGCTTAGCTTCCGAGATCAGACGAGATCGGGCGTGAAGGCATCAAGTTCTCTGTATGTCCGTATTAAATTTTAAAAAACCTTCACGTACTATTGTGTGAGTATTTAGTCTTACCCACCTCTGGAGGATATTAATAAAATAGATTCTATCCTCTCTTATATGAACTGTTAGTGACCGGAACACCATTTCAACACTTTGGCAGGCCTCTGTGGATGAATCACCGTGCAGGTCCTCAGGATACTGGAGCAAAGTCTTGCCACCCTCTTCAGCTAGAGAGACAGCTCTTAGCCTGCAGCTGAACCTTAGTAGAGATAAAACCCTTGACCATGGACTACCAAGTTACCATGTGACCTGAACTGCCCATTATGACCTGAGGGTTATCTGACCCATTGAGCCATAAAAGTACACATGCAAAATCATTGAATGGAAGTGGAATACATAAGATCTGGCCCAGCAGGCCCTGAGGGCACTAATAAGTTACATGAAGAAATGGCCCAAATGCCCATGGTCCCCACTCCTGCTACACTGCCCTTTCTTTTCCAGCCTGCACCTCTGGCCTCATGGAGAGTTCCCTACAATCAGTTGGCACAGGAAGAAGTGTCTTGGCCCTGGCTTACAGATGATTCCGTACAACATGCAGGTGCCATCCCTAAGTGGACAGCTGCAGCACTGCAGCTCCTTTCTGGGACATCTTCAAATGACAGTGGATAAGGGAAATCCTCCCAGTGACAGAATTCTGACCATTGTACCTGGGTGTTCCCTTTGCTTTGTACGAGAAATGGGTAGAGCTGTTACTATATACTGACACACGGACTGTGGCCAATGGTTTGGTTAGATAGGCAGCAGCTTGGAAGGAACATGATTGGGAAATTAGTGATAAGGCAATTTGAGAAAGAGGTGCATGGACAAACTTCTCTGAATGGGCAAAAACTGTGAAGATATTTGTGTCCCATATGAATGTTCACCAAAGGGTGGCTTCAACACAGACAAATTTCAATAAACAGGTAGATAAAATGATGGGGTTTGTGGATTACAGTCTTTTCTCAGCCACCCCTGGTATCACCCAATGAGCTCATGTACAACATAACCAGAGCAGTAGAAAAAAAGTGGTCACTGCTAAATGCCTAATGTGCCAATAGCAGACACCAAAACTGAGTCTCAAATATGGCACCATTCTCAAGGGTTGATCACCCAATTACCTGGTGGACTACTTTCATAATGGAAGAGGACATGTATTGTTCTTACTGGAATAGATGCCTGCTCTGGATATAGATTTGCTTTCTCTGAATGCAATGCTTCTGCCAAAACTATATGCATGCACTTACACAATGCCTTATCCACCATCAAGGTAGTGTATACAACATTGCTTCTGATCAAGGACCCAACTTCACAGCAAGATAGGTGTGGCCGAGTGCCCAGGCTCATGGAATTTACTCATCTTAACCATGTTCCCCACCATCCTGAAGCAGCTAGCTTAACAGGATGGCATAATGGCCTTTTAAAGACTCATTTACAGTGCTCATTAAGTGGCAATATCTTGCAGGGCTGGAGTAAAATTCTCCAAAAGGTTACATATACTTGAAATCAGCATGCAATGAATAGGGCTGTCTCTCTAGGAACCAGGATTCACAAGTGCAGGAATCAAGGGATGGAAATGCGAGGGTCACCCCTCACTATGGCCCCTAGGAACCCAGTAGCAATATTTGTTTCCTCTCCCTATGAACTTATGTTCTGTTGGCCTAGCAGTCGTTGTACAAAGTGAGGAACTGTTCTACCAGGAGATACAACAATGATTTTATCAAACTGGAAATAAGACTGCCATCCAGCCATTTTGTACTCCTTGGGCCTCTGAATCAACAGGAAAGAAGGGAGATACTGTGCTGGTTGAGGTAATTACCTTGGCTACCGAGGGGAACCGCACTCCCTTAGATGGCCTCTGTATTACCATGCCCTCACATTCGTATTAGAAACAATCTTTTGTATTCATCTTCTATAAATCATCTTCTACAGGGAATCTGAATAAAATAAGACCAAGCTCTTAAAGAAAGCCTTTTTTATTTTTATTAGTGTTATTTTTGTCTAAACTTTAAAAGAAATTTTTAGGTAGCAAGGTGAAGCAGGTGATTGGAAATTCAGAGGCCCAAACATGGTCTAGGGTAATATTATATAAACTGACATCAGTTTTTTTTACTTTAAAAAAGGTCTTCTAAATTCAAACACAGTGACAAATGACTTTCCTAAGGGAACCATAGCTGCATTAAAAACCTCATGATCATTTTGCTTTCTTCTTTATCCCTATTGTAGAACTTGTTTATTTTCTAAGCTTTCACCTATTGTATTAAATCTAATAATCATTACCACTACTTATTATACATGTATATAAACTATGTTTGTTACTCTTTAATTTCATTACATGCATCTTTTTCTTAACAACAATTCTGATTACTATCTCTTAACCATGAAATAAGAATTCATGATGGAATACTATCTATACCCAGCATCTATCCTCAATGTGTGATGTAGAATTGCCATCCAAAAGATTGTAGGTTCAAACAAAAAAATCTATATCACTGGGGTACATATGTGTGGTACTAAATACAATGAAGAAAAACAATGATTTCCTGAGATGAGTTGTCAGGCCTTAAAAAATGCATCAATATAGAGAGATAATAAATTATTCACTTGCAAGATGATAAAATCACATATGTATGTGAGATACTCATGGTTTCATAATCCTGAGGGATTTCTTACACCATTTTGTAAAATTAGATTGCGTGCTTAAAAAAGATAATATGGCAATCTGATCTTTCTTGTATTTTTTTATAAATATGCACACATATGCATTTTTGTGATAAGCTTAGGTAGAAGCTTTTCTAGGTAAACCTTACCCAATTCTACACACATTAAGAAATGTAGTAGGCAGTACAAAACGTTACAAGACTCCATCGCTTTGTTTTCTGCCAGAAGACACTAGGTGCCCACTTATTTCTTTTCCTTCAGCCAGCACCTCAGTTGCCACAGAAATGACAGAAAGGCCTGTCTTAACTTTTTGTTCCCCCAAATCAGGATCAATGAGTGGGTTGAAGGATGCATGATTCCAAGGACCTCACAAAGCATGAGAACTGAATTATTCTGCAGAGTTTGGGGCCTCCAAATTGGGATGATTTGAGCAAGGAAATGAATGACAAATAGCAAGAGAAAGGAGAGCACAGTTTGCATGGCTCTTAAGTGGACCTCGGTGCTGGGATCTTGAGTTCCTTTGCCACTGAGCTGCATGTTCTTCAGATGTTTCCACAGGGAAAAGATTAACAGCAGAACAGCTGTCAGGGACATAGTTAAGGGTATGAAGTTTGCAAGCGTGAATACAGTCATACTTGAAAGGCGCACATTATCCCTCAAGTTGGTCTTCCAAGTGGCATTTCCTTCATAATCATTCATCTTCATTTTTTTATCTATGCTTGCCACTGTAAGATGACAAACCAAGATGAACAAATTCCCCCACAGTATCATGATAACCACTCTTTCAGCTCTCCATTTTAGGTGAAGAAATAAAAGACAGGAGAAATTGGCTATCTTGAGAAAATAAAGTATGCTGAGGCTAGTAGCAAGCCAGAGACAAAAATGGTGGTTTACTATCCAGGCCATAAAAACAGTAGTACTTACTTCTGAACTATAGAAAGGTAGATTAAACATAGTTGCATACCAGTTTAATACTATTATCCAGAGCAAACCAATTCTGGAGACAGCCAGAGCAGTGAGAATTTGATCAGCACAGGAGATCTTGTGTTTCTTGATCCAGTCAATGCAGTTCACCAGTGCTATGAAGCCATTGGCAAAATTTCCCAGAATAAATCCTGTCATTATTAGCATGGAAAAAAAAATTTGTAGTAAGCTTATCAGGTCTTGGGGAGGAAAGTCAAGTGTGGAAAAGAAAGTGCCAAACGTAATATTACTGCTCATGATTCCTTAATATCCTAAAGCTCCACCTGCATCTGGTTTCTAAATGTTCAGTGAAGTTCTCATTTTCTTTTAAATTCTGAGATCAATGTCAAGCAGAAAAACACCAAGGTATGCTGAGGTCTGGGTTTAAAGCTTACTTCACTAAAGACATTGTTCCAATGATTTAAATGAATTCTTGTTCAGTGAGGTACTTGCTATAGGCTGGAAGATTTCATAGCTGATGTCGAAATAAGAGCCGAATTCTCATTTGTTAACATGCAAATAGAGACAAAGCCCCTTTCACCATTTTGCAATGTTTTGCCTTTCTCTCCTTTACATCATTTGAATTAATCAAGTTAAGGTGTAAGCTAGTAAAATTTTTTAATCGAATACATAGGATATTCAGTCAATGTCTAAATTGATCATTGGATATTCATCATCTAGTGATGACCATAATGGTTCATTATTGCTGAGGATTTGTTTTAACAAAAACATTAGATCCACACAGAAAGACTTAAAGGAACTTATCTATTGGTTTTCTAAGTGTTTCCTTTCAAAAATGTTCCAGTTTCCCTAGGACCATTAGGAAGGCTAATACTAAAATTGGATGCAGATAACTAATATTCATAAATAGTTTCATTGTTTACAAGCTTATAAACACACACACACCACCTATACATTTCATTTGTTCTCCTGAAAAAGTCTGATGTGCAATAAGATACAAATCACTGTCCTGTAATTTCCAAAATGAAACATATATATCATGGAGGTATTTTAGATTTAAATCTGCTTCCCTTACATCAGGCTTTTTTTTAGACCATTATTAGTATTTGTCAAGCATATATCTCATACTTAGTTCTTCTATAAAGGTTTCTCTCTTTAGTCTATTTAATATTAACATATTAAATATTTAGTTAAAATATTTGGCAATTTTATAAATATTCCTGAAACTTCATTGTGATTTTGATTGTAAATGCATTGGGCTTGGACACAATTGCTACCTTATGAAATTGATTCTATCTACTCAAGAACATGGTATATATCTACATTTGTTCAGACCCTCCTTTATGTTTTTAAATACAACCTAATAAATGTTTCAGTAAAATATGACATAATATTTCTGAGACTTATCTCCACACACCCTATAGTTTTTGTTGCCGTGAGAAGCCTTTTCCTGGTGATGTTTCCTGAGTCTGGGGAGAGGCCCATGCTCAGGATTTTTTGCTCTTTGCTTGCATCTTCATGCACTACGTGGTAAGTCACTTAGCATCTTAAAACTTCAATTCTTCACATGAGCAATGGTATTTTGCACATGTGAGTATCAGTAAGTTATGAAGTACACAGCTTACCTGGCACATAAAAGTATACCTTCCTCTTTTTAGTGGCTACCTATTACATATGTCCACTTTTAATTTTATTTCATAGCTTATGTTCTTTATTAAAATTTCTCCAAAAGTCACATAGAAGAGATGTTCAACATATATTCATTCAATGAATAAATTAATGAACTACATTAGGAAAACAAGAAAATCAATTTTAAACACAAAGCCCGCACTTTGAAGAGATTTCTTTGTGAATGTAAGCCATGAGGAAAGACTTCTTCATTTCTAAAACATACAGATTATATTATATTAAAGGTTTAGCAGTATTGAACACGGGCTATGTGGCCATAATGTTCTCTCCTTTACTCCACCTCTTGAGCTCAATTTACTGTAAATGTTTTAGCTATTCAGCAGTACCAGTAAAGTAGCTGTACATGATAAAATAAAATATACCAAAAACACCAATCTCCCAAAAAGCTATATGCAATTAAAAGACTATTATTACTCAAGATTGTGTAGTCTTATGCATTAAAATGAAAATAAATTGTAGCACATATTTGAAAAGTATATTGGCAAATACAATATATTTCTAAATGTAAATTAAATATTCCTGCTAATAAATATAATCCATAAGTTTTTGAATGTGAAGCTAATGATATAAAAAGGTTAATGGAAAGAAAGCAGCTTCATGATTTGGAGGAATTTCTACAAAAACATTTGTATATGGGGTCCTATTTTTGAGGTAATAAATTTAGTGTATGCAATTTTCAATAGTCCATAATTTATTCTTCATTTTCAATCTGAAATCTTAGAGATATCATCTAAATTAGGAATATTTTGTGTATAAAACTATAAAGTCCTATTTTTAGTAACTTTGTGTTACATATCTACACATATATCTGACATTTTACAGATTTCTTATTTTAAAATCTGCGAAAGGTTAAGATTGACACAATTGTAGAGGCATAGACACTCTGCATGTTGCTGACAAGTCCCAAGGGAGACAGACAGCATACCCCTGGTGAATTAGTGCAAGGCCATCTCCTTATAGGCAGAGGACTACCTTCTGTTTGAAAAACAAAACGGGAAGAGCACAGCATTAAACCAAGCGTGGAGCTCCGTTATACTCAAGGCCCCACAACTTCACAAGCAGTGCATTTAAAAACCAGTGAAACCCTGACCGGTTTGGCTCAATGGATAGAGAGTCAGCCTGCGGACTGAAAGGTCCGAGCTTTGATTCCAGTCAAGAGCATATACCTTGGTTGCGGGCACATCCCCAGTAGGAGGTGTGCAAGAGGCAGCTGATCGATGTTTCTAACTCTCTATCCCTCTCCCTTCCTCTCTGTAAAAAATCAATAAAATATATTTAAAAACCAGTGAATATTCTGGATGATTGGAGGGCATGCATACATCTGAGTGGCACAAGAGGTGAGCTGTTTAGACACAAATGTGTGTGCTTTCTCGGCTTCCCTAGACCATCTCCTAATCTTTCGGTCAATACCCTGCCTGAGCCAGATCATCTGTCCATTTTGGACTTGAATACAACATCTCATTGTGGAGCATGAGATCTGACTTACTAAATGGCCACCAAGGGGCTTGATGAACAGAAATGTTACTTCTGCTTTGGATAAAGCCTGGCCAATGGGAACTAGGAGACATGAGAGAGCCCAAAGTATGCATTCTCTCTCCTCTTTCTCCTCCATGGGCTAATATTGCATATGGTTCCTCCTTCTAACCCTCCCAAAAAAGCCTTGTGTGCCAATTGCTGACCATCAATTTGTCTCTCAACACATTGCAAGGTGGCAGCCATCTGAGAAATGTACCACAGCACATCATTCTATATTTTCTCTTGCTTCATTTTTACATGTGCTTCCTATTGCTGCTTCGGATGCCATCCCAAATATATGTTATCACTTTAATCCCTGACTTTGATTCTGGCTTTAGAGGCCCCAGGCTAAGGTGTTCATTGAATTGTACAACTGTTATTAGCTCACTTTAAGTGACTTTATAATCTCTATATATAAAAGGCTAATACACTAAGTGTCTGTCTGGGTAATGACGCCATATAACAACACCCAGCTTCCTCTCCCTAGCAACTAGCCTCCTTGGAGTTTCTTCAGCCCAGGAACACGACTTGCTTTATAGCCAGGTGGAAACATCTTACACTTTAACCAAATGTCTGTGAAGCGTTTTCCTGTGCCTCATCTCATTTGATCCTCACAGAAGTCCTGGAGTAGGTAGATAGGAGACTCGGTAGAATCCTAATTTCTTTTCATAAGCCAGAAAATGGAGATTTAGAAAGCTTAGAAACTTGACCTGACTGAAAAGTAGTAAGAAATGGTGGACTTTGAAAATGACTTCAGGTTTTCTCACTGTGCAGAATATAGTCAAACACTACTGTAGTTAAATATTTTACCCTTTGTTCTCCCTGCATAATCTACAATAATAATCTGCTTCATGTTGATATTTACTGCTGTGTTACTAATAATTGCCTGAAAAAGAAGTTGGGGTGCTTCACTGGGCTGGAAAAAGTTTAACTAAATCAGAAAGCAGGTCTAATTAAGCAAGTTTGTTCTATATCTATAAAAGGCTAAGTGGACTCGCACATGTGCAATACATATAAAGCTCTCACTGGCGCCAATCACACATGTGTGTTTCCATCTGTCATTGTCAATTATGAATTTGATTGACACTTCTATTATAGAGAAAGTGCGAATAACGACATTAAAATATTTCTTCTAATTAATTTCCTTTCAATGTACATGAATTTGTGCACTGGGCCACTAGTATTATAACAAAAAGTTTATTTAGAAGACTAAATTTACACAATGTAATGTGTCAAATATATTTTAATAAAATAGATAATAAAAACAAAAGTTTATGTAGAAAAGATACAGAAAATATCATATATAAAATAACATTTTAGTAGGGCAGCTGAGTTAGTAAAGCAATTAGTAACTCAATTTTAATAAGTTAGATACCATTTTTATATATGCAATACTCAACTTGAAAAATATCATTAAGAATATCAGAAATATATATACAAATTTACAAAAATCCTTTATATGCCTTTTTCAAACTATTGTGATAGATGCTACCTAATTTTGATGTTCCACCTTGTCTCCACTCCACACATATGATATGGCTGAGTCAAGGCTATATTCTAGTGATATTTACCCCATACAATGATGCAATAGCCAAAATTTTTCTCTGAGAATGCTTCTCAGATATAGCTGTCACATGAACCAAGAAATTCATGCAATCTACAGATTTTGTGAAGTTTCATTTTAATTTTTTCCCAGCCTTAATATAGTTATTTCATTCATCCATTTTTGACCAACTATTGTATCAGTTGCCTGATAGGTCCTGGGAGTGAGTAGTAAACAACATAGACATGATCATCACTCTTCTGAGGCTTATATTGTACTGGGGAAGATAAATGATATGCACAAAAAATCAGATGTGGACATAATTTATTTTAACTTTTAGAATATGATAATAGTTCATAACCCAAGAGTTAATACAGTCATGTAGAATTCAAGTTGCTGAGCAAGATTGTACCTTATTTTCTTGTAATAGAGCTTTCCATCAAGGAATTTTCAAACACACTTTCTTTGATTTCATCATTTTCCAATTATGATAAAACAGATCTTTAAGATAGCCCCTATAATTATTATATAGACTTAATAAATGCCATTTTAATATATGTAGAAAGATTCATTGAATTATATACCACAATTTCTTTACTATTCATACAGTGAGCTTTTTTTTTTAAATGGGGAAGATCTGAGTCTTCTTATCTCATTTAAAAGTAAATTTAAGAATGAAGATCTGGGAAATATTTGTAAATATAAAGCCCAGAAGTGGTATAGAAAAAAACCTGAAATATTTGACATCAGACCTCAACTTCAACAATAGTTTTCCTTCAAAAACTATAAAAAGATGAATTTCCTAACAACATAAAATTTGATAACAACTTTTCAATAATGTCTCAATCAAGTTTCTTTCATCTTTATCTCCATGCAGCATTTGATTTTTCTAAGCTTTTCACCTATTTGTATCAAATCAAATATTCTTTAGTACTCTTTATTGAATACATACACAGAATTTGTTCTAAATATGTCACTCTTGAACTGTAAGTAAATTTAGACTTTACTCTAAATATGTTTGTCACTCTTAAATTCTTAGCAAAAGTTCTGGTTGCTGTCTGTTAACCGGAAATTAAATATTTAAGGTGGAATAAAGTCTGTCCCAAATAAGCATACTCACTGTATGATTTAGAATTGAATATCCTTACCATGAAAAAGATTAGAAGTTCTAACACTGAAATCTAAACACACTGGGGTGCAAATTACAAATTAAAAATAACAATTTTTTTTACCTGATAAACTTAGGCAAATCTTTGAAAATTGTTCAGTTATATACACTGTGGTAAAACCAGTAGGACGTATAATATGTTACAGGCTCCATCACTTTATTTTTGCTGGAACACAAATGATTTCCTTCTGGTTGATCTACAGTGTTGAAGGTTTCCATTCTTTCAACCAGCATCTCACCTGCCATAAAGCTGAGAGAAAGTCCTGATTTAGCTTCTTGTTTCCCCAAATCAGAATTAGTGAGTGGCCTGAAACATAGGCAAGTGCCAAAACCTGGAAACACAGAAAAACTGGTATATTCTGAGGATTATAGAAACTCCAAACTGAGATGATTAGAGTCACAAAGTAAATGGCAAATAGCAAGAGAAAGGAGATCACAGTTTGCATGGCCCTTACATGGACCTTGGTGCTGAGATCTTGAGTTTCTTTACCACTGAGCTGCATCCTCTTGAGATGTTTCCACAGGGAAAAGATCAACAGCAGAAAAGCTGTCAGGGACACAGAAAAGGGTATGAAGTTTACAAGTGTAAATATAGTCAAATTTGAAAGGTGTATAATGTTCCTCAAGTTGGTCTTCCAAGTGATGTTTCCTTTATATTCACTCATCTTCATTTCTTCATCTATGTTTAACACTGCAAGACGAAAAACCAAGAAGACCAAACTCCCCCACAGTACCATGAGAACCACTCTTTTAGCTCTCCATTTTAGGTGAAGAAAAAATAGGCTGGAGAAATTTGCTATCTTGAGCAAATAAAATATGCTGAGGCTGGTAGCCAGCCAGAGGCTAAAATGGTTGCTTACTACCCAGACAATAGCAGCAACAGTTCTTACTCTTAAACTATACAAAGCTGGATTAAACAGATTCGCATACCAATGGAATATTATTACCCAGAGCAAACCAATTCTGGACACCGCCAGACCAGTGAGAATTCGATCAGCGCAGGAGATCTTTTGTCTCTTGACCCAGTCAATGCAGTTCACCAGTGCTATGAAGCCATTGGCAAAGTTTCCTAGAACAAATCCTGCTATAACTAGTGTGGAAAGAATGCTCAGGAATAAACTCATCATGTCGAGGGGGTGGAAAAGGCCAAGCCAAATATCACTGTTTGTGATTCATTTGATATTTTGACCTTAACTTCTATTTGCAGCTGATCTTAGATGTGCATAAAATACTTGTTTCTTTTCAATTCCATGACCAATGTGAAGCAGGAAAGCACCAGGGTATGCTAATGGAAGAGCCCAGTGCTTTCTTTATGAAAAACGTTGTTATGGTCCAAACAGGTTATATGAACTCCTATCCAAATACTTTATGTCCTTGCTGTAGGCTGGAATATCTCATAACTAGTGTTGCTGTGAAAGCTGAATTCTCATTTGCTAGCATGCAAATATAGACATATCCTCTTTCGTTGTTTTGCAATTGTCTTTCTTTAACCACGCTATAATTTGTGTTCATCAACTTTGTCATTAGAAAAATTTAAAAACCCAATACATTGAATACACAGAGAATGCTCAATTGTTCAGTAAAGTTTGGCCATAGGTAGGATTATTATCACCATGGATTTTTTTTAAATTTGTATTGAATTTATTGAGATGACATTGGTTAATAAAATTATATAGGTTTCAGGTGTACAATTTTATAATATACCATCTGTATATGATATTGTGTGTTTGATATTGTTTCACCACCCCTAGTCAAGGCTCATTCCATCACCATTTATCCCCCTTTTGGATTTTTTGTTTTTAATGTCAGATATATGTAGAAAGAATCCAAGCTTTTCCCACTAAAGCATCAAGGTTTTCATGGTACCCCAGGAAGGTCAAGACTCACTAAGGGCTGGCTGCTGATAACTAACATTTAAGTATATTATTATTGTTTATAAACTCATAAACATACAAGCATATGTACACACACACACACACACACACACACACACACAGCTCATGGAACAAATAAATTATTGTCCCACAGTTTTCAAAATGGAAAAATGTGTCTCAGTGAGGTCATCTAGGTTTAAATCCATCTTTTATTTCATTCAAGCTTTTCAGGCCATTACCAAAAGATGTCAAACATCTCTCATGTTAAGGCTTTGATAGAATTTCTCGTTTGAGTCTTTGTAAAATTTACATATCAAATATTTAATATAAATGCTCACAAATGTTTTAAATATTCCTTGGAAACTTCAAAAGTTTACTTCTTCTTTAAGGCTAGTAAGAATCTCTCTCACGCATTCTCAAAAGCTTTACCTGATTGCATCAGGCACATGAAGTATAATCTCTCTTTTGATGAACTAAAAATCAGTTGATTTGGGATCTTTTTTTTTTTTTAAATATATTTTATTGATTTTTTACAGAGAGGAAGGGAGAGAGATAGAGAGTTAGAAACATCGATCAGCTGCCTCCTGCACATCTCCCACTGGGGATGTGCCCGCAACCCAGGTACATGCCCTTGACCAGAATCGAACCTGGGACCTTTCAGTCCGCAGACCGATGCTCTATCCACTTAGCCAAACTGGTTTCGGCTGATTTGGGATCTTAATTACATGTACAATACCTTTATGCTTGCCATATTCTGAAGACCAGGAGTAAGACTAGAGATAGCTCTTAGCCTGCTACTGGGCCTTCACAGAGATTAAAAAAAAACTTCGTCATGGGCCACCAAGTTACCATGTGACCTGAACTGCCCATTATGACCTGAGTGTTTTCTGACCAACGGAGTCATGAAGTTGCACATGCGCATCAGTGAATAAAAATGGAATATAAAAGATTGTGCCTAAGCAAGCCCTGATGACACCAGTAAGTTACATGAAGAAATGGCCCAAATGCCCATGGTCCCCACTCCTGCTACACTGCCCTTTCTTTTCCAGCCTGCACCTCTGGCCTCATGGAGAGTTCCCTACAATCAGTTGGCACAGGAAGAAGTGTCTTGGCCCTGGCTTACAGATGATTCCGTACAACATGCAGGTGCCATCCCTAAGTGGACAGCTGCAGCACTGCAGCTCCTTTCTGGGACATCTTCAAATGACAGTGGATAAGGGAAATCCTCCTAGTGACAGAATTCTGACCATTGTACCTGGGTGTTCCCTTTGCTTTGTACGAGAAATGGGTAGAGCTGTTACTATATACTGACACACGGACTGTGGCCAATGGTTTGGTTAGATAGACAGCAGTTTGGAAGGAACATGATTGGGAAATTAGTGATAAGGCAATTTGAGAAAGAGGTGTGTGGACAAACATCTCTGAATGGGCAAAAATTGTGAAGGTATTTGTGTCCCATGTGAATGTTCCTAAAGGGTGGCTTCAACACAAACAAATTTTAATAAACAGGTAGATAAGATGACGGAGTCTGTGGATTACAGTCTTTTCTCAGCCACTCCTGGTATCACCCAATGGGCTTATGTACAACATGACTGGAGCAGTAGGAACAAAGTGGTCACTGCTAAATGCCCAATGTGCCAATAGCAGACACCGACACTGAGTCTCATTATGGCACCATTCTCAAGGGTTGATCACCCAGTTACCTGGTGGACTACTTTCATAATGGAAGAGGAATGTATTGTTCTTACTGGAATAGATGCCTGCTCTGGATATAGATTTGCTTTCTCTGAATGCAATGCTTCTGCCGAAACTACATGCATGCACTTACACAATGCCTTATCCACCATCAAGGTAGTGTATACAACATTGCTTCTGATCAAGGACCCAACTTCACGGCAAGATAGGTGTGGCCGAGTGCCCAGGCTCATGGAATTTACTCATCTTAACCATGTTCCCCACCATCCTGAAGCAGCTACCTTAACAGAATGGTATAATGCAGCGTTTCTCAACCTGTGGGTCGCAACCACTTTGGGGGTCGAACGACCCTTTCACAGGGGTCGCCTAAATACATCCTGCATATGAGATATTTACATTACGATTCATAACAGTAGCAAAATTACAGTTATGAAGTAGCAACGAAAATAAGTCTATGGTTGGGGGTCACCACAACATGAGAAACTATATTAAAGGGTCGCGGCATTAGGAAGGTTGAGAACCACTGGTATAATGGTTTTTTGAAGACTCAGTGATAGTACCAATTAAGTGACAATATCTTTTGGGGCTGGAGCAAGGTTCTCTAGGTTCCATATGCTTGGAATCAGCATGCAATAAATGGTGCTGTCTCTCCAGGAACCAGGATTCACAAGGGCAGGAATGAAGGGGTGGAAATGTGTCACCACTCACTATGGCCCCTAGGAACCCAATAGCAAAATTTGTTTCCTCTTCCTACGGCCTTATGTTCTGCTGGCCTGGAGGACATTGCACAAAGGAAGGAACACTTCTACCCAGAGACATAGCAACAATTTTACCAAACTGGAACTTAAGACTGCTGCTATCCAACCACTTTGAACTCCTTAAGCCTCTATCAACAGGCAAAGAAGGGAGATACTGTGCTGGCTGGGGTAATTGATCTTGGCTACCAAGGGGAAATTGAACACCACTCCCTTATGTGGTCTCTTAGTATTACCAGGCCTTACAATTCATATCTTTTGTGTTCTTCTTCTATAAATCATCTTCTATAGGAAAACTGAATAAAATACATAACACCAAGCTCATAAAGTAAGCCTTTTCATTTTTATTAGTTATTTTTATCTAAAGTTTAAAAGGAATCTTTAGATAGTGAGATGGAGATGACTGGCAATTCAGACGCCCAAACACAGTTTATGGGAAAACTAAATAAAATGACATTTTTTTTACTTTACAAAAGGCAGTATGAAATAAGTTTCCTAACAGCATAGTGAACCATAACAGCATTAAAATAACATGATCACTTTGCTTTCTTCTTCATCCCTATTGTAGAACTTGATTAGTTACTAAGCTTCACCTATTGTGTTAAATATAATAATCTTAGTATTGTTTATGGCACACGTATGTAAAATACATTCTAAATGTTTGTCACTCTTTCATTTCACTACATGCATCTTTTCCTAACAGTTATAATTACTTTCTATTAACCATGAAGAATTCATGATGGAATATCTATGCCAAGCATCTATTCTCAGTGTGTGACTTAGAATTGAATATCCTAAACATCCAAAGGATTGGAGGGTCAAACAACAAAGTCTATATTCACTGTGCTACATGTGTGATACTAACTACAATGGAAAGTAGCAATGATTTCCTGAAATGGGTTGTCAGTCCTTAAATATGCATAAATATAGACCACAAATTCTTCAGTTTCAAGAGGATAACATAGAATATGTATGTGAAATACATGACTTCATGATTCTGAAGAATTTCTTACACTACTTTGTAAAATTAGATTGCTTACCTGAAAAAAAAAAGGTAATCTTATGCTCTTTTTTTTTTGTCATAAACATGCACACACACATATATTTTTGTGATAAACTTAAGTAGAAGTTTTTCTAGGTGTAACTTACCCAATTCTATACACATTAAGAAATGTAGTAGGAAGTACAAATGTTATGGACTCCATCAGTTTGTTTTCTGCCAGAAGACACAAGGTGCCCACTTATTTCCCTTTCCTCAACCAGCACCTCAACTGCCACAGAAATGACAGAAAGGCCTGTCTCAGCTTCTTATTCCCCCAAATCAGAATAAATGAGTGGCTTGACGGATACAGGATTCCAAGTACCTTGCAAGCCATGTGAACTGAATTGTTCTGCTGAGTACTCGAATTCCAAAGTGAGATGATTTGAGCGAAGAAAAAAATGACAAATGTCAAGAGAAAGGAGATCACAGTTTGCATGGCTCTTAAGTGGACCTCGGTGCTGGGATCTTGAGTTCCTTTGCCACTGAGCTGCATGTTCTTCAGATGTTTCCACAGGGAAAAGATTAGCAGCAGAACAGCTGTCAGGGACACAGTAAAGGGTATGAAGTTTGCAAGCATGAATAAAGTCTGACTTGAAAGGTGCATAATGTCTCCCAAGTTAGTCTCCCAAGTGATGTTTCCTTTAGATTCATTCATCTGCATTTTTTCATCTGTGCTTACCACTGCAAGACGAAAAACCAAGAGGACCAAAGTCCCCAACAGTATCATGAGAACCACTCTTTTAGCTCTCCATTTTAGGTGAAGAAAAAATAGGCTGGAGAAATTGGCTATCTTGAGCAAATAAAATATGCTAAGGCTAGTAGCAAGCCACAGACTAAAGTGGTGGCTTGTCATCCAGGCAATATGAACAATAAGTTTTACTTCTAAACTATAAAATGCTAGATTAAATACAGTTGCATACCAATTTATTACTAATACACAGAGCAAAGCAATTCTGGAAACTGCCAGAGCAGTGAGAATTCCATCAGCGCAGGAAATCTTTTGTCTCTTGACCCAGTCAATGCAGTTCACCAGTGCTATGAAGCCATTGGCAAAATATCCTAGAACAAGTTGTATTGTGAATAGGCTGGAAAGAATGGCTGGTAGTAAAGCCATGATGTCTAAAAAGAAAAAGAAATCCAAGTCTAATATCACTGGTCGTGATTCCTTTAATATTCTGACCTTAAATTCAATGTGCAGTTGTTTTCTGAATTTGCAATGAATTTCTGGTTTCAATTCTGCAACCAACACCAAGCAGGAAAGCTTCAGGGTATGCTAATTGAAAAGTTCAATGCTATCTTTATGGGAAAACTAGTAGCCCTGTGCACAAATCCGTGTGCCAGTAGGTCGCTGCCACCCTCTTGTAGCTCTCCACCTGCTGCCCTGCCTTCTTGTAGCTCCCCCGGATCCCTCCATAGCTTGTTGCCCTGCCCTCTCCTTTAGCTCTCCGCCTCCCACATGCTTACTGCCCTGCCCCCTCCTGTAGCTCTCTGCAGCCCACTTGTACCTCGCTGGCCCACCCTTCTGCTGATCCATGATCTGGTTGTAAGGTGCTTAGTCGTTACACCTCAGGGCGTAAAGGCTAATTAGCATATTCCTTTCTTATTATATAGGATATTGTTTTCCATGGACTCCCATTCAAACAGTGTGTGTCCCTGCCACTGACTGCATTACTTCATAACTGATGTTGAAGTGAAAGCTGAATAATCATTTGCTAGGATGCAAATGAAGACATACTGTTTTGCAATTTTCCCTTGTTTGACTTTTCCATAATTTGTGTTCAACATTAGTTGTTTATTAGTAAAATTTAAAAACCCAATATGCAGTGAATGTCTAAACTATTAGATAGAGCTTGGTCATAACTAGGGTGATCATCACTATGAATTTTTTTTAATCCTAGAAGTATGTAGAAAGAATTCAAGCTTTTCCTATCAAAACCATCCTAGATTTTCTCAGGAAGACTATAAAAGCTGGGTGCTGATAATTAATACTTTTGCATAACTATATTTTCAACAAGCTCATAAACACACCCCCAACTAACTCAGACAAATACACGTACATCTAAAGGATGGAATTAGTGTTCTATACTTTCCAAAATATAAAAATTAGAGTCAGGAGGTCATTTAGGTTTAAATCTGACTTCTCCCATGCAGACTTCCAACCCATTATTAACAGCTATCATACATATCTTTCATGCTTAGGTCTTTGATAAAGTTTCCCTTTTGAGTCTATTTAATATTTAAATATTAATATTTAAATATTTAGAAATTTTATAAATACTGAGTACTTCAAAAGAATGTTTTTCATTGCAGATTACAGACTCCTATTTATAAATATACTAGATGCCCAGTGCACAAAAATTTGTGCACTCGGGGGGGAGGGGGGTCCCTCAGCCCGGCCTGTGCCCCCTCGCAGTCTGGGACCCCTCGGGAGATAACGACCTGCTGGCTTAGGCCTGCTTCCGGGTGGCAGAGGGCAGGCTCAATCCCTAGGTGCAGCCCCTATTCAGGCTCAGAACAGGGCCAATTGGGGAGTTAGGGCGCCGCCCCCTGTCATGGCCAGAGCAGGGTGGATCAGAAGGTTGTGATGCCACCCTCAGTCACACTCAGGGTAGGGCCAATTGGGGGGTTGGGGCACTGCCCCCTGTCACACTCAAGGCAGGGTCGATGGGGAGGTTGTGGCGCCACCCCCTGTCATGCACAGAGCAGGGCCCATCAGGGGATTGGACCTCCGTACCCTGTCACGCACAGAGCAGGGCCCATCAGGGGATTGGGGAGCTCTCCCGTCAAGCACAGAATAGGGCGGATCAGGGGGTTGGGGCGCCGCCCTCTATCACCCACAGAGCAGGGCCGATCAGGGGGTTGGGGCGCCGCCACTGTCACACTCAGGGCAGGGCCGATGGGGAGGTTATGGCTCTACCCCGTCACACACACAGCAGGGCCAATCAGGGGTTGGGGCGCCGCCACTGTCACACTCAGGGCAGGGCCGATGGGGAGGTTGTGGCTCTACCCCGTCACACACAGAGCAGGGCCCGTAGGGGGGCAGGGGTTGGGGCACCGCACCCTGTCACACACAGAGCAGGGTCAATAAGGGGGTTGGGGCGCCGCACCCTGTCACACACAGAGCCGCAGGGCAATCGGGGGGTTGGGGAGCTCCCCCCTATCAGGTACAGAGCAGGGCTGATCAGGGGGTTGGGGCGCCTTCCCCTGTCATGAACAGAACAGAGCGGATAGGGAGGTTGTGGCCCCGCCCCCTATCACACACAGATCCGTAGGGCGATCAGGGGGTTTGGGCGCTGCCCCCTGTCACGCTGATCCTGGTGCTGGGAGGCCTCTCAGCTCCGCTGATCCCAGTGCTGGGAGGCATATTACCCTTTTACTATATAGGATAGAGGCCTGGTGCATGGGTGGGGGCTGGCTGGTTTGCCCTGAAGGGTGTCCTGGATCAGGGTGGGGGTCCCCACTGGGGTGCCTGGCCAGCCTGAGTGAGGGGATGTTGGCTGTTTGCAGCTGGTCACATACCCTTCAGGGTGGGGGTCCCCACTGGGGTGCCTGGCCAGTCTGGGTGAGGGGCTGAGGGCTGTTTTCAGGCTGGCGGGTGACAGAAGCTCCCAACTTCTCCTTTTTTTATTTTTTTATTTTATTCTGGGCCAGCTTTAGCTCTGGCTCCAGCTCTGAGGCCTCTGCTGCTGAAAGCAGGTATCTGGTTTGTTTGGGTTCTATAATCGAAACACTGTATCAACTCCAGCTCTGAGATCCCGGCAGGCTGAAAGCAGGTTTCTGAGGTTTTGTTCAGCTTCTATATTTGTAACAATGTTTCAAACTGCAAGCTCAGAGGCCGGCAAGGCAGGCGGCAAGGCAGGCGGGGAACGTTGGTTTCCTCCATCACTGAAGCAAGCAAGCCTCATGTTAGCTTCAAGCTGCCTGGCTGCTGGCCGCCATCTTGGCTGGCAGTTAATTTGCATATCATCCTGATTAGCCAATGGGAAGGGTAGCGGACGTATGCTAATTACCATGTTTCTCTTTTATTAGATAGGATGCTTTTATTTTTCTGTTTAATTCGTTTTTTACTACTTAGTTTTTTAAAGATTAATAGGTGTTAAAACCAGCCTCTACACTTGGGTGTTATTCAGTGACAATTTTTATAGAGTAATGGTGTTTAGCAGAGGATCTTGGAATCAGACTGCCAGAACAGAAAACACAGATTCTCTGCTTTGTATATCTCTGATCTTGGACTCTTTTAAAACTACTGTCTCAGTATAATCATCAGTAAAAAGTCAGAAAACAATGATATCCTCTTTGGGTGGTCTTTGTGAGTAGTAAGTATACTATAGGGTGTCCCCCCAAAATGTATGCACACACTTTGAATAATTATAAAGGCAGTGTTTAAAGTGTGTATACATATTTGTGGGGACACCCAGTATTTGTGTCCAGTGCTTCCAATTGTGCCTAATAAGTACACCTGTCACTAAGGATTGTTATTCGTTGGCTCCTGTGTTATTTGATACTTCAGAGTGAACCTGGGAGAGCATAGGCTTTGGAGTACAATGTAGCAGTAAGAGGCACAATTTCCTCCTATAAAAACCAAGATAAAGCCCTGACCGGTTTGGCTCAGCGGATAGTGTCGGCCTGCGGACTGGGGGGTCCCGGGTTCGATTCCAGTCAAGGGCATGTACCTTGGTTGCGGGCACATCCCCAGTGGGGGGCGTGCAGGAGGCAGCTGATCGATGTTTCTCTCTCATCATCGATGTTTCTAACTCTCTATTCCTCTTCCTTCCTCTCTGTAAAAAAAATCAGTAAAATATGTATTTTTTTAAAAAAAGTAATACCCTTTGTAATACTTTAAGCAATAAAAAAAAGACAACAACAACAACAAAAAATTAAAAATAAATAAATTTTTAAAAAAGATAAAGGGAGTTAATTGCCAAAGTTATATTTTAAATTCATCTGAAAGCTGAGCAAGGCAGGTAGGCCAATTGAACTTAAGATCTGGAAAGAGGAGAATCTTTTCAGGTAGAGATTATCTGTATATTCAATCCCCTATCAAATCCCAGCAGGCTCTAATGCAGTGAGTGAGTAACTACTCATAAAATGAGATGCTTATGCATTGTGCCCAGAATAGCCAGAGCATTTTTTATAAAAGAACAGTTGGAGAATTACAGTTCTTGGAAGGAAGGAAAGAAGAAGGAAAGAAGAAGGAAGCGAGAAGGGAAATTAATATTGTTGGATTCTAAAAACATTTATTTTGCAGCTGAGAAGTTTTGCTTAATGGTCTTCAGTCTTTTCCCCCCAGAATTACCCTACTTTTAAAGTGTTCCTCATTTAGGAGCAAAGTTTTCTGTAAATACGGTAACAGCAAGCGACAAGTACAGGTAATGGACAAATCTTGAAGAACAATAGTTGTGGTATTTTCAGGTGGCTTTGAGCAATTAAAAACTGCACTGATTTTATTAAAACATGATAAAATTATAATTATAAATATGTACTTATTTCTTGGCATATAGGAAAATTTCGATTCCAGGGATATGTTTTAGACTACAAGAAACTCCAAAGGGAGAACACAGGAGCAGATTTAAAAAAACAAAAAAACTCTCCAAACATTATTAATATACTTAATCCCTTGTACTTCCCCTTGTAAGCTTGCTTTCATTTTAAAGAGAAAATCCTATCTCTATGGCTGCCCATAAGTGTGATATGAAATAACGTGTATGGCAACATAGAGAGAAAAAACCGTCCTGTCCCTACCACGTGTTCAACCCTAAAGCCAACAGGAGACAGGAAGGGGCGGGGCGCCAGCGGCTGACAGGCAGCGCCGCAGCGGAGGCAGCGGCCGCACCGCAGAGGGGACGCAGCCACAGCTCAGTGCCCCCACCCTCGCCGTCCCGGCCGTCGGTCCGGGTCCGCGGGCCCTGCGGCGACCCTCGGCACCAAGCACCGGGCGAGCGGCGACAGCGGGGCCATGGCCATGGCCACCGTGGCGGCTCCGTCTGCCTGGGCCCTCGGGGTCTCGAGCCCGGCCGCCGCCCCCAGCTCCTACGGGGTGTTCTGCAAAGGGCTCTCCCGCACGCTGCTCGCCTTCTTCGAGCTGGCCTGGCAGCTGCGCTCGAATTTCCCGTACTTCTACGTCGCGGGCTCCGTCATCCTCAACATCCGCTTGCAGGTACATTTCTAGAGTCGCGATTACGCTAACGGTCTCCGGACCGGCACCATGGCGGACTCCCAGCAGGCCCCGCGACGGAGCGGAGCGGAGCTGCGGACGCGGCCTCCTGGGTCTCGCGAGAGTGGCCGGACGCCCAGCGCGGCTGCGCTCGCCGCTGTCCGCCGAGCTCCGGGGCGGCCTCGGGAGCCCTGCCGGGACCGGAGAGGACAGACGGGATGTCCAGCAACTGGGGAGAATTTAATCACGGCCCACGACAAGATCTAAGAAGCTGCGCGCCCTTAAAAACAAAATCAGGACGAACAGGATGCGTTATATCAACAACAGAAGGCGACTGAATTTTTCAGGAAACCAATGTAACATACAAGCTCATGGCTCAAATTAAGATTTTAAAAAATCACCCATTTCGGGAATTTGGGGTTGACTTGTAAGCAAGAGATTGAATGAGTGGAGAAGCTGAAGATCTTGAGGATATGACGTGGAAGGCATGTATTTCTTCATTCCCCCAGGAGAAAATGACAGTCAGATTTTCAGTGAGATTAAAAAAAACTGTACAGGAAAAGCATCCTTCCGATGTCAAACAGTGTACATCGCTGCAGGATTTTTGAGCAGAGGGTTGGAGTGTAATGTAAGGCACTGTTTCGGCGTCCCTCTGAGTGGCCCGGCTCCAGACCTCGGCGCCAAAGAAAAGGAAACCCAGTTCAGCACAAAGCCTGACTATTTAATGAATAACATTTAAATAATCAGAATAATTTATGCAAATGCTGCCTGTCGTCTTTTTCTTTTAAGAGGATACTTAATTATGGTTACAAAGTAGAATACAAGTGTGGTCACCCGTGATCATGTAACAGTACAGTTTTCAGGGGCGGGTGTTGAAGGGAGGAGAGGAAGGGAAATGGAGTGGTAGTGGGGTCTTTATGTAAAGTGGGAAGTTGAAAGATACAGTCCTGCTCACGAGGAAAGAAGACATTTTGTGAGAGAGTGGCCATAAGGTTGCTAAAATAGCATCGGAACTATTAAACAGGGAGGAGAGTAGAACAGCAGTTAAGTCAATGAATGCTTAAAGACGGAGTGTCAGGTGGCAAGTCTCAAAAGGAAAACTGAATACCTGGTATGTTGGAATATAGAGTTGAGATTTTGAGTGTTTCAGAGAGTCTGGAGATGAATTAGTGGTCTGCAGATGTTTATTTTTATTGTTTTTAATAAGAAAACAAAGCTGAGGCAATTATGAACCCAGGAAAAATAAAAGCTTGTTCAGGAACTATGCTGCATACCTCAACTGTGAATAGCACTCGTCATAAAGTCAGTCATAATTACGTTAGCACTGAATATGGATAGAACACGATTATGTAACATGGGAGGGGTGGAGAGGAGAGGTGTGTGTAATGGGGAAGAATCAGTCAATAAAACAATATTGGACATGTTATTTTTTTAAAAAAACTGCAATACAAGGCAGCTAAGAGTTAAAAGTGGTTGTCTGAAGAAAAAAATCAGGGATGGAAAGAGAAAAGGTGGAAGACAGCTGTTTTCTGCCACCAGTCTAACAGTATTTTGATTTCTCTTTATTTCTTTGATTGAAAATTAAATAAATTTTATTTTTTTAAATTGCTCAGGTAATTGAAATGTGCACCACTGGTTAAGAGCCACCCGGGTAAAAGGATTGGGTTTTTTAATCAGCAGACCTCTTAAAATGCAAACTCTAATGTTGTAGTCAGGTGAGCCCATTAATCCGCCTAAGCCTCAGTGTCCTCAACTATTAAATGATGGCAAAGTACCCACCTTGACTGGTCAGCTGAGAATTACAAATAAGCCTGCTTTAGTGCTTGATATATGCTTCTAATAAGTACCAGGTAATCTTTAACCATTTTTCTGAAAGGGATACTTTCTAAGCCAAACTATCCTCAATATCTGAATCTAAATATAGCCAATGTGATTAGAATTTCACCTTTCCAAAAGCAAGATAATCACAGGTACAATCATTAGGAAATTTCTTTTTATTTTTTCTTTCAGTTTTATGAGATATAATTGCCATACAGCACTGTGTAAGTTTAAGATAGACAGCATAATGACTTGACTTACATATATTATGAAATGATTACCACACTCAGTTTAGTTAACATCCGTCAGCTCACATAAACACCCAAAAAATGTCTCTTTGTGATGAAAACATTTAAGATCCATCCACTCTTTTAGAAACTTTCAAATATACCATAAAGCAGTGTTAATTATACTAATCGTGTTGTACATTATATCCCCAGTATAATCTTATCTCTCTTATAACTGGAAGTTTATGTTTTGACCGCCATCCCCATCCCCACTCAGAAAATTTCTTATATAGTGTCCAACATAATGAATACAGTCTAAAAATCTAAATCTTTATGTAGGTCTGGATGTGCATGTATCATCATCATCATCATGGATACATCAGAGCACCCCATAGCAGAGTTCCATGGAGTAAGAGTACACTTTACAAAGCCCTTAGGGTTTTTATGTTCTGCCCAACTTCAGGCTTGACCTACAGGCCCATCAAAATTAACTTATAACCCAATGCAGTCAAGCTAGAGTGGACACTAACTTTTTATTTTCTAGTTTCTTCTTGTTAGCTTCTACCACTGAAATATGGCAATTATAAACCCTAGCAAAGATTTCTTCATTATTGATAGTTTTTTAATATGTTTACAATCATAATCTCTAAAATTACTATATTGCAAACTTCAAAATTATGTCATTAGCAAGCACAAGTTTACTACCTACTGTTTTTAAGATTATATACATTTTCAGCTACTTTGATTTCATTTTTAAATTATTTAAAAAGTCAACTGAGCACTATATATACACACAGACAAAACTTATACAAATATGTGAATTTTCTTCTAAACTTTCCTTCCTGTTTTTATCCCTGGTGAGTTGGTCATGTTTGTCCTCTCTGACAAGGACACTAGTGTTCATATAATTTTCACATGCACACACACCCTACATACAAACTCACTGTCTAGGTGATATTTGCAGAGTAGACATGTAAGTATTATTATATACATAGTGATCATTATTCAGTTTGCTTTGATAAAATCAGCAAAGATAGTGTCCACTCTAGCTTGGATTCCTAATGATAGTCTGCTTCTTTGTTTTAGAAGTTAGGTCTGTTGTTATGAGGTTATGTGTGTCTAGCATTTTTATTCCTTGATTGATTTTTAACTTAATATTGTAAAAATATTTCACTTGCTCCAACTTGGGAGGGATTTTATTTCTAAACTACAGGCCCGATGCACCCGTTTGTGCAAGATTAGGCCTTCCTTCCCCAGGCTGCCGGCACCAGCTTCCCTCTGGCACCCGTGACCTGGGCTTCCCCCTCTGACCACAGGCGGGCACCCAGGACCCAGGCTTCCTTCCCAGCCCTGGCTTCATCCGGAAGGTCATCAGGAAGACATCTGGAAGGTCATCGGAAGGACGTCCAGTCTAATTAGCATATTACACTTTTATTATTATAGATAATCATGTGTTTTCCTCACATATAAATATAATAAATACTTGCCAGGGCACATAAAATTAGTACATGCTGCATTGTATATTTTATATTCATATTGTCTAAATTTGTTTTGTTACTAGCAAGTGTTATAATGACAATGATGCTTCTTAAAAAATGTCAAGTAGATTGTTAGTTTATAGGCCATTATAGGGAAAGTTTGTGATGCTCAATAATATCCAAAAGAATCCAGTGAGAAAAACAAGTTAAAATGTATCTTCAATGGTTTAATTTTCCTGGAATATAGACGATCCTGGTAAAGTCTGTGAAGCTAAGTTCCACCCTTTTTCAGGTGGCAGTTAAGATGCCACAATAGTCCCAACGCAGTTTGCCTCAGCTTGCTGTTTCCCAAAATGAGGATAAATGAGTGGCCCGAAGGGAAAATACTCCATGTTAACATCACAGCCAGATTGGCCTGCTCCTTCTGCACTATAAGGAAACACCAACCTGTTAATACAAAGGAAGAAAAATGAAGTATGAAGAGGAGGAGGAAAGATAACACTATTTTCATGGCCTTTTTATGGGCTTCTGTGCGGAAGTCGCTAGAGCTGGAGTTCATCCGCACATTCCTGGTATGTCTCATCAAGGAAAGAGATAAAAGGAGCAGTGAACTCAGGGACAGAAGAAAGGGAATTAAATAGATAATATTAGAAACAATCAAACTGTTAAGATACAGAGTTTCACTTACACCTGGAGACCATGTTGAGTTTCTTTCATGTATATTATAGACCTTAATCCAGAAACCATTGAATGAGACTATTAACACAAGTTTCAAAGACAGGAAGAACAAAGACCCCAGTAAAAGCACAAGTAGCATTTTGCCAATTCTCCACCTCAGCCAGGCAAAGCAGGGGTGGGAAAAATTGGCTATTTTAAAGAAATAGAAAATGCTTAGACAGGTGGCAAACCAGGTAGCTAGGTGATTGCACAGTATCCAAAGAACACCAATAAGTTTTGCTAGTTTATCAATGGCATAAAAATGTGGCCACAACACCATTAGAAATGAGTCAGCTAGTGATATCCAAAGAAGAGTGATTCTGGAGAGAGCCAGGCTGGTGAGGATGCAGTCAGCTGCTGAGAGTTTTTGACTCTTCACCCAGTCATTGCAATTAACTAGTACAATGAACCCATTCCCCAACATTCCAGCTATGAATTCTCCCATTGCAGCTACCAGGAAAAGACTTTCAGCTCCAGATGGCATTTCTGTAGAGGAATCCAGAAAGCTAATATTCTGTCTCGCTGATGTTTTGCTGTCAAAATGTAGAATAATATCCAGTTTGGTACTTTTCACTTTTATATTTAAAATGCTCAAAAAATTCAGATACTGTCTCACTTATCTTCTGAAAGGTTTCTCTTTTATTCCAGCTGTAGGTCTGAAATATGAGCAAGGAGATTCAGTCTCACAGATCTTAATGAGAAACTTTACCATTAGTTTCAATCGCTACCAATTTCCAAATTAAATAGTAAATGTGCCCACTCATCACTGGCACTGGCAACAATTTTCCACTTGTGAGGACACCTGGAAAAGTAAATTCAGGCATGCAAATATGAAGTAGATTTACTTACCCTGATTTGTACTTTCCATTTCAGTTGAAACTCAGTACTAGGATTCACGTTTCTTAATTTTAATAGATTTCTCTAAAAAGTAATCTCCATAATACAAGCATATTTTTTTAATTTCACATAATAAAATCCATGTTTTAGTGACTATTATAGATGAAATAAGTGTAATAAAGGGAAGCAACATGAAGCTCACAGAGTAATGGAAAAGGCAACATTAGATAAACTATTACTATTGAATGTGACAAGTTTGACCAAAGTACAATTCCAACACAGAGGAAGGTGCTACAAAAACCTATGGTCAACAGTTAATTCTAGTTTCATGAGGATAGCAACAACTGGCTTGGGCCTGGAAGCTTTTTGGTATTTCTTGAAGAAACAGATAAAAAGGGAAATGATTTTCCACAATGATCTAGAAGTATATGCAAGGGTACCAAAATCAGACCTCTCTATAAGATTTCACTATGAATTTTTGAGCTTTGTTTTCACTAAATTACCACCTTTTGATTCTGAATAAGTTATTAGCTGAGAAAAGAACAATAGTAAAAATATATGGTTAAAGGGGGGGGTGTAAATCCTTACCGGTAAGATAGTCTGCCTGTTACTGGAACGTGCCTGCCTAAGAGCCATGGGTGTATCCCAAAACCAAATAAAAGGATGGCGAGGCCTGAGCACAAGCGGAGTCCATCCTCTTGGGATGGGCTCTCGCCTAGCCCTCAATTAAAAAAAAAAAAAAAGTGGGGGGGGAGAGCAAGAGTTGGAAGGGGTTTCTCCTATTTAACTACGCTTTTGGTAAAATCTTTTGTGCCATAAAAATTAATTTAAAGTAAAATATATTTTAGCATGCTTTTTGCTTCAATAAACAAGTACCTCTAATACAAAATACCACGTGCGGGCGCACACATACAGTGCGATTGAAACTTCGTGGCCCATGCGCAGAAGTCGGTATTTTGTGGAAGAGCCACACTCAAGGGGCCAAAGAGCCGCATGCGGCTCGCGAGCCGCTGTTTGCAGACCACTGCCCTAACAGGTTTGGCTCAGTCAATAGAGCGTCAGCCTGCAGACTCAAGGGTCCCAGGTTCGATTCTGGTCAAGGGCATGTACCTTGGTTGCGGGCACATCCCCAGTAGGGGGTGTGCAGGAGGCAGCTGATCGATGTTTCTCTCTCATCGATGTTTCTAACTCTCTATCCCTCTCCCTTCCTCTCTGTAAAGTATCCATAAAATATATTTTAAAAACTGTTATTAAAGAGTGAACCTGTGAAACTTTGGTACATCATACTCAACCCCAATAAAGGGAGACCCCCAAGTCTGCACTTTCTCTTTTTCTCTACCTATGACTTCCGTGTGGCCTTGGGTGTGCTGTGTATACTCCAGGGCTTGTGAGTAGTAAATCTTGTTCTTTAAGTCCCAAGATGGCTGTTGCTGAGGTCGGTCTCAAAATCATAAGCACCACAGGGCTGGTCCACCACAGAAATGGCTCTGGAGAATAAATGTCCCCACAAGTAGTATGGGCCCAGGTGACCTCAGGCATGATTGCATCACTATGAATAGGTGAGACAAACATGAAACAGGTTATTTATCAAACCAGAGTCAAAATTGGCTGAATGGGGAGTACACTGTAAGAGGACCAGTGTGCAAAATCCTGTCTTGTTCCTGGAGAGTCTTCATAGATTTGCAGCTTGTGGATAGATTTTTTGCATGGGTTTAGGGGGTGTTGTAAAGCACACATTAAGGAGTTCACAATGAGTGGAGTGCCAATAATATATTGCAGACCAATTAAGTCAGAATCCCTATGGGTGCCTCACAGGCATTAATACAGCATATATACTTAAAGCTCCCTAGGCCAGTGGTCGGCAAACTCATTAGTCAACAGAGCCAAATATCAACATTACAACGATTGAAATTTCTTTTGAGAGCCAAATTTTTTAAACTTAAACTATATAGGTAAGTACACTGCTATTAACTTAATTAGGGTACTCCTACGCTGGCCTTTGCTAAAAACGTCCTCAATCGGAGGGGTCGACCTCAGCGAACGTACCCCCACTTCTTCTAAGGCCACTTCTTCAAAATAGACTCGCCCAGGCCGAAAACCGACTTCTGTGCATGGGCCACGAAGTTTCCATCGCACTGTACATGCGCGCGCACACATGGTATTTTGTGGAAGAGCCACACTCAAGGGGCCAAAGAGCCGCATTGGCTCCCAAGCTGCGGTTGGCCGACCACTGGCCTAGGCCAGCTCGAAGAAGGCGAGCAGCTGCGGGAGAGCCCTTTGCAGAACACCCCGTAGGAGCTGGGGGCGGCGGTCGGGCTCGAGACCCCGAGGGCCCAGGCAGACGGAGCCGCCACGGCGGCCATGGCCATGGCCCCGCTGTCGCCGCTCGCCCGGTGCTTGGTGCCGAGGGTCGCCGCAGGGCCCGCGGACCCGGACCGACGGCCGGGACGGCGAGGGTGGGGGCACTGAGCTGTGGCTGCGTCCCCTCTGCGGTGCGGCCGCTGCCTCCGCTGCGGCGCTGCCTGTCAGCCGCTGGCGCCCCGCCCCTTCCTGTCTCCTGTTGGTTTTAGAGTTGAACACGTGGTAGGGACAGGAGGGTTTTTTCTCTCTATATTGCCATACACGTTATTTCATATCACACTATGGGCAGCCATAGAGATAGGATTTTCTCTTTAAAATGAAAGCAAGCTTACAAGGGGAAATACAAGGGATTAAGTATATTAATAATGTTTGGAGAGTTTTTTTGTTTTTAAATCTGCTCCTGTGTTCTCCCTTTGGAGTTTCTTGTATTCTAAAACATATCCCTGGAATCGAAATTTTCCTATATGCCAAGAAATAAGTACATATTTATAATTATAATTTTACCATGTTTTAATAAAATCAGTGCAGTTTTTGATTGCTCAAAGCCACCTGAAAATACCACAACTATTGTTCTTCAAGATTTGTCCATTACCTGTACTTGTCGCTTGCTGTTACCGTATTTACAGAAAACTTTGCTCCTAAATGAGGAACACTTTAAAAGTAGGGTAATTCTGGGGGGAAAAGAACTGAAGACCATTAAGCAAAACTTCTCAGCTGCAAAATAATTGTTTTTAGAATCCAACAATATTAATTTCCTTTCTCGCTTCCTTCTTCTTTCCTTCTTCTTTCCTTCCTTCCTGGAACTGTAATCCTCCAACTGTTCTTTTATAAAAAATGCTCTGGCTATTCTGGGCACAATGCATAAGCATCTCATTTTATGAGTAGTTACTCACTCACTGCCATTAGAGCCTGCTGGGATTTGATAGCGGATTGAATATACAGATAATCTCTTTACCTGAAAAGATTCTCCTCTTTCCAGATCTTAGTTCAATTGACCACCCTGCCTTGCTCAGCTTTCAGATGAATTTAAAATATAACTTTGGCAACTAACTCCCTTTATCTTGGTTTTTATAGGAGGAAATTGTGCCTCTTACTGCTACATTGTACTCCAAAGCCTATGCTCTCCCAGGTTCACTCTGAAGTATCAAATAACACAGGAGCCAACGAATAACAATCCTTAGTGACAGGTGTACTTATTAGGCACAATTGGAAGCACTGGACACAAATACTGGGTGTCCCCACAAATACGTATACACACTTTAAACACTGCCTTTATAATTATTCAAAGTGTGCGCATACATTTTGGGGGGACACCCTATAGTATACTTACTACTCACAAAGACCACCCAAAGAGGATATCATTGTTTTCTGACTTTTTACTGATGATTATACTGAGACAGTAGTTTTAAAAGAGTCCAAGATCAAAGATATACAAAGCAGAGAATCTGTGTTTTCTGTTCTGGCAGTCTGATTCCAAGATCCTCTGCTAAACACCATTACTCTATAAAAATTGTCACTGAATAAAACCCAACTGTACAGGCTGGTTTTAACACCTATTAATCTTTAAAAAACTAAGTAGTAAAAAATGAATTAAACAGAGATAAATAAAAGCATATATTTATAAATAGGAGTGTGGAATCTGCAATGAAAAACATTCTTTTGAAGTACTCAATATTTACAAAATTTCTAAAGATGTAAATTAAATATTAATATTTAAATATTAAATAGACTCAAAAGGGAAACTTTATCATAAAGACCTAAGCATGGAAGATATGCATGATAGCTGTTAATAATGGGTTGGAAGTCTACATGGGAGAAAAGTCAGATTTAAACCTAAATGACCCCCTGACACGAATTTTACCTTTTTGGAAAGTATAGAACACTAATTCCATCCCTTCCATCCAGATGTACGTGTATTTGTCTGAATTACTGGGGGGCTGTTTATGAGCTTCTTGACAATATAGTTATGCAAAAGTATTAATTAGCAGCAACCAGCTTTTATAGTGTTCTTGAGAAAATCTAGGATGCTTTTAATAGGAAAAGCTTGAATTCTTTCCACATAATTCTAGCATTAAAAAAAATTCATAGTGAGGATCACCGTAGTTATGACGAAGCTCTATTTAATAGTTTAGACATTCACTGCATATTGGGTTTTTAAGTTTTACTAATAAACAACTAATGTTGAACCCAAATTGTGGAAAGGTCAAACAAGGAAAAAAATTGCAAAACACTATGTCTTTATTTGCATCCTAGCAAATGAGAATTCAGCTTTCACTTCAACATCAGTTATGAATCCAGCCAGTGGCAGGGACACACACTGTTTGAATGGGAGTCCATGGAAAACAATATTTTCCATAAAGATAGCATTGAACTTTTCTATTAGCATACCCTGAAGCTTTCCTGCTTGGCGTTGGTTGCAGAATTGAAACCAGAAATTCACTGCAAATTCAGAAAACAACTGCACATTGAATTTAAGGTCAGAATATTAAAGGAATCACGACCAGTGATATTAGACTTGGATTTCTTTTTCTTTTTTAGACATCATGGCTTTACTACCAGCCATTCTTTCCAGCCTATTCACAATACAATTTGTTTTAGGATATTTTGCCAATGGCTTCATAGCACTGGTGAACTGCATTGACTGGATCAAAGGACAAAAGATCTCCTGCGCTGATGGAATTCTCACTGCTCTGGCAGTTTCCAGAATTGCTTTGCTCTGTGTATTAGTAATAAATTGGTATGCAACTGTATTTAATCTAGCATTCTATAGTTTAGAAGTAAGACATATTGTTCATATTTTTCATGTAGTAAGCCACCATTTTAGCCTGTGGCTTGCTACTAGCCTTAGCATATTTTATTTGCTCAAGATAGCAAATTTCTCCAGCCTATTTTTTCTTCACCTAAAATGGAGAGCTAAAAGAGTGGTTCTCATGATACTGTTGGGGACTTTGGTCCTCTTGGTTTGTCATCTTATAGTGCTAAGCATGGATGAAAAAATGCAGGTGAATGAATCTAAAGGAAACATCACTTGGGAGACTAACTTGGGAGACATTATGCACCTTTCAAGCCATTCTTTATTCATGCTTGCAAACTTCATACCCTTTACTGTGTCCCTGACAGCTGTTCTGCTGTTAATCTTTTCCATGTGGAAACATCTGAAGAACATGCAGCTCAGTGGCAAAGGAACTCAAGATCCCAGCACCGAGGTCCACTTAAGAGCCATGCAAACTGTGATCTCCTTTCTCTTGACATTTGTCATTTACCTCTTCGCTCAAATCATCTCACTTTGGAATTCGAGTACTCAGCGGAACAATTCGCTTCGCATGCTTTGCAAGGTTCTTGGAATCCTGTATCCGTCAAGCCACTCATTTATTCTGATTTGGGGGAATAAGAAGCTGAGACAGGCCTTTCTGTCATTTCTGTGGCAGTTGAGGTGCTGGTTGAGGAAAGGGAAATAAGTGGCACCTTGTGTCTTCTGGCAGAAAACAAACTGATGGAGTCCATAACATTTGTACTTCCTACTACATTTCTTAATGTGTATAGAATTGGGTAAGTTACACCTAGAAAAACTTCTACTTAAGTTTATCACAAAAATATATATGTGTGTGCATGTTTATGACAAAAAAAAAAGAGCATAAGATTACCTTTTTTTTTTTCAGGTAAGCAATTTAATTTTACAAAGTAGTGTAAGAAATTCTTCAGAATCATGAAGTCATGTATTTCACATACATATTCTATGTTATCCTCTTGAAACTGAAGAATTTGTGGTCTACATTTATGCATATTTAAGGACTGACAACCCATCTCAGGAAATCATTGCTACTTTCCATTGTAGTTAGTATCACACATGTAGCACAGTGAATATAGACTTTGTTGTTTGACCCTCCAATCCTTTGGATGGTAAGGATATTCAATTCTAAGTCACACACTGAGAATAGATGCTTGGCATAGATATTCCATCATGAATTCTTACTTCATGGTTAATAGAAAGTAATTAGAACTGTTAGGAAAAATGCACATAATGAAATGAAAGAGTGACAAACATTTAGAATGTATTATACATACACGTACCATAAACAGTACTACGATTATTATATTTAATACAATAGGCTCCTTGAGTGTGGCTCTTCCACAAAATACCACATGCGGGTGCACATATACAGTGCAATTGAAACTTCGTGGCCCATGCGCAGAAGTCGGTTTTCAGCCTGGACGAGTCTATTTTGAGGAAGTGGCGTTGGAAGAAGTAGGGGTACGTTCGCTGAGGTCGACCCCTCCGATTGAGGACGTTTTTAGCAAAGGCCAGCTTAGGAGTACCCTAATTAAGTTAATAACAATGTACCTACCTATATAGCTTAAGTTTAAAATATTTGCTCTCAAAAGAAATTTCAATCGTTGTACTGTTGATATTTGGCTCTGTTGACGGATGAGTTTGCCGACCACTGCACTATACAACCTTGGAAATCACAGAAGCTCCATGAGGAAAGGGTCTATTTTGTTGTTGACCACTGATCTATTTCCAATTCCTAGAACAGGTGGGCTTGGCAAATAGTAGGCCCTCAATAACTTTGTGAAAGGAATGAGTGCTAATGTAGTTGGTAATCCTATTGGGAACACAGGAAAAGAGAAAATAAGACTTGACTGTGAAACTAGTAAAAAAAAGCAAGAAAAGAAAGTAACTCCTTAAAACTAGAGGAAATTTTACAACCGATGTACGAACTCATGAAAGAGTTCTATGCTAACACTGAAATGCCCAACACTGCACTCTAGCCTTTGTGGTTCTAACCAGAAGTCATACAAAAACTGAAAACTTGTAGCTCTAGCACCCAGGATGTGGGGGCCTTTGTGGGGACTTTATTTTTCATGAAAGAGAGCTACTTCCAGCCCAGGGAATTGTAGGTGGGAAGGAAACTCTAGGTTTCGTGGCAGTGGGGCAATAGTCCCCAGAGGTCTCTGATATTTTCAGAAATTCTCTGACGTGATATAAAAGGCTACCAGAGAAGAGGACTCCATTGGTAGGCATGGTTTAGCAGTTGACAAAAGCCAGATAGCAACAAGTCAGCCAGGAGATGCTTTAGTCATAAAAGAATACTTGATTTCATAGTTACACTGAAGGAGAAACTTAATCTAAAGGATATAATGAAAAATTATAAGAAATCACAAGCCCCATATGCTATGAGTTGAATTTTAAGTCCAAGCTAATAATCACATTTTTTTAAATGTGCATTAAATATAGATCTGTCTCAACTCCTGGGTTGAACTGCCTCGACATGCTTCATTCTTAAAATGGTTGTGTTTTATATTTATCATGATAAAGGTGTTATTTTATGTATAAACCAGAGGCCTGGTGCACAAATTCATACACGGGTGGAGTCCCTCTGCCTGGTGATCGGGGATGATGGGGAGTGGGGGCAGGACTGCCGGGGGGGGGGCTGTGGGGGGGTTGGCCCCAGCAGCAAGGTAACCAATGGCCAATTCCATGAGGAATCAGGCTACCACCTCTGTCCTGTCAGGGTCCGGGGTGTGGGTGAACCGGATTCTGGGCTGTCAGGGCACAGGCAGCAAGGTCTGGGTCAGTGCACTTCATAGCTACCAGCTGGTTGACCAGTCGTTCTGGTTGTTCTGCTGTTAGATCGGCTGGCTTTTATTATATAGAATATAACAGCGATTATTACAAAATGTTTGGGCAAATAACAATTAATTAAATCTATCTCTATGCTATAGTGATAGTCCAAAATAATTAAACTACAACAATGACCATAGTTAAAATCAGAAAATTTGTGAACATTGATTTTATAATTATCAATTATAAAGAATGACATTTTCTCCAAGGAATAGTGAGAAAATACATGCGGAGTTCTACTTTAGCCTATTTTTATTTTAAATCCTGACTTCCTGAGTGATACTGACTATATACTTGTACAATAGTGAACTACTACTTATGTGAATGTAAGTAAGACAATTCCACTGAAGATCTTATGAGCTCTTGTCATTAATACTACCTTTCTTTGCATGAAGACTTCCTGTTTCCTCCCTGTGTCTGCAACATCTCCAGTGAAACAGCACACATGAGCTTTCTATTTGACTCTTTCTATTGTCTTTCCCCTCTCTAGGACCACATTGATAGATCTCCCATTAGGCTCAGCGAAGCTAGCAACAGATGCTCCCCTAGCTGAGATGATCTGTCTGATCCTGTCAATAGCAAGCTTTTCCATTTATTTGTCATCAAAGAAACAGGCTCCCGGTTCTTTCTGAATCACAATTGTAACTCTCATGTATTGAACTTAGCAAGGATCCCTTTGAAAGTAATTAAAGTACTGGCCTTCATGTTTATTTAGGTAAAAAGAGATCCTTACTGTTTCTTTGGCTGTACCATAGCCCAGGAAACAATTAGCTGGGGTCAGGGCCACAGCTTGAAGGGACAGAGATTTCATCTTTCACAAATGGAGGATATTTGCCCAGCTTGATCACTGCTATCCACAAACATCCTTTCATGTTTTATTGTAGATTTTTGTTTCATCTAGCATACTCTTTTAGTTTTCAAAACTTATAGCTACTTTTCCTCCCACTTCCCCCCAAAAAAAATCCTTAGAGGACAAACATTTCCCACTGGCTCTTCCTTATGACAAACCTCAGATAGGGCCAGTCTAACTTACTCACCAACCCCACACTGATAAGTATTAGAGTCTCAGTCTCCAAATAAGAATGGTTATGCATTTCTTTAGTCTTCTAAGGCTGCATTTATATTGATTTTTTAAAAGTAAAATTTGATAAGCTATAGTCTGTGGGATAGGATTTGATGTACTAAGAGACAAAAAGTTTGCCTATATATGTTTCTCAAATTCATCAAACAACCCTTCAGATCAATCTGTTCTTGTAAAGATTGGTCCTAAGGTCCTGAATAGGACTTAGATTACTCTAGACAACATATCTAGTGTCTCGAATGACAGAATGGAGAATGACTGTGTGATGATGCAGACACCCCTTACCGGGTGCCCCTGGCCCAGAGGAGATGGGGCCTAATCAAGATCTTGCAAGGAGAAGCCACCTACTGATGGAGAGCAGATAAACCACCTGAGACATTGAGGAAAATGGCATGTCTCTTTCTCAGAGATCAGTAAAGGTATGGGTTTCTATCCAATATATATACACTCACTACGGTTCAAGAAAATGTGCCTTGCCCTAACTGGTTTGGCTCAGTGGAGAGAGCGTTGGCCTACGGACTGAAGGTCCCTGGTTTGATTCTGGTCAAGGGCATTTACCTTGGTTGTGGGTACATCCCCAGTAGGAGGTGTGCAGGAGGCAGCTGATCGATGTTTCTCTCTCATCGATGTTTCTAACTTTCTATTCCTCTCCCTTCCTCTCTGTAAAAAATCAATAAAATATATTTTTTTTAAAAAAGAAAATGTGCCTTGCTGTGCTTGATATATATTCTGATGCCTTCAGCACTAGACCTATGGATCAGAGATACAACTATTTCATCAATAGAAATGAGTTATTTGTTCCTCTCCTGTAAATCACCTGGGTGGATAAGTTGAAACAAACAATGACTACACTCAGATTCTTAAAATGAACATTTATTTGGTGGGTGAGAGAGGGTAGTTAACAAGAAACGGTTATAATATCTGCCTTTCCCCAGCACTTTGGTCCCAGGGTAGAATGTAGTCATGTCAGCCTTTCTTCTCCAGGTTGTATGGGACCAGCAATGCATGTCTTGGCCATCGCATTTCTTGGATTGTGGTTTAGCTGCTGTTGAGTCCCCCTCAAAGGCTCTTGTAATGGAAAAAGAGGAAGTGCAGAACTTGATCTCACCTGCCATTCAAATATGCAGATCACAATCCATCAATTACAATAACCCCAGCCTGTGGCTTGGTCCCCTTTTAATAGTCCATTGCTATACTTCTTTGTCAAAAATAGGGCACTGGTCTTTATAGTTCTATGTTCCGTAGGTCGCTGCATGTGTATAGACTTACCCCTAGTTACACATTTACTCATTTACCTCTAAGGCC